>NC_047527.1:106257254-106868618 GCF_012275295.1 Melopsittacus undulatus
ATGAAGCCTCTTTAGAGAAAGACTGGGCAGACAGAGAGAAGGAGATTTTTTTTCTTGTTTACACTCATGTTTTACCACAGCACTCCTCCCCCTTCTCCCCCCCCCACATACAGCGAGTTCTGCAAAGGTTAAACTACAGCTAATGTTAAATTATGCTGTTTACATGTCTATTCTAGTACAACCTAAAGGGACAGAAGAGAATTTTGAATATTTAAACAATATTTTCCTCTTACAACATAAGGCAAGCCAGATAAGACTCACTCACTGCACATCACTAGTACATCTAAAAAGAAAACCTCACTTTTTCTTCCCAGTCTTAAGTTATCCCACCAATTAATGCAAAAAACCTGCAAACCTTTGAATAAATAAGGAGACTTCTGTCAAGCAGCTGCCATTACCAGAAGTATCACTTTTCAGTTTTAAAAGACAGAAACCTGCTAAGAATTATTTTACTGTTCTTAAAAACAACCTTTTATAGAAGTAATTCAGAAACAGAGGAAAGTAATGTCTTTATTTCAAATAATCATAAGTGTATCATTACATGTATGAAAAAACATGCTATTGAGCTCCATGCAAGGAAGTGAAGATGTTACAATTTTTCTAAAGTTACATTAAAAGTAAGATTCAATTCAGACTCCCTACTTTAATTTGTTTGTTAGAGGGGTGTAATGATTCCATGTAATGTAACTGTAGAAACTATGATTATTTGAAAGGACTGCAAATGCACAAATTTGTTTAATAACAAAGTGGAATCAAGCAAGTGGCTGCTACAAGCTAAACACAACATCTTAAGGTCACTTATTAAACCGTAATCCACATGAAACAGTAGGGGGAAAAACTGTATTACCTAAATTTGTTTTCCTGCTTTTCACCTTTTCAAGCTCCCGTTCCAACTCTGCTGCCTGGTATTCCACTGTGGAAGATATACCTATTAACACAGAAGACAGAATTTTCTTTTGGATGAGATTAACTATAGTACTGTAAGACAGACTGTGACAATTCAGATTTAGGAAGCATCACATGAACACACATGGCTTTAATCTTCAGGTGTTTGAGACTCTTCAACTACTTTTCAAAAATCAGACACTTAGCCAAGAAACCTCTAACTCTGTCTGACCAGAAGAGTTCAACACATCAGGGGCTTTGAGTGTGAATTTCTTTGATCCCTGCCTATTCTGTTGGCTGGCTGCTGCAAGAACTAAGAACAGCTACTGCTGAACTGTCGCACAGGTCCAAAACCCAGTTATGGTGTGGCAGCCTGAAACTGGATGTCTCAAATGCCTCATTCTTCTATCTCCTGATGATTCATATATTAAGATGTAAAGAATCTCTCGATGTTCTTCAAGTGCATTATTATTATTTAGCAACTTAAAGGCAAAGCGCACCATTGCTCCAAACTAAGTAAGGTGGTGGCTAGGCCTTCAATTACAAGTTTATGCCACTCCATCCCTTTCCCCAGTCCTTTTTCCTCAGCAAATTCAGTTTCCATATTGCTGACCTGCTTGTTGACTTACATTCTGCTCATATCTGTTCACCCAATTTGGTCAGTCTGTCTGTGCCAGAGTTCCCTCTGACATCCACAATCAGATATTCCTCACAACCACATGCGAGATCACATTCTTTCACTCTCCTTTTTAAAGTACACAGCATAGGCACGTCACTATTGTACAGTTATTGAAACTCTCCTCTATACCCGCTGAAAATTGACAACTGTAATATAAATTCCTCTCTCCCTTGCTGATTTTCTGCCTAAAAGCTGCTCAGCAACTCTTTCTCCTATCTATATATGGGCTCTAGGAAATCCAGCCCATTTTCCCTCTCCATCCTTTTCCTTTTCTATCTCCCATTCTCTTCCAATCTTTTCCAGTGCAAGCACACTGTGGTTTCTCCCCTGGATTCCAGTTCCTATACAAACACTGCAGTGTTGAAGCAATGATACAGCTCTGGAATGCTGACTAGAGATCTGCTATTTCAGTTCTGATCTCATCATACTTTAACCTTTGCAGTCACACACTGGAAATATTCTTCCCAGCATAAGTTAGAAACACTATCCTTTTGCCCTACTTTCATCCCTTTTTTCTGTATAATCTCACCTGACAGTATGTTACAAGGGCTCATATTTTCCCTGTCTGTTCCAAGACAGTCTCTCTCTGTGGCAGCGACAGTTCAAGGTCTTAATAAACCTTAAGTCCTGTTATCTTCTTTCTCTATTTACACTGATGCCCTTCACCTCATAACCATTCCCTACCTTCGACCTCACCTTTGAATGTGGGCTAACCTGTAATAGCACCATGCTCCCGGTACCTTTTTTAAATACACCCTAATAAATTTCTGAGACTATTAGTCTTGTCCAGGTTTTTGTCTCCTATCTTCATCATTCACCTACAAGAACTAAACAGCACTCAGGCTGCTGGCAGAGTAACACTACTTTATATTCCAGTCTCATTATTTCCTCATTTTCTGTTGTCTGCTCATCCATCCAGCAATCTCAGTACAAGATAAGAAGGTAAATTCCTCATCCCATCCAGCTCCCACATTCTCCATATTACAGCACAGTGAAGTCCTACCTGAACACCCAAAATAAACAAGAGTATTCCTTGAACTTTAAAAAAAAATAAAATTAAAAAAAGCTTTTATTCTTTTTATTTCAGAGTATTCACACTGATTTTCTCAATGCAGACAAGCTATCAATGAGGCATCCAGCTGTTTCAAAAATTGATTAAATGTTTAATTGCATGCTTCTTTCACACAGAGTAATACACATAACACAACTGCTGTGCTATGCTTAAACATTCATTTTTTATATCAGTAACATCATGTCTATGATGCAGTAGTTAGAGCTTCACGTATATATATATCTCAAATCCAACAACCAAGCAGTAAGACCTACAAATGCCACTTTCTAACCATTTCTATTCACTTGAAGTACTTGCAATACGAATGTCAGTTTAACTTCTGTGTATTTAAAATAAGTTATCATATATGCAGGTTTTCAGAAAACAGATAGCTTTAAAGTATCTAATTATCATTATAAAAATAAGCTTTTGTACTGATGCATTCCCTCTGATAAAAGTCTAAACCATCTATTTTATAGAACTATTAATTACTGTAAGTTGAGAAAAAGGATAGCTATAAAGCTCAGCGGAAAAAGTCTCAAAACCTTTAATAGAAGCAGTTGAAAAAGACAAAAAAAATACGTTAGCATCTTACATTTTCTTCTTCTACATAATTGTTTTAAGGGTCTCTGAGGAAAAGCTTTATTCAAGATATATGTTGTTTTGAAGCCTCAGTATAAAAATCTAGAGCTTAAACCACAGATATTCAACAAAGCCAGCACGATTACATTAGGTCCCTAAGAGATACTTCAATAGAAATTCTGAATCATATTTAAGTGCTGCTGTAGTTCCTCCTTAAAAATAGTAGCAAACAACAGATTGCTATACAAAAGGATATTTTACGACAGGGGAAGGCAAAGTTTCAGAGCAGTCAAAAGAGTATTTAAAAGGATGCAGCTAAATTCTTAAAAGCTCTATAACATTAGCTTTATTTCAAACATGCACAAAGTTCAATGTCAGCGCTGTCTAGCCAATAAATCAAATTGGTAGACGAGACTTGTTTGGACTAGCAATGAAAAGTTAGAAGGGATTCTCCAAGAAAGCCACAAAGCAGCTCATTTAAGGTCAATTTAACGGTATTATTCTGTTTTTCTTCCAGCCCCGACATAAGATTTCAGTACCTCAAAGGAAATTGTAAGAGTATCTATTTGCATTCCCCCTAGGTGATTGGCAGTTCAACACCAATTAGTTCAAAATTACACTGTTACTAGCGTGCAATAAAAACAACACCTTTCATCTTTCTTACATAGGTAAGGATACCTTCAGAGCCAATAACTTTGATCAAGTAAGTATTTTTGATCCTACCCCACCCGTCTCTTTGGATTCAGGAAAACTAATAGCTGAAGGCAACTTTTTTCTTTTAATATAAAAAAGTCCCAGCTTTATTCTTCGACTGTAGGAGTGATGTGGGTGCTGAAATATAATACACTGGAAACAAACATTTTCCCAAAGCCCAGTATATCTTCAACAGATAAAAATACTAGGGTAGATAACACAATCAAACTTTCCCCTCCCTCCTCCTCCAATTTTCAGTTATACACTGTAGACACCTGAGAAGGAAGAAAACTGGTTTCCGCAAAGAAGATATGCAGTTTCACAGTTAAATGTATTTTAAAATATGAAGAGCTTTACAGAATACTCTTATCAACTGTATCACAGTCACAACAGTTACACCTATACGAATCAAGAATGGCACCAGCTCACACAGCTAAACGTTTTTCCTCCTCTGAAAACAGGCTTTACCCAGCCCGTTCAGTGGGAACAGCAATTCACGTTAGCCCTTTCCCATGTCAGACACTGTCTGCGGAAGCATTAGCTATGACTGGGTAAAGCAGTGCTAGGAGTGTGATAGCAATTATTCTGCCAAGGGGAAAAAAAATAAAAATCAGCATTGACAATCACCAAGTATCACTTACGTCCTCTTCAGTTTTAATAAAAAAATCAACTTCTGGGTTATACATACAAATGCAGTATATATTTTCAAACACTTTACTGCATAACTGCCTAGCAGGGTCACTTAAGCACGTGTATTTCCACTACCACAACTATGGAAGAATTGCAACAGCCATGGCACAGGAAGCATGTAGCCTAATGTACCTGCTGTGATACAGCAACAAAAATACTTGCACATTCGTACATTAAGTCATAGATTATGGCCTCTAATATCACAGCACTACATTTATTGGTGCAATTAGCCTCTAGTCGTACACATTTTTCAAAGACTTACGAAACATGATAAACATGAGTTTTCATCATTCTGGAAAAAACTGTGTCTATTTTTCTGGGTATAATTTGTACATATTAGAAAGACTTCTGGCAGAGAAGATGAAATTTCCCACTTAATTGAGAGCTGTACTTAAAATTACTTAAATAATCACTCACAAAGACTTTGCAGAGTATATTCTTGTGCACGTAATATACTGCCCCTCACCTACAAGCTATATCCAAGTTTATATTATTATTTACTTTTCAGCTAGAGTCTGTTAATCTTCTCCACACATCAAGCTATGGTTTTTCAAGCACTCCTTCAGACAGTGGTGTCAATACATTCCCTCAGCATGTGAAACAGAATTCAGTTCCCTTTCCCATCAAAGAACATTTAAGCTCTGTGTCTTTCACCTCTCATGAGTAGGCTGGTGAGAGCTCTGTGAAACATGGGTATGCTGCAGTTCCACTTTATGTTGAATACATATCAATTCACTGAGAAAACCTAGTCTTTTGGCTAGTGGTGGGGGGAGCCACCTGCACACATCCTAAATCCAGACCCCATTAGTAGATGCCTACAAACAGACTAGGTCTACCTCACAAGTAATATTACTAAACTGCAATATAAACAACTGTCACAGACTTCTACACAGAACAGCAGCAGGCACTTATCACATAAATAATCACATTCTCCACCTGAACAGCAGAAGCAGCTACACACTACATTTAATAGACACAGGAAAGTGACCCAATAGTTATTCAGGCATTGCTTTTCTTGTACATAAGCACAACCACCATGACAACATAAAATATTCAGTAACAAATATTTTACAGTTGCTAGATAACATCAAACACACAGAACAATAATTATTCCATCACAACTTCAAAGACATTCACTGTACACACCTTTTGTGTATCTGTATGTGAATGCATATATATACATATATATGTATCTCCATGTCAGTATGAAAACCTAAGCTTCTAAAACAGCAAAGGTGATCACTTCTACACACAGAAGTCATTAGTCCTCCACAAATTTTAAACACTGGAATAAAGACGACCACCACGATCTGCTGTTATAAAAGGTACTTTCCCTGACCAAGCAACTTCGAAAAGAAAGTGAGACTTGAAAGAAGAAAAGATTGAGATATATGGCAGAAGACTTAAGAGAGAAAGGCAGGAAATTAAGAAAACTAAGGCTAAAATAAGTCATAAGACAACAATGGATGTAGTCACATCCAACAAAAGATGTGTCATGACATGAAAATTCTTTGGTTTTCCAACCTGAAGCAACTGTAATAAACTGTGAATAGATGGCTAATCCATGCAGCTAAAAAGAAATCAGAAGAGTTTGTACAACATAATTTCGAGGTTTGTAGAATCAATATATTTTTTGTAATTGGTGTCTGCCATGCTGCAATACTCTCTTAGAAACCAAAACTTCATACTATTTTTGAAGTACATCAAAACAGATACACCTTAAGAAGTGCAGAATTGTTATACTACATACAAGAATTCTAAAACATTTGAATAATTATTCATTTTAATTATTCATTAATAGAATTATTGAAATTATTAAATTCAAATATTCCTAGAATATAAATAACTGCTCTAATGTTTAATGAATTACTACCTAAGATTCTAAATAATAATGAACTGAAACAGAAAATATCCTCCAAATGAAAACCAAAACTCATAATGCAGGAAGCTGAACCTCTTGCTAACATAAATTCATTCTTCTTCAGCCAAGGCTAAAATACAGTAATTCACCAACCCAAACCATTTTGCAATACAGGTGGTGGGTCTAGTCAACTACTCAACTGCCTTCTCAGTCTCAGAATACTCCCATATTAGAGCTGATGAACATGTTAAAGAAAACACAGCCAACGCAAACCACACAAGCCAAATTTGACTATCACAACCTAGTAATGCTTGTTACACACTAAGATGCTGAAGTTTTCTATTTTGAGAGAAGAGGCTATGCAACAGTGAGATCAATGCTCCTGACCAGAAACACTCTAGTCTAAATACTGTATCTGAAGCAGTATCAGAACAAGCATACCATTAAGCCTCCTCTGAATTGCTTCTTCCTCCAAAGTGATGATGTACATCTGCTCATCTAGGTCTTCAAGGATCTGTATTAGTAAACAGAACATGAACTATCAGAGTCACTTGTTTAGGAAAAAACTGCAGTCAACTAGTCAGGTGCATTTTGTTCTAGTAACCTGCATTTTAAATATAGAGTCTGTAACTCTGCAATACTCATACAAATAAGAACCCCACAAAAGTTTATTCCATTCTATTACAGATCTATTTCTTTATGGTAAGCAAACTTTTTGTTAAGTTTTCATTTCAGGTTAAAGCTTTTTTATGTTCACTCTGAATCTAAGGACACTTAAGGAACAGCGGAACAGACAGTACATCTGACCCTCCCCTGATATATTCAAATCATATCAACCTTCACACTCAATTTGATTTAAACAGAAACACCTACAGATTTTGAAAAAGTGTATTTTAAAAGGTGACTTCTCACATAAGCCTGTATTTCAAACAAGTATGAATTTCTACTGGAAGCTACAGCAAAATAAAGTCTGTCTACCTTACTATCAGGTACTTTGAGTTTAAAGGTTACAGATAGCTAAACAATATATATTTTCTTTGTATTTTCAGGTTTAAACTGACTAATGAAAAGGAATGTAAGACCTAAGTGCATCCAAAATTTAGCAAATAGAAAATAAGAAATGTGACAGCGAAGTCACTAGAGCACTTGGACATGATACAAACTTCTCCCCTCCCTCACAACATTCAGTACAAGAACTCAGTCTATGCATAAGATACTGAAGATGCTAACTACCTCCATTTTTCACTCCCACATACTCTTTTTGTTATCCAGCCTTAGCTTTGTATCCTTTGCTTAGTTTTGTATCATTTGCTTCTGAACTCAGAACAAGCCCACATTTTTCAGGCATTTAAAAAACAGACACAGGAGGCAATACTGGCAATAAATATTAATACTAATAGCAGTTATACAAATTGGAAAATCAGAGGAAGTCTATACTATTAAAACTTTCTGTAGAAAAGAATAGGCTTTTGTGCTCTATGAAAATCTTTAAACAAGTAGAGAAATATTGACTATAGAAACTCTGCTGAACTGAATTACAAAGAAGTATAAGCATTCAAAAAGGAAATACCCTAATGCCATTCGACTTTCTAACAGAGAGCAAATGAGGACAGGTTTATGTAACACTTACTGTTGGCTTCACCAGCAACTGACCCATTACTGTAAACATCCGTGAAAGTCCCACTGGGGTGCATACTGCAGAGGAAAAAAGATCATTGTAAACAGTGATTTGTAAGTCAAGGACCAATTTTTATTTGGATGTTGAAAGTGCTATTCCACATATAACCAAGCACCGTTTTGAAGAGAACGGCAGGAGCTTCAAGCTCCAATATGAACTTTAAACCACACTGTTATCATCCAAATTTTGAACAAGACAAGCATCTCTCCCCTTCAAGAGCATAAGTGTGATTTTTTTTTTCTTATTGTAAACAAGGAACATCATCTAATCAGGTATCTTGAACTTGCTCAAGTAATTTATTTATTCAAAGCATGTGGCACCAGAGGCTATGTCTACACTAGTAAATTCAGCAGTGCCAGGATACATTCCTGGGCATTAAGACTCGCTCGCCTATAAATTGCTAGAACTATCCATGGCATGATAAGCCCTGGGCCAGTTAGTACTTTCCCAAACAGTACTCCGGTGCAGGTCTAGAGCTCCTGCAGTCCAGGAACCATCAGGAAACAGTACCCACAGAGCCACCTACTGCATACAATATCATGGACAGAAAAGCACTAGTTAGCTAAAGCACTGGAGATCATTGAAGACCCATTTAATCTATTAGCACAGGTGTAGCTGTGAGGTCAAGAGATCATGATGCTGCTTTGCTATCTAAGTTGTACTGCAACTTCAGTTGATAG
This sequence comes from Melopsittacus undulatus, assembly GCF_012275295.1. Taxonomy (NCBI): domain Eukaryota; kingdom Metazoa; phylum Chordata; class Aves; order Psittaciformes; family Psittaculidae; genus Melopsittacus; species Melopsittacus undulatus. The sequence goes on from NC_047527.1 coordinate 106,266,054, forward strand.
CAGGTTCAGCCACCAGATTTTAAGCTATTTTTCTTTAAAATAACTGTGGGCCTTTTTTGATCATAGCCTGTGATTGTTTCCAGGTATGGTGCATGCGTGCTTGTTGGGAGAAAGGCTCAAACCATGATAACAGAAAATTATTAGTAAAAATCAACTGTTTTGGGAGAACAGCGTTCAAACACTGAAGTGTGTGAGAGATAGAATGGATTTGTAATAGTATGGATGAGAATATATATTTACAGTTACCATTATAACAAAACAGAGTTGCCAAATACAGAGAAGTACAAAGATTTCATAGGGAGGATTAAATTTATTTTTAAATGGTGTTTTGCTATGGCTACTATGTACTACAGGAAAAATACAAAAGACTAAGTCTTCATTCACAACAAAGGAAGCCTGCAGGAAAACGAAAAAAGAGAATGGAAGTATGCTCTGAATCACCACTGCAATACTCATACACCACTTCAGCAATTAAGCCAGCTGAAGATATAATGAAGCCTTACCCCAGCCATCTACCACCTTCCCACTGTTGTATGATGCTTTTTCAGCTAAGCAGACAACGCAGCTTGAAGCATCTTTACTTCAGTGATTTGCTTGTACAAGTTACAAATAATTCTCCCAAAAATTGGTATTTAAACCCAATTGTTTTGGTGAACTGGTTTACAACAGCCCCAGAACACACCCTGTGTTTTCAGCTGTGCTGAAACAAACCACAAGACAGAGATAGAAAGTCTGTAAGCAAACTGCCCCATTAAAACCATTCAGCAACTGCTGTGACTCACTCTTGAACAGCCTACGTGAGGCACTTTTTTCTGCCCTTGACCCACTCTCCCTCCACCTAAACAGTTAAACTCGATTTAAGAATCTCCACATAGAGAGAACCTAAGGAGACTCACCAAGGTCCCTATGAGCAACACCTTTCACAAACAGATCTGCTTAGTCTTAAGGATGTTTTGAACTATCATTCCCCACAATGACAATCCTGTGTTCGCTGTAAACCTATCAACCCTAGAGAACAAATGAAATCAGGATTATCTGGACAGAGATATGTTCTGTCCTCCTCACAGCAATTTTCTAGAAATTACCTGGAGAGGGCAGATGGGGACTGAAATAACAAGTGGGATTTGGAGGCTTCCATCATTTACCTAATTCCCCTAAACAGAACCACAGAATCAACTAGATTGGAAAAGACCTTCAAGATCATCAAGTCCAATCACCACCACAGGATCACCAAGTCCACCACTAAATAATGTCACTAAGGCCCTCATCGACATGTTTTTTGAACATGGATGACTGAACCTTTGCTACGAGTTGGTATAAGGTTGGGTTTTTTACTGCATTTCCTTTATATGCAAATATATAACTGACCTCCAGATAGCTTTCATAATCACAAAATAGGTAACTGCACTGTTCCAACTTCTGTCTATATAAGAACATTTTCAATTAAATAAGGAAGAAGGGTAGCTTACTTAATATAGGACAAATTAAATGTTCCAAAATAACTTTCTCTCTGTACTACTGACCTCCTGCAGATATATTTAAAAACTGTGCTTTTCTTTGCAAAATAGAGGCCCCATTTTTCAAATACCTTTAAAAAGTTAAAAGTTGAAATTATTTTGGGTGAGGTGTGAAGTTCCTCAAAACCTGAATATGTAAGGTAGCATCTATTCAAACTTCAGAACCCAAAACTAACAAATTTACATCTCAATTTACACTTAAAAATGGAGGGGGGGATGGGGGAGAATCACACTCAGTTTTCACAATACTGATTTTCATAATGAAAAAGTTTCCTTTAATCTTTATTTTTTTTTAAAAAAAAAAACCAACCATAAAATCATTCATCTTTTGGAATAATCTGGAAAATACTTACACAGAAGTAACAAGCATCCCATCAGTGATATACAGGAATATAAATATGGGAGGTAGAATTCCCAGAGATCTGTAAAGAAAATATTCAGCACAGCCTTAGTTTATTACAAACATGCTACTTCTGTCACAAACACTACTGAATTAACCTTTTTTCTTAAGCATTCAGTATTGAACAACTGTACTTTCAAGAATAAATTGAGAATTACTGAGTTAATAATCCTGCAGACAACTAAATCCCCAAGTACTTTAGCTTGAAAAATCACTTACATGGAAAAATATACCACTTAAGTCTCTTATTTTTAATACATATCATGTCCACATGTAACTCCTCAGCATGCTAAAAATTCATTTAACAAAACAAATCGTATTGACTGAATTAATACAGCTTCATTGCAACGTGTGTGACACTCACATAGCATTTACTAGAAATACATTTAATTGAAAACATCCATTTCCATAATTAAAATGAAATTAGTGTGGTGTTTTTTTGAATTCCATACCATACAAAGACTCCATACTGGCAGCATCATTGTCTATGAGTGCTGAAGCCACCCATACGATTCCAAGGATAAGCAGTGCAAGAAGAATAAGCATTACAAGGGTTTCCAAAATGCGTGCTCTGATGCCCTATGGGCAGAAAAGGGAAGAAGGAGAAAAGAACACAGGCAATAAATTTACATCACATATTTTCAAACACAAGAAAAATAAAAATAAATTTTCTCAGGTAGACAAAAGCATAACATGTAACACACATTTAAAAGGCATTGCATTAAAAAAAAAAGGAAGTACTTATGGCTTTAAAGAGCCCAGATTGCGTTTTTCCCCTTAAAACCATAGAAAAATGTTTTAAATTGCATATGCCTTACAGTTCTCATTAATCTTGTTATTCAATAACATATTCTTTATACCGTATGATTTTGCTCAAGCATTTTTAAAAGATGGATTACTTTTCTAATACTTTCAGCAAAGAAAGTGGATTAGCAAATTTTTATCTATGATTCCAATCAAGGGAATGGAAAGCCAATTATGGCAAATAGCCAAATGGCCCAGCAAGCATTAAACCCTGCACAGGTACAAAGCACCAATTTAGTTAAAATACATTCTTCAACCGCAATTGCTTCTGCACCATTCCTCTCAGTCTTCAGAGCCCTCAAGTGTACGATCGGAGAAGTGCTCGCATGCTGCTGCTGCTGCAGCCACCATCCTTTACCTCCTATCTCTGCGTGCTCCACACTGAATGAAACATGTACTTCTTGCTTACACCACATGCACATCACAGGTCTACAAGGTTATGTAGAAGAGCATTTGCTCTGGAGGCTAAAAATGTAACAACTTTCTAGTAGTTGAGAGTTAGATTTGCAAATGTAAATATATCAAGTAATATATAAAATCTTTTTTTTTTTTTAAACTGGTGTTCTAACACTGATTTTACTAATTGCAAACAACAGAGCTACTGGGACACTTTCTTCTGACATCCTTGCCAGTAAGGGACCAGCACAACAATTTTACTTTTATTTTTCTTCATTTGCCAATATACTTCTCCACAAGCAAACATACTCTCGTTTCCCACACAGGCTCATCCCAACTTGGGCATATTCCACTGAAAAGTCTACTTTGTAGGTAGAAGCAGAAAGCATGGTTTACCTACTTTTATTATGTCTTCCCTCACTGCTTAAACCAAGCGGGTAATCTTTACATGGTATACCCCCTGAAAATTATTCTCCCCTACATAACTACTGCATGCAACTGTGACTGAAGCCCTCAGACATCCTAACCATGCGCACTGATGTCTTCTAGCATACCAGGTCCTTCCTATCACCAGTCCTCTGCAGAACAGCTAAGGTAGTACAAGCAAAACAAAGAGAGAACTTCACAAAATTCCTCTTAAGGCTTATATGTTCAGATTAAGTCCAACTCCACAGAGAATCTCAAACACCAGAATTCAAATTAAAGGTAGTATGGATAGGATATGACTTTATTCCTAAAATGTACTTTGTGTATAGTAACAGTAGCTTTGAAGCAAGTTATTAAAATTTTTGTCATGCTGAGAAACTGGCTTTCAGTCTTCCATGAGTTATTTTGAAGATGAGCATCTAAGCTAAATATAGATATTTAAAGATTAAATAGCCATATATTTAATATAGAAGTTTTGAACCTGAGCAGGAAACAAAACAGATTCCAGTCCAAGCAGTGAGCACCGATAAAGTCTCACTTTCACCACAGAAGAGATTAAAAGAAAATCCAGAACATTCACGGGTGCATGCACAGAGATCTGCTTCAAGCTTTCCAAACACCTTGAAGACCCCTTTCCTCTCCTAGGCAGTGGAAAATATAAAACTATCTTCTGAGCTTCTAAAAGCCTCAGACACAGAAAGTGGATTCCTTATTTCTCTACTGTGAGACATAAGCACAAATCTCAGTCTCTCTGACTTAAGTTCCACAGCAACAGATTCTTCTAGACAAACCTGGAAAATATTTTACATGACAACCCAACCACCAAATCCTCTTCTCTTGGATGGAGTATTACAATTGTCAAAACAGATAGAGAAATACACTGTGATGGAAATAATCACTGTAAATATATTTTTTTCATACTTACTGCAAGTGTTCTCTGTAGACAGGCAAGATTAAGACAACACAAATAACACTCAATCTCACAAAAAAGAAAAATGACCAAAGCAACTACTTGGAGGTAACCATTGCTTCTGGCCTGCCCTGGGTTCAGCAGTAGCAGTCATTTTTCTCCTTTTTAGTAGCTGGTGCAGTGCTGTGGTTTTGACTTTCAGCCTAGGAACTGCACTGATAACACTGGTGGTTTTAGTTACTGCTCAAATGTTTAGCCTTACCAAGTACTTTCTGAGTCTCATGCTCTGCCAGGGAGGAGGGGAAGCTGGGAGGAAGCAGAGACAGGGTACCTGACCCAAACTGACCAAAGAGGTATTCCATACCACAGCATGTCATGCCCAGGATGTAAACAGTTACCCAGAAGGGCTGGTTCACTGCTCGGTCAGGCTGGGTATCGATGGATGGTATTGTATTTTCTTCCCTTGTTATTTCCCTTATCATTATTATTATTGGTGGTAGCAGCAGTGATTTGTGTTATACCTTAGTTACTGGACTGTTCTTATCTCAACCCATGGGAGCTACATTCTTTCGATTCTCCTCCCTGTCCCTCCAGGAGCAGGGCGGGGAGGGGAAGAAAGAAGGGGGAGTGAGCAAGAGGGCTGAGTGGCTGAATTACAGCCTGAGCTTAAACCACAACATGGCCAAAAGTACCATTGGCACAAACTCCAGCAAAAGCCAATTACCTGCCTAATGAGCCTTCCTTGTTTTTTGGTTTCTATGCTTGTTTGAATCTTTCATTCTCAAAAAATGGGATCAATCTTCTGTTCTCACTAACTACACCTACTTCTGCACTTATGTTATACGCCAACAATACTGCTATCTCATGTATGTACTGACAATTTATTTCAAGGGCAGAACAATTTTTATATTACATAGCACACACATAGGATTCATACCATGATGATAATTAAAAAATAGCAAAATGTAAATATTTTGAAGAATTTCAGTAAAGTGACTACATATATTCTGTCATAGGCACTAATGAACACCTGATAATGGTCCAGGATAGAAAAAAAAAAAAATGCTTGAAACATACAGGTAAATACTTAACCTCAGGCACCCATAAACTGTGCTTATTAAAACATTAATGATTCAGGCACATTAGTTCATGCTTACATACATTAGTGTCTCTGTCAAATAACTGCTTTTTGTAAGGAATGAAAGATGGAGAATTTTCACACATACAGAGGTAACTTTTAGAGAATCACAGAATGGTTGTAGTTGGCATGGACATCTGGAGGTTATCTGGTCCAACCACCCTGCTCAAGCAGGGCCACCCAGGACTGGTTGCCCAGACAGCTTTTGAGGATCTCCAAGAATAGAGATTCAACAAGCACCCTGGGCAACCTGTGCAAACACTCAGGCACCCTCACAATGAAAAAGGAAGCAGGTGAGCCTTAGACACCTTCACTACTAGTTTTTTTTTTTTTTTTGCTGAAAGTAGTTTTTGTTTGTTTAGGTAAAAAATTTAAAGCTTGAACATTACCATTAAGAACATCACTAATGTAAGAGCCAGGCAAAAATCTACACTCCTGACTTTGAAAACAGAGTGGAAAAAGAACAGGTAAATACAAGCAAGATTTCATTTTATTTCGATAAAAGCAAAATTATGAAAATAAAGCTTGAAATTCAATGCTTATTTTTTTCTGAGCAAAAACCTGTTCACTGACATTTTGCTTTTGGCTTAGCATTTCTTTTTTGAGTCATTTCACTTTTCTCCCACAGCCCCATTATATTACTCAGATTTCCTAGATGAACAAAATGTCATGGCATATATTCACAGCACAGAAGATATTGCCACTTCTATTTCACATAATACTTGCTGCTTTTTTTGAATCCATTTACTCCTCATTTTTTTTCTGTGGGAAAAGGTGCATTAGAGTCTGACACCTTCAAAAACAGCAACAATTCCACCTAAAACTGGAGATTCCAGATCACCTTGTAAGAGTATATTTATTGTTCATGTTCAGTCTACACCATCTTATCTGTCTCGAGTACAGAATGAAAAAAATGAATACAATACAAGAAAACATGTAGTCCAGGTAAATAGGACTACTTCAAATCAGCATTCTAACCAAGCAAGGAAAACCAGTCGTACAGCACTAAATCTTACTGTCAAATGAGTGACTGCATTTGAATAACTTGGAAGAGTTCTTTGATTTCTAATCATCTGTGCACAACTGAAAACAAAGGAAACCTTTACCACACGAATGAAGGAGGTGGCTACTCAGCAAGTTAAGTGTGTGTGCACGTGCCTATGTATGTACAAATACAGGGGCAGGTAAGGGGAAAAGGGGGCGACGGTCACCTTTTTAGTTTTCCAGGTTGATTGTTTCATCGGGAGAAATTGCCTCATGAGCTCTTATGATCACTGTTTAACATTCCTATGGAAACTGAACAGATTATAAGAAAGAGGAGTGGGAAAACACTTTGTATTTTTAGCTTTCCATATTGTTTTTAAAAATATTTAGTTGTCCAAGTATTCATCTGGTCTTCTTTTCCTAATGGTTCTGACAGGTAAGAACAAGGAAAGTAAAAACTATAAACCAGCAGCTCGCATCACAGTTTTCCTAAAGTTAACCTAGAGCTCAACTTTCCAAACTGCATTTGGTAACAAATACTACTTCATTCTGAAGGTGTCTTTAATTATGAACAGACTGTATATACCCCGATTAATTCACTATCTTATGAATTATTTTAATGCAATTCCACTTACAGTGTAATGTGGTTTAAGGGAGGAGGGATTTATTTATCTCCAAACTAAGCATAGATTGCACAGTAAAGCACCAGGAGACCTCCAGGATATTGAAACAGTGAGGAAAAGACTGGTTTGCATCTATCATATGTTGTAGTATTTAAAGAAGAATTCAAACATAAGATACAGACTGAAACAAATAATGTCTATACAGCTTTTTAAGGGGGAGCATAAGGAGAACCACCTTGAGACCACTACCAATTCAAATATCAAACTCGGATTTCAGTACAGCATCAACCATACAGTCTTAAATAAGGCTCCCATGCTATAGACTTCAGAGATGAACACAACCATAGCCCCTGGAAAGAATTAAAAATGTTTCCCTTCACACTGGACTAAACTGTGTTGCTTTTAAATAGAGTGAGAAGACAACTCTAAATGAGAGGAGTGAGCTCAGGCAATACACTTGCTTTATTTTCAGTAAGACAAGCTGAACCCTGCAGTTCTTCTAGTAGTATGTCAGTTTTAAACTCAAATCCCTTACTTTCTCTTAGGCCAGTTACTGCAGGGATGCTGGTTAAGTTGAAGAGGTAACCTAGAAAAAAAAAACCACCCACACCAACATTTTAAAATCTTTTTCACAATGCTAGATACCAGATATCAAAAAGCAAATCACAAACTACACAAAGTGTAACTGAAGTTATGAAATTCAATAGAGAATAAAAATACACGTTAAAGTGGTGGGTTTTCATACTTTCACTGCTACACAGTAAGAATAATTGCTGTGACTTCTGCTTATATTTGCGTGCATGAGGAGAGAAGAGTGTGAAAGAAATAAGAGCAGTATAAGAACCTGGAAAAAATGTTCTTTTTCAAAAAACTTGTCTATAAATAAAGCCTGGGATTTGGAAGATTATTTGCCAGGAATATGATTTGCTAAATCAGGAAGATTTGAAAATCTCAATCTGTAACCAGGACATACAGTCCTCAAAGGAAATAGTTGAAGCAATGTAGAGCACGGCTACTTCTTCAGACACTCCCTGAAGATCTGTTCACGTCAAGCTTGGGTTTTGAGGTATTTTTTATTTATTTATTTATTATACAGCAGGGGCTCAGAAAGTATCCTCATTTTTGCAGTTGTTGCTCCTGCTCCCTGGGGATATGCAGAGAAGAGGAAAAGCTGTAAGACACTAAGGAGAAAGAGATTAACTGGAAGTGAAACTTGAGCAAAAGGGAGCAGGGCACTGACAATTCAAGCTAAAAAAAAAAAAAAAGGTAGAAGTATTGAGAAGAAGCTTATTTTTGGTCTTCAATTCAAACAAATTTCTCTGTATGTCCAAAAACGAGAGGAATGCTGTTCTGACTCAGGGCCATCCCCTGGTAAGCTTGAACCACAGTTTTAAGGAACATGGCACTTCTCCCTCTGGAAAGCGAGTTTAGTTTTAGTAGCCTAAGTCATTTTCCATGAAGGCACCTAAAACAAAACATTAACAACCATTGCTTCCAGCACTACAAGCATATATGACTATCTTCAGTAACTGCTACATAAGAAAACAGAACTCATCCAACAGCTTGCCATTTCCTCAAGTTTCAGAGAGCAAATTACTTGTGTGGTTCCCTATTGTCAGGGAAGCAGAATCTTGGCCAACCTGACATATGAAAAGAGTCACTCAGAAGATGCAAAAAAGGTATAGCAAACAAAAACTTTTATAAGCTAATTACTACGATCTGATAGAAATTACAATTAAACTATTTGTCAAGAAAATGAGGAAAAAAGGACTGTCTGATTATACCCTCTAACCTCTCCTTTCCTACCCCCTTTTTTGATTTTTTAACTTCAAAGTTTCACTGTTCAAACTCAACAGTTTGCCTATATTTTTTACACACACCATGTTTTCAAAATCCACCTAGTTCTGTAACGTAAGTGCTTAACAAATTAAGTTTGGGTTTGTTTTTTACAGAAATCATGTCTAACACATCAGCTCCAGCAGCCTGGAACTTGCCAGAAACCTAGTAATATCAATCATCTTCTCTGTATACTACTTAGGGTGTGTGGTGGAATGAACATAGAATGCATTTGACTCTCTCAAGGCAACCTACAAATAAAGCCTGTCCTACAAATGCATTCTAAGGATATTGTGGTTTGTACAACCTTCGAGATACCTGACTCTCAGACTTTGACTTCTTTAAAATTCAGCTGCTGAGACATTTAGATTTTTACACTGTTTAATCCTGAGCTACTTACACTGCCTGGAGCAGCAGGCCTAAGGGTTCATGTTTCCAGAAAAGCCTAATTATAGCTAGAGAGATTTTAATTATTCTAGAAGTGTTCTGACAAATTTTTAATTGCTACTCTGGAAGGCATCAAACTCTTTACCATGTTTCTTTCCCGTTTGGATTAACACATATAAATCATCCAGGAGGATAAATATCCAAAACATATTTAACAAACAGTACATGGCCAACAAACAAAAAAGGTAATTCTTCAGCTGAAAAGCACAGTGAAATACAAATGGCAACAACAGTGCAGAAGGGATGACGGATTCATAAGAAAATCAAAAAGTATAATTACTAAGAAAACCATTTCTCCTCCCTAGTACATTTGTGTTAAGCAGCATGACTATTATGCCCCTTACCATACACTAGGACTTTTCCCACCATGTGCTCACACATCACACCCACAAGTTGGTTTTTACTTTACAAAAGAACACACATTTGGTGACACTTGAGCTTTTCAATAAGGGAGATTTCTTGATAACGGAGACAGAAGTGTTGGTGTACTTCCCCTTGTGAAATTCTGTAAGTATTTTGAATGATATAAAGGTAACAATATAGAATGCTTTACCGTTCAGCTAGCACAGGTAGCAAGTGAAGATCTTGCTCCACACACTGGTTGTCCACAAGGTTTTGGGTGTAACAAGCAGTTAACACAGGGATTTTTGCTGACTACATGACTCACAAGGGTAATGCACAGGCAAAAAACCTGCTGACTGCTCCTCTCTCCATTGAGAGTCATGTGCAAAACCTGCAAAAGCTTAAAGGAAAATCTTTTCTTTCAAAGCTAAGGTAAAACATGTACCACACATCCAGGAAACACACTATGGAAGACTCTCTGACTTTCCAAGCAGTCACACAACCCTGTGCAAGAAACACAATTTGCCAAATTTATTTATTTTTTTTTCCTCAAAAGTAACAATTGAACCATTTTTTGCCAATTTTTGCTCTGCCAGTTGTGATTAGCAACACAATTATTGTCCAGTGATTTAAGCATAATTTTTAATGCTTTCTAATGGTATATGGATTTTATCATCTATGTACAAGTAGTATTTACCAGGGGTTCTTGTGTTTTAATGCTGATGCAGTAAAATTTGCAAGATGTTATTTTCTCTAAGAGGCAAAATTCCTGATAAAACTGAAGAGCTACAGCTCCACCCCTACCTCTAGAAAAAGTTTTCTTTGATGGAACATTACCCGGCTGTAACGATTTTGATGAACCCATTATTAGCTTCTGTAAGATGGAATGACATCATCAATATAGGACATGCTATGGCTTTTTTCAATTCTAGTTAATTCTACATTTTAATTTGGTTGTAAATTGTGATAAAAGAATAATGAAAAAACACTATTATCAATTAAGTAAAAATTACAACACTACACGTACAACCAGAACCCTAACAAAGTTTCTATGGTGCTGAATACTTGAACGTGGTTCTGCTTAGACATGTTGACCTCCTGCAAGGTAGGCAAACAGCAGTTTTTACACCATGCCCTGACCCACTGGGAAAGCCTGGGAAACATTTCTGCAATCATGGCACATTTAAAGTACACACGAAGCCCATTGTTTTCATGTGGCAAAAAGGAGTCTTAGTAACCTTAAGATTTGTTCAGTGAGAGGCTGACTGCAACAAACATGCATGCTAATATCTGCAAAAAACAAATGGAGGGACTGAAAAAACACAAGAATTACAGCATTAAAATGCTCTGTATTAACATTATTGCATTTATAGACATGATCCCCCCTTTCTCAATTTGTGAGCATTAGTGAAGAGATCATTTCCAGCATTCTAACTATTTCTATGGTTAGAAACCATACTTGGAGCCATTTGTTCTGACCTACTCAGTGCAGAAACTTTTTTTTTAAATCAGTAGAGGAGACCCATTTTCCATCAGGTAACACAGAAATGCATACTTCATTTAGCACACTGATATTTTAGTTAAGAGGTCATTACCTTATGAGACTGCCACAAGTTACCAAGTCAGAAACAGACATTGTAGTTCTAGGAAAACCCAATTCAGTTTGAAAACATAGAAGCCAATGGCTCAGAACCCTCACAGAACAGGCTAAAAGATTTTAATCAAGAAAAAATAAATTCAGGCATCAAATTCAAGCAATATTCTCTGGTTCTGTAATAGGGAAAAATTTTTTCCTTGCCCATGCAAGAACCAAAGACCTCAGACTCTAACCAGTGCTGACTGTGTCTTCTCTCACACCACCTCTTCCCTCACAGAATCTTTTCAGCCTGTGGAAACACTTTTCATTGTAAGACAAATTTATTTTAAAGTTTTTATTTTCCACATAACACAAATATTTAAAATTCACAGTCACAAAACTATCCCAGTAATTTTGAGCTGATTTTTTGTGTTAGTATCTTTTCCCAAATCATTTCATGGTGGCTACTGTTCTGTCAATAGAGCAAAATGCGGCTACTGAAACAGCTTAACTGTATGGAATTTAGCAGTTACATAGTATAAATAACAAAAACCAGAAATTTCAAAGAGAAACTAAAAACTGGAGAAAAATAAAATGAAAGTTAAAGGATGCAAAAAAAAAAAAAAAAAACAGGATAAATTCTTTGAGAACTGACTAAAGAAATGTACCAAACAAAGAACTCTTTATTTAGTAGACTGATGAAATGGACATCTATCCAGGATACAGTACACCCACTAGACTGATGACTCCACCAAAGAAAACTTAGGCCTTCTTCTCCAGTGTCCCAGAAGAGTATACAAATCCAAGCCACAGTGTATAGTATATTTTATGGTCCATATCTGTCAAACTTTCCTGCTGATATTGTGTGCAAATAACTCACTGAAATAACCAAAGAACCAACATGGCCTCCTTGCAGACCCCCATCCTTCTGATTAGATTAATTAAATAAATTTCTTCCTTTTTTTCCTAGAATCAATTTAATTATCCAATATAAGGAAGACTCCAGTGATCATGACAATGTGATATTCATTTATTGCCTAACAGTTAAGGCATCATTTCAAATACATGGATTTGTGTTACATACGGAAAGAACAGACAACTGGCTCTTCCCCATCTAGGTCATCATTCTTGCATATCTACCATAGGAACTGTATATTGGAAAAACATTCCCTCCAAATTTTGTAACAGAAGATACACCCATTTCTTAAAATGAGGAAAAGCTAGACAGAGTATCAGAGAAGATGCAAAACACTTACTAGCTGGAATAAAATGACTGCACCCAACAGCTGTCAGATGTACACCACTACCCCGCTGCAGACTCCCTTCCCTCCTCTGCAGTAAGAAAATATTGAGGGAAAAAAAAACAAAACCAAAATAAACCCACACACATTTAAAAAAAAAAAAAAAACAATCAACCAACCAACCACACAACACAAAACCCACAAGGATTATGTCTATGATGTTGTCCTTTACATAAGGACATGCAGCTTCTGTTTGTCTCTCTAAAATCAATTTAATTAATTCTGATAACCAGTAATGTGATATGTAGATCTTTAGTCTATGTTACTTATTCAGTATTAGTAGAAATATTCCACATTAAGGATTACTCTATATTAAGAATTACTTATTTTAAATTGACAATGCAAGGAAGGAGCTAATGCATCTGTAATGAGGTGTTGTAAGGCAGCCAATAACTTTATTTACAAAAAAAGCGAGGAAGAAGGATCAATGAGTTTGTCTCCCATTTGTGGCCTTTTACGGATTTCTCAACTTATTAAAAGAAATTTTGGCCAATTCCTAGAAATGTGGTTTCTCCTTGATCTTACTCACCCTTGCAGGGATTTAGTAATAGGCATTGACACAAAACGAAAAATCAGGTTTCTCTTTCTTTTAGAACCTTATTAGTGACCTGCGTGCTTCTATGTGTCATTTGCCTTTGGGAACTGTCTTTGTGGTTTCTTTCTGCCAGAAACACAATCACAAATTCCGAGTCTGTCTTTATACTTTTGCATTACTTATCTTAATTCTCTGCCAAGCTACGAAGACATTGGAAAATTTCTATTTATCTTCCTATCACTCCAGTCTAGCAGGAAAGATTCTTTCTCATCCAAAAGTCAATGATTAGAGGGAGGCTCACAGTGTCAGAAATCCCACAGCTCCCATGTTATTGCAGGTGTCTTTGGAAAGTCTGGGAAACTTGGTAGGTGGAGGGAATGGAGCATCTAAGAGCTAATTAGTGAGTACTGGGCTAGCCACTGGAACAACAGAGGAAACTTGTGAGGGAAAGGGGTAGCACTGGGACAGTCACCATTTTACTGTGTGTATCTTTTTATTTCTTTCTTTCCTTCTCCTCAAAACATTTAGGTTGCACACTTTTACTGAGTCAATAAGTCTGCCTCTGTCCTTACTAGTAAGAACTTAGACATAGTATCACAGAATAGTTAGGGTTGGAAAGGACCTTAAGATCATCAAGTTCCAACCCCCTTGCCATGGACAGGGACACCTCACACCAAACCATGTCACTCAAGGCTCTGTCCAACCTGGCATTGAACACCACCAGGGATGGAGCATTCACAATGTCCTTGAGCAACCCATTCCAGTGCCTCACCACCCTCACAGTAAAAAACTTCTTCCTTATATCTAATATAAACTTCCCCTGTTTTAAGTTTTAATCCGTTGCCCCTTGCCCTACCACTACAGTCACTAATGAAGACTTTCTTCCCAGCATCCTTAGAGGCCCCCTTCAGATACTGGAAGGCTGCTATGAGGTCTCCACGCAGCCTTCTCTTCTCCAGCCTGAACAGCCCCAACTTTCTCAGCCTGTCTTCATATGGGAGGAGCTCCAGTCCCCTGATCATCCTCATGGCCCTCCTCTGGACTTGTTCCAACAGTTCCATGTCCTTTTTATGTTGAGGACACCAGAACTGCACACAATACTCCAGGTGAGGTCTCACGAGAGCAGAGTAGAGGGGCAGTATCATCTTCGACCTGCTGGTCTCACTTCTTTTGATACAGCCCAGAATACAGTTGGCTTTCTGGGCTGTGAGTGCACACTGAAGCCGGCTCATGTTCATTTTCTCATGGACCAACACCCCCAAGTCCTTCTCCTTAGGGCTGCTCTGAATCTCTTCTCTGCCTATCTGTAGCTGTGCCTAGGATTGCTCTGACCCAATGTAGGACCTTGCACCTAGTTTACCTAGTAATGCCTCATTTAATAAAATTAAAGCTATCAGAAAATGGTTTCATGCCTTTCTATGATTGATACTTATATTAAAAATTGCCACTATGAATATAAAATCATATAGCAATTTTACTCTCTATGAATTAAAATTACATTTCTATTAAATCTGTAAGTCTTTAAATTTCTATATAGAGTAACAAATGTGAATAGAGATTTAAAACAAGTACAATGTTTTTGCTTGTCCTGGAAGGTCACTATTTGATGTCAATGGAGACACAAATAAAGACACAGACTAATGTGAAAATATTCAGATATTTAAATCTCAATAAAATATTCCTCACACACTTCTAACAGCCAATTTTGTAAAACAAATCACTGTGCTCAAATCAAGACAGCAGTAGCTGGTTTATACCATTTAATAAAATACACAAAAAATTAGATGGAAAGGTGTTCCCACTGCCTTCTTACAGCCTCTAACTCAGATGTGCCAAATTCTTAGAGGCATCTGCCTTTTTCCACTGACTGAGAAGGTTTCTAAGATGCTCTGAATCAGAGACATTTCAGGGAAGCTGCATGGGTGAACACCTCCTTTTTTCCCAGAGGATGGCAAGATTTTCTAGTCTACATGAAATAAATAGTTATATGAATTTTATTATAAAGAGACAATAAAAAAAAAAAAAGAAATAGATCTCAGATTTAAGATATACAGCTAGCATTTGCCACAACAGAAAGGTTCCATACAGGCCACTAAGAACGCTACATCTAAACAAATTTTGATAACTACTCACTTCTGACTGAAAAAGTGTCTTAAAAAAAAGAAAAAAAAAGAAAAAGAAAAAAAGTATTTTAAAATCCAGTGCTCCAGTTTACATCAATGATAAATGAAGAGATTCAAGCTTCGTATTTGTAGCTGTACCATCTGTACACTTTACAATCAGCAGAGGTATTTAGCATGTCTATTTTTACTCATGCAGAACTCCATAAGTTATCCTAAAAACAAATAAAAACTATAACACAAAAAAATCCACTCAATTTCTTCACTAAGAGAGCATATCATGCTTTAAGCCCAGTCAGTAACCAAGTACTACATCTTATTCCATATGCAGGTTTCCAGCTACATGGTAATGCTTTTAGCAAATAACTATGGAAATTCCACAAGACATAAGCATGCTCAATACAGCAAAAAAGTACAAGTTCAGAACAACGTAGGAGTGGGGAAAGCACAAAAGTTCAGCAATGCATTTCATTCCTGGCTCTGATGAGGTGGAATAACTAATGCTCGAGTGCGAGCTTCTAAAAGTAATTAGTTTTACAGATGACTACCTACTCATAACGTGTCATTTACTTAGTTTCTCACAGTGAGCTACACAAGTAATGGTCAGAGAACCACATTTTGAAATAACACTAAGCATGCCTGGGATTTTCTTTGTACAGTATTTTTACCCCAGTATTACTAACAATCCTTATTTCATCTTATTACTCCACTAATTTCTTTAGCTCAAGTATATGATAGTGTTGCAAGATCACAGACTAACCTGACACATTTTGCTTTTCTATCGATATTAAAGAGGTGGTCAAAAAAAGTAATTATAAACTCAAACCCTTAAACTATTGTAGACTGGTTGAATCATTGCTCAGCTAATGAAGTCGCAGTGACGCAGGTAGCGCAGAAAAGATATGCCAAACAAGATACCCTATTAGCTTATCTCCTGTTAGCCTATTTTTTGGTAACTTACACTGAGATCTCTTTAAAAGAAGCACATTCTAATTTATGGAAGCAACCAACTGACATTTAACTACTTCAATGAAACGGAGCACAGATCACATCTCATGACATCTTGATCCAATGTGTGCAACAACATTCACTTATTTCCCCCTCAGCTGTCCCCAGATACAGAACTGTTACATATATTCAACAAACCACAGATCTCCTTGTGGTAAAATAAAAAGGGACAGATTTTGCTTAAAATATCCACAATTGACTGAAGCAAGACATCGTATAAAAGATTTTATATATCTACAAAAACAAATTAACATTAAGCCATTATTCCTCAACAGTCACAGGTTTCTCTCTCTAGAATTTCATTTTACCTTGCTTTCACTGAAAAGCAAGCTGAAGTACACAAGCAAGCTGGGCTAAGCTGAAGTATTTACCTGTCCTGTATAGCTGTTATTTCTAATGTCTAAACATAGGCATCAAAAAAAAAAAAAACTAAAAAGCATGCTGAAGTCTAAGCTTTGTAATACAAAAATCAACAGAACCAACATTACCAACTTCTTCTTGACCTAACTGCAGCAATTTTCACGTTCTTACTGTCTTGGTCTCACAGTCATTGTGAAAGGATAGAAAAACAGATATTCCTGCAAAATGTTTACAGACAAAGGTATTTTCATATCATACTAATCTACAGTGTAATTACATATTCCAATCACAGGTACTCAAAAGCAACCCATAACACTCTCATAACTCTTTTCAGACTAATTTGCTGAAATATACCTGTACAGTAAGATTAATTTTTTCCTCTGCAGAACTGCAAATAAATGACCTGGCACTGTAAAGCTATAATTTTAACATGTTTTCAGAGTTTAATGTAGACACTTGTCAATGTGACCTGCTAACAAGTAAGCTAAATGTTCTCAGCTTCCATTTCCTACCATTCTCAAATACAGTATTAGATGTGCCTGTCCTCTATACTACAAATTATAAACACACTACATTTAGCAGCATATATGCCATTTCTGAGACTTCAATGGAAGAAGAAAGCATATGAAAAGTTAAGATGTGCACCACTCAGTGCAAGACTTAGCATTTAAAATATAGCCCTTAACTGTGTACCTTACATCTTACAGATCATGTTATGGGTTTGTATAACTGTCAGTTAAGTATGCTTTTATTTTAATAGGGAGACAGAAAAATCCTGATCAAGCTACTTGAGATATCTGAATGCCAGAATAATCAAGATATGCTTCTAAACAACACAAGAAAAGTCTAATAAATGTTAAGTAGTGTCATTTTCAATTACTCCTGTTTAAAGAACTTCATATCTGAACTTAAGATGTCAGCTTATGTCAAAAATACAAAACCAAACAGCTGCCTTTGATGTGACTGATTAAACAACTTTTGTCTCTGGTATTACTAACGGAATGAGTAAATGGGTTGTAATATAGTGTATAATAATTCAGTTACATACTAGTAAACATTTCATGGAGATCAGAGCACTAAAGTCTCAGTTCATGCTGCATGATTTTATAGACAAATAAATATGAGCTTAAATGACAAATAAACATACACTGTTAACAGGGTACCTCAAAACTATTTGGTGAGCTATTACAGACAGTGGCCCGTGGGTATTGCAGTTGGAGGTACATGCAAGCATTAAACACAGTTGTTTCCTAACACAATTCACAAGTCTTGCACTATCCAAACCACTTTTCCAGAAAAATTAAGCCAAATTTAGAAAATTAATTGCTTTTAATCAGAGATAATCTCATACTGGAAAGGATTTCCAAGCCACTTTCCCTAGTATTTTGTATTAAAGGAACAATTGCTTTTCATGGAATACTGCTTGAAATCAGCAAAAAAGTTTCTAAATGCAACTAAATTTCAGTACAAGGACTTTAGTTCAGAACAAACTTTGAACATTCTACCTGCATTGGCTTCATCACATACTGAAAATCTATTTTGACTTGCTCTACATCTATAGTTGTTCCAGAGTTCTACTGGTACACAGAGTAGAACAGGGGAGTGCCACTTTTCTATGTACAAAAATAGAGAAAAAAAGATTTTCCATACCACCAAAAAAGGAAAAAGCAACCGGTTCACTTTTCACTTATGTTTATTACTTAGGTACCTAGAGTTTGCAAATACAATCCACTGCAACACAACACATTAGAAACTTAATCTTAGTTCAGACTTGGTCTACAGTAACATGACTAGGAAAAGCCACTGCTATTGATAAATAGAGTGGATCAACTTAACTGAAATATTGAGTAGTAGTTTCAAAAACATGCTAGTGACTATTTTTGCACTGCTTCAGCATTTTAACTCCATCGCCTAATAAGTAGTTTTAATTACAAAACACATTCTTAAAAGCCATGCTTAAATAAGAGAGGGGAAAGGAAAAAATCTGCCTTTTAACAGCAGAAATCACTATTTCATTATTTGGAAGGGAACCTACCTACCATGTTTGACTTGTATGGACTAAGCTGCAACTGCTAACACAGGCAGGACTTCGTTGTCATGACAGCCAAATTTTTATACAGTAGCAAGCACTACACAATAAAGTGTTCTGAACACTGGCCCACCTCACCTGCTTTAAGTGCATGAATAAACTGCTATATTTTTAAGTGGTGCTTTTATTAAAATTAACTCAATGAGATTTTGAGAAACTATATCAAGGAAAGGCAAGCAGATGGAGAGACTAGCTGACACATAACAATAGCTGGTGAAATATTACTCTTATTTTCTGTAATAAACACCAAGATCAAAACATTATGCAAGTTAAATTTCCTTGAAAGGTTCCCAGCAGGAGTTTTCCTTTTTGTTTGTGCAGTACACGATTTCCTCTCACCCACAAAAAACATACCAAGAACGTGCATGTGCTACTAACACTAAGCAGCACTTCCTTAATCACTCATTTCCAACAATTTATGGATGATCAGTGGCAAAACCAAGCAAAAATAATGAAAGCATGCAATGAAAGCTCATTGAGACAAACTGGCTTGGACTTCCTAATCATTTCTGAGTCTCTAAGATGGGGGTCTGATACAAATTAGCCACTGGGAAAAAAAAGTCATCTGGTCATAAAATACAGTACAGGGTCACTTTTATGTAAGTTTGCCAAAAGGGACATAAACCAGGACAATTTCAAACTGTGACACAGGATAGAAGTATATTAAAAAAATCTTTGTTCCTCCTCCATTGTGCTGTCATGTTGCTCAGCTTTATAGACATTCTGAGCACCAGCTCTGGCCTCTTCGCTTCCACCTGGTTTACCTAATTAATTAAGCAAGGAAGTTACCTCAAATTTTTGTACTATTTGTTTTTATTATCATGCACTTCTTTTGATGTTCCAGGAGTTAACCTCTTAATCCAGACTCTGTGTGTTGTGTTCTGAACATTTTGGGATGTCTGGATAATTTGGATAATTGGTCAGGATGTTGCTGTCGCTCATGTTAAAGTTTATGCCATGACTTCAAGTTCAAAGATCTGTATTAAGGTAAAATACTTCATAAAGCCTTTTTAAAACTCTACACTCGTGATTATGCAATACCCAGTTATTCCAGTTTCTCACAACAGTAAATTGCACTGTTTGTATTTTCTTATAAGGAAATTACTCCTAAACATCTTCATCTTTGTCAACTTCAAATAAATACAAATTTCAGTTAAAGTTACATCAAGAGAAAGCGTATTTTAAAGGTCAGGAAAAGGTAGAGCAATTATCTCCTCAAAAATGTTTGCCTGCTTCACACAGCAGCACACATGTAATTTTCTGTGCCATTATCAGACATGAAAACATCAGCATTCTGAACTACAGATGCTCAGCTGCAAATACCACAGTTTCCCATTTTGGGGAGGATAGTAAAGAATGAGACTAATTCTGACATTAAGAAACATGGTTGACACCTTTGTTTTGTAACTGTACTACAGAATTTGAGCAGGCCAGTGGCAAAGACCTGAAAGAGTATCTAAACAAGAAATATAACTTTATGCTCAGGCTTTACAAAAGAAGACAAGAATATAAAAACATTAAAAAGTTTTTAATGCTGATGCAGGAGACTAAAATTACTTCAGGTACTTCAATAGCTCAGTTAACAACATCAGGTAAGTTGAAATACATCAGTGACTTCAAACTACTTCAATAGTCTTGAAAAGCCCAATTCACATGTGTGCATGAAAATAAATGTGTGCATAAATGCACACATAGCACATACATATATTTACATAAAGATATATATATACACAAATGTATTATACACCTCCAATGTTGCTTTTATAATTATTTTCCTGATAACAGTACTTCAATTTAATGGCAATTGCATACCTAACTGTAACGAAGAAGAGCACTTAAGCTCTTTAAAAGAGCATAGTCAACCCTCTTAGACCCAATATGCCCTTCTGGAATTAACACAGCAGTTTTCATTAAAAACTAGGGAGAGAATCAGTTTGATTTTTGGTACAACACTACATCACTCTACGGTGAGTGCCTAATTTCCGTATTTCTCTCCTCTGCACAATATGCAAGTCATTGGTTGCTTTAAGCTGTTGCCCTGGGGAATAAAAAGAATCTATAAGAGGGGCCATGTGCCATTAAGAAAGTAAACCAGCAACCAAGAAAATAAGCCATAGTAAATTGGAAAATGGTTAATCAAACCCATTCTGATTCACGAAACTTAAAATAGTGAAGGGGCAATACTTCCTTACAAGAACATGGAAAGAGAAAACACAAAGTTTGTAACAGTAACCTATGAGCTAGATGAAATATCATAACTGCCAAAATGGTCACATTACAGTGAATACATAAAATCCACTTCTATAGCATAACCTATGATAAGCACTCAGCTAAATAGTTTGGAAGCTAGGCCCATATGTGATAATGACTAACACCACTGCTGCAACTTAAGCTGAACAAAAATCTGTGGGAAAAAATGAAGTAAGAAACCCCAAACATTTAATTTCAGAATTGAACTTCCTTTAATCATTCATTTTCAGAACTTCTATTAAAATTGAACAAGTAATTCTTACATGAACACCTTCAAATAGACGTCCTGACTGCACACCTACATCTCAAGTGACCTATTTATTCATTCTAATGAAGGTAATTCTATGACAAGACGACATACCTAAAAGCTTCCACAAGAACAGTCTTTTTACCCAAATTGAGCTGAGCATCTAAAATCAATTGCTTTCCCTACTCCTTGCATCCAACTCCTAACTGAAAGATTAAGGAAATAAGCCTCCTCAATGAATGTCTTCACATTTACAGTAGATTGCTCTTCTCTTTACAGACAAAAGTTTTGCCAAATGTATAAAATATTCTTTTAAATTGAGATCACTAAAATCTGATTTTGGCAGTTAACAGTAATATTTTAATGATGTTGAATCTCTTTGGCCCATTACTCTGAGGTGATGAATGACAATATGACATTTAAAAAAAAAAAAAGAAAAAAAAGAAAAAAAAAGAAAAGAAAAAAAAAAACAAGCTTTTACAAACTATTTTAGGTCTGATTATATTGTGCAAGTACCAGAATTCTACACAGTAATCATGGTCTCAAAGTCTTCTCTGAAAAGAAATAAGTCATGTGGCAAATCTTAAGGAAAACAAAGATGGGAAGTACCCGTAACAGATTCTAGAACCAAAAAGCTTACATATAATCCCAAGTTCAAGTAACCATAAATTTGGGGATTCTAATCACCCTATTACGTGATGTATTTCTTTAAATTATATACACAAAGTACTTCTTGCAAGTAGAATCATTTATCCGCATCAGAATTGGAACAGAACAGCAAACTCAATTTTAACTATCAACTTAGCCCAGAAGTGACATTTGCTACTTCCTAAGAAAAGTGACCAAAGACATAGTATGTTCATATTAAATACACTACAATTCCTACATCTTCACCAGTAGCCTTACAGCTCAAAGCTGGTAAAACAATCCAGTATGTTCGCATCCATTTTGGATACTTTTAAACAGAGCAGCCAGGTAGAACAGACGTTGGACAAAGGCCGTGGGTATCTGTACTAAGCATAAGACCTGGCTTTTGAGACATACCAAAAACATCCAGAAGAAAGCAAAGTAACAAAACAAAAACAAGTACCTGCAGACAGATTATGGTTCTATCTCATCTAGAGTGACAAATGCTTCTAAGTGCAAATATGTAACGGTGATCCTATTTATCTTAAATGGGGTTTATTGATCGCCAGTATCCTAAGTTTAGAAGTTACACTGTAACTGAAGTTTTATGTGAAGTGCAAGTTTAATGCAGCTGAGATAGATGATGCATCTGCTGGTTGGAGCCTGCAGAAATCTACAAGTCAAGGGGACATACCAGCAATACCGTGATACGCCAATGAAGAAAATCCTCAGTTTTGGTTGGACTGCCAGAGACCAACACCACTAAAAACCAGTTAGTTTACTTCTTTTTAGAAGAAAGAGATATTAGATACTCGGAGTCAAAAGGAAAATGGAGCCACCTCCATCTAAAAGCTAACAGGACGAAACAAGTTGCTAAAAGCTCTCTTAAACCTCTGGATACCTGAAGTGATGGAAGATGCAGAGTGTTTTCCAGCCAAAACGGATAAATGGAGTTAAACATCACCAAACTCCTTTGAAGGTGAACTTACTAGCTTGGCCATCCAAAGTTGTAACTGAAGTAACATACACATCTACAGTTGGGTCCATGCAAAGTAAAACTGCAGTAGCATCAGCAGCTCAGAAAGGGCTGCACCAACCCAGTAGTGACATACTATCTTGGTCAGGTCCCACGGGTCCATTGACACAGATGTATTGCTCAGTCTATGTAACCTCTCAGTAACTTCAGCTATAGAGTAAAATCTGGGGATTTCTCCTCACATTCTCTGAATTAACATTTTCCTTCATGCTGTACTCTCCAAGTATCTACCTTTGTTGCTGTTACCTGTTTTCTCTCTAAGTATCCACGTGAACCTTAAAATCCCAAATCGATCGCAGTACTTCAGCTGAATTTTTCCCAATTCTCACAGGAACAAAAATGGCAACTTCATTGCCTCAGCGCCAGTTCCTTTCAGTGCAAACAGGAATTATGTTTTCCTTCACACTACAATCATCCCCTTGTTGATTTGTTACGTGTGATCCAATGACTCATCATCTTTTGTACCCATCTTTAATGCGTTTCATTTTCCTGATTTCAGACCACTTTTCAAGACCCTTTGCTTTCTAATAACTGTCATCTAAAGAGCACAGAATTCCCACAAGCACACCATCATTAAAAAACAAAAGTGTAATCATTTGGATCATAAAGATTAATGAAAATGTGCTACAATTGGCCTCCAGACAGTTTATTTGATATTTACGATTTGAAATTCATTTTGCTGTTCTTCCCATTATAGCAATTTTAATTATATTTCTTTAGTTAACATATTAATATAATGGTTATCATCTTACTGTTCAGTAAGTGCTTTGCCAAATTCCATGCCTTGCTGAAATACTCAGCCCTCACATATATACATCTATAATACACAGAAATAGATTTAAGGTTTTCAGTTATTCTCTACCCATTTATGACAGTTTTCTTAACATATCATTGTTAATCCTGACAAAACTTGAACCTTTGGGGGGATGTTTGTTACTGTTTAGAATTCACAAGTCAAGCTTGTTTTCTCTAGGTCATCTGTTACTTAATCACCCTTGCCATCAGCAAGAAGCCTGTATTGCTTTCTCTTGTTACTTTATTTCTAGGGTATTTATTGAACCTTCTCTCCACCCAGCATCCCAGCAAAATCAGTTCTCAAAAAATAATTTTTTGATTAAAATATTTTGTTATTGAAGAATCAAACTCAGTCATTTTCTTGATCTCAGTATAAATGGCTTTTCGAGGACCTTCATTTTTCCCCTAAGCTTACTCACAGCCACACATCAAATACTTGCTTCACCTGCTTATGCAAAAGCATTCACTCATATATACGCATTCACATAAGCATGCACATTCCAGCATCAACTTCTCCCAAATTTGTAGTTTCATCAGAAACAAGAGCTAAAAACTGAATGCGTACCATTAATTAGTTTGTATTTAATAGCATTTTCCTACCTTTTTTAAGCCAGCAAATCCTTCTGATTCCAAGAAGAAAAAGGCAAAGGGCATCAGTACAAACAAACATAAATTCGAAAAAAGAGAGGCAAGATTCCATAAGCCTGCAACGAACAAGAAAAAATTGGTAAGACTTTTAGCTTTGAAAGTTAAAA
Organism: Melopsittacus undulatus; assembly: GCF_012275295.1. Classification (NCBI taxonomy): domain Eukaryota; kingdom Metazoa; phylum Chordata; class Aves; order Psittaciformes; family Psittaculidae; genus Melopsittacus; species Melopsittacus undulatus. Next base: position 106,290,576 of record NC_047527.1, read on the forward strand.
ATATCCCATTTCTCCCCTCACATAAAACAATGCAGTATACATACAATTCTAACAAAAGACAGGTTTTTATGATACAGAGTTATTTATAGGTCTGAAAAATACTCATCTTTGTATAATTTTCTTGAAACAAAAATTGGATACCAGCTAGAACAGCAGCAAATGTATGAAACCTTGTGAGACAGGCTGCAAGCTCAGGTGGACTACTTCCACAACATACCATTGAAAGCTCTTTAGTTAACCATTTACAGAGTTTTTAGGACAAATATGTTCTACTTCTATCAGTGAACCTCCCATAATTCAGTGTATTCACTTCCATAGTTTTACCAAGAGAAACTCAAGCAAATCACGGCTTTTAATATGAGCAACACACAAATGCCACCATCACGGTAACACCAACAGCAGCCTTTCATGATGAGATAACTGCTTAGTGGGCAAGAGGAGAGCAGTGGATTTTGTGGATCAAAAGTGGATTTTGTGGATCAAAAGCTTTAAACATCATCTCCCATTAATCCCCTCATAGTCTAATTAACGAAGTATGGGCTAAGTAAGTGGACTCTGATTTGGACTGAGAGTTGGCTGAGTTTCTGGGCTCAATTAGTTATGACCAGCAATACAAAGTTAGGCTGGAAGCCAGTCACCAGTGGTATATCCCAGCAGGTCAATACTGAGTTCAACATCCTCACTAATAACCTGGATGACAGAAGAGGGTGACTACTCAGCATTCTGCTGAAAATACAAGATGGGGAGGAGCAGTTGCCTGCCACTCAGATTATCCCGAGCAAGCTGAACAAATGGACTGACAGCACACTGGAGACCAATCATCCCAAAAGCAGCCTTGTAGAAAAGCAGTTGAATACAAGCCAGCAGCATGCCCTTGCAGCAAATGTGAACAGCATCCTGGGCTGCATTAGGAGAAGTGTTACCAGCAGCTTGAGGGAGGTTATCATTCCTCTCTGCTCAGCACTAGTAGCACAAATCTGGAGAACTGCATCCAGCTGTGGGCTCCTCCATACAAGACAGGCTATACTGGAGCAAGTCCAACAAATGACCATGAAAATTATTACGGATTGAAGCATGTGTCACTCAAGGAGAGGCTATGAAAGCTGGAACTGGTTAGCCTTGAAAAGTGTTGACTCAGAGAGATTTACACAATGTACATAACTATCTGATGAGAGAGGGGGAAAGGAAACCATTGTTGGACCCCTCACAGTGGTATCCAGTGAATGGAGAAGAGACAATATGCATGAACTGAAAAACTTACTGAAACAGAGTGGGGGTAGAGGGGGAGGGAAGGGGGAAAACAAACAAACAAAAAATTCCACACCAAAACACACCCCAAACTTTTTCCACTGTGTGTGTAGTCAAAAACTGCAACAACTTGCCCATAGAGGTTTTGTAATATCCACACTTCAACATACTTAGAACCCAAATGGGCACTGCCTTGAGCATCCTTCTCTGACCCTGCTGTGAGCAGGGCAGTCAGACTAGATCATTTCCAGAGGTCACTTCCAACCTCAGCCATTCTGTGATCTACATGAAAAATCTAGAAGTGGCTAAAATTAAGACATCTGTAAGACACATGTGACATCTGCAGGAAGGGAAAAGGTTCAGAAAACAACCTGAAGTGATAACTGATCTCCATTAAGGGTATCTGTTCTATTAAGATCTAAGATGAACACTTTCTGAACAGACAATTTCTGGTGCCTAATCATGAACCCATCATCAATCATCCTATTAAAAGTTGTTTAGGATGCAGTGTTTCTTCCTTCTAAAAGCAGCAGCTTACCTGCAATTTAGCAGATACCAGATTCAACTAGTGTCACACATTCTGCATCCTGAAAACACAGCTTTTATTTTATAGTTGAGAAAACAAGGCCACCTTTCCCAAAACACACACATTTCCACAGTTACACAAGACTATGTTGTATCACCTGAAATCCAAAAGAGAACATCCCCCATAATAAGAAAATTTGAGCTAACAGCTTTGTTTATTTCTTTCTTCTCATGAATAGGCTTGTTCATTTTCTTCTTTGAAATTATCCATTTTAGAAAGAATAGGCAAGGAAAGAGACATTTACTGAATGTCTGGGGAATTCATTATTGAGAAAAAATCCTGTGTTTAGTTCCAAATGTAAAATACTTTGCAGCTATCTTCACCTACACCTCCTTAAAAATGCTTTCACCATATTATTTCCTTTTTCTTTAAAGGAAATTATTTAAACTTCAACAAGAAATAAAAACAGACGGAGGAGGGAGGAAAGAGAGAGTAAGAAATCTACTTCAGCAATTAATAGGACCAGGACCCAAATTTAGTCCAATAAGCTTAAGAAAACAAAACAAGAAAACTCTAAAAGATACGTGAAATATAATACTCAGTTGCTAAAGAAAACAGACTGCCTAAAGGTAGCTAAACTGCAGCTAACAAAGAGGGGGATTTTTCCTTTTGAATTTGCTTAGCCAGGAGCTCCAGTTACCATTCAAGAAACATTCACACATAGCAACATCAGCAAGAATGTCATTAACAGCCCTTACTAGGGGTACACTAACTCAAACAGTCTGCATTTGGTTTTGGTTGCTGGCTTGATTTGGTTTTGGGGTGTCTTTTTCCCAGAAAAAGAGTCAGAATAGAAATGAGATGGGGTAAGCGTCTCATTTCAGCTGTTTTCTCTGAGGACAAGTAGTGTATTCAGCTACCTAACACAAAGCCGAATACCTGGTTGTCCTAATTTCAGCAGCTGCATCACATGTAGATCTACAATGCAAAACAGCACTTAGGAGCTGCGTAGTATGTGCAGAGTATTTTAACAGAGGGGAGAGCAGTGCCATCTGGTTTTTTTTTAAAGAAATCAAAAAATTTATACATTAGCAGCCGATAGGAACCACATTTACAGACTATTAAATTACAGGGCTAGCTAGCATACACATGCAGAATTGTGAGAGGTAAGGACAGTGCTGTACTCCTCCTGATACACATACACTTTCTTCAAAGTAAGGAACACACAGGGCTGTCTTCTTCCCCTGATCTACTTCTTATCCTAATTCGGTATTTCAAAAGTCAAATGAAAACAGACCCAGAAAAATAATTATTTCACACTACACTGACTGCATCATAAAATTACATGAGAGAGACTTGAAGACATCAACATATATAAAAGGTTTAAGCAGCTTATTGGAATATTTTACTTTTTTTCCTGCATTTGCAGCGACCTAAGAATATCCTCCATAAAACAAGTTAATAAAACAAAAAAAAAAAATAACCATCTCTCAGGCTTTGACAAACAGATCCGACCCTCAGCAATTTGCCGGTTTTCTACTCCTGGCAGTTTCGCTGCATTTTACCCCCACCTGGTGGTTGTATCCAACAACAGCATAAGTGAACATGCAGCTGTCAGAAGAATTTCTGGGTTTAGTTCAACATGTACTATATCAGGGTGGTTGTTCTGGACACAGATATGGGCTTTCTGCCTGGTTTCAAAAATTAGAGGCATATACTTTCTATTATTCTACATGTCACAACTAATACAGCAGTCTACAATATGAAAACCCTTACTACAACATTCAAGTACCTCAGACTACATCTGCAATTGATTAATCTGGCAAAACTCAAGTGTTGTAAAGCAATACAAGTCTTCCCATTTGATAACATTTGCAAAGCAGTATGCAAACCGTACATGAAGGCTATGCTAGACAGTATTATGGAGATAGGAATATTTTCTGGACTTGACTGCTTGCGACAGAACTATCAGCTATCAAAATCTGAGCAGGTATTTCATAACTAACTTCAGAAAGGTACTGCCACTACACGGAATAGTTTTTTACAGAGCAGGGCAGTGCAAATCCAGTGAACACCACATGAGGGAGCCCTTCCCTAAGGTAAGGCTTTGAAACAAGGCACGCTAATTTTTGTCAAGCTGCAGTAGCAGAAACCTGTCGCCACATCCAAAATCCACTGATGTTTCTGAAGTCTTCACAGCAATTGTGGTGAATCTTGGGTTAGTTCATTTATGTCTACCCCTAGCATAAGCTTTGCATTACCGAGTCAAACTTGGAAACAACAAGATCCTGAATTTACTTCCTTGCTAGCTATTACTATTGGACTCACAAAACGTAAGTGATACTGTGCATGCGTAAAGTGGCACTTTCAAAAGACTGTCCCATTAAAATCAAGATGATGGGCACTGGGAAATCCGAAGGCCTTCCTATGCAACAGCTACTTATACCAGCAAATTCCTAATTAACCCAAGTTTTCTCAAGTGCTGTAGCAACTGACAGAATAAAAAATTCTTCAGTTATTATGTAAATTTTCTCCAAGATATTTGATTGGCATTTTTTTCAAAGTCAATTCAGACACAGAAGGAAGGTTTATTTTTCATAAATATTTCTTTACATATCTGGGAGTAAAGAACATAAATCTGAGCAGCAAAACCCTTGTGAAAAAATGAGACCTTGCTGGGTTGGTTTTTTTCCATGTAAGAGATGGTGTGTCTCATACCAAATTAGCAATCCCCCATGATGTGTGACAAAACAGATCATGGAGTAACTCAACTAGAAAGAATATCTGTAGTCATGTAGTCTGATCTGCTGCTTAAAACAGTTAAACTGTGGGTGCAATCAGGTTGCTTAGAGGTTTAGCTAGCTGAGTTTTTAAAAACTTCCAAGGACTTACATCTCTCTGGACAACCTTTTCCAGTGTTCAACCATCCCTGTTGCGAAGAACTGTTGCTTTGTGTCTTGCAAACATTGCTTCTTGCCTCTCACTGCACATACCAGAGAAGAAGCTGGCTCTGTATAAACCAGTAGGAAATCCAGCTGTGCCCTGACTTCCCTAATTTCACACCAGGATATTAACCCAGGTGATATTTCAACACTCCTGGGCAGCTCATCCCTACTTTACCTTCTGTACACCTTCTTTTTGGTTTTGAGCTCGTGTTCCCTATTAAGCCAAGTCAATCTCCTACTACACCTGCTCATTTTCTTGCACTCCAAGATACACATTACCATGCTTGAAAGTTCTCCTTGAAAGTAAGCATCTCTCTCCTGGCATCCTTTGCCTACAGGATATTCTCCAGTGAGGTCTCATATACACATTTGCTGAAGAGGACAGTCTGCTCTCTCAAAACCTAATGATTGTATTCTACTGTTTTCCTTCTTCACTTTTCAGAGGTCTTAAACTACTCTATCACTGGTCAGGGTCACACCTCCAGTCAACCCCCCTTTATTCATGGGTTTAAAAGAAAAAAATTCTTTTACCATCCAGATAAAAAAAAAACACTCAACCAGTTTCAGAACGATGACAGACAATACGCATTACTTCCTGTCTTCACCTATTCACATTTGTTTAAAACAAATTAAAAAGCAACCAAAAACCACACTCTTGCAAGTTAGGGATCAAAAAATTGATTAGTTCTCTGTATTATTAAATATTTAGCAAAAAGTGTACACTTCTCAGAGAAAAATCCTCCCAAGTCTAATTATTGTCTCTTCACAAAAACAGAAAAAAGACAGCACTATTAACTTGTAAATTATTTGTTCCAGATTGTTTCTTATAGCAGAAGTACCATCTCCCTTCTCAAGCCAAACCTACTAAAGAGTGTCCTGTCTCCATCAGTTATTTCCCATAGACACATGGAAGTGTCTAAATTATTTTCAAATATTAGTATACATTGTACATGTCATAGCTGTAGGCATGTTAACCAATATTGGAAGGCATGCAAATCTCACTGCCAGACATCAAGGCATCATTGCAGAAAGTATAAGTGATATTATTTTCTTGCATCTTTTCCTTGAAATAGTTTATTGCACCACTACCACACTCAATACATTTATATTCTATTATTTTCCTTATTTACAAATACATCTTTAACAGCTTAACTATCCAATCCCAACTGCTCATAGCTAGCAAGTTTCATGAAACAAATTTTTATTTTGAGAATAAATTTACATGTATCATCACTAAGCCTTATGAATCTCACTTTAACACACGAGGAAGAAGTTTGGACAGTGTGTTTTTAAGTTAGCTTCTAGTAGCTTTTACTCCACACTAATATTTATAGTAGTGAATTTGGTTTAATCCCATGAAGTCTGTATAATTCTTAAAAAACAAAAAAAACACACAACAAAACAGTTAAGACAGACTTTTGTGATAAATCACACAGCAGCAAAACCAGCCAATAACATGTTAAAAACTCAATTAGCATCTTAGGTTAAAATAGAGTTATTAGTTTGAAAATAAGAACATATCTTTGCATGTATAATGAAGACATCCATTTTAATCACATTATGCTGAGTACTAACCATGAATTAGTGAGCCATTTAACCACTGAATATAGTAGTTTTGTGGAAAAGAAAGCAGGATCTCATTGCTGATTATTGAGAAAGGTAGAAGCAGGACTGCACCAGCTGAAACTGCTAGAGTGAAGGTGCTCAAGAACAGCCTGAAATTTAAAGAAAGGCACCACTGTTACCACCAACATGCTCTGAACAAGGGAAAAAAAAGTTGTTAGCCTACCTGCTAATTAGTGTCTGAAGGCAACACATTCTTATATTGTAAAGGGGCAGAAGAAACTGATTTCCACAATATTTCACTTCTAAAAAAGCGTATTTCAAACACCAAATAGTTTACAGAATCCAGTAAAAATAATTAGTTTTTACCAACTACCACAATTACTCTGAGACGTGCATACATTCAATTCCAATGTCTTACACACATTAAATTTTTGCAGTTCAAGGAGTATGTTAACTCCCCTATTTCAGTTTTCATTATATACACACTCAGAATGGGAAAAAAAATAGAAAAAGGAAAATCACCCTATACTCTTTTTACAAATTTTAAAAAGAGGGCAGCTTGTAATTCCTGAAAAGTGAGTGCTATTCGAGTATCTCATCAGTGGGGGCTGTGAAGTCAATACAGAAAAATTGTCAGAAGTATTTCAGCTTTTTCTTTTTTAGATCCCAAATACAACTTATATCAAATGCCATCTTGTGGCATTAAATAGAACTGTGCTCTTCAAAAAGGAAAAGAACTGAAAATTATATTCTTACAGACCTAACCCAATGCTAGAATAAAATTAATTCTCAAAATTCCGTAACAAAGAAAGATAAATAGATTCTTCCTACAACAGGACTGTCAGTAAGCTGCTTACAGAAATCTTACTTTTCACTAACAGTATACAAATCCATTGTTCATTCACACAATACTTACAATCTGAGTGACTAATTTTATTAAAAAAAATACTCAAATGATTTTAAGGTTTTTTTTTCTTTTACTTAAGGATATTTAAGTATCCTAAAACAGAAATTGTGAGGCCTAACACATTGCAGCCTTCTAAGGTGATACAGCAGTTTGTCTTTGTTTTCTCCCCAGTAAGTCCTGACAATTAAGCTACACAAAGAAATATCCATCTGCATATGTTTGAAAGTTATTTTATTGCTTTTGGGAAATAGCATGCATACTTAAGGAACAAGAAAGCTTAGGCCAAAAGAACAAGAAGCATTTTGTATTTGTAACAACAGCTTTAGTGAAAGGCTATTACTCTGTGGAAGTGCTAATCCTGCCTTACTCTGCTTTCACATTAAAAACACGGTGCTTACAACTGATACTTGTTGCATTTTAAAGCTAAACTAGAACATAGGTGTGCGAGGGGGGATAACAGTTAACAAGACTCTTAGACTCCTTGAATATTAAAATATTCAGAACCAGGCTAAGACCACAGCTGCTACAAAAATCTTCAATTTAGAAGGGCCTTCCCTGTAGTTTTGAAAGCACAAGGGAGATGCTCCTCTACTTGAGAGGGAAATATTTCCTCATAGCATTCAAAAGCATGTATTTGTCTCTAGATCCGAAATATATCTTGTGGCAATAACTATTTCAATTTAATACAAAAGATTGTTATCAGACACTACTGAAAGAAGCATGCCTAAGATTTACATCTTTGTACATCTCTGAAGCTTGACACAAATGCACAACTAGAAGTGAACAGCTTGCAATGTTCTCGGCACTATCCCAGGGTACAAGACAAATCAATAAAACACTCAATGACCTCTCCTTCCAAGGGGATGACAGTGCCACCACAGAAGAGCTAAGAACATTGAAATAAGTAACTCCATATGGTTTAGCAAATCATGTAACTGAGAGGGCAGCAACAGCTCAGAGATGTTGTGTAAATCTTAAGACATATTTATAACAGACAGTTTAACATCTAGCTTTACAAAGGAACAGGAAGAGGAGATGAGTTGCTGGCAAACCAACAGGTCTGGCAAGTGTTTGTCTTCCATTTGTTACTCTTTTTTAAGCTTTTTATTTTAAATGATCAAATACAGATGTCTACTTCAGGATGAGATAACTTTCTTTCCAGGATACGGCGGCTCCCTTGACAGGACTTCCATCAGTTACAGTGAGAACTTAAAACAACTGCCTCCCATATAAACACCACATTTTAGAGACCTAAACTTAGGTGCAGAAGTCATGCATGACTTCCACCTCGTGTCAGGTGCTCATACAATATTCTGGCCAACATCATGCTTATCAGGAAAGCCACGGGTAAAAAAAGCCCTAAACCAAACTGTCTTGCCTCTTGTCATTCCTTTCACAATTCAAAACACCACTCTATTAAATCTTTTTCTTCTGCCCTCTAGCAATCTATAAAAGATTCCTATTACAACAATATATACAGAAGAAAAAAAAATCTGCTAAAAAGAGCTATACATACGATATTCTGTTAACAATGGCATCTTCATCCTCTTGCTCATCTGAAAATTAAATGACAGCAGGTTATATTCAATACTTAGACATCTTTCCTTAAGCTCAAATATGTATACATAGGCACAATATTAATTTACAATTCAAGTTTAGAATTACTAAAAGAATTTATTAGCATCAATATTTTGCAAATGTTCGTAACAAAAGAGAATATTCTTTTCTTTTTTTTGCTTGTCTGCAGCTCCTTTCAAATCAATGTAACTATGAAGTTATTTCACTTTATTTAAATATGCAGATCAAAACTTCCTGGAAACATCTTCCAGAGGGCTCTACAGCAAACAAGCTTTCAGACTACTACTACCATGGCTGATGCTACAAACTGTCCCTTTGGGCATCTCTGAAACCACAGAGATCAAGCAAGCTACTGCAGGAAAGTTCTAAGGTCCAACTAACTACTACAAATGCCTAAACAGAAGTCTCATTTCCAATATTAAGACCATTTTAAAAACTAAAAAGCATACCTAGAACAGTACTGATGACACCTTGGTTGCTTCCCTTTATTCATCCCAACTCCTGGGGATTTGGTGGTGGGAGAAGGAGAGTTGGTTTGGATTTAAAACACCATGGCTTCCCTTCTGGTATTTCACATTTTAGTTCATTTTCGTTTACTTAGTCTTCAATTATTATTCCAACTTTTTGAAATCAACATTTAACTCTGAGGTACGCATTTGTACATTTTAAATCATTTTAGAGTAATCTTTTGTCTCCCACATTTTCCAGGATTGGTAACTCAATGTATTTTATTTTTTAAAATCTAAGAATAAATAAAGTCAGGCATTTCAAGTTCTTAAGAGTCATGCACACACTTGAAATAAATATGTAGCCATTAACATCACACTATTTTGAAATTCTCCTGTGAAAGTACATTGGGTTATTGTTCTGGGGTTTTACAGGAATCTCGTGCTGTTTTGAGAGACTAAGTCAAGGTCTCTTATGAATCATTCTGGCTAAAGAGCTGGTTGTAGAAACAATTTGTCCTGAAAGAGTTCCAGACATGTTAACTCAGGAAGATCCTAGTAGGCTACAAGAGTTTGCCTTAGTAAATGCTCAGAAAACTTTCACAAAGTCAGGACAGCTGCAGCGCAGTTCCTCTCACTAGGTGATAACATCAACTACCAGAAAGTAACAGAAGTGTCTGTATATCCAATAGTGTTTGTCAAACCCATTCCCCCTCCCTGCTTTTCCCTATCTCCACGTGGTAGCAGCCTTGTAGTATCCAAGATACATACTAGGATCAGAAGACATTATCTAACTTCCTTACTTTCCATGTTCAAAGAGATGTACATTTTTTTCCAAGGTACTAAATTTCTTAAAGAGTTTACTTTTTTAAACATTAATCCAGCTCTATCATAACAAAGATCACTACAGCTCAATCAACAGTTTCCAGTAAAGTTCAAGGTGCCAAGTTCATCATGCATAAGAATGCTTCTCCACCTTGACTATTACCAAGCACCTAGGGTGATATAAACTGTCAAGATCTTGTCAAAGATTCTGCCATTTTATACAGATTTTTATGCTATTTGTCTTTAGAAGAAACATAGAAGAAAATAACAGGTGTTGCTACAGAGTAGTTTCAGACAGTATTTCCAAAGAAAAAAAAACATATACAGGATTATCTCAAATAGTGGTGCAGTCATGAGCAACAAGTTAAAAGCACTGAAGTAACTGTACTTGAGCAACCAAGGCATGTTTAGAAGAAATCCAATACTTCCCTTCTGTATTACTGACAACTTTTTCACTTTACCAGCTAAAGCTCTGAACTTGATTCTTGTGCTAAAACACAGCCTGAAGATATTCATGTCAGCTTTTCCAGATTAAAAGGAGAACAAGATGATCTAAAGGCAAGGGAAGCAGAAACATCAACTTGAAATTTTAACCTTTCTTCCCTCTCTAAACAGTTTAGATATAGAGCCAAAACAGAACAACTGATTGTGGCCATCCACACCACGTCCATAACAGGCACCCAATGTCATCAATCACAGAGTCCTAGCTACAGAACTCACTGATCCTTTTCCGAGATGCTTCAGTGCACCTCGTCCCTTGGTTAGCCATAGTAGAAGGAACATTGAAGTAGGAAGTGTCAGAGCAGGCACAAAGGAGGTGTTGGGAACTTGTGGCTCAGGGAAAAAGGAAGCAGTCAGAAGGCAAGAGAGCAGCATATACAATTAGATCAGTCTGGCAGCCTGAAAAACACTTTAGGCCAGAGAACTAGTTCTTCTGCTTTCCTTCTGGAGGCCAAAAGAAAAAGAATCAACTATTCACTTGAAAGACAAAATTATTTTTCAATATATTAAAAAGTCTGTGCTTACCTGCTTTCCTTTTGTATCTTGTGATTATGAAGTAGGAAACTATGTAGAGAACAGCAAATAGGAGAAAACAGATCTAGGGAAAAAACAAATAAAACAAATATTGCATTTATTAGGTTGCAAAAAAATGCCTGTATTATAATAAGAATAAACTGAAAATTAAGTATCAACAATTTAAAATTTGATTCAGAACAACAAAAGTGTATTCTATGTAAATGTCAACAGCATTATGTTTTATATCTTACTAACAGCATGTTAAACCCACAAGAACAGTTCAATTAGAGTAACACGTATGGCATCAACTATATGGCCAGCAAATTTTACTCTAAAATTAAGAAAAAAATAGCCTCATTTACAGTATGATTGGGAAAGGGTTGGGTTGAGTTCTTTTTTGAAGTTTAAATCCACTTGTGGTGTTAAAGTTACCATGCTTTGTACCCCCTTCACACATAAGGGTAATCATATTTTATACAATGGGCTCTTGAAGATCTATTTTGGAGTAATCTATTAACATACATGGAAAACAAAAAGCAGTTATGTTTACTATTTCCATCATGTCTTGAAATAAACAAATTCCCAGCAACACCACACACAAGAGACTTATCTGCCTACAGTGGATGCTCAAGTGCAGGCTAGTCAAACACAATGTTTTTATAGTCAGAAGCCAAGGGCTTCCCTCCTCACAAGGCAGGTAGCTTATTTAAGTCAGAGGTACCTTGAACCCAGCATGAATTGCATCCAGTTGTTTCTAAGAGTTAGCACTACAATTCCAAACACCTACAAATACGCTGGAAATCTTGGGGGAAAGAAGTAAAACAAGACAGGCTTAACCCTCCAAGCTCTTGTGGGAAACAAAAAAGGGCGGGGAGGGGGGAAGGGACAGGGAAAAAAGGAAGAAAAATATTTGCATCTGAATGAGGCACCCAACACAGCTTCCTCAATCTTGTTTGCTGATACCTATTAAAAACATGAGTCACAAATGAAACAAGAACAAAACATCCCATTCCACGATGCTGTGGCCCTTGAGCTCCACAAGTACCTAAGCAGCCATAGAGAAGAGTTCTCCATGTATAGTGGCGTATTCTGCTGCTAGCTTGCAGAAAACAGATCACCTGTACGTCATAGGCTGAGAAGCCACCCGAAGTAGCCCAAATTGTCACAATTCTTTTGCTTATACACAATACCAGTAGCCACCTAATAAAGTCTTAACACACAGCAGTTAACCAACTGAATTAGGTAAAACTGTTGTAGCAGGTTTTACTATTAAATGAGTTTGCCATATTATCTGTATAAGGTTTGGGCATTTTTTTTCCAATTGGCCCTGACTGGATCTGCAATTCATAATATCAGCACCTTAAGCATGTTCTATTGCTGTCTGAGCTTTATCTCACTGGTGATCTGAAGCTGCAAATACTTCACTGGGGTGCATTTGATCTATTTCTTTAGTCAGTCATTTAAAGATTTGTTGCCTTTAAGAACTCACTGTCTTAAAGTTGGAAAATCTACCCTAAGTGAAAGGGAAAAACGAAAGCAAAGGTAGCAATGACAGCCTTTAAACATTTACATCTAAATAAGCATATTGCATCCAGACCAGCAGAAGCAGAAGGGGGAAAAACAAACTTTTCAATCAATACATACTTTTAAAGGAATACTAATAAAAAATAAGTTAGGAGAGTTATTTCTTTTGTGTAGACAGACATTTTAACTTAAAAAAAAAAAGTGCAGACAGGTGTTTGAGTGTGGCATTTGAGTGCCTACAACTGCCCTACAGAAGTCTCCCAGAAGTATCACAAAGCCACAGGTCTGCAAGGGGCAACAGAGCTCAGTCTCTGTTCAGGCAACACACAGCAGTGATACCCAAAATACAGATGCTGAAAATTAGATTTCATAACTAGATCTCTGAATTTAACTACTGAGTCTCAATAGGGTCCATCGTTCCAACTTTACAGAGGATGCTTCAAAAAGGTTTTGATAAAGAGTTAAAAAAAAACTATTAAAAATAGTTTTAATTAAAAATATACACAGATATATTTTTTAACCAGGAAGAACAAAATAAACTGAGAATAGCCTTGGATTTTCAGAGTACTCTGACAGATTGTCCTGTCAGCATCAAAAAACACAATGCCAGTGCTGAAAGACGGTCCTCTAAGTTTCCAGTTCCTCTGAAAACTAGACCAAGGCTACAGAGAGAGATATCTAATTTTAGGGCATCCACTTTTGAAAATCAGGTATCATATAGACAGGTCAGTAAAACCCTTTACAAATCTGCCAGACCCAAATAAAGATAAAATTAAGCCAAAAATTAGTTTAACTATATTTAAAACAAGAATAAAAATTACCACAATCTTGTTTGTATCTTCAAATAAAACAGATGACCTTTATTCTATCTGTGATAACAAAGTTACAATGAAAAGGTGGATCTGTACTTCTAAGATAACTGAGATATTTTGAGGTCACAGCAGATGAAAGCTGCCCAGTAACATGAATTGTCAAATGTTCTATTTCTAGTTTTAGATGATAGCTACTTCACAACTCAGCAATAAGGGGTAACTATATATCTTGGGGTAACTATCCCTCTACTTCTGTCAGAATTGAGAACAGTTTTGTAAATATTTCATGAAGTTTATTGCTGAAAATTCACATAATTTTAAAGTTATCAGCAAAAAGTAAATTCTTGTCAGTAAAAGTTATAAAAGGTAATTCATAAATTAAAATTCTTTCATAACAACCAAAACAAGCCAATAATCAAACTCAGAAATATCCCTTCAATCTTAACTCACTTATGATCCTGAAGTGTTTTTAACCATGCATTCTGAAGAGCTTTCAAAAGGGAACAGCAAAATCCAGCATCGTAACTATTTTTAGAGTGGAACTCAGTTAAATTGGGGAAAAGGAGTGTGCTGCCCATGACAGCCAAAGAATAAGCTCCACTGTCATGTCACACTGCTATCCTGGGTTCTTACTCCTCATAATGCTCTTTGGTTCAGGATATTTTTGTACTGCAGAAAACATACACCCTTATTTGTACTTGTTCTGCCTTAAGTTCATGTTCCTCAAACGTGAACGCAATACTCCAGCTACGGTCTTATGGCTATATGTGACAGCACTAAGCATTTCTTTCTGTACTGAGAACTGTACTGGGTTTGCATAGCAGGTTTTGTTAGGAGGGGGTGGCTTCTGTAAGAAGCTGCCAGAAACTTTCCATGTCCGAAGGAGCCAATGCCAGTCAGCTCCAAGACTGACCCACCACTGGCTAAGGCTGAGCCCATCAGTGAGAGTGGTAGCACCTCCAGGATAACATACTTAAGAAGTTGGGGGAAACAGCATAACTGCAGCAAGAGAGAGGAACGAGAAATGTGAGAGGAATAGCCCTGCAGACACCCAGGTCAGTGCAGGAGGAGGGGAGAAGGTGCTCCAGACACAGAAGCAGAGATTCCCCTGCAGCCCATGGTGAGGCAGGCTATGCCCAGCAGCACATGGAGGCTCTCAGTGGAGTAGATACCCACCTGCAGCCCATGGAGGACCCCCCACACTGGATGAGGGGGGATGCACAAAGGACGCTGTAACACCAAGGGAAGCCCGCTCTGGAGCAAGCTCCTGGCAGGACCCGTGGTCCCATGGAGAAGAGCCTATGCTGAAGCAGGTTTGCTGCAGGACTTGTGACCCCACATGGGACCTATGGTGGAGTTCATGAACCTTAGCCTATGGGAAGGACTGAACTGTCTCCCATGTGAGATGTTCCACACTGGAGCACAGGATGAGTGTGAGGAGTCTTTCATGAGGAGTAAGGAGCAGCAATGTATGATGAACTGACCACAACCCCCATTCCCCATCCCCCTGCACTGCTGGGGTTAAGGAAGCAAAAAATCTGGGAGTGAAGTTAAGCCTAAGAAGAATGGAGGGCTGGGGGAAGGGTGTTTTAAGGTTTGGTTTCTTTCTCATTATCCTACTCCGATTTAATTGGTGATAAATTAATTTCCCCAAATTGAGACTGTTTTGCCCATTATAAAAATTGCTGAATGATCTCTCCCTGTCCTAATGTCAACCCAAGAACCTTTTGTTATATTTTCTCTTCCCTGTCCTGTTGAGGAGGGGAGTGACAGAGCAGCTTTGGTGGGCACCTGGTGTCCAGCCAGGATCAATCACCAAAATACATTTCAACACATTCACCTGAGAATCATGCTAGTAACTTAGCATTATCCTCCAAACACTGAATCCTTCCATGCTGTCCTCCCTAGTTGCTTCCAGCAGAGCAGCTCTCAAGTTACAGTAGAAACTTGTTTTTAGGGTTCAGGTTTATCACCATGCCTTTTAAACACCACACCTTAATTTCACACTGCATTTATTACTTCAGGGTGATCAAGTCCTTTCTGCACCTGTTCTTACCCTCCTCTGCATTGACTACATCTTCTAAAGGACTGGTTTTGGAAGGGGTACAACAGAATTGTGTACTTTATTTCCATCTAAATTAAGCAAGATTTTTCTTAATACTGATACCCAAGGAAACTGAAAAGCAGCTTTTCCCCCTCGGCCCAAACACAACACTTAACGGTTATGTACACTACCAACCACTTTCTTATTCACTTTACAGCTCTTCTTCTAAGGCACACTAACCCTAGTTTAAAAAATACCTTTCAATGCTTTTCCTGGATATAGACCCTGGCAGATGCAAAAGAAAAACTCTATCAATAGACATGTTGCTTCAGGAAATACAGTTCTTACCTCCTAGCAAAAATTCACATATACATATGTTCTCAGCACCCGAAATCATCTGTCAGCTTCCATTTCTGATCACTTACTAAAAATGATAGGTAGTCATACTGAAATAGGGCACTAATCAAAAACAGTAAGACACCACACATAAAGCTAAATTGATATCTCCAGTGAAAAACACACCTAATATTCTTTAAATTCCAGACTTTCCTCAGAAAACTATTACGTGTGACAGTATTGAAGCCAATATCAGAATACCATGTAAAATCCAAATCATACTGCAAGCTAGTTTTTCAACCAAAAAGCTGTGTTTTATGCCATCTCCCATCTCTACAGTAAGAGCAGACAAAAGCTAAGGATGTTCCAAATGCAGCAAATCTAGAATAAGTTATATTCCTCATAATCCCAAGTTCACTACAAGGAAATTTTCACAGTAGTTCAACCAGGATTGATTTGAGGAGTCAGTGAGGACATTGCAGAGAATGTCCAGGAATGTACAGAGAATGTCAGGATTTCTGGCATTCTCTGAGAATGCGAACTTAAAAACTACCATACATAAAATAGCTTCCTTTCTTAAAATGTATTTTCTTAAATTCATTCCAACTTTACAGAGGGGCAAGCAGCTGTGGATCTGCTACGGCAGTTGGACTGCTCCTGGGAAGCTACTTTAAACCCAACTGTAGTACGTTCCCACATTATACAGGAAATGCACTCGGTCCACGTTTGATCGACCGCATCAAAATATAAAGGAAATTAAGAAGAGACAGGATTTTATGTGGCAATAGCCAAACAGTTGAGCAAAGCAATTCTAAATAATGTTAATGTCTTTTTGTGTGTTCTCCCATCCACACCACTCAATAACGGAAAACAAATTGCATGGATCCTATACTACATCTAGGGGCTCCCTAGCACATTAAGTCTTCAAACCTGGAGTATGTCATTCATTACCATCTCTTTGCACAAGCTAAATACAATACAATATCTGGTAGGAGAAGGAAAGAAACTTGTCTTTCCCTGGAGCTCTAAATCTTCATTTCAGAAAGGAAGTGCTTTCTGCTCCTGCTTAGATTACACACTAGACATGCCAAGAAAGGCTACTTCTGGAGATGTACAGCACTGCATTCTTAGGTATCTTGTATCCAACTCTTCCATCGAGTCATACTTTTGAATCTGTTATCCAAAGTCATCCAAGTATGATCCATGTCATACCCTTGGATCTGTACCAGACAGCTCTCAGTTCCTGCGAGAATGGAGCTAGAGATAAACTGCACGCATTTCTGTTCGTAACTATGTGCATCTAAGGGGTTGGCACTGAAGGGCCTAGCATTAAACATGAGCAGGTCTGAACTAACTCAAATTACATAGTACTTATCTCACTGACAGTTGTTAAAGAACAGCTGACACTAATTTGCCCATGTGTATGATCTTTAAAACTTTGGCACTGAAATCCATGCCTCAGACTGGAAAAGCATTATCTTCTGTTGCAAATGCTGGATCTCCACTTTCATGCTAAGAAAGCATATTCTCAAAATGCAGAAGATTCTCTCCCCTCTTCCTTCTGCACAAGATACAAACATCTTTCAAACTGTAATTTGTGTGCGCATTAAAAGCTGCATTTTTGTGTGCAGAAAGATCAACAGCTTTTATTTACATAGCACAATATTCTTCCC
The DNA here is from genome assembly GCF_012275295.1 of Melopsittacus undulatus. Taxonomy (NCBI): domain Eukaryota; kingdom Metazoa; phylum Chordata; class Aves; order Psittaciformes; family Psittaculidae; genus Melopsittacus; species Melopsittacus undulatus. The sequence continues at coordinate 106,308,023 of NC_047527.1, forward strand.
AACTCTTATGCAGGAAATACAGTTGTATGTTATACTAGATAAAAAGCATATAGCTACATTGCCCAATAATTGTTACAGGCTTTACAATCCACGTGCCCTGGCAGCAAACGCTCAAAAGAACATCCGGGGCTATATTACCAGAAGAAAAGCCAATAATCACGGGAAGTAATTATCTCTTTCCAGTCAGCATTCATCATGACACACATAGCTCCTGCATCCAGTTTTGAGCCTCCAATGTAGTAAAGACACTGGTAATTGCAGCAAGGAAGACAGCCAAGATGTCAGAAGGCTCGAACACTTGCCTGGTGCAGACAGGCTGAAGGACCTCAGCTTGTTCAACTTAAGTACAACAAGGCTTCAGGAGGATCTAACAGTAGCTTGCCAGTACTTGTGAGGGGGTCATTAAGAAGACAGAGCTGGGCTCTTGAAAGCAGCGCTCAGCAGGAGGATGAAACTGCAGAAAAGGAGAAATCTCCATGAGAAGGGCCATGCAATGGAACCAGTTGCCCGGAGGCTTGAGTCCAGTCAGCCTTCTTTTCTATTATCCTGAATAAACTAGCACCATTAGAAACTTCGTCACCTCATAGTTTACATCCTTGTCCGCGTCATCTATGAATGTGTTTTAAAGTTTTAGTGTAAGCATAGGCCCCTGTAGGACTGTGTCAAGGATGTCTTCTCATTATGAAAAAGCTAAACATCTTCCAGAACAAGTTTTAGCAGTAAGGACCCACCATCGAAATCCTTTACAAAAAGAAGCCACAGACCTTAGTAATGTTCTTTGATTTAATACATTTCCAAGCACAAAGCATAGGTTCAAGATTTCCACTTGAAAAGCATCAAAGCAGAGAAGTGATCATTTCCTCCCACTTGAGTGGATACTAACGTTTTAAATAGGAAGAAGTAAATCTGGAGGAGCAAAACAGTGACAATGAAAAAAGTGAACAGCATTTTACTATGCTGTGTATGAAACATCAAGAAGCTTCAAAAAAAATAAGGGATGGAAGGAAATAACAAAATGGCTACATCAGTATTAAAACAAAAAGTTACTGCTACTACATCCACCAGCATTTTGATTCAAAGGATATGCCAAAAAAAAAAGCAGCTACAGACATAATGAAGACCACCTCCACTTCTTACAGCTATTCTAGGGAACGTGCCCTTTTCCCTAACTAGAAGAGTCAGCACAGAGAAAACAAAGGTCACTGGGTAACACCACCCCATAGAATACTTCTAACACGTTTAAGAGTTGAAAACTGAACTGTTGGTGTTTTGCTTGATCATGATTACTACCTACAGAAAAGTACTAGTGTTGCACTTCTGGGTTTTAATTTCTACAATAGAAAACAACTAAACATAGCATCATACACCCATCTCTTAATGCCGTCATGCTGCTAAAGTATTTTAATGGCCATTGAAATGCCACAGGACAACTAAAAAACATCCTCCTACTGTCCCACTTGGCAACTCCTTTTGTTTACTCATGGAAAGGATGGCAGGAATAAAAAGCAAGAAATACAGGTACAGACAAGCAGTTCTGCTCTAACAACTCCATTATTCCATTGACATGTAAAAAGCAAATAAATTCACCTGATTTGGATGTGTCAACAGTAGGTTACCTATAACAGACTATGCACACTAAAAACTATTTTTAAAAAACTCTGAGCTCTGTGGGTAGATTAAGTTCACTCTAATCCAACCGGCCTTCTACACACTAAACTTAAGCTTAGGATAAAATGATAAATTGTGTCTGATGACTACAGATTGATTTTATTCATCGACACAGCCCTCCACACCTATGATTTCCCTACATCTGTGGTCTCTTCTCAGGACTCCTCCCTGGCTTAAGACCTGTGCAAGAGGTTGACCCACTTCTTTTTTGTTGGTTCCCAAGTTATGAAGAAATCATAAGAGGTTCAGAAGCTTGGTGCCTAGACTTGTTTATCTAGGAAAAAAAATCCAGGATATAACAGAAAGTCCAAAACATCCCAAAACATAGTCCATGTGCTAAATACTGCTCAGCTGAAGATAAAAAACAGCTTCTATAGCCCTTCCAAAGATTGCTTCCATATTTCATCCACTTAAAACTACCTTCAAGTTCACTTCACCAGCAGCAGAGCCCTAGTTCAAACTAATGCAGGAATTCAAAGAAATATATTAATTCATTAGCTTTTACATTCCTTTTTATATACATAATAGGAAAGGATTTATGTTGCTGGGTAAAGGGGGAAAAAAAGTTAAAATGTGATGACACTTTCACAACCCTTAGTAAAAGACACCTCTGTTCAGGGTACTGTATTTTATGCCTACTAATATACACAAAATCCCACAAAAATTGACTGCAAGTCATTTTTATTTAACCTCTACAACCTACAGCAATGTCATTAAAATTGGATGCAATAATATTTTTCAGCATTAGCACAAGACTTAAAAACACTCTTTAGCATTAGCACCAACAACACCAACCCAGATCATGCTAACATTCTGCCACTGAATGAAAGTATTATTCAACATTTTATAGCCAAGCTATAATAATGGGTTATATTAAAACTTCACAGCCATTCCATTAAAAATACCTTTCGAAAAAAATAACTTCAAAAGTCCCTTTAATACAAACCACATAAACAATTTATGTTAAGGCCACTTCTTTGGCTAATATTAACTTCCAGGACAAGGTGCGTAACTATTTTAGAAGACAGAGCTAATGAACTCTCTCATCCTAACTCATAAACATCCTCTTCCTTGTGTTCTCATACATACATACTGTAGAAATTTTAAGTAGCATATCTGTTTTTCTCACCACCTCCCAAAACATAAACATACTTAAACTGCAATACTTGGATGCTTTCATAAGCCTAGCCAATTATGTAGATTCTCTACTGGACCTAAGTCATCACAGCATTAAAAATTGTCATATACTTTAGACACATTGCTATTGTCAAACTCAGCACAAACTTATTAGCATCAGTTCTTCCCATCAGCTAAATATGTTAAAAACAGAAAGTATAGTTAGGAAATGGAAAAACTGGGATATTCGAGGTATAAGCAGGCACTTAAAACCAACAGTGAAACTGGGAAGCACCACATTTCAATTACAATCATGGAGCCTAACACTGGAAACCACACCACTATAAGCTAAGAAGGCAAAAGGGAAAAATAATCACACACGTATAGTGTTTCTATCCTCTGTATATAAAACTCAGCCATGTTAACTTCAATGACATCTATAGACACACTACTCACTGTGGAAAGCACACCTGATATGGAAATAGAAGAAACAGAAATAAAGTTCCATAGAATAATATTTTCCAGTTCTTCAAAATTTTGAAAGCCAAATTAATTTCAAAGTAGTAAACTATTACAGCACCAAGTACTAGATTCTACAAACCATGCTGGTGATAGTTAGAAAACCTTTAACATATTCAGTTAATCGAGAACTAGAAACCCTGTGCGGAAAGCAACCCAGCAGCACAATATATATTCAACACCAAGCTGATGAATTATCAACAAGAGTTCCGTAACCATCTTCATGAGAGTAAACGGGGCCCCAAAGTGCAACAGCTCAAAGCTGCAGGAAGCATGAAGCAATTTCACTTGTTATGTGAATGACTAATAAGGGGTTTACAGTAGTAACTTAGTCCAGGTCATCTCTACCCAGCTGTATGCATACCTTTTGGAGAGATGCAACATTTAAGGCTGTTGATGATGATATGCATAAAACCAAACTACAAACATGACTTTCAAAGTCTCTCCTGTTCCTGTATAAGCTATGTAAAATCTTGCACACTAACATTGCCAACAAGTCAGTGTTCCTAGTCACTTGACAGTACATGTTCACAGGAAAGCTACAGTGGTTTTCCAAGTAAGGGAGAGGGTGTGGAGAGAATAGAGAGCATTGCAGAATTTAAGACTTTCTCAACAAGAGTCATCACTACCCTCCTAAATGAGGATAAATACCAAATTAAACAGGGGAGGATAAAAGACGGGAAAGGAGAAAGCACTGCAGTAAAAGAAAAAGTCACTTACATAACCTTCAACTACAAGCAGTAAGATTATATTGAATTAAATGTTTCCTTGAGATAGTCTTCCTTAACCTGAATTTCCGTCACCAGAACCAAACTCACTTTCATTATAACTTTACTTACACTTCTAACTCTCCCTCTCCTCTGACATTACCACTGTCTACTCCATTACTCTGCTCTCTGCTTTGCCCACCCCTCAATCCTCCTCAACATCTCTGAAAACACTTTTTTCTAGAGGGTCTTGTGCTTATGAATTCAATCACACTCAGCATCCCTACATCACAGCAGAGATTGAGATGTTCACTGCAACCCTATGATCACCTAGGTACATCCTGCCAGCAGTCTCTCTACTACAGGACTAGCTATCCAAACAAAATCCAAGACGGGTTTGTTTGTCTGTGGTCCTGTAATGAATAGCGGAGTTTGTTTACAGTCGGTATTTTCCCCTTCTCATTAGGTTTTCTCAAATCTAATTTACCTCCTAATTAAATGTTCTTAAACAGATGCCTGTACCTTCCATGAAGTGTGTTGCCCTTTTGGTCAACTGCTACCACAAAGAAACACACTAGTGTTCAGAAGGAATTCTTCTGAACTGTAACTAATAGCAACTTTTTACACTTCAGCCTTTCATGCTTATTATATGTAAACAGAAAAAGCAGAACTCTCCAAAACTGGTTCCTGCTGTGGGAATAAGCATCTGCCTATCTACTTGTTCTGGCCAAGTATTTGGAGATGCCTACTCATTCCAGATGGATCCACCAGTGCTGGTCCTCAGGACCAGCAGCCAGAAGGTGACTCATCACTTCTTTGAGTTCAGTACAGCACCTGTGTTTACTTGTAAAGGTAGGTTTTTTTAAATGATGGAAGGTTACCAGCATTTTAGATATTTACATTAAATGTGCATAACCACTCCTTCAGCCTTGTATCTCACACCACTACCACAAATACTCCTTTATTCATTTACAATTCTTTTCCAGAAGACTTAAGAAAGAAGCAGCAACACTGCTCGGCAAAGTTGGTTTTGAGATGCATTCATTCCAGATACAAATTACTCTTCAAGTTTTCAGCATAAGGGTAAAAAAAAAAAAAAAAAAAAAAAAAGAGAAAGGCATCAAATTTATGGACTAAAAGAAACACGCATAAACATTCAGTCAAGAACGTTTTGGTATCTGAAATAATTTTTTTCTTTAAAATCATCTACGCTTCTAATCAGCATTTTCTTCCTTGCCCATTATCAGAATATCATCACTTGTAGCATAAAAAAAGAGTCTGTGAAGATTACAATTTTTATCTAGAGTATAAATTTAAGGAGGCAGAACTGGTCAGGAACAAGAGCACTACCAACAGGAGTACAATGCTCAAATCAGCTTTCTCTATTTACAGCCCTATAGGAAAAAAATGCCAGCAGTAACCACACTGCATTCGTTCATACAGAAGAATCCTGAACACCACTCTATCCCAAAATAGGAAAAAAGGTACAAAAATAAACCGGAGAAGTAAACAAAGCCATGACATAGTTCCAACTACCCAAGAAGAACTTCCTAAACTGCTAGAAACTATTTTTAGGTTCAGATTTACACCGACACACTCAATAACCACCATATGATCTGTAAAAATAAATAAATATTAAAAGTAGGATGCTTAAAAAAAGAAAAAAAAGAAGCCTTCTTGTACAGGGAACTGCATTAAGAAGTGGAGAATCTAAGTTTTTACGAAAATCTGGCACCTGAAGACTACACACCTGAAAACATTTAGTCCTTCAAATGGATACATCTGTCATTAATCATAAAACTACATATCACACCCATTTTAACATCTGCCTGGACTTGCAAGAAGCAATTACAGTTATAACAGCACTTTTGTATTTGGACTTATTGTACTAAGACTGATATTTATCATGACATATTTAATATAATTAAGTCACTTCGCAATATACTATGTTTGTTCTTAAGCTTTCTAACTAATTCTAGTGTCACTGAATTATTTTCTTGTGTAGTTTCCCACACTACAAATACAAGCACAGTATATTTATTTTGCCAAGAAAACCTCATAACCAAGTGTGTGTGTATATTTTTAAAAACTCAAAATCCTATATTTTATAAATGGAAAAAGATCAAAAAGTAGACCTAACTTTTAAAAATACAAACTAATATTGCACAGCAGGAGACTCAAACTTGAAAAAAAAAGTCTAAGAATATTCTAAAAAGTAAACCCAGGGGAATATAAAGAGACTGACCCATTGCACTTACTTGATCTGCATTTGAAATAAACAGCTCACAACAACACTAGTGGAAAATGAAACAATTATGTTGTATAAACAGACATAATAGCAGGACACAAGGGAAAAGCAGTTCCCTAAAAGCTTAAATATATTGCACGGATGTGTGACATTGAAACAAGCTATAAATTAATCTAAAGGGTCAAGAAAGGCAAACTAATTAAGTGTACAAAAATAACAGATAGTATCAGACTAGCGCAGAACATTGTCTGCCCTTTACAACTCCTCCATACCAATGCTGACAAGTACAGAACACAGACACTTTTCCATATTTTGTAACCAACTAAAGCTGCTTTTTGGAAAGATGCCTCTTTTAGTTAGAACTAAGTATGACTCCAGCTTTATTAAAGGCCAGGCTTCCACTGACTGTGCAAGCTCACAGCTGTACCATGTCTCTTATACTAGCTCATCAGTTCTCAGCCTCCATGTTTACTGAATCTGAATTTTAAAGTTCATACAAGTCTGAAAAAGTCTGAAACTGGGTGTTTCCAGTAACTGTTCCAAACAACAGATCCTCAACATCACAGTTTCACATTTGAAAAGTCATGCCAAAACTAGACTAGGGAGTTAACCTTCTGTTATAAAAGATCATCCCCATGAAGCAACGAAATACAAGGCAGATTCTTTTCTTGCAAACAACTACCCTCTTGGTAAAAACAGGTACCACACAGACACCCCAGATGAGGTCAAAAGTAAATGGGCCAGAATTAAATTAAGCCTTGGAATCACAGACAGTGACCTCAAAAGCAGATGAAGGATTTATTTAAAAAAAAATAGTGATCTTTTACTACTCTTGCTCATAACATGTGCCCTGCTATAAACATGAGTCAGAACCATTTGTCTTTCCAAGGTGGGATTAGCAGAAGATGGTGCCTACAGAAAGAGACAGATACCACCAGCAGAAGGGTAACGAGCCTTTAATTTCTGTTATGTAACACAACTTCATGGAAAACTCTGTAGCTTGCCAGTTCAGAGAACAGATGAAACAGAAATGAAGCACTATACTGAAGTTAAGCCTAGTGTGCCCTGAGGACTCCATCAGAAAGCACAATCTGGAAATTCTTTATCTATTCAAAGAAAACAGAGAACATTCATAAAAGAAAAGTGAAAAAGTTTTTCTTTAAAATTACATCAACTTCATTTGATTTCTCTCGTGAATGCATCATTTTAGCTTCCAGTAAAGATTCTGCCACACAACTAGGTCTCCAAAGACAATACTACCAGATATTGTAAGTTTGACTTCTTACACGTACATAGAGGTTTCCTCCACTGTAATACTACACAACAAACATCAAGTCTTTCTATTGATGACTCCACTGCCCCCAGCACACCTGCAGCTTGAATAAAAGTTGTGTGCATGTGCCAGAAAGTGGAATATGCTCCCTCCTTAGCCAAGGGGATGATGATTATATCCACTACCCACGCAACAACTGTATATCTGCATATTTTAAGAAATTACATTCACCATATAACATCATGACCAGCAAGAGCAGGAATGATTAGGAGGAGGTGCTATCATAATGGTACATGTAAGCAACATGCTCCATGTACTTGTGATGCTTAAACTAACCACAAGTGTAATCATAACTGCAATATGCTTCTGTAGCTATGCAAAAGACACAACAAGGTTGTGTACTCAGCTGTGAACAGCAGCAGTTTATACACTCATAAAACCCTGCGGTCTTCCAACATAAATTAAAGACAAGATCACAACTGTACCAATGCATGGTTTAAAAGGCAAAATTGTTATTATTATCCCCACTGGTTAAACAAAACCAGACATGGCTTGTCATCAATATTAAAGATCAAAGTACAGTTTCAAAAGCAAGAAAATTCTACCTCCATTGTCCAAATAAAGCAACACTGCACCTCTAAAACAAGTTATTGATGTCTTATGTGATTTCTTACATGACTACACCAACAGGAAGAGTTCGCAATTGTTCTAGAGGGACTGAAAAAGCTTTAGAGAAGTAGCTGCAGTACAGATGAGCTAGCTCTTTAAGGATTTAATAGACCTTCAGTCTTTGTAACAGTACCTGCACAGAACTATTCCTTCAGAATCAAAAGTGTGCATCTTGCTAGGTACAAAAGCAGGATATGTAGTATCCAATTTATTGGAACAAGACTCTGGTGGACATAAGGAGGAGACAACACACAAAGAAAATTATACGGGAAAACAGACACTAGGGGAAAACAGATGCTAGCATTCAGAAGAGATGAACAATTTGTGAATACACCTGTGTTTTCACAGCACAAAGATTAAAAAAGCCTAAACAATTCTTTACCAAAAGGAGCATTTTTCTTTTTTACACCCCTCCACCACTCACAGCTCTCACTACATATGCTACATCCACTCACAGAGAAGTGAGGGCCCAGAAAATCTCCTAAAGTAACAGTTCTCTTCATACAGCCTTGCTTTGCACTCCTCAGAAAAATATCCCAGAAATATAATAATTCACCGGAAGAAAGAAGGTCTTAATATGCAGATTTGTAAAATATAGAAAGGAAATTAATACACTAGGGATCCAATCAAGTCTCTGTTAAGAAATAACCTGGCCATAAGCCTGTATAAATCAGTCAACAGTGGTATTTAATACTGTCTCTCAATACAACTAAAAATAGTTAAAGATGAATTATGAAAAAATAATCTGAGAAATCCATTATTCTTTATACAGCATTAACTGCAAAGAGAGTACAACTACCCAGCTGAGTTCGGACAGCACGTGCATAACAGGCAACACTGCGTGTCTCCTACGTGCAGCATGTATTTCCTTTGTTGAACTGAAGCAGAAGAGAAACAAGCCCCATCAAAACACATCTATCGGCTTTGAACAGTCCTGAAAATAATTATGAGGCAGTCACAGAGGAAACCACAACAGCCCCATCCAAGTGCAAGTAAGGTGTAGCACTGCACTTGACCACAGAAGGTTGAGGAAGATGGGACAGCACATGCACTGCTCATGAACTCTGTATTGCTCCACTTGGAAATCATAACGCACACAGCAGCACTCAGAATGCCATGACAGGTCAGGGTAAACCTAAGGTTACTCACACATCCGCTGCAACAGTGCAGCAAAACAGAAGAGGATCTTAGAATCACAAGCAATGCTATGAAATCCTATGCATACCTTACAACCACCAAGGCTGTACTTGAAGGCTGAGGTGTTGAACACAAAACAGAGTGCACAGGAGAACATTCAGAAGCACACCTATGCCCTGCATGTATACACAGCATTTCCTCTTTTCCCTGAAGGCAGAGGGAGAGGAAAACCCACGCCGGGGTAAGTGCTGAGGTCCCCACCAGCCAGCCCTCACTGCCCCGCACACCCATCCCGGCGGGAGATGCAAACACAGCTATGCCCACAGGGGACACGCCACCAGGTCAGCCTGGACGCGAGAGCTAGGGCGAGGGGCGAAGCAGCGAAGGGCAGGCAACGAGAAAGGGTCAGAGCGGGACAACCCCACGGCTGCTCGGCAATGGGGCCGAGAGGAAAACAGGGGTAGGGGAAAAACGAGAGCTGCGTTGAGTACAGCACGACTGGAGAGGGGGGTCCCGCGTCAGCCCGGCCTCCGGGGCACCGCAATGACAGGTCAGGGAGGAAGGCAGGAGGGAGACCGCTAAGCCGGGGAGGGCGGGGGTCAAACGGAAGAGCCACAGAGGCACGGCGGTGCCGCCTACCGTGTACTCCCGCACTTGGCTGTGGAAGTTCTGCTCACGGATCGTCACTTCGTCCGCTTCCATCCTTCATAGTCCCGCGGCCCCCGCGCGCAATGGCGCCCGCCGCCGCCGCCGCGCCTGCTCCTGCCCTCCCGGCGGCAGGCTGGCCACCATGGCCAACGGCAGCGCCGGCTGCTCTCCCGGGCCCCGGCGGCGGCTGAGCGGCCCTGGCAACGGCGCTGGCGGACAGCTCCGCCGCTCTGTCACCGTCCGGCAAGGAGCGGAGCAGGACGAAAGACAGACAACACCACCTCAACCCCTCCTGCTGCTGCGTCACCACGCAGCGCCACCGCGCACCGCCCGGGGGAGAGGCGGGGCTAATGGGGAGGCGTGGTCAAACCGCCCTGAGGCGGGGGAGGGGAGATGGGTGGGGTTTAACGGTAGGGGCGTGGGTACCGTGAAGGGGCGGGGCCCGTTGGGGGCGGGGCCAAGAGAGCGGCATGGGGAGTGGCGGAGCCCCCCGGGCAGTTGCGAGAAGGTATTCACTCACCTCAGGGTAGGCGGTGGGGTGCTGTGGGTGTGCTGGGTCAGCAGGGCCTCCCTGAACGCAGTCTTCCCTGTAAATGCACCAGAATTTATAGTCTGAAAGATCGTACTTAACTTAAAACTAGTGCTCCACTTGTCTGGAGCAGCTTTTCGTCACCGAGTGGTCTTTGCTCCTGACTTGCTGTGCTTAGTTTTGGCTGAGTGCGGTACTACAGAAGCAGTCTTACAGTTGTTCCCAATTCCCCCCATACACACAGGCAACTTCTTTTATTCCTGAGGTTGCAAGTAGATCAACTGTCTAAATATACACATACTACCTGATAATCTAGGACACATTATAAATTATAGATGGTGTTTATTTCTATCCAAATATGCAACATAATTCCAAGAAAGTTTCAAAAATTAATTTAATCCCTCTCTGACTATTTACATCTATTGATATATATGATATCCATGACAATTATAATATATATTCTATTTACTTCCCAGCCTCTGGCCCGTTTGCTTGGTTAAAAGCAGACAATGAAGTATTTATTAAATTTTAGAGTCAGCAAAACTGATGTTTGATTATTTAATGTACTTCTCATAGTTCTGAAGGGATTCAGAACTTTCTTCAGCTTCAATACGGCCCTGGTCTCACCCTTGTTCTTTTGATACTTGTGAAGGTACAGACAAGTACATATAATTTGCAGGCAGAGCAGCACCATGGGTGTGAGAGGTCAGAGGTGTGTTGTCTGCTCTCCCTTCCTGAAGTCCACTGCTTGAGAAGGGAGACTTCCTCAATATTCACCAAGGCTGGAAGAACAGAAAAGGACCATTAAAAATAAACATGAGTATCAGGGAGCACCATTTTTGAGATGCTTCTTGGGAAGAGTTGTCCTACTTTACAGCTATTCCCTGCACAGCACTAGGCTATGTCTGATAGACAATATTATTACCCATCTGTTTCTTTTCTTCAAGTATTCCCACTTATTTTCAATTACCTTTTCTTTTTCAGATGCTGAAAGTGGTGAAAGCAGCTGCAGCTGCTAAAGAAAACAGACAACTGTTTGGTATACAAGGACCTGACCCCAGAGAAATCAAATTCTCTCAGAGCTGCCTACAGAAAAGTTTGTGCAGAACAGACAGGTTCACAGCTTTCCTAATCTCGTATAAAGATCTAAACAATATATTGAAACAGTATTATAACCAGGGTGTGAGGAACCCATCATTCAGGCTCTTGCTAGATTTGCAATGAAGACAGAAGTACTGTAGCCACACCAAGCCAGATCTAAGAACTGGGGAGACCAGAAGGGTCTAGTCAAAGAGGAGAAACAGCAACAATCAGAGATTAGGCCAGCAATCAGTATGTTGGAATAGACATACCAATACCAAGACAAAAGAGTAGCATGGTTGGAGTTCAGGCCACAGACAAGCAGCAAGTTGATCCAGACAACAAGGATGACCCACAAGAAGCAGATGGAGGAGCAAAAGCAGTTTAGGAAAGAAGAGACAGTGAAAGCCATAGTTAGGAGCCAAGAGAAGGAACTAAGCTTACGGCAGGGCAATTTATAGGCTTTTAGGGAATCTCTGCCAGTAAATACCAATCTCTACTGCCAGTTGGTTAGGAATCTTGGCCAGAGGTGAGATTTAGTTCAGGGTTACCTGGGAAATTATTCACCCAGTACTAAAGAAAAGCTCATTGAATCTGCAACTAAGTTTATTTCATTAAGGAGGTCTGGGAATTGTATCTAGGCACCAAGAATTTCATACATTTCTAACTTGATGTGCAGACACATTAAACACTGTTCTGAAATAGAAGATTGCAAGGAAAATGAGCTGTACTTTCGGAGTTGTTATAGAAATAAAATTCAGTTGAAGATTTAACAGAACTGAACCTTCTGCTTCCACTTGGCCTGTATGTTTTCTCCTTAATCTATTGAATTTGAAATATACCTGAGGAGAAGAGAGAGAACAGAGTTCTCTTATGGACTGGCAAGTTCTTTCTTCCATTTCTAGTTGGTGAATCATCAGAAACATGATGCATAGTTGTATTTGCTTAAAAGACAGAAAGATGGGGGGAGTGGGAAAAGGAGAAACAGCTTCAATACTTTCTTGGGCAGAAGTTATTGATTGGTTCTGGCATGTCTACATCCCAAAGGAAGGTCATGATAGCCACCACAGCAAAACCTATTTCAGTCAAAGGAAATGCAGTCTGGAATAGGCAGCTCTTGCAAAGTGATGAGAATGCTGACTGATGAATCCATTGATTTCTGATAGGAGTACAAAAGCAGTATTTTGAAGCATACCAAAAGAAAACCTCAAATATTAAGCCAAAGGTACCTTGCACCAAAGAGTGGTTAAATGACCTCTACATGGTTTTCATCCATATTCAGATAAAACAAGGACAGCACTGGAGGACCATCCTCAGTTACAATTCTCAGTAACCCTGAGGAGCTTGGTCTAAATATAAGCTCTGCATGCTATACATGTAAATAGAACATCTTCTCAAGCTGGTAATGTAGTTATTCACACACAAAAGGCATAATGAAAACTAGACTTCTAATAAGCTTACTTTTAGTGGTACCTAATCCCTTAGTGTAAAAATTGACTTCATAGATTTTGCTCAGTTCATTCCTTTTCAGCCTAGTTTTAAAAGAATGATTTTTCAGCTTCAGGATAACCCAGTGTCTGGTATCCTGAATCCCCAAGGAGGATTTTACGTGTACCAGCTTAACTCGCATTCAAAAAAAATATATTTGGGATATTCAAATTAATAAAATTTAGTTGAATTGGCTAAAATTGAAGTCGCTAAAGTTGGAGCTGTTTAACTGGGAAGGTTCCTACATTCTGTCAATGGATTTTAGATCACTCTCTTTACCTGCAAACGTGAGATGGGCATTGTGTCTTTATATCTAAATTTATCTAGGAGCTTTTGAACAGGTGATGCCTTCTTTTCAAGTCACCATTCAGCCAAATACAGCTTGGACTACACAGAAAATAGGAAGTTAGTCTCTCAGTTAATATAACTATGTGCATGATTACATTCAAGATACTGCTCAAAAATTGGCTAGATCAAATCCTGAAGACCAATTTAGTATATTGCTGAGGGTCACCATTGATTTTAAAGAGAACTTAGGGTAAACACAGGCCACAGATGATACGCAGTACTTTACATACTCACCAGCCAGTTACAGAAGACAAAAGAAAGATTCAAAGGTTAAAATAATTTGATCACGGTATAAATAAATGTTATGCTATCATAATTATATACATTAAGATTATTTATTGGGTGATCAATTCAATGTCTTACATTTGATAAGCTAAAGCATAACAAGACCTGCATTATAACTTGAGAAAGCCAGATCAATGAATCAGCCTTGTATTCACTAGAGGAAAACAGCACACAGCTTCAAAGGTGAAAAACATGATTGCTTCCCAGAAACAAATGGAATGTGCAATTGAAGAAACTTGTATCTATTCCTGTCTTCCTGCTATCAGCAGTTCAGCTGTAGGTTAAAGACTTCCTTCTGGCAGACCTAAAGTAAGATTAACAGCTTTTTATCTTTGTTTTCGGTTGTGACCACTTGTATGGTTATACAGAGTAAAGCCAGTTTTAGGGACATTTAAATCCAAATGCTTCAGGGAGAAAACATTGGCTACCTCTGAACTTTGCTCATATCAATCAGCAGCAATTCATGATTTCTATTCTGAATCACCGTTCTCCAATTCTTCGATAGGACCTCAATTCCTTGCACATGGGCATTTGACTGAATTCAAGCCTTTTTTATTTTCTGCTTCCCAAACATTACATAATTAACTCATCTTTGTAACTCACCACTCTGTTATTTCCAGTATTTGCCAACTCTTTTTGCGTGTCATCTGCCAGTAGTATTCGCAAAGATTTATTGATCATAATAAATACACCCTAAAAAAAATCATCTTTATTTCTGTTTTTTTATCCAAATTTTTCTTATAATTGTTATCATCTTTGGGAACCTCTTGACATACTATGTACGTATATACTTTACTATTTGTGAGTGTTATTTTTGCCCATATGGAATATAAGCTTGCCAGTGTCATGGGTTGGTTCCATGGCAACATAATAATAGGATCCAGAACTGTTATTTCAGAGTGAAGTCAATATTTTTTCTGTTAGCAAATAATCATTAGAAGCTTTTATGTTGTTTTACCACTGGTTGAATAATAGTACCAGCATATGTCTCTGAACCCAAAGTGCCAGAAATAATTTTTTTGCTCTTACAGAACAGATGCTTTCTTCACTCCTGTGCTTTCTCTTCAGTCTGTGTTTAGTTCCCACTCTTGATGTGCTTACATAGTATCATTAAAAATAACTCCAGCCCCTGATCCACTCTGGTTTGTTGCATATAGCACTATACACAATGTCCCGCACAGGCTATAGAGTCTCACCCATCACTATGCCTTTGCTTGCTCTGCTCTGTTTACATATCATTGGTTCTCTGTCCTTTATGAATATCCTACTTTGATTTGTGGGCATTCAACACCCTTCTTTAGACATCTTAGTCTGCCAATTTACTATTGATTCTAAAACATGTGACCATGCATTAACTGTATTATAAATGATGAAAATGCAAATATCCACCCATATTAGCAGCTCCTGACTGCTTACTATGGATGTACTCATTGACCCTTAATCTGCTGGACCATCTGTGCTCATTTTAAACTATCCTAAAGTTATTTTTTGTTAGTTACATAGTTTCAAGAAATTAAATGTTGCACTTTTGGGAGAAGATAGGTTGCACTGCCAAATCTTTAAACAATAAAAATAATGTTTTTTTGTATTAGTTAGATAGTTTTATTTTTCTCTCTTAATTTCAGTATCTGACTCATCAGGACTAAGATGACTGTACTGTTAAATAGCACACGGAAGGCATTTTGAAAATCTATCCAGTATTAAACTACAATCATTTTTCAGTCTGCTTGACAAAATCACATTGTATAAATTTAATCTTTGAAAGTAAGCCATGCACCTTTTATGAAGACTTTTATCCAAAATGCTAGAAATTTTAAAGGAAATAAATCATCTTAATTTCTAAAATTAATAGGTGCAAGATTTATTCTTAAATCATGGATACTCCTTTCTAATTAAATTCAAATGTGTTAAATGCATCTCAGGAGTGTTAAGATAATAAGTAGTCCTTTTCTGGAACTTAACATCCTTGATCCCTGTCAATAATTATATTGGGTGACTAATAAAATACGATGCTAGGCGTTTTTTAAATCTTTATCTTCCTCCTCTGTCTCATTAGCAAAATGAATAGGTTTGCTCCGTGGGCACCACCGAATCTGGAGAATTCAATGTTGTTCAAGGACACTGCAAATAAATTTCGGCAAGTATTCTGTCATGCAACAGTCATATATAAAATGCATTTTTTACAATATCTGCCAGTTGCTATGCTAAAGTTTCTCTTTACTGTATAAGCTTACTGCTAGCATCAAAGGCTGGAAGGCCAAAAAGGATCACTTCCACTACCAGGTCTGATCTCCTGACCAGGAGAATTTTATGTAGCTATCCCATCAAAGATTACACTCAAAGTAGAGTTCTGATAGTCAGTATTTGATCCACAGAACATGTAACACTCATCCATTCCACCAGTGGTCTATCAGAAAATGCTGACATCATGAGAACAGATGATTTTATAACATAAGACACTACATATTTTCAGAAAGTTGATTCAGATCTAGTAGGCCTTTTAACAAAAATTATGTCAGTAATGTGAAATGAGCCAATTTGTTCTTGACCACTTAACTTTTTCTCAAGTAGATATTTAATTAGAGCAATTACTCCTCCAAGTAACAAAAATACAGTGGGATCCTGAGATCCTGGGGTGATACATAGTCCTCTGTCCCTCATATAAAATCAAAAGGCATCACTAGTGACTTAAAACATTTGGGTATATCTAGGTATTTGAATTAAGGACTCCAGAGATTTCATACTGTATTGAAGGTGGGAGGATAGAACAAGGAATAGGTTGTCATTCATCCAACTCTGAAATATTTTCATCTTCTTAACTTTAAGTCCTGTAAGCTATACATTACATTCAAATTATACCCACACTGCCAAATGATTTCAACTGCAGAGATACCCCGTGCTGAATGTTCCATATATATCTATGCTACATGGCACACGTTGGACTATATTTTACATGTGGTGTGTCACATAGAATCATAAAATCAGCTAGGTTGGAAAAGACCTTTAAGATCACCAAGTCAAACCATTACCCCGGGACTGCCAAGACCACCGCTAAACCATATCACTGAGGGCCTCATCTACACAGTTTGTGAACAGTTCCAGGGACAGTGATTCCACCACTTCCCTGGGCAGCCTGTTCCAATGCCTGATCACCCTCTCTGTGAAGGATTTTTTCCTAATAGCCAAGCTAAACCTCCTGTGGCGCAGCTTGAGACCATTACTTCTTGTCCTATGACTTGTTACTTGGGAAAAGAGGCTGACCCCCACCTCACTGCAGTCTCCTTCCAGGTAGTTGTAGAGAGCAATAAGGTCTCACCTGAGACTTCTCTTCTCCAGTCTAAAAAACCCCAGATCCCTCAGCTGTTCCTCACGAGACTTGCTCTCCAGATGCTTCACCAGCTTTGTTGCCCTTCTCTGGACCACTCTAACACACTTTCTTGTAGTGAGGGGCCCAGGACTGAATGCAATATTCAAGGGGAAGCCTCACCAGTGCAGAGCACAGGATGACAATCACTTTCCCGGCCCTGCCAGCTGCACTGTTTCTGAGAGGGGCCAGGACACCATTAGCCTTCTGGGCTTTCTTATCTACTAACCCTGTAAATTCCCCCCAGTGATGTGGGTTTAGCATATGCTTCCATGGATATGAAATGCACCCACTTACTCTGTTTCAGGTTTTCCTGTGCTCCAAGTAGAAGTGTGCAGGCAGGGTCAAAAGTTCTTCATGACAATGCCACTACTCCCTGGCCCACCTATTTGCCATTCCCTCAGTAAATGATGAAGTCATCCCAAACATTCTCATTGCCAGCTGAATCCTACACATAGAAAAGTCACGTCTCCTGGTCTTCCAACAAAGGAGCAGCAGAGGGGAAGGTCTGCCTACATTAACGGATTTCAAGTTGTATCTTGGACTGAATGTCTTCTTTGGTGACCAGGTGTGCCCTGCTCTCCTAGGAGCTACTAACGGCTGAACTGAGGGGAGTGGGACAACTCCCAGACTTATTCACATGAAGTTGAAAGTATCAATATTCATCTTTCTGTCTCCATCAGTGTATGATAATGGTCACTGACCCAATTTCTCATCAAAGATGTGGTCATGCATGGCTCAACCTGTAATATCTACTACCTGACATAAAAGTGCACTTTCTCTGGCCCAAGGAGATGATCATACCTTTGGCCTTGCTACAGGTGTCCTTCAGCTTCATGACCTCTAGCCAATTCCCCCTATTTTCCACATGTTCCACATTGATACAGCTGTTGCAGTAGGCTTTCCCAGAATTCTGGTCCCACCTTACAGAGAAAAAAAGCATAGAGCTCCATTTGGCCCATCATGTGACAAGTTCTGCTGATGATGGGCTTAGCTCACCACGGTATGCTGGCTATGTATCATACATGGGAGGACAGAAGGCTGCAGAGTTTTTAAAAAAGCACAAAGACTTTATTAAGTGTGAAAGCAGGTACACCATTCATTCATTCCTCTTTGAAGTATATTCCCTACAAACTGGTCATTGATAAACTTGCAGAAGCTAGTCTTTCTATTTTCAGTAATGATAAGGTCACAAAAATGTCATTGGTTTCCAAATCATATTATTCTGTGAGTAATCACTTACATTGTAAGAATAGTACAAAGTTAACAAGGTTTCATAGGATGCATTCATATTGTTTTGCATCTCCTGTTGATACTTCGGAATGTATTTGTTTTTACAGAAACAGTGCACCTTCTCTGACCCAAGGAGATCACAGAATCATAGAACAGTTAGGGTCAGAAAGGAACTTAAGATCATCAAGTTCCAAACCCCCTGCCATGGAAAGGGACACCTCACACTAAACCACGTCACCCAAGGCTCTGTCCAACCTGGCCTTGAACACTGCCAGGGATGGAGCATTCACAGCTTCCTTGGGCAACCCATTCCAGTGCCTCAACACCCTTACACTAAAGAATTTCTTCCTTATATCCAATCTAAACTTCCCCTGTTTAAGTTTGAACTCATTACCCCTTGTCCTATCACTACAGTCCCTGATGAAGGGTCCCACTCTGATATCCTTGTAGGCCCCCTTCAGATACCGGAAGGCTGCTATGAGGTCTCCACGCAGCCTTCTCTTCTCCAAGCTGAACAGCCCCAACTTTCTCAGCCTATCTTCATACAGGAGGTGCTTCAGTTCCCTGATCATCCTCGTGGCCCTCCTCTGGACTTGTTCTAACAGTACCATGTCCTTTTTATGTTGAGGACACCAGAACTGCACACAGTACCCCAAGTGAGATCTCACAAGAGCAGAGTAGAGGGGCAGGATCACTGCCGTTGACCTGCTGGTCAACTGCTCTACCCCTGTCCATCAGTTTTGTAGCCCCATCACAGAAGGCCACCAAACTGGTCAGGCAGGATTTCCCCTTAGTGAAGCCATGCTGGCTGTCACCAAGCACCTTGTTCTTTTTCATGTGCCTTATCATGGCTTCCAGGAGAATCTGCTCCAATATTTTGCCAGGCACAGAAGTGAGACTGACTGGTCTGTAGTTCCCTGGGTCATCCACTTTCCCCTTCTTGAAAACGGGGGTTATATTTCCCTTTTTCCAGTCGTCAGGAACTTCACCTGACTGCCATGATTTTTCAAATATGATGGACAGTGGCTTAGCAACTTTATTCACCAGCTCCTTCAGGATCTGCGGATTGATTTCATCAGAGCCCGTGGACTTGTGTACAGTCAGGTTCTTAAGACGGTCTCAAACCAGATCCTCTCGTGCAGTAGGCCCAAGGTCTTCATTCTCACAGTTCCTGCGTCTTCCTTTCAAGACTTGAGTGGTGTGGTCAGAGCATTTGCCAGTGAAGACTGAGGCAAAGAAGTCGTTAAGAACCTCAGCCTTCTCCAAATCCATACCTATGATCATAACTTTAGCCTTGCTACAGGTGTCCAGCTTTATGACCTCCTGCCAATTCCTGCTATTCTCCACATGTTCCACATTGATATGGCTGTTGCAGTCAGGCTTTCCCAAAATTCTGGTCCCATCTTATACAAAATTTGAATCAAAGCCATTCATATTTTCTGGACATACCTTAAGTCATGACAGGTTTGAGAGAACACCAGCTTTCCTGTCAAACAGCCCTGAAGAAAGCCTCAAATTTCTTGTCTGTGGCCTAAAGAACCTTACAGAATAACTGAATCAAAAGTTATTTTGTCCATTCATGTTATAAAATTTATCACATAATTTGGCACTAGTGAAGTAACCCTGCAGCAGATGCTGTACAACTCCATGTTCCCTACATCTAATTGATTTTTATATTACTGTATGCTAATAATCTCCACAGAACTTCTGAAAAAACCCAAGCGAAGATTTCATTTCAGCACTTTGTAAAAATACCGGAGCACATACCTCTCCATCCTGTCCAGCTTTGTTCTTTCTTGTTCAGTTTGTTCCCACTACCCATGCAGCAGTATCAGCACAGCAGTACATGGCCAGACTGACCTAGGGGAAAATAACCCAGCAAAAATGAAATCTGAATTAATTCTCTGAGCCAGTTCATTCTTTATTCACACAGCAGAAGGAATGATATAACTGAGCAGAGGGAGCTACTCCATCTACCACTGTTATAAAGAGAAATGCTTGTGAGCTACACCATGCACTCAAAGCAATTACAAATACGTTCTTCTGTGCGGCTGGTGCCATTTTTAGTACTGACAGTAACAGAAAATGTGAGAAACTATATTGTCCTCTTGCTCTGCACATGCACGGTCCTCATAAAGGATTCATGAATCAAGAAATAACTACAGACCACAATTTTCAGACAGCTTTTCCTGCCTTATGTTATGGAACAAGAAATACTGATGTATAATGTCAGTGGGACAAGTTTATGGAACTTTTGGGAAAAATTTATCCAAAGATTCATGCATACCGTAGATTTTAAGGTGTAAATTTTCAAATCATTACATTAATTTATATATTGAATGCATATTTGTACATAATGTGTGCCTGTGTGTTTATATATCTATTTATATCTTTGTGCTTATTTTATTTTATCTAAAGTTCTCTGAAATAGTTACCCTGCCATAGTATTAAAATAAGCTGGTGTAGAAGACAGCATTACATTCTCTGTACAATTTCTTTAAAAGAGCCAAAATATACTAATTTATTGCACAAAATTACTATTGACTTTCCCAAAAACTGTGGTTTTGCCTTTATAAAGAAGCAGCAACTTAGAGTATTTTGATATGAGTTTGTGTGAGTATGCATATAAAAGAAAAAAAATAGAGTTTAATTACTCTACTAAGAGTTTAATTTCTGTTGGAGTGTCCCTCCACTTTATCATTTTATTATGCAGTTTATATTTCATTTACTTAAGAAGAGCATTGAAGCCTATGACCCAAATAAACATTTTCTTTTAACAGCAAGGAAATATTTAAACGGCTGATTGAATTAAATACAAAAACTTATAAGTTTAAGTATTATAAACTGAAAAAAAACAAGATTATACAAAAATCTGAAACATATATAAACTAAAGCATAGTCTTAGTTATCTTCCTCTGCTAGATGCATCACTGCATGCACAAGGTCATGAACCCCAAATCAATGTCTTCACTGAAGCTACACTCTGGGAAAAAAATAATGGGAGTTTTGACTACATAGCAATATAAGAAGAGCTTCACAATCTGACCTATAATTTTTACTGAAATAAATTAATGGATTAATAAATTAATGAATTAACTGAAATAAATTAATGGATGGCATGCAGATGCCAAGATTAAACAGAGTAATAACAAAATATTAGTAAGCACTTTTAATGTAATTAAATTTTTGATGTATTGCAATTTTTAGTGTGTAATTACTTTTGAAGGAACTGGAGAGTAATACTGGATCACATCCTTACTCAACCTTGTTACTAAAGAAAAAAATGCAACAATGTTTCTAAATTCTATTAGAGGATAATCGTGTATTGTCCATTATAGATAATGATGGCAAGATTTTTCTCATCTGACAATCACTCATAGTGATTACCTAATAAAAGGACAGTCCTTGGTACTGTAAGAACCTATGGTCAGTCCAGAATGCATTGAAATGTGCAATATAAAGCATCTCAGCTTGCAAGTGACCTTGAATCTGTTTCCTTATTGCTGGAGGTTGGGATTGTTCCATGGCTGCATTCCCAGTCTGCATCAGGGAGCTGCTGGTAACATCAATCTTAAACACTGGTCTTTAAAACAATTTTTTATGTTGGCCTTGAGCAGGTCTAATAATTTCACTTAATTACCTCTGTTTCTACACAAAAACTGGAATCTAGGCTGACTTCTCATTTTTCATTCTTGTGAAACCCAGCCACAGGCTTTCTGACTGCCATCAAATATCTGAAATCACAATTAGATAAAATATGTTGGTTGCCATGTGACACCCAGTCATCCTTATTGCACAGAAGTTCACTTTCAGCTTAGAGTAGAATGAATTCCATTTGACTCAGAGGTCAATACTTGGGAAGAAAAATGAGAAGTGTTCTCATTTGCATATTCAAGTATTCAAATTGGATGCATCCAATTTGCATTATTTGTCTCTTAATGAGAACGACCTTTCCTGCTGATGGGAAAAAACAACTGAACTTGGGCATCTGAAAGTTATGGAAAAAAAAGAAATTAGAATCTCTAACAAAGCAGGGCAGAGATTGTGCTCACTTCTGTGAATAAAGAAATAATCAGGGTCATACTGAACCCTAAACCCAGTGCTCTTTCACACAGGTTAAGCTCAGTATCTGAATTTTACTGCTCAGATGTATCTGTAATAACGTTTCTTGCCTACCACCCATCCTTCACCCATCCTTCACAAAGAACATCTGAACAGATCTCCCACCACTAATGTGACTCAGGTTAACATCATAACATCTTTGGAACTATTTTACATGACAAAATTTAAAGCTTCAAAATTCAAAGATTAAGTGACTTGCCCAAGGCTACAAAGAGGATGTTACTATGTCAGGACTGGAGCTCAGTTGCATTCAGTCTTTGATCTTATGTTCAAACACATTAGATCAAGTTTCTGTCAATACTGAAACTGAAATTAAAGAAGCGATGATCAATTTACAAAGCAGGATTAGGATCACATAGCCTGTGTTGTTCTACTTCTGTGAATGCCAAAGAACTAAATGAGTCCTACATACAGGCACCTCATCTGCAGCCAGGAGACAGGTAACATCATCATTATTCGACATATTCCTATAAATTTAATTATCCTGTTTATTGAATATATATATATACATCAATATAGTAGAATTTCCAGTATGCTTCTCTTCCTTTCAAGCTTAATCTTCCACCTGCAGACCTCAAAATCAGGCAGTAAGATCACCACAGAGGTAACAGGTCTTAGAAATGGAACCACTGATGTGCAGGACTCAGGATTAATTAAAGAGCTGGGAATTCAGACAAACATCTTGGTGTGGCTCATAAACAAGGGAACAGTTATTTATTCTTCTTCTTATTTCTTTTCATTACAGTGCTGCAAGAGTCCCCCATCAGGGATCAGGGCCCATATTGTGAGGATTTATTTAAACACTTAATAAAAATATGGCACCTGCAGTTAAGAATTTACAACTTCAATTATAAGATGAAGAATAAAAGTGTCTCTTCAGTTGATTTCTGTAATCATAATATTCTAAACTATACTGACACATACCTCATTTTAACTGTGTGTTCTTCCATGATTACGTACAGGAATGGGCTGCAGTAAGATTAACATTGCCAGTCTGAAGTGTATCCAGATAAATGTGGGTTGTCCTAAAAAAAGACAGCTTACCTTTGCCAGCAGTAAGCAAGGAGGAAATTTCCACTGAGAAAAAGAATATTCAAGCTGTACATAACCAGTCACTCCCTAGGCATACACATACATACATAACCAGGTGTGTAAAGCTTTGTTCTTAATGTTTGCTTAATTCTTAACATACTATTTTTTTTCCAAAATTATTCAGGAGAGCAAAAATGACAAACCCTTTCCTGATAAACAATGAAATTACACAAAATTTGTCTGCCTGGACTTGTGTAAAGCATTTGACACTGTCCCACACAACATCCTTGTCTCTAAACTGGAGATATGAATTTGATGGATGGACGATCCGGTGGATAAAGAATTGTGGATGGCGCACACAAAGCGTTGTGGTCAATGGCTCAGTGTCCAACTGATACAGGTTGGGCAACAAGTGGGGTCCCTCGGATCACTGTCGGGACCAATCCTGTTCAACATATTTATCGGCAACATGGACAGGGGGATTGAGTGTGCCCTTGGCAAGTTTGCTGATGACACCAAGCTGTGTGGCTCAGTTGATACGCTGGAGGGAAGGAATGCCATCCAGAGGGACTCTGACATGCTTGAGATGTGGGACAATTACAACCTCTCAACAAAGTTCAACAAAGTTCAACAAAGTGAAGTGCAAGGTCCTACACTGGGTCAGGGCAATCCCAGGCACAGCTACAGGTTGGGCAGAGAAGAGATTCAGAGCAGCCCTGTGGAGAAGGAACTGGGGATGTTGGTCGATGAGAAAATGAACATGAGCCAGCTTTAGTGTGTTTAGTCCTCAACATAAAAAGGACATGGAACTGTTAGAACAAGTCCAGAGGAGGGCCACGAGGATGATCAGAGGACTGGAGCACCTCCTGTAGGAAGACAGACTGAGAAAGTTGGGGCTGTTCAGCTTGGAGAAGAGAAGGCTGCGTGGAGACCTCATAGCAGCCTTCCAGTATCTGAAGGGGGCGTACAAGGATATCAGAGTGGGACTCTTCATCAGGGACTGTAGTGATAGGACAAGGGGTGATGAGTTCAAACTTAAACAGGGGAAGTTTAGATTGGATATAAGGAAGAAATTCTTTAGTGTAAGGGTGGTGAGGCACTGGAATGCCCAAGGAAGCTGTGAATGCTCCATCCCTGGCAGTGTTCAAGGCCAGGTTGGACAGAGCCTTGGGTGATGTGGTTTAGTGTGAGGTGTCCCTTTCCATGGCAGGGGGTTTGGAACTTGATGATCTTAAGGTCCTTTCCAACACTGACTATTCTATGGATTTTGTAATTTCTGTTTTCACCTGTGTTTCAAAACCTAGTTTATATTGGGTACAGGTGCAAATATTCACAGATGGGGCAACAGAAGGATCAGCTCTAGTTATTAAAGTAATGAAATCACCTTTAAAGCAGCCTGGGAAATAGCTATTCTACCAGGAGGCTATTTTAATGTGGTAATTTTTGTTATTTGCTAATGGGATAGTTAGAAGTGATTTATTAATCTTGACTTCTCCTTAGTACAAGAAAGACAAGGAACTACTGGAGAGGGTCCAATGGAGGGCCATGAAGATGTTCAGGTGTCTGGAGCATCTCTCTGATGAGAAGAGACTGGGAGATGGGCCTGTTTAGTCTAGAGAAGGCTGAAAGGGGATCTTATTAATGCATGTAAGTATTTTAAAGGTGGGTGCCAAGAGGATAATGCCAGATTCTTTTCAGTGGTACCCATCAACAGGACTAGGAGCAATGGCTATGAGCTAAAAATTAAGAAGTTTTACCTTGATATGAGGAAGAACTTCATGTTGAGGGTGGCAGAGCACTGGAACAGGCTTCCATGGAGGTTGTGGAGTTTCTCTCTCTAGAGACATTCAAAACCCACCTGGACACATTTATGTGTAACCTGCTCTAGGTGGCCTTGCCTTGGATTAGATGATCACCAGACATCCACTCCAACTCAAGCAATTCTGTGGTTCTGTGATTTAGGGCAATCTTAGTTTGTGCTGCTATTGGAAAGAGCAGCAATCTTCCCTTTCCCATTGCTAGCTCCTTTCTGAAGCTGAATCAGAAAATTAATCCAGCCCAACAGAAAAGCTTATTAGTTTCATTTGGATCAAACCTTGGATGTGGTGGACTGGGCCACAATCCATCATGTGGATTAATACATGGTGTTAACATTAATGGAACATGAGAAAATGCATTACCTGGACAAGTGCATGGCAGAATGAGGGTGTCCTAAAGTAGCTGCAAAACTGCAGTCTTGAAAGATGGTGATTGCTTGAAAGGGATGTCAGCAAGTGTAAAAGTAGATTAGGGTGGTTTCTGTGCAAACACGAGGTTATTCAATTCATGCACATATGGTTTTGTTTTGCTGCCTTTTTCTTTGTATACAAGTCACTTAACTAGCTATCTACAGGGCCAATGACTGCATCTAAGCCAGTCATGTGAGACTCCTTTTTAAATGAGTAGCAGTCTAATCATCAGGTTAATGGAGTTTTCCTCATTTTGGCTGGCATAGAGTTTATTTTCCTCCTAGTAGGTGCTACAGTGCTGTGTTCTGTATTTAGAGTGAAGGGACTGTCCACCTCTCCCTTTAGCAGAAGCCTAAAATGTGTCAGATGAGATTTTTCTCCAAAAGTGACTATTTCTCTCTACTAGAATACAGAGGACAGGATGACTGGGTCTGCTAAAGATGTTTGTCTAAACTGAGGGAAAAGAGCTCTTCTCTGTCAGGGTTAAACCAGTGTTGCTATTTCAAAGTACTTTGAGAGAATAATCTTTAACTAGAGATGTAGTACACAGTCCAATGCTGCACTCTGATTATGGTCAGGTAAGTGGTGTTCCAGAACAGGAACTGTATGTTAAATTATACAACATTACAAGCAATAAATTCATGCATTATAGGAACTGAGATTAAATTTTAGAATGGCAACCAACATGTACAAACTGGTACCATTGTTACAGTACAAGATCCAAAGTTTGTTATCATCCTGGAAAGACCTCCAAATACTTCATTGTATCTGGCTCAGATACATATCCTATTTTGCACATTTAACAAAGCCTCAGGAAAAATGCCGTGCTGGGAACATCCCACTGTGCTAGAAAAAGCTCCTGGAAATTAATTGTCCCTGAAAACAATTACCTTACACCATGTATAAAAAAGAATGTGTTTAGCAGTGGGATGGACACTGATGCTGCACACTACTACCACTGCAGTTGTTCCTGTGTTAGTGGCACCATACTTATTCTTGCCAGTGTTATCACTTTCATAGATAAATAAATAGGTAAAAAGTGATTTTAACAAAGTAACAATAACTGTCCATTTTAGGGGATTTGTTTGTCGAAGTCAAGCATTCGTAGGCATTTATTCTGGAATGTCGCTCCTACTTCCAAGTATTGTTTGCCTTGTCAGAATTAAAGAAATAGCTAATAAAAATAAGGACTGATCTTCAGACAACAGAATTACAATTGCTATGTTAAAGCTAAGCTATTAACAACAAAGGTGAAAGAACAGAAGGAAAAGGAAATGTCCCTTGTTAAATATTTATGGGTGTTTGATGAAAACTGCTTTATAAATGACAATATAATACGAGTGTTCCTTAGATAAGGTCAGCATTCAGCATAGAGTTAAGTCTCTCATACAGACTTAAATTTCTTGGCACAGAAACTTTGATTATATAAATTTCATATAGGAAATGCGAAGTGCCATAATGCGGGACTTTGATCAATGATGCTATCCTGATTTATAATTGTTTTTTTTTTTTAACTGTGATGCCCACAAAGCACTAATTTAAAAGCTCATTTTAGTTGCAACCTACTTCTTCCTTTTAATAACAAGAAAGTCATCTGATTACATTTTTTCAGTCATCCTTGTGTCACGTATTAGATAATCTCCTTATACTTTAAAACTAAAAATGCTAATGGATTGGGGAAATGGGTTTCTGCTTTCACTCAGCATATCTGTCTTTTTTTATGCTTGTCTTGTGGATCATTTATCTAAATAATAACCTTTAGTACCCACTTCTTTCTTCCAATGAACTAAAAGATATTCATGATTAAAGTCAGTTAATACACACCTTTTCCCTAGTTTTGCCAACTGAGGTTACCACTTTCAGATGCTTTTTGGGGGGGGAGTGAGGGAGCTACAGACATCCCCTTGCAGAGCTACTTATATGGTTACTTCCTAATTGTCTCAACCAAAATAGCCTAAGTTATCTTAAACTAACTGTAAATTTCTTTTAATGTATCACCAGTTGTACTGAC
Source organism: Melopsittacus undulatus (assembly GCF_012275295.1). NCBI lineage: Eukaryota > Metazoa > Chordata > Aves > Psittaciformes > Psittaculidae > Melopsittacus > Melopsittacus undulatus. The sequence goes on from NC_047527.1 coordinate 106,335,728, forward strand.
TGAAAAGTCACTGATCTTGGTGACTAAAAGAAAGGAATTGCAAGAAAAACTCAGCAAACAGCTTTCAGTCAGTAAATCTACTGGGGCAGCTCCAGAAAAGAGGCAGTAATAAGAGCCCTCATGGGAAGGTGCTGAGAGGGGTAATTTCTTCAGCAGGCAAAGCTGGAGATACAGCAGGATATATTTGCATGGCCTTAGTCTCAGAATGATGGAAGATAACTCATTTTGTACCAAAGCAGCATGGAGAAGATAAATGATCAAGCCAAGGTCAGGTACAAAGATTGTGGAAATTGTGGGAGGAAGTGCCAGGTAGATTTTTCTGGAGTATTTGTGCAATTCAGGTTTCATCATGCCTCGTTTAAGCTATACAAGGACTGAACTTTGAGAAATTGCTTACCACATAACCTCAGCAAGGGCGGGAGAAGATCCTGAGCAACAAGGATGTATCTTTGGAACACTATGGAGATGACTGTCCTCACCTTCTGAAACAGATGGAACTGAAGGACAATTGAAGGTGCAAGAACTTCATACTGCCTTGAAACTCTGAAAACATTTTCTAGAGGAAAATTATCCTTCCACAGACAGTCCCTCCCAGCAGACCAAATCTCAATTCTGCTGATCCCCATGACAGTATGGCAAGGTGGACACAATAACTCAGGTAGATGGATGCCATGCTAGAGACTCACATCAGAGTCATCAAGTAATATCTGCACCATTCTGAGGCTCTCGCTGCTTAGAACAAATTAACTATGGCACAAAGTTTTCAGCCTGCAGTCAAAAAAGGCTTTGTATGCAAAGCAACATTCTTATATGAATCAGGCTGTTTTCTCCATTGATAAGAATAAAGCATGATGCTGTGAGCTCAGTCTAAAAGTCTTTCTGATGCTGCTTTGATATATCCTGTGGTGATAAATAGCACAATATTCTCAATAGCTGCAACTTACAAGAAAGCCAGAATCTACCTATGTGCATTATGTAGTCACTAAATCCCATTTTCATGGCATGTGGGAGGTGACCAGGAGACAATAATAGACAGACAGCTAAAGGAATTGTATTCTGCTGAGGGGGGTAGAAACCCATGAATAGGAAAGGAAATTTGTTAACAAAGATTATCTCAGCAGGAAACAAAAATTTACTGAAGCAACAATTCTATATGAACTTTCATTTCCAGTGACTCATGCCAGTATGTTCAGCTTCATTCTAAACGTGAAACCTGTCCTTGTGGCTTGTTTTCTGCTGAGAGATCACTGTCAAAACAAAGAACAATTACAAAATGTTCCCTCAGTTCAGAATTCCTATCTGGCAAGTGATGCCAAGATGACACAGAGATCTAATCATGAGATTTAATTTCTCCCCGTTTTGGGTATTTAGACAACACAGGAAAGCTGGAAAAGTAGTTGACAAGAGTTTCTATTATTCACATGTTAGGTTTTAAGAAGACTGTATTTACGAGGTAGTTGAGGCCAAATTGGCAAATGTAAAATAATAAACCACAATATTCTTGGATAGTTTACGAAATATTTGTTGTAATGTATTTACTGAGATATGGTGCCACTAGATTTGAATGCTGAATTAGTCTATTAAGCAGACTGATATCTCAATATTATATTTTCTTGATTATTATGGTTACATTTTACTTGGAATATTGCTTTAATTCTTAGAAAGTATTTTTAGTTCACAAACAGGTGATAATAATTCTGTCAGTATACCTTTTGCAAAAGTAACATGCCCATTTTCACATAAATTTGGGATTATGGGGTTCAACAAAATACATGCTTTCCCCATTTTGCTTTGTGACATGACGCACTCAAGAAGGCAAACATTGACATTTTCTCTCTTTGAAAATATGTGAAATTTCCCATTACTGGAAAGCTCTGTTGCCCTGAATGACAAATTGCCCAGTGAGGCATAAGGAAGATGCAAATCTTGGAGCTTTAAAAGCATCTTATATTTTCTCAAATTATATTCAGCTGTACTTATCTAGCATTATGGCATGCTGCTGGATTACTGTTATCAATAAATCCATAAATAGGATGTGAAATGCATGTGAGCTGTCTGTGCATGAATAAAGAGCAGCCTAGCAATAAATCATAGCATAATATATAGTTTAAAATGTAGCAAAAGGAATGTCTTGACAAATCAATGCAACATATTTTGTCACTGAGGATGAAAGATTCATTACGCATCAGTCTTGAGAAAGCTGAATTTCTGAAGCATGGGTCATCTAGGACATATGATGTAATGAGAGAATATAGAAACATGCACAGAAAGACAAAAATAATCGTCTGAATAATAAAGCCATTTTAAATTTTCAGGTAAAATACAAGTCCTACGCAGTACTTTGTTGATCAAGAGTGGTCAAGAGCGCAGTGCCAAAGAACAAAATAATGAACCCTGACTTCCTATGGATTTGGTCCCCACAGGAGATTCAAGACTCGTTTTCTGAAGCTGGGTTATGTGTGCAGGCTTTCATTCCTGTTTTCTGGAGTCTGCTAAGGTCTAAGCTTATACTGTGGAACTTCGTTCAGCTGAGAAATTCTTTCCTCTACCCAGTCACCTATTTTGATGAAACTTGGGGAAATTCAGTGTTTTGGGAAACTCCGAGCATCTGCCAGACATGACTGGAACCAGCATTAGATTTTGAAGTTGGAGGTAGAAGAGGAGACAGACACAGGGACAGACCCACAGTCAGCAGGTTGCATAAGCCTAGAGTAAAGCAGAGAGACTAAAAATAATATCAACCAATTGGCTTTCCTGCTGACAGCAGCAAACTGGCATGGGACATTTAATTCCCTCACATAATGATGACATAAATGACAGATGAGCTGTCACATGCAGTGCCTGTCCCATTCCTGCAGCAGGGGCCACTGCTCCCAGCAGCTGTATCAACTTGTGCTGCAAGGCAGATGGAAATGCCCTAGGAGCAGTTAGCACTGGACAGAGGCCATGAACAAGGACGTTTTCTCTGGCATGCTTAGGAAGAGACACCTAAAACTGGCAAAGTTTAGCAGAGGCTTAAAATGGGTGGAGGAGAAGCCACTGGTGTTGGTGTCCCTCTGCTCCTGCGGCCTCCAGAGGCGGTAGCGGGTGCCTAGTGCCCAGCGCACCGTCAGGCCTTGCAACCAAAGCCAAGGCTATAAGGCACGGACTGTCCCTTCTGTATAGAAGAGGGACAAACCTAACATTTTCTTAAATATACATATATAAAAAGAGAGGAGATCTCTGCGGACATAGCACCTTTGGTACGGGTTTCAAGCGAGCTGTGCCCACCGACAACCACACCGTCAAAGCTGGGACCGCCTGAGGGTCAAAGCCCAGCAGGGGGCGCTGCTTCCCGAAATGGCGGTCGAGAGGCGGAAGAGGGAACGCTGCTCTTCCTCAAGATGGCGGCGCCCAGACCCGGCGTGGCTGGGGGTAAGATGAAGCGGTCAGCGGCCATCCGCCCTCGCCGCGGTGGGAAGCTGGATAGACTGCGGCAGGCGGTGCAGGACTTTGTGCAGAAAGCCAGCGACCAGCCGCCTCTGCCCCTGCTGAAGGACCCTGAGAGGCAGAACCGTAGAAGCCGCCGGGAAGCGAGAAAGGAGAAGCGCAAACTCAAGCGGAGCCGCCGCCGCCGCCTCCAACGCGGGGAACCTGTGGAGGTTCCCGTCGCCCCGGTCAAGGCGGCTCCTTTAAAGCCAGCTCCTTCCAAGCCAGTTCCTGTTGCCCGTCCCAGAGCACCGGCCTCACCCGCCGCCGCTGTCGGAAAGCAGCGGCCGGCACCGCCGCGGCAGCAAGGCACAACGCGCCCGCCGGTGCCGGCACCGACACCCCGCGAAGTCCCGGCCGCCGCAACCACCTCGGCGCGGAAGCGGGCCCTGTTGGAGGCCAACGAGGAAGAGGACAGAGAGATTCGGCGCCTGGAGCGGCTGCTAGGGCTCGGCAAGCGCCGCAAGAAGCAGGAAGGGGCCGCGGCGGAGAAAGTGCCTCAGAGCTTCCTGCGGGACGGGCTGGGCTACGTGCTGGGCGCCCTGGGCTCCCGGGCCGGCCTCAGCAAGCTGTGCGAGAGCAGCGACGACGAGGAGGCGCCGCCGGGGCCGCAGGAGGGACAGCCGGGGCCGCGGGAGAGACAGCCGGGGCCGGGCGAGGAGGACGAAGAGCAACCGGAGGAGGACGAGGGGGACCCGGAGGATGCCTCAGGCCTCTCCGAGGGGGAGGATGTGGAAGGACAGGAGGAGTGCGAAAGCTTATCGTCGTCCACCGAGGACGACGGGGTGGCAGAGGCCAGCGAGCCCCCAGGCGAGGAGGAGGTAGGGTGTTCACTTTAGATAAGGCAAACTGCGCCTCAAAGTATGTGCCACATCAACACAGTGCAGTTTGCATCACCTCAGTAAAGCGTGGATGTTTGTTATCTAGTCAGGTCATGGGCAGTGTTATAGTGGTGAAAGCAGTGCCAGGCCCAGCAACAGCGTTGTCTTCAGAGGCTTGCCAAGGCCTGGGTATAGTGGTGAGGTGTTGAGGGGAGAGTTCCCCCCGGTCAAGGTGCTGGCAGGTAACACCCTAACACACAAGGTGTGTGGACTTGCCTATATATACGAGGCAAATAAATAAAAGGACTTACACCAGCTTTAAAGAACATGATTATCACAGAATCAAATAGGTTGTAAAAGACCTTTAAGACTGAGTCCACGTGCTTCTGCTAAGAGCAGAGAGCTTATGTTCAAATTAGTATCTGTTGTAAACTGGAGCATTACTTCTGAGGTCTCGTAGCACAGGTAGAGAAGGTAAAATGGGTCATTTAGCCAGTGTGCCACTAACTTAAACTGTTGCTACATCTGCAGCTGGTTAGATCTAATTAAAACCAAGATGTAAGATGACAGGTTTTAATAGCAATAACTTAAAATCATGTAAAGGGAAGAGGGGTTTTGCTGCTTTGGTCATAAAGGTTAGCCTGTTGCATGCTTCTTTCTGTATGAATTAGTTACTTAAGCATTAGTTATTAGATGGTAAAATATGTACTTACCTAAAAGTTAATCTTTTATTCTATTGATCTTAAACAGAAATTTATATTTGTGTTAAAATATTTAAGATTTCATTTGTTATCTTACTATATTCCTATTAAGAGTCATAATCACAGTGCTATGAAGTATGTTCCCCCTCAAGTAAGGAGAACTCAGGAGACGCTAGATGACAAGAAAAGAGAAGAATTGGGAAGACTGAAGAAAATGGTGAATGGCCTTATTAATAGGTAATTTAATAAGCAAAATCATTAATCTTTCTGGTTCAGTGTGACAGTGCTCATCATTCGAAGAAAAGTGGCAAGACTGTGACTTTTCTCTTCGCAAACTGATTTTAAGTTGGCAATCATGTCTGCTATCCTTAATAATAATTATCTTTGTTGGTATAAATTTTTCAGAGTTCGTCATTGCAGAAGTTGAAAAATCTAGAAAATAAATTTAAGATTGGGCTGAATTCCACACAGCAGTTGCTGCAAGTGCTAGGTATAATTCACTACGTGTCAATTAGAGTATGCCTATAAAAAAAATCATCCTCATAGTGTATTATAACTCCCTCCCAAAAAGTATTATTTTCAATTTTGTAATTAAATAAAACTAAATTTCTCCAAGCACTGCAACTGAGGAGGAGCAACACTTCATAGCTTCAAGCACTGAAGAACAGAGGAAGTAATTCACACTTTTATACATTTCAAATTTAGAGTATTGTAAAATAAGAAATCTAGCATTTTCTTTTATCTGTTACCTACAGAATGCAGACTACAGTACGTAGTTTGTTCAGCGGTTAAGAATTTGATATACCTTATGAGGTATTTTTGTACTTAGTTTCTCCAAAGACTGATGTGCTATACTTACAACAGCTCAGAACAAACTCTCTTCTTAGTAAGTCTGTTCAGTGTGACAGGAAGCACATTGACCATGCTTTGCAAATACTGCTGCTAATCTGTTTTTACTTGTGAATATTACAAACCAAACAAAACAATCATACAGAATTAAACATATGTTAGTTTGGTAAACACTGCAAAATACGGAAGATCCTTTACAGTCACCTTTTAATCTTTCTTCTTAAGCCAAATTAGTTTCTCTAAAAAGAAGAGGTAGTTTCTTGAGTAAATTGAAAATTGTGGAACCATGTAAAGAGAGGAAAAAGTGAACACTGGATTTTGTTTCTCAACAGGTTGAGTGAACCGAATTTGTCCTCCATTAGTGGACAAATGGAAGAGCTCTACATGGCCCACAGCAGAAAGGACATGAATGAGACTCTGACAGATATTCTCATGAATGCTTGTGTTACCGCAGTTGCTATGCCTGCAAGATTGATAATGGAGCATGTCCTTTTGGTCAGCATTCTTCATCATAATGTAGGAATTGAGGTAATTCTTGCAGTTGGAAGTAATTTTGTTTAATAATACATTTTTGTAGAGTATCTCCCTTGATACTTTGTTTGAATTGCCTTTTCATTTTTGATTGTTACTAAAAAAACAATAGTTGACTTTTATCAATATTTATAGCTTATTTGCTAGGTGTCTACAAGTGAAAGGCATCAAGTTTATTGCTTTATCTGGTTAATTTATTTCCTCTATGAGTTGCCACTGGTCAGTTACAAAAACATCTTTTTTTTTTCCATCTGTAAAACTGGGAGGTTTTAAGCTTCAAATTTTCTCTTCTTTATTTAGACTATTTCTGTTCACTTGGGTATATGAGGTTATTGTTATTGAACGATATATATCCAGATAAGAAAAGTGCAACAGTTACAGAAATCCTTTTACATTGGTGGAAAAAGTCCTGGTTTTTAAAGCCAATTCATGCAGATATCAGTGAAATTAACTGGATATATCAGTTACTCCATAATATCAAAAACTTCAAAAAGCATGGCAATTTTTTTTTTGGTGGTTTTAAGCTTGATGAATGATTGAGGTGATGCATCTGTTGCTTACTGTTAAGAAGCTGCTGAAACTACTGATGGAAGATTTTACCTCATTTCAGTGAGATGTCTTTCACAAAACAGAGGTGTTTCAGCATCATGGTCCCATCAGGTTTTTCTATACCTACATTTTATTTCTACATCTCAGTGCAAAAGATCTATTTATGCAAGTTCTTCAGCTTATCATATGGTGACCTGAATGCTGTTTCTGAAGCCACTGTAAATATTAGGTGGATGCAATTACAGCAGCTTTCTCCATGCAGCCTTGCCATAAAACTTTTTTTTTTATCCTCTTTGCTGCTTGAAAGGTAAATACAACATATTCATGTAGTGCTGTTTGAAGGAGAGAAACGGAATCTTTTTGGAACTTTGCAGAATACCCAGTAATAGGTTTTAGATAAAGATACACTAGTAGGTATTAGAAATACATAGATGATACCCAAATTGTCTTTATACTACTGACTCTGTTACATAGCATCTTTGAATCTAAAATGTGTTTACTGTAACACACCTATTTTTTCCTGTAAAATACAGAATATGTATTACACAAAGGTGTGATAGCACAGCTGCATTTAAGATTAGTTTGAGCAATGCAGAAACTGAGGTTCCAGTAACTGTGTTTATACATTTGTGCAATATGATAATTGAATTAGTGAAAACCTAAGCTGGTCAAGGCTTGTAGTGCAGGTCAGTACTGCTACTGGGACTTGTGCTTTTCATAAGAACAATCAGCAAAAAATTATCATCATAATGTGGGAAGTCTTGTCTAGCAGCAGCGTCTTTATCACCTACCCATGTTTGGTATGGTTTCTAATTCCAGTCTTCAGCATCTGTTCACTTTTCACAAATAGAGATTGCAAATTTTCTTTTCCCAGTTGTACTACTGACAAATGGCTAAGACTTATCTCCACTTCAAAATCAGCCTAAGCTTATGCTCAGCAACTGTGAAAACTTGGAATGTTGGGGGTTAGTTTACAGTAGTATTTTATACCCTTCTATTAAGGATTTTGTTCTGGAATGCTGGACTCTGTGATGTGTTTGGGTTTTGACATGCAGCTTTTACTGGATGAATGTCTAGCAATAATAGCATGCTAGCCTGACAGCTGGGAAGATGCTAATATGTGTTCATTAAAATTATGTAAACAAATTCTGATATACGTGTGCTGTAAGTTCATAGCATTAACTTTTCTTGTACAGATGTTGAAAAGCAACTGGTTTCATACATAAGGTCTAAATAACATATACTTTAAGAATTTGTCACACCACTTAGATATTTGCATATGCAAATGTCAAACATCCATATTGGCTGAGAGGAGCAACAATATATCTTTAAAATTAGTAGTGGTAGTGTGTCAGAAGTTAATGTTTTACAGATGTCTGTAAAATCTACTTATGGTTAATGGCTGGGTTTTTTTAAACTTCTTTTTTTTTTCCTCCTTATTGTAACTGCTGCCAGGTCGGTGCTCACTTTTTGGAAGCTGTGGTGAAGAAATTTGATGAACTCTCTAAAAGTGATGCTGAGGGGAAAGAATGTGAAAACCTGCTTGCCTTGATTGCTCATCTGTATAATTTCCATGTGGTTCATTGCCTGCTGATCTTTGATATTCTGAAAAAGCTTGTTAGTGCTTTCACTGAAAAAGAGATTGAGTTGATTTTGTTTCTTCTGAAAAACGTGGGCTTTTCCTTACGAAAAGATGATGCGTTGGCTTTGAAGGAACTGATCACTGAAGCACAGAGGAAAGCAAACACAGCAGAGAAGAAACTCCAGGATCAGACTAGGGTATGTATGTATATTTTAAAGATTTTCTGCTCTGAGTAGACTTTAAAAAGCACTTAGATACATGTATTAATTTACCAAAATGTTTTCTGCTACACTTTATTTAGGTTCTAAGGTACCATTAATACTCAGTTGTTGGCATTCAGTTATTTGCATTCCTCTTGTCTGTCTTTCTCTGTTAGTTCTTTGGACACAGCCACCAAAATGCTCGTAATGGGTGAGACTCAGACTGGTCTGTGCCTCTGCATAGACTGTGCTCCTGATAATACTTGATAATAGTTTTTACTCTTAAAAAAATGGCCATGGCATTTAGCAGATTAAGCTTTGAATTGAAGCTTGAATGCAAATGTATGTAATTGGAGTTAAAGTAACATCCTTCTCTGTATTTGTGTTTGTATTTTTTATGTGTATTGCTAGCCAAGCTGCTTATTGTTACAGAATAGTGTTTTCAAAGTACAGTTTCCACTTTTATTTAATAAACTTTTCAGCACATAATCCACAGAAATATTTCTTTTCCCAATAGGTTCGGTTTATGCTAGAGACTATGTTGGCACTACGGAATAATGACATGCGCAAAATTCCTGGTTATGATCCTGAACCAGTTGAAAAACTCCGCAAATTGCAAAGAGCACTGGTGAGAACATTCTCGGCATACGTTGTATAGCTATTCTTAAACCAGAAATAATTACTTGTATTGTACATTGGCTTGACAGGCTATAGTATTTTTTAATTCATTCAACATTCGAACTCTAGTGAACAAAAGTCAGTTCTTAGGTCATTAAGTATTACATCCTGTGTCCAAGTTAATTCAGCAGTCAACTAGCCTTCTGCAAAACCGTTTGGGAAAGGACATAATACTTAGCCAAAGACTTTTCCTCAAAGTCCTATACTTGAAAAAGAGATTGTGGGAAACTTAATGATTGTGGAGAAGAAATGAGTCATTATGACAAGTTCTTTTTTTCCATAGATTTTGGATGCAGGCACCCTCTTCTAACCTCACCAGGTTTCTTTTTGAAGTCTTAACACTTCTGAAAAGCTGGAGAGAGGGCAGTTTGGCTAGAACAACCTAGTATAAAATGCAGGAAAGTAACTGTCTCTGGATTAAGAACGATTTTCAGAAGTGTGTAAGTGCAGGATGTGTGCATCAGTAATAATAGGCCAAAACAGGCAAAACCAAGCCCAGGTAACCTAGTTCTGTAAAATTTCCTCTCAAATTTTCACAGTCCTCCTGGTACGCTTCTAGGATTTTGTTGAAAATTCTTACTTTGTTTAAAGAGTTTGAACTCTTTGCTGTTTGAATTGTACAAAACTTAAGGCATTTTGTCATACTATTTTACTTGATCAGAAGTGTTGAAAAAGAAAATCATAACCAGAACAATCTGCAGCTGATTTTCAATGTCAGCTTCAGTCTCTTGACTCTTCAGTGTCATCAAGTCTTGAATTCTAATCAAGTTTTATGGTTGGAGGATGGCTTCTTTTTAACCGATTATCTCTCTCTTTCTCTCTCTCTCTTTTTCTTTTCCTTAATAAAAAATAGAGCTTCTAAATGTAGATTTAAGCAACTTCTTGCCTTAAAGAAATTGGAGCATATGGGAAACATCTAAATTCTTTTCAGGCTACTGACTGAAACTAAAGACTGGAGAAGGAACATGTGAAGACCTTTATGATTAAGATATTAAGTTAATCGTTTAAAGTATTTGTTTCAAAGTAATTTAAAGCAATTAAAGTATTTGGGGTTTTGTGTTTTGGGGGTTTGTTTTTAAAGAAAGCTTCAAATAACAGCTTTTGGGTTTTCTGTATTTTGTTAAGGTTCACAAAAGTGGTTCTGGAAAAGAAACTGAGCTCCGTGTCTCCCTCGAATCTCTCCTCAGTGCTGATCGGGTTGGTCGCTGGTGGATAGTTGGGTCATCGTGGAGTGGAGTACCCATGATTGATGATACAAATAACAAGACTAAGCAGAAATTGCATATAGGAAAGGTAAATCCAAGCAGTGATTGTTGTAAGTGAAAGCATTTGTGGTCTTTTGCATGTTCTTCATACAGGTGCAGAAGTTTGTTTTAAAGCCTACAAAAAAATACTATGGCATAGCTTTTTTTTTTTTTCTTATCCCATGGAATTGCAAAAATCACTTGTGGAAGTGGAAAAGAGATGTGATTTAAAAGTGGATTTCCTACTATAAATTCTGACAGGTAGTGTTGCCTGTCTGTGGGTGGCATACATCTAAGCTGATTGTAAAAGCAGTGTAGTGAGAATGTCATGGTAACTTACATTAGAGAAGCACATCTTAAATAACTGGCACAATTAAAATACATTAAAATATATTTCCCTAGTTGAAAAAGCTGTTGCTGATTTTTATGCCTCCGGACAAGAGCTCGGGACCTTTGAGCTGCTGCTTCATAGCTTACAGGAGATCTTCATTAATGTTATGCAAGGCTATGCAGAAACAGGTTTCTTAAAGAAAGCATAAATAAAATAGCATTTAATTTTATTTTTTTGCAGGTGAGTTCAAAGATAATGGAGCTTGCTCGTAAGCAGAGAATGAACACTGATATCAGGAGAAGTATTTTTTGTGTCTTGATGACAAGTGAAGACTACCTGGATGCATTTGAAAAGCTTCTCAAGTAAGTACAAACTAGCACAGAAGACAGCCCACAGCTAAAAATAGTGTTAGCTGGATTGGAAAAATACCATCATTGGTCTGGGCTCAAGCGCATTTAATTGGTAATAAAATTAGAGGAGTGCATAGCTAGCTATCCATGTAAAGTAAAAGGGTAGGAGAAGGACCAAAACTGTGATGTAAGGACTAGGGAAGGGACTAGAAGGGAAGTTAGAACTGACTGGCAGTTGAAAGAAAGAAGTGGCCCTGATTATTGTCACTCATGTCTATAACTCTGATTTCCAGCATCTTTTGATTTCAGGAGTCTGCATCTTTTTGCATTGAAGATGTGTTTCCTGGTCTAGTAGATGGAAGTCTGTTGCAGCCTTGCTTCCTTACAGATGCAGACCAGAAGCCACTTCAAAGTATCTCTTTATTTTCGCTGGGTTTCCATACTGCTGCCACTTCCTTGTTACCACCTTTTTAAGCCATCTTGCAGGTCTCTGTCCATAATTGTGTGACCTGATAGTGTCCTAGCACCTCCACTTCCCTCTTAGCTTTGGATTTGCTTCAGGGTCACATTTCATGTTAAGGCCAGTTTCCTTAACACTTAGCAAACAACTCTTTAGAAGAAGATTTGGTCAAGGAAAAGCGTAAACTAGGCTGTTCTTTATGTTTGTCAGAATAGTGCTTTAAGTCTGTAGTAACTGGGAGGGGAGAGAGATAGGTCTGAACTTCTCTTTTGCAGCCTTGTCATTCAAGGAAATTATCTTTTATCTTACCAGGATGGCATGCAATTATTTAATTTGATAACCAAACCAAAACAGACTTTGTAATAAAGTCAACTAATATTTGATTAAATGCCACTTCTGCAAAACACAGCTTGGATTTAAGACTGCAATGGAGTCATTCCAATATCTTAATATGGCCTGTTCAATTAAAAGAAATTAGCTGCTGCTGCTGCAGTTCTTGCCAAGGCCTGGTAGCTCAATTTGCAAATTGATCCTTGACTCTCATCTGTGCTATTTAAACTAGTATACAAATCTGTATAAATACAGGCTTGGCAGAAAAATTGCAGATGGCCTGGTGTGTGTGTTGATAGTGATTTTTATACAGCAGGCTCAGAGAGAGGAATTCAGAAATCTGCCCACATCTGGCAGAGTTGTAATGGAAAGTACACAGAATTGTCAGTGAAGGAATTAACTTCAATGGGAGCATGTGTTCCAGAGTGTATGGGAATTTATATTCGTAAGTTGGATGTCAGTCTCTTGAGGAAGAGGACAAGAAAATATATCAAGTATTTTGACTGCCCTTGTTGATTCATCTGCCGCTATATCTGTGGCAGAGTTTAGGTGTGATTAAATGGTAATTTTTAAATTGTAAGTCCAGGCTACTATAGTTTTGCTTGTCTTTTTCCTCCTTACAGTTAAAGTCATTAATCTGAAGCCAGAACAGCTCCCTGAAGTGGCTCAGCTTGTGATTGCAGAAGTGTCAATGTAAAGGGAGGGTTGGGAACATAACTGGAGACTAAGAGGAGGGAGTAAGACTTGATCCATTTAATTAGATGAAAGGCTACACCTCCTTCATAAATCACAGATTCACACAGCAGGTGGAATAAATGCTTCTAAAGTTTGATGCAGAGGCAATTTTAAATGCTGTTTCATGGACATGAAGAATTTGAGACAAATCTCACAAAAAACTGAAACTTTGAAAAGCTTTATATACCTTGTTGTAGTGTGGTGTGTAATTCAGGATAACAATTATGTGATCACATCTACTAAAATAATTTCAAATCACTTTTAAAAGGTTTGAGTGTTACTATTTTTGATCTAAAGGCAGTGATAGTCTTGGGCTTCAACTGATGGTAACTAACCTACCTAGAGCCAGGCTTCTGCTGGTGATAAATAACCTACTTCAGAGGCAGTTATCCTATATGCAGCAGGAAATTCTTAAAATGATCAAGATATACAAGTCCATGGAAATACTGTAAGTCATGAATGATATAATAGGTGCGGTGGTTGCATAGTCTTTACCAAAGGTTATCAGGCTCATTAAATCTCTACAGGTTTACAGTGAAGCTCAGCAGTGAAATACAATCCTGACTCCTAAATTTTAGATGTTCAGGAATGTTAGGTTTGAAAAGATAAAATAATGCTAGGTCTGCAAAGAAGTGAAAGTAAGAATGAAGTTGAACATCAAAGTGCTGGTTTACTTGGTTATAGCTGTCTGGCAACATGAGTATTTCCTAAATAAGCAAGTCATGATAGAAATTATAATGGAGAGTGTGCCAAATTAGTGATTGCAGTGTAACTTCATCAGTTACAGTGCATGTCTGGTAGCTGGAAACTTGTTTTAAAAAAGGAGCTTTTGTTGCTCTGTAATAAAAATCAGGTAGAACTTGGCTGGTGGGAGAGCAAACAAATTCTACCACAGACGTGACACTTAAAGTGCTGTTCTCTTCTGGAGGAGCAGAATTCTAAGTTTTCACTGCTCATTAGCAATCAGCCTAGAAATCATCCGAGATTTTCCTGTTGTAAAAGTTTGAATGCTGAGGGAGGGGAGTGTGGCTGAAAGACAGTATTTTCTCTACTAATCTGGTGCGTGTCTGTGACCCAATGCAGTGGCAGGTGTCTGGAGGTGTGTACAGATGAGGGGTATTGAAATCAGGCAATGGCAAACTACAGGTGGTAGAGCAAGTTCCAGTGGAGTCAAACTTAGCTAGAAAATACACTTGAGTTACACCAATGCCATTCGAAACTTGAGCTTTAAACAATGAAAAGAATTTTGTTTGACATTTTTCAGACTATAATATGAAGCATTTTTCATTTTAATTAGTTTAAATGCTGCCAAGCATTTGGCAGCCTGGGAAGCTAAATCATATTACTCACAGAACAGGTGCCTTGCGAGTTAGTTGCCAATCCCTACCCCAAAGTGCCTCAGCTCTCTTTTTAGACTGGTCAGCTGTTCAAGTGAGAAGGCTGTTCAGTCCTTGGCCTTTATGCTGAGGCTGCCAACATTGATACTGACTGTTGACTGTGCTCTTCAGGCTTTGTGTGTGTGTGTGTGTGTGTGTGTGTAAGGTGATTTGAAATGGCTGACTGCATCCTCTTAATATCAAACAATAATGAATTACAAGTATTATGTAGCATGGAGTTGACCTAGAGAGTAAAAGATTCATATCGCTAAATAAGTGGGAAAAACATCCTAATATATTATCCCTAGTAAAAGCAGATACTTCACAGAAGTCAAGGGTGCCCTGGACATGTTTCTCTAAAAAGGCTTATACTGATCCAAAATCTGGTTTTCGTCACATGACCATAGGTACAAGTGTGACATAACTGTAACAGGGTGCTACAGTTCTTGTTCCACTGTTAAACATTTGTATTGGTACACCATGCAACAACACTTGCTGCACTACTGCTGCAGAAGACTTCATGATGGCAGTGCCCTCTCTGTTTTTCTTCATGAAAATATGGAGTGATCTACCTTTCCCTCCTCAGGCACTAATTACACTTGTATCATTCCAGTTCTGTCTGTTGAAGTCTTGATTTTGCAGCCAATCCTTTTAACATCAATAAGACTATAGCATTTTCATATTGCCATACCAGGATACTGATGTAGCCCACAGTTTCAAGGGGTTGTCCATGTAGTGGGTTTTTAAGACTGTTTTTGTAAGAACTTCCTCACAAGTGAAATTGAATGTAGTGTTCAGGGTTTTTTCTTTTTCAAGTATTACTCTTGGATGTTGGCTGTAGCTGTTGCTTTGTGTGAGTAATATTTTCCGTACTAAATGATTCATTCTGTTGCTGAATTTTAGGCTTGGACTGAAAGATCAGCAGGAGAGAGAAATTGTTCATGTTGCACTTCACTGCTGCTTACAGGAGAAGACATATAACCCCTTCTATGCGTTTTTGGCTAACAAGTTTTGTGAATATCAAAGACGGTTTCAGGTGAAGAAAAATCTGTTCCTACTTTGGCTTAGTGTCGCTATTGTGGTTAGGAAGGCAGTTATTAAATACCTGAGAATGGATGCTTGCCTTTTAAGATCTTCATTCTAAGAAATAATTCTGCTGGTCTAGCTATGTATTTGGTAAGGTATGCTCACAGTGAGGTATGAATAGGAAATAAAGTAACTAGAGTGGAAGGTTTGCTTTCCTTCATTTTACACATTTCAGAGGAATTGAACAGTCTGATCAAGCATCTGTGTTAATTCACAGAGGGATCATAAAGAATAAAAGATCACAAAGTATTGTGATGTTGTTACTCATTTAAGCAGTCACTTGATTGTAGGATTAATTTTTTTTACCTTTGACACCTAGGTGACATTTCAATTTAGTATCTGGGACAAAATCAAAGACTTAGAAAACCTGTCAGCTGCTGCCATCTCCAACTTGGTCTCGCTGTTGGTTCATTTATTAAGGACAAAATCATTGTCACTTTCAGTTCTCAAGGTTGGTGTGTTTTTCTTGACAGAATACTTCTATGTTTTCCTTGCATTTGCTAAGTCTATGGAAAATGTATTTACTCTTGTTACCTGTCTGGTACTTTCGCTTTTCAAGGTCATAAGCCAAGACAAAACTTGTTCTAAAATTACTAAATTAACCCAACTAGTTACAGTAATGCTATAATTTGGGGAAAATGGAATCTGTGGTGACCCAGGCATACAGAAAGTCTACAGTTCTGTGTCTAGAGCAGTTGTAAGATTATATTCTTTAGAGTATCCTGAATTGGTACTAACACCCCTTCATTAATAGGCTTTGTCAGTGGATTTTCTGCAATGCTTTTTAGCTGATGTTGATTTTTATTAGACCAGAAAGAAATCTACTAAGCACTTGGATTTATCCAGTTGAAAAATTATGCCTGGTATTGTGGTACTAGTAGACAGGTTAATTTCTTAAAAAGTTCTCTGCTTTCTTTATTGATTGGTTTTTGGAGGCAGTCTTCTCAGGTAATTCTTCTGTGCTGAACTTAAGACTCTGTATATATGGGAGGCCAGTTGGTGTGCTAAAAGCTGTTCATTTAGAAGAGAATTCATCTGTTTGAAATACTTGAATGAATCCAATTCTCCCTCTCTTCTAGGTAATTGAATTCAGCGAACTAGATAAACCCAAAGTCCGTTTCTTGCGACAAGTATTAAGCATGCTGTTAATCAAAACAGATGCTGAAGATCTTTGTGACATTTTTGTGAGGTAGGTGAGCAGAGAGATCTGTAGGGAACCCTTGGTGAGTAGTAATTAAGAAGGTAGTAGTTTGTAGTTTGCTTGCTTTGTTGTGCCTTCTCCAAAGATCAGACACTCATCTCTTAACAATTAAACTCTTCTGGGCGAGCGGGGTGAAGCTTATCATTTGTGTGTTAGTACAGCCTAACCCATCAAATTGGGTGATAATGTTTCAACCCTTATACTGCAACATGAGGAAGATCGACATGGTATTCGCCTTGGGTTTTTCTGTAATGTAATTGTTTACATAAAGCAAGTCTGAGGCTCCAATAATCCATTTTATTGTTGAGGTTCAATTGTACACTGAGTGTGTTTGGGCTGTTTGCCAAACCAATGTGGACTTGCTGGTTATTTGAAAGCCTCATCAGAAAAGCTCCTTTTATAGGTTGGATTTTTTTTTCTCTTGTGTTCTCTGAAAAAAAAGATAAAATTGAGAAAATTCTAAAACAATAGAAGACTAAATTCACTTTTTAATCTGTATTCTTTACAGGATATCTGACAACCCCAAACTGGGAATGCTACGGGAAGGCTTGAAACTCTTCCTTACCCACTTCTTACTGAAAAATGTAGAGGCCCAAAAAAGTGCTGAAGAAGCTAGCTTATTAAAAGAAAAAGTTGAACTAGCAACCAAGGCTTTGCAAGCGAAAGAATCCAAATTGAGGTTGTAGTCCTGTTTTTCTAATAAAACTGAGAAACTGAGTCTGCACAAAAATGCAAAGCTTTGATAGTCTTTCAGACCCAAATTATTGAGAATGAGGAGAGCCATGTTACTCTAAAGGATCTGGTTTTTGATGCAGTTACTTTGCTCTATACAGTTGTTACAGGTGGAATTGAAGGTGATATAAGGCTTTTAGAAGAAAGGGAAAAATGCATTTTTTTTATCATGTCCCTTTTTAGTATGAGTGCTTCATCTTGATGGTTACTATCAGGGGAAGAGGGTGAATTTACTGCCAGCTGAGAGTATCATACAAGAGTGTTCTGCATTGCATGTTTTAGCCTTTTATTTAAAATAATAGCATAACACTGACTACCATCTGTTAAAGAATGAGCCTTAACTGAAGGCTTTTAATAACCAATCATTGTACTTGCCTGAAGAAACAGGCCACTAGATGGCAAAAGTACTGGTGAGTCACTTTTGGCAGAAACCAACTGTTTCTTCTTAAGGTGTTAATCACTAATTCTGTGAATTGTTTACCTGACTGTGGGTCAGGAACAGATCTTCAGTTGGAGTCAGAGTTGTAGTAAAACGACTTGAAGATCTGACGTTGCCCAATTCTGTTGGGTTTAGAGATCACAGCACGGTTTTATTGCTCTTTTAAACTGTTTTTTGCAGATTTAAAATTGGAGTTGCCTAATAATTTGTGATAATTATTTGTGAATTTTTATAGGCATAAAGAATTATATTAGTATGAATCTTTTATTAAGAGAATACATTCCTAAAGAATTTGCTTGCATTTTCCATTCAGATGTTAAATCATGCATTTCTTTGTAACAGTGTAAATAATTCGTTTCTTTTGTTACCTTACCATTACACATTAAACTGCAATTTTTCTAAGGGCCTTGCTGTTTACATTAGCTTTACTCTAGCTAGCTTGCCAGGGAAGGAATGACCTTAAACTGGGGGGAGGGAGGGAAGCACATTGTCATGTGTTGCAGCTGCATCATCTACCTGTACTAGAGCTGCCAGTCGTGTTTCTGTATACAGGTTTGCCCTCTGGTGTCCAATAGTCTGTTCATTCTGATACCTCCTCATTGCATTTGATACCAACTGATCTATTCAGCTGCTTCAGGTCTCTCCCTTTTGGGAGAACTTGCTCCCCATAGGCATCCTCCAAAAAATTTTCACTTCTGCAGCAAGGGAGGTAGACAAGAATTTATTACTATGCTTTAATCAAAGAGTTGAATATAGAATACTCTGCTTGCTCAGTTGTATGAGTAAAGTTTTCAGGCAAAGGCACACTTCCCCCAACTGCCAGCAGCCAGTGGTTTTCTCACCTTTCATCTGTTGCAGAAGGCAAATTGTAGGGAGGAAGATGTCTTGGGAGCAGAGTTTTAAAGTCCCAGGTTAAACCAGCACAGTAACAGCTGACACAGAAGAGATTACTATTAAAAGAACAAAGCACGATGCTTTCTTCAGCCAATCTCATGCCATTAGCAGCTTTTAAGCATACAAAACATCTTATGTGCAACAGGCAAAAGAGGAAAAAAAAACTTATGTATTTCTAAAATTCATACCAATTAAGAAAAATACAGGCAGCAGAATTATTGTCACTATTTTCATGGTTACAAAAGTCACAACTTTGGATAGTGTGTGCAAAGAGCTCCCTTGCAAACAGCCCTGCCAAACCTTGTGGTTTAGTTTTGGAAGCTGGACTCTCGGGCAAAAAATCTGTGCAAATCCCTAGAAACTGACTGCTGTGGAATGCTTGGGACCTCAATGAGTAAAAATTGCACTCCGCTCCCCCAGGCTGCAGCAGCCACCTAATTCATTACCTCTTTTGCAGGGGCTTGGGTAGACTCAGTGTTTCAACGTGTCTGTGGTTTAATAATACATAAATGGAAGCACATTGTCCTAACCATGAGGTTGAGGCAACTTTGCTGCACCAGCTAGATGTTAAAACATCTTCCTTAGATGAAATGTGCCAGGCTCATGGTTCTTCTTTGCACACTTTGCTTGGTGGTCAGAGCTGCTCACCTTCCCTGCCTGTGGCAGGATTGCCTTGTGTTTTATGGGTTGGAGTCTATTCACTTGCTGCAGCTGCCTGAGGCAGTGTGATGCAGGTGTTGCTATGCAATTACAGGACATGGTTTTAACCTTATGGTCTGAAATTGCTTTTGCTATTTGTTTTACACTGAGATTTGCATTAGTTATTATTTATCCTAACCAGCTAGTATGTTTTGTTCAAACTTAACTGTTATTACAGCCATTGCTTTGTTCCTGAAACAAACAGATTTTACCTGCCTGCAGCTTTTACACTTGTCACATTTATGTATAAATATAAATTATTTTTTAAAAAAAGATGATTTTTTCAAGCCAAAATCCATTGCCAGCCTACAGTGATGGTATGAGGACAGTTGCTGTTGGTGGTTCTGTTTACCGATTTTTATCATGGTTCTGCTGACCGTATTGCTACAGCTTGACAGAGGTGGAAGGCCTGTCAGAGTGTGCTGGTGGTCAGACATGCTCATCTGCAAGCTGTCACTTCTGTGGTCCAGTCACATCCCAAAGATAAAGGCACATTGTGAAAAGGAAAGCTATACATGTGTGCATATATAATGTATGATTTTAAGTATCATATATTTTTAACCTCAGAGAAAAAATTTGTCACCAACAGAGTTTAGTGCTGCCAAAGTGTCTCCTTACAGCAGGACTGTTGCTGCTATGAGGTCTTTCTGTAACAGCAGCAAGTCCCAGTGCTGGCAGGAGGCTTCCAGCAACACTTCACACAAAGCACAGACTGACAGCAGAGGTTGCTGGAGAAGTTACACTGTACTTGGACACATTTTGCTTTGTTTGCTGTGGAATAAATGATAACACGCATACACAAAGATGTTGAGATTTCTCCATATCAAGCCTCCATCAGAAATGTTGCCTGATCATTCCAATAAGGAAGATGCCACTTAAAATGTCCAAAATGAATTCATAAAGGAGGGTTGTGGGAGTTACTGTCTCATGAGCAAAAATGGGCTTTCAATTGGTAAAAATACATGTGCTGGAAATACACCAGTCAGCTACAGCTGCAGCACTAACGCTTACTCCTGACAAGCCAGTGGAAAATACAGCATGACCTGCTTTAGGTGCATTGAACTAAAAGCTGGGTGTTTATCTTTTTTTTTTTTTTTAGCTATATAGTAGAAGATCTCAATTCTCCCTTTAAACAGCACAATCCACTTGTAGCTATTATCATGGTTTCAATTTTTGTTTTCTTTTAAGCTGGACATTGCTGTTCTAAGCCTTTTCTGTTTTCTATATCAGAATTAACAGGGCAGTGAAGTCTGGTTTTTAGCTTTGGCTGGAGTGTTACCCTGATAAATCATACACAAGTCCTTTTGGCAGGGTTTTAGCACTGCACCTGAATAGGCCAAGTATCTGCAGGGCTTTTTTAACTTGACTTTTTTCCATTGTCCCACACACTGGGGATGACGAGTTGGTATCAGTCATGCTCCAAAAGCGCAGACGCAAGCAGGTCTGCCCTGCCTCGCGGTAGCGAAGGTGTGCAACCCAATACTGTGCTTAAACCACATCTGGGATCGTTTGGTTTGCATTGTTCTGCGGGTGAACTTTGCACGTGAAATGTTACAGCCCGTGAGCAGTGTGGTACCAAATGTGCACGACAGTGCTTTCAGCTTAATAAATACATGAGTGGCAACTCTAATACTCAACTTTTTGTTGCATTGGGTGTAAGGGAAGCTTAGTGCCCGGCTACATTCTATGTGTGCAAGAATCAATGCTTGATTTTCTCCTGCAGTAGATTAAGCTATTTTGTTTTCAGGAGGCAATTTGATCTGTAGAGTCACTTTGCCAAAGGCAGGGTGTAAGTTTTACCCCAGACTTTCCAGGTTGGACTGATTTCAGGAATGGTAGGTAGAGATATGACTCTTTTACCATATGCCACTTCTTGTGATTTCATCTCTTGGAGGAACTTTCCTTCACCCTCCAGTAAAGCTGAGTTTACCGTGAGGCCCGCAGGCACGGACATTACAGCTGCTCATATAAAAAAGCTGTGCTGTCCTCAGATTCTGATGTGACCTGCATCCTTGCTTTAAAGCCAGTTACAGTAGCCTTCCGCTAATTTAGATGCATGCACAGTTCAGAATCGGATATCATGTGGTTTCCCTAATAACACTTTAAGGAAATGAAATTAGTATCAACTGAGAAAAAGCTTAAGAAGAGCCAGCTGGCAGCAGAAATTCCTTAAAACTTGTGTCCTAGGACAGAAGAGTTCACACACCAAAACCAGCTCACATTGTGTGAAGGAGGGCTTCAAGTGAACACATTCAAAAATGTCTGGGTAATGCAACTAGAATGAGAGGTACAGAGTGAAATTAAACATAGAGGCCTTTTCTGAATAGTTCCTTCAAAGTCCTTACTGTCGGTAACAGTGAAATGGTGGCTTCATTTCAGAAGTGAAGGATTTCCAAGCATGACGCTTTTTTCATTAAAAGCTCCATTATGGGCTTTTTACTGCTCAGACGGTGAGAGTACCCTCAAGTCTCTTGGGTGCTCAGGTACACACGGCTCCAGCGTGAAATAACAGGACTATTGTCAGCAGGCAGTGAACCCCACTGCAGGAACAGCTTTTTGTTACAGTCAGGAGATGGAACAATGCATTTTTTTCTAGTACAGAGACAATAAGCTGACTTGGTGTCACCTTGGGGAAAAATAAGTCATCTTGATTGCATTTCCTAGGCTTGCATCTTATTCACAAAATCATCCTTTCTCCTCCTCAGCCAAAGCCTTAAATTCTGAATGGATTTTTTTTTACCTTACTCTGTAGTTCAGTTCATCCTTAAAATGTTGTCTGGATGGTGTTTACTTCCCAAATTTCCCTAACTAAATGGTTTGAAACTGACTCCATTGGTCTTCTGAAGATAGGTGTTATGCCAAGGATTATGCAGCTACTGTGCAGCAGAGATCAGGAAGCAGTGCAGAAAGGCAGGGGCAGCAATGGCATTTCCTATAGTGATAAAGGCTGTCCAGGGAGGCTCTAGGGAGCTCTTCACCACCCCTTCAGAGCCTAAGCAGCAGGCAGTGGGTCAGCTTGAAAGCTGATGTGGGTTTTGTTTTCCTTACCTGTGATCTGAAAGCGATGTGAGAATCAGACACAGAGAGACACTAGAACCCATCTGTGTGTCTTGGGCTGCCTTGTGAAACCTTACACCAGGCTTGTGAGTTTAAAGGAGCCTTCAGACTGCTAAGGGCTGGAGCAGCAAATCTTTATTCCTAGCCAGATTTCTAACACCCTCATGGATGTTGAGTAGCATTTTCCCTGCAATGGTCTCCTCCAGGGAGGAGCCAGAGCTACTCAGGACTGAGATGCAGCTGCCAGAGGCACAGTACTAACAGGTTTTGCAGAAGAGAACATGGAAGCTTTTTCAGCATTATCCTATATTCTTCTGCTGCTCAATCTCAAATCTAGCCTCTAGATGTATTTTTCAGTCCTAAAGGTGAAGTTGTGGAAGAATAAAGGAGTGGGGGTTTTGGGTATCTCACCATTATTCACTGATAAAAGGGCTTCCTTCCTCCCATCCCCAAAGCAAAGAGCACCCATGAGGATCTGTAGTGATAAGAGAGGTGTCTCTCTGGGCAGCTTCAGACTCAACAGAACAGGTCTTCTCCATGGTGCATGGCCCAAGCTTCCAGGAATTGCTGCTCCCTGGGAGTGATCCAGCTTTAGACACCTACGTTGGCCTTCTCACCTTGGCATGACTCCACTAAAGCCTCCATCCTGAGTTTCCCATCACCTGAAGTCTGTGTTACACTCAACAGCACCTGACCACAAGCTGAATAGTGAGAATGTGGATAAAATTTATAAGTTTTATTGTGCAAACAGGTGTTACTCCAGCTCCTCCATAATCATCAATACTGCCTGTGATCCTTTCATCAGAGGATTCCAAGACACACAAAAGGGCAAAAGTGGGAAAAACAGCTGTTTCGGGAGGTGGAGGACAAAGAAAGGTAGATTAACTTGCACATATTCTGTAAGCAAATTACCTGCAGAACGGAGCTGAGTGCTGTGATGCTCTGAGCAGTAGAGAGGCAGCAGACCACTGCTTCACATCAGCTGAATCTGCTTCTCCCAGCACTCTCAGCTCACCATCACAAGACCATGCAAAATACTCATACACAGCGTAAAAATCCTCAGGCCACAGTCAGTTGGGCCCTTTGGAAAAGCTGGGGGGCCGAGAGCATTGGAGGAAGGAAGGTAGTCAAGAAGATCCCTCAAGGAGGGTGAGAGCTGTGGCAGGAGCTGGGAAGGGAGAAGGAGGCAGCAGAGGCAGCAGGAACCACTGGCTGATGCTGCTGAAGTGTCATCTTAATTATCTCTGGCAAAAGAACAGTGATTAACATCAATGACTGTGGACAACCTTTATGTAATTACTCATTAACATTTCTAAAATCGCACCTAGCTGCTACAGCAATACATGCTTAATAGATTCATCATGTTGAAGTCCAAAAAGAATCATTAGATGGTCTAAGCAGACCTCTGAGCATTGCCAGACACTATTACACTGCAGAAATTAGCACCGGAGGCGGCTCAGCAGCTTCTGCTTGGCTCTCACGTACTTTCCAGAAAGGGCATCTGGGGATACCGAGCAATGGACAGTCTGCCCCATTCCATGAGATGCTGTTCTAAATTGGGATCACTCTCTTGCCCCATCCCCAGGTTAAAAACCCATGTTGGCTGCCTTTTGTTTGTATTTATGGATATGGTACCCACAGCAGGGCTGTGGGGGGACAGGACTTCTCCATCCGTATCTCCTTTGTGCGGGGAGGAAGCTGAGTTAGAGGCTTCTGCATTGTCCATCTGTGTTCCCTCTTCAGACGCAAGTTCCATCTGCCAAAAGCTACCATCGGCCAAGAACATTAACAGAAGTCCTGTGAATAATAATTTCAAATAATGGATTAATTAGAGGAAATTGTGATCTGCTTACGAATGTCCTGCAAGCAGTAAAATGGAGCTAACCCTTCCAGCTACACAATTCACTGCAAGCCACTGGCTCTGCTGGTTGTACATGAGGAAAAGGGTGTCATCCTTCTCATCTACTGGTTTTAGAGACCAGTGCCAGTTAGATTTAATATAGCAAAACCTGTTTCTTTTCCCAATGGAAGCTGAAAACCTTATGCTGATAGCAGCTTGTGATCAGAGAAAGACCACTAGATGACCACTGAGACCTCCTACATGTTGCAAGTGATCCCACATTTCCATGCATGCACTTCCATTTCCACACAGGGAGAGCCCTAGGACTTCAGTTAAACTGAAGCTCTTCAGTCCTCAGATTGGGGAAAAACGAGACGATAAACACCTCCTGAGTCCACTGCCCTTGCAGAGGACCGTTTAGAGGAGACGTTACACAACCCCTCACTCCTCAGGGCAAGAAAAACAACACAAAAGTCCCAGAAAAGACAAAACCACCTCATGTAACCCAGGACAACCCCAACCCACCACAGATGTGATTCCAATTGCATGGGTATTAGTGGAAAATAGAAAACTGAGTAACATGCAATTGGTGCTGAAGTCTGGCCAGACCTGAACTAGCATTTTGGGGGCAGAAGGACTGTAATTTGGTCACATTAAAAGCCAAAGAGAGGCTAAAATCCCCTGGGAGCTTCATTCCTTCCAGCATTTGTCCTGCGTTGCTGTTCATGGGATTCAAACAGCCAACCAAGAAGCACCCTGCACATCTCAGGGATGATGAATGGCTCAGGTATTAAATATAACGTTTCTGCTTTCACAGCTGAAGCACAGGGTGATTATCCCAGCACCCACAACGCACAAAGGGAAAGCTAGGAAAGAAAGGGGATCTGTGCAGAGATTCACCACCCTGGGGCATGTCTGGTGCCTGAGGTGGAGGTGCAAGGGGAAAATGTGTCACAGGAGGAGGGAGCATAGGCGAGGGTCTTGCCAAGAACTAGAGAAAAAACTGATGTTAATCCCTTAGTTTTGGATGAGCGTAACATTTTGGGCTTCAGAAATAATCAATAGTCTTTCTGCTAGTGAAGTATTTCATTCCCAGCAGTTTCATGGAGAGTTTGAGGGGGATTATATATTTATGGTTTCCCATTTGAAAGACTTTTAGCAGGTTTACCTCAAACATATGGATCCTATTTTGGTTCTTTTGTTTTAGCACTTAATGCTTATGAAATTGCCAGTTAATGACATCCATGCCTA
Source organism: Melopsittacus undulatus (assembly GCF_012275295.1). Classification (NCBI taxonomy): domain Eukaryota; kingdom Metazoa; phylum Chordata; class Aves; order Psittaciformes; family Psittaculidae; genus Melopsittacus; species Melopsittacus undulatus. The sequence goes on from NC_047527.1 coordinate 106,361,132, forward strand.
AACCATGTTGCCTTTTAAAGTAAAATGTCTACCAAAGGTCCATGTTCATACTTACCACTTCTCAAGTACAGCAATGAAAGTTTTAAGAGGCTTGTTACCTACTGTGTCTGGGGGAGGGAACCGAGCAAAACATGAAATTACAAACAGGGTGTTAGATTAAAGCCTTGCTAGCCCTTCTTGAGCTGAGGCTTAAGGCAGAGCAACCCCACCGACACCAATGTGGACCACAAGGCTGGGTGTTGGGGCACGCCGCAGATGGGTGCAGGGAAGCTGGGGTGGGGAGTGAACGACAGGATGGGAGCATGAAGACCCTGGAGCAGGGTGAGGAGTACCTGGGTGCAGGAGCACCCTAAGGTGATGCTCGGGCGGAATGCGCGTCTACTCTGTCCCCAGCCCGGCCTCGGGCTGACCCGGGGCCGCGGGAGGCAACGGGGCCCCTTTGATGCTGCATGACTGAGCAAACCCTGGGCCCCCACCGTGGACGGGCCGCTCCGTGCGCGGAGCCTGCGCGGGGCGCGGAGCAGGTCGCCCGCGTGCCCTGGCTCCGCTAATCACCTTTGATTTGAGCCTTTGATTGCGCTGCACGTGGGGACGAGCCTCCCCACTTCAAAAGAGCGTGGGAAATCCCGATTAAAAGGCTTTTCTCCCCCGTGGGGACCGACACCTTCTTTGAAGCCCTTCCAAGCGACAGCGCAAACGCACCCACCGCCGAACGACCCGATCGATACTTTAAGTGACTTTAATTTCTTCTCCCCCCGCCTCCTGGCTCTCTGCCCCCTCCTCTCCTCTCAGTTTTGGAAACACCTGGTAAGTTGTAAAATGATTTACGAAGTGAAAGTGTTAAATGAGGCCACCAGCTGTAAGACTGACAGAGCTTTATGAGTTTTATTAGGTGCCCTATTATGGAAAATAAACTTTAATCCGTCCATAAAACCCAGAATCTGAAAAACATATTTGCCCTTGTAGTCTGGAACACTGAAGGTATTCTTGTGAGACGCTGGGCTTTAAAGAGATTAATTTTATTGAGACAGACACAATACACCGGTAGGACTTTGATACAGAGTCCGTGAGCAGGTCCCCGGACCCCGCAAGGCTGGTTTTCATAGGGCTGAGACACGTTTGGACACACACCTCTTGGCTTTACACCATATTTCTGGCCCTGTGGCTCACGTCTGGCAGTTTAATTAGCGGGTATTTAATTGGAAATTAATGGCTGAGGGAGGACATTTTGGGAGTGAGCTCAGGTAGCTCTTGATTTTTTTTATATTCATATTAATACTAATAATAATAGATTTAAAGGTAATGATGTGTCCCCCAAACCACTGTGTTTTAAATAATTTAAGATGTAGGCAAGTCCTGCTGGAAGGGATTGATTCGGACCCATGGTCAGGGCAGAGGAGCTTGCGCGGCCATTGCGCGGGGACTGCGCGGCCCTATGCCGCCGTTCACCCGCGGAGATGCAGCCTCAGCAGCGGCGTGGAAAACCGCAGGGCGGCGAATACCTTTAGTTTTCAACCGCCTTGAATCCTCTACAACCTGCGGCCGAAAGGAAATCGTTTACAAATTGAAATCAGAGCCTGAGGCGCGACTGTGTGTGCACAAGAGTGAGGCTGGGTCAAGTTTATCCCGACCAACTTTTTTTGACATACGGGATCCATTCAGGTTTATGATTTACCCCGGTGTGCCGGGCCGGTAAGGCAATAGCCACGTTGTCTCTAGATGCCACCTCCGGCGGCACCACCTGAAGCTCTCCGCGGTGGAGAACGCTTTTCCTCTGCGTAATCCCATGCCAGAATCTCCTGCACCCACAGCCCGTGTTTCACGGCCCGGGTTTTTATAGAAGCCGTTTAGAGGGGTCGTGCTGTTCTCTTGTGGAAGGTTAACGCGGGTTACGATAAACAAAAAAGTTACATATATACGTATTTAAGGCTTGCGGGAGTAGGAACGTTCCGATTTTCAGAGCTCCCCATCCTCAGGGGTATACAGGGAGCGGTGGCATCCGGGATATTGGGGCCAGGACCCTCAGGCTCCGCCGGGTCCCTCCACGCCCCTGAGCGGGAGCTGAGCCGCACTGTAACTCATGAGCGGGGATGAATTGCCACACGTGGCCCCGAGCTGGTGGGGATGAGCCAGTGATTATATTTAAATTCGCTATAATTGATTTGGGGAAGAGCTGTGGTGACAAGGATGAATTGATCCGCAAATTTATTGGCGAGGTAAATCCCGTTGTTAGCGAAAAGTCCGCGCTTTGTTCGTGGAGCCGCCGCCGGGAAGCGTGGGGGAACATCCCTGGTATGGGGGAGACCCTCGCTCCTTTGCCAGGCAAGCCCCGTTAGAAAGCAGCCCCGGAAGAAAGGGGAAGAGGAACCCCACTGATGCCTGGGCTACCCCCTCCCACCCCTGGAGCCGCTTCGCGGCTGGACCACGCTCCTCCGGGGTGGGAATAAGGGGAAAGCAGGGAGCCAAACCCGAGGTAGAAGGGGGAGTGTGCGTGTGCAAATCCGTCTCGGTTCCTCCCCTGTCTCAGAAAGATCCATGGCAATATCTAGATACGGTACCGAATTAGGTTGGTGTTAGAAACCGGTTCCCCACCCGGAGACACAGACCCCTCCAGCCCGGGAGAACCCAGAATACCCGCTCCCCCCGCACAGAGTGCTCATACCTCTCAAGTACAAAACGCAGTTTATTTTCCACCCCTCCGCGCAGGGGGGAGAGCTTGGGGAATAATTTAGCATGCATAAGTAGAGGTCATTTTTTGTCTTTTTTATAAATATGACATACAAAAATAAAGACAGTATTGAGATTTCCAGCAGTTTTTACGTTCATGACATAAACATTTTCTCGATATATAGTAAGAACAAAACATTTCCAATATTCAGCAAAAGGAACGCGCTTCAAGGGGGTAGGGATGGGGGGGGAGTCAAGGTTTGACTGATTTTCAGTCAATAACACTGTATTCACCATAAATCCTCTTCCCCGCCCGGCATGCGGAGGATCCTCTTCTCCATCCCCCTCCATGACTGGAGGGATCGGACCAAGGAGGGCAGCGAGGCCGGTGCCGACCAAGAGCGGCAGGGCTCACCCTGGAGGGAGGGAGCGGGACGTGCAGGGGGCTCACTGGGGCTGCGCCGGGGCTCCGGGCCGACTCCGGGGCTGCGTGTCCTCCTCGTCCGCCTCGGAGCAGTCGGAGGAGTGGTACGGGCAGCATCGCCCGGCCGCCGGCGGCTCCTCTTCCTCCTCCTCCTCTTCTTCGTCCTCGGGCTCGCTATCGGGCAGCTCCCGCATTCTCCTCCCGCCGCTCTTCTCTGGGGCTGACAGCAGCAAATCCTCATCCCCCTTGTCCTCCCCGCTGCCCCCCTTCTGCTTCTCGGCCTCCTGTGCTGCCTGCTCCTTCGCCTTCTTGCTGCGCTTCCACTTCATGCGACGGTTCTGAAACCAAATCTTCACCTGGGGGAGACGGGGACACACACACACCAGTTCACTCACCGCCCCGCCGGCGGCAGCACCCACCCCACAACCAGCACCCCCCGCTGGCGGGGACTCACCTGCGTCTCGGTGAGCATCAGCGACGTGGCCACCTCGAAGCGCTTGGGCCGGGAAAGATACTTGTTGAGCTTGAACTGGTGCTCCAGCTCCAGCAGCTGCTGGCTGGTGAAGGCCGTGCGGGGCCGGCGGCACTTCCCCAGCAGGTTGGACTGCGCCTGGGCTGGGAAAGGAGAGCGAGGGGTGAGGAGGGGGCGCGGAGGTGAGCGCGGAGCTGCCCCACCGCGGCCGCGCAGCCCCCGGGATGAGGCAGAAAAATCAGGGAGGGGAGGAATTGGAGCAAGTATGGGCAGTTATCCACCGGCGCACGGACAGAGGGAGAGATCTCCCCCAGCCTCCGGCACAGTGTTAGCGCAGCCCACACAAGGACCAAATAAATAAAACCAATTAAATCTTTTAAATCAATAAAAATATGTCTCTTGATTTCCCAAGAGCCTAACAAATACAAGACAATAAAACGGAGGCAGGGATTGCGGCGAAGAGGTCCCGAGCTCTCCAGGGAGCAGCAATTTGCTCCATTTAATGTTTTAGTCAAACACGCTGCACTCCCAGTCCACCCATACCCGTTTAATTAACGGGATTGCAGAAGGCACTCCTCCCTCTCTCCAGCCGGGAGCACCGGCTGCCAGTCAGAGCGTCAATCAGTGCCGAGGGCTGGAAAACTGCCTTTGAACGGGGAAAAGAAGAATATACAGTAGAAGCGGCGTATTGTCCACGTTCGGAAATAGTAATTCAAATCAAGGACTGTGTATATGCAATAGATAATATTTATATAAAAGACACGGGGATATATATATATGGATATACTACACAAATACATATAAAAAACCGGGGGATGGGCAAGAAGGAAGCCACGGGGCAGGGGGAAGGCTGAGCACCCTCACGGAGCCTGGGCACTGCCGGGATACATCGCGGCTGCGCTGCTGCCCATTTTCTTGAAGCATTTCGGCTTATTTGATTTAGGAAAAAACCGTCCAGACCCGAAGCAGGGCCGCGCTCGGAGCCACTCTCTAAGGAGGCCAGACAGAGGACAACAGTGTCCGCTCCCGGGCAGCCGCGCCGGGGAGGTTTTGTCACTGCGGTGCGATTTTCCGAGGCTCCATTCTCGTTTCTCTCCTGTTATTTATTCCCGCTCTGCTCCTTGTTTGAGAGGCAGGGCTCTGACAGCTCTCCTAATTATTTTTCTTTCTTCCTGAGTGTTCCAGCCTAAACAACCCCAATTCGAGGGAAAACAATGGACTTTTTTGTCTGTGAATGTGTGCTCGGAGTACGAGGAGGGGAGGGGGGAAAAACCCAAACCCAACACACTGAAACAAGAAATCGCAATTCTTTTCCTGGCACGGTTTTGGTAAAACTACACCTCCGGTATTGTTAAATCGGCCATTCCCACAGAGAGCTCACACCTCCGAAAATGATCTTTGCCTAAAACAGATGCACGCAAGGTTCCCTCCACCGCCGCGAGGCCTAGTGCTCGTCAGAGCGCCTTGGCCGCGGATTGCCTGCTTCAACATTGCATTCCCAGCCCAAAACGGAAATCGTTCCGACTCCATTTATTTGGTGTCCCATCATCATCCCCAGGGAACGCGGAATCCCGAATTTCTGGCTAACCCCTGATGGTCCCTATGCTCCCATAATTATTATAAGCCCGCTTCCAATAAAAGAAATAAAATTGAGAACGGCGACTAGGCTATGGGACCTGCCACCCCGCTTTTGAGGGCAGACATTGAGACCAGGTTCTTGGAGGAGTCCAGGGTGCTACTGCCCCTGCCTTGCCCACCCCCTCCCCGACAGCTTTCGCACCCTGTGAACAGCGGGAACAGGCGTTCATAACGACAGGAACCGATTTCCCACCTTCCTGTTGATCCTGCCGGGAAAAGTCAGACTGCACTGGGCTACCCCCAAGCCCCGGTCCCATTTGTGGATCGTTATTTCCTCCCTCTAATAACAATTAAATAAATAATTAAATAGAATACAATACTAAATGTCGCCTCCGGTTTGAAACTGCAGGTTGTCTACGCGAGGGCAGGGATTTTTCCCTCCCCTCCTCGTTTCTAGAGGCAGTTCCCCGAAGGCCCCAGCACCTGAACGAGACAGGGATGCGGGTCAGGGAGATAAGGTTGCAGGGCGGCGGGAGGCAGATACTCACAGCTGAAATCAGGCATTTTGGGAAGGATCATGCCGGCTGTGGAGGCCCGCAGCCACTGGTCCAGCTGGAAGGTACCGGCGCTGAGCTTGATGGGGTCGGCGGCGGGATGGGCCGGGTGCGCTCCCTGCACTTGCGAGTAGGAGTAGGAGAGGGCCGGGTGCTGCCCGCCCAGCGCCGAGTACCCGTACACGGGGTGCCCGTAGAGGGCCGCCTGCGCCGGCATGCCCGGCCCGCCGGGAGCCGCGGGATGCAGTCCCAGGGCCATGCCGGCCGCCGAGGCGTGGTGGTGCGGGTGCGCGCCGGTGCCGGGCAGGAAGCCGGGTTTGGGGACCAGGGCGCAGTGCGCGGCCAAGAGGCGCGGCGGAGAGGGGCTGTCGGTGCGCAGGCAGTCTGCGGGGCCGCCGGCGGGATGCTCGGAGGAAGATGAAGAGGAGGAGGAGGAGGAAGAGGAAGAAGAGGAAGAAGAAGAGGACGGGGGGCTGCCGCTCCCGCTGCTGCTACTGCCGCTGCCGCCCAGCGAGGTGACCAGGGCCAGCGGCGCGCTCTGCCCCGCCGCCACCGCCGCCTTGGGGGGGTCGACAGCCAGCAGCGCGTCGATGCGGAAATTTTTGGATTTTTCCATGGGAGCTCGGGCAGGCTGGGCCGGGAACGGGGGAGGGGAAGGGAGGGCAGCGGCGACGGCGAGCGGGCTGCCCCGGGCCGGCCGCGTCTCCCGGCGGCGGCGGCGGGCGGCAGTGCGGCCGCGCTCCGCGGAGCGCCCCTTCAAGGGCCGCAGGCGGCTCCCATTGGGCCGGCGCCGCTGCGGCCTCGTCCGCTATTGGCCCCGCTGCCCACCTGTCACGGAGGAGCGGGGGGAGGCCCGCCCCCTTCCACACCCCCTTTTCCCCCTCACCCGGTTGCGGGTAATGGGGGGGATATCCCGGTTTAGGTATCGAGCACCGGCTGCACTCCACGGGGACAGCCCTTCCTCGCTCTGTTGGCGCAGGGGTCTCCTGCCCCCTGCTCAGTGATCGCTTTCCACCGGTCCCGCACACGCAAATATTTGCCGTAAACGCGCTGCCGACCGGTTTTTAACGAGTCGGAAAGAATAAACACCTGTGGGTCAGGGAGTCACGCCTGCCACCAGCCCCCGGGTTTGTCAACAGCGTTATTAGACCTGCTTATCTAGCACAAACAGGCCCGAACAGAAAAGGGAAAGAGGGGGGCGAGGGGTCGCTCCTCCGTTTCCCGGGGGGCCTGCAGGGTGAGGCGGTGTGAGCGGGAGGTCAGGCCGCGTTACGGACCGCTGCCAGGGTAAACAAGCTCCCCCTTCGAAGAGCCTTTGCCAGCCCCGAGCAGAAGGCGCTCGGCTGCGGGAAATGTCCGTGTGGCGACCGCGTCGCCGTGAGCCCTCCCGGTACGGACGGCTTCGTGCCCCAGGGGCAGTGATGCCACCGCGACAAGGGAGCGCTGTTTCCCCCGTCTGTGCCCTGGGGATGAGAGACCTGGAATCAGCGAAAAGAGCGCGGAAATGGGCGAAAGAAGGGGAGAGAAGGAGGAAACTCAGTCCGGTACAACCAACAAAATATCCGACAGCTCCTGCTCCCCTTTCCGCCGCTGTTTGGGGGATAAAAGGCCTGGAGCACCTCTGCGGGATGTGCGCACGCACACATAGACACACATCCATGCAGACACGTAGATGTTCACATGTGAATGCACACACACACACGCGAGCCTTTTGCTCTGTGCCCTGATATTCCCCTTCTCTCCTGCACCGACTCTTCCTTCCCCTGACCCCTCTGACTGGAGCCTCCGGACGCACTGGCACAGCAGACACACAGGTACAAGCAGGTCTGACATGTAGACACAACAACAGCAAGTGTACAGACACGAGCAGGGCGGACACGTGGCCACAACTACAGCAGACACACAGACACAACCACAGCAGACACACAGACGCACATTGTACAGGCCAGGCACAATTGCGTTCGGCAGACGGCCGTGGCAGGCAACATCCGCAGGCCAGTGACCCCACAACCGCACAGGGGTATAGGCAGAGCAGATGCACCGGGACCCGCACAACAGCCGCTGCCTCACCGGGAGCCCCGACATGCATCCCCCACACAGACCGCACACGCAGGTGCTCACAGCGGATTGCCCCCCGCTCCCCGGACTCTGCGGAAGGAGAGGGGGAAACTGAGCTGCGGGATCATTGTTACGAGTGTGTCCGGCTCTGCCATGCCACCGGCGGGCTCCGAGGGCCCGGGTAGGCCCCTGGGAAAGGGCCCTGGGGTTGCTGCCTCCCGCCGGGGCTCCCAGCTGAACCTACGTTTCCCCCTGAGCGACACTTTGGGCCCTACACATGAGGCAGCCCCACGGCAGCAAGTGTCCCGAACGGGGCTTATCTCCATCTCCGGAGGCGATGCTGGTCCCGCACCCTCCTTGCCTGCACCCCAACGGGGCTGAGGGTCGCCTCCCTTCACTGCACCCTGGGCAGGGATGTCCAGCTCGCTGGAATCGGGGACGCGGCTGTCACCGGCCGGGCGACCCGGACACCGCCGATGCCAACTCCTGACACCCGGGCCGGCAGTGCCGGGGCTGCACGGCTCGTTCCGCACGTGCTGAGATCACTCTGTGGCCCCTTCTCGGGGCAGTTCTGGGAGAGAAGGGGGGAAATCACCCTGCGCAAGCGGAGAGCCGGGAGCGCAACTCTGCGCTCAGGACACGGGTGGGGACTCGCGTCCGCGGCCGGCGGGAGAGGTGCCCGGTGCTGTGAACGCTTCTCAGCCGCTAGGGAGCTGGAGGGGGCGAGGGCCGCATTCGCATCGTCGCCCGCCCTGCTCCGCTCCACCGCCGCCTCCCGGGGTGGGCTCCGGCTGGTCGCCCCGTCCCGGCCCGGGGCCCCACTCAGGCACCCTCTGGATGACTTGCGGGGAGAAGTGACCCGCAAGCTTCAGCTGAGCAGCGAGCAGGGCCCGAGCGCCGCTGCCGAGGCCGGGCTCCTCCATCCACCATAGCCCCAGCCCTTCGAGAGCACCCCAAAGGGCCAGGCCGGGCCGTGACCGCAGCGGCCGCTCGCCTTTACCCTCCTCATTGCTCCTAGGATGCTCTCCCACTCGGGAAGGAACTTTTAGAGAAGGATTTCGATTTTCAGACCTTTCTGACCTTTTTGGTTATTAATCGAGTATATTTTTTCTAATTTTCTTTCTTTTTAAAGAATATTTTTATTCTTTTCCCCCCATTTATAAATTTTCTTTCATTTTTTGTTTATTTCCTTTTTTCTTCTTTTCTTTAATTTTTTCTTTTTTTCTTTTATTTCTTCTTTTATTTATTTTTTCTTTTTTGTTCGTTGTAATCTATATTTTCCTTCCTCTGCTCCGCTCCGTTCTGTTCCCTGTGTTCGCCCTCCCCCTCCCCACTACCCCCAGGTGCCGCAGGGCATCCGGGCCTGCTGAACTCCCCGCGGCTCCCGCACCTGTGTTGATCCAGTATATTGCCCGGGAGCCAACAATGCGCGGTTATCTCGGCGGAGATAGCGCAAGGAGCGCGCTGCTCCGACACCTCCGGGTGGTCCCCTTTCAGCAGACCCGCGCTGCCCCGGCCGTGGGCAAACAGATGCCGATCTCCCCTTTGAACAGCCAGGGCGGTGCGTGAGGCCGTGGGGTGGCACCCGGGAGGGAAGGGGGGTACCCGGTGGGAAGGACGAAGCACCCAGAGCCCTGCGCTGGGGAGTTGGGGGGCTCGGCCCTCTGAATGAACCCCTCCACATCGGTCTCCCTACGCCGTCCGGTCTCTCCAAAGCCGTTACAAACCGCGGGCGCGGGTCCAGCGTTATTGCCAAAAACACATATTACACTGCGACATTCTGTAAATGAGATAATGATACATAAACCTCCCTGATAAATGTGACATCCTCGGGATGTCTCCTCTAAATTAGCCGCTTGCATTGACTGCTAATAATGGTGAGTTTATGAAAGCAATTTCAGTGCAAAAAGCACAGGGTCTTCTCGGTCTAATCAGCCTGCTTCTCTTAATGGATGAGGGGGTCAGCCGGAGAATTATTGACACTCTGCTGCCCTTAACCTGTTTCCCAATAAAGCTGATTAGTTTTTGTCAATTCATCAGCTAACCACTCTCGCCGGGACTGCATCAAAGCCGTATTTGCTCAGGGGAAATCAACAAGTCACAGATCAGATCCATTACGGAGCGGCTCCTGCTCCCTAGCTCGGGGGGTGGATGGTCCCAAGCACCGAGGTGTGTGTGAAGGAGAAGCTCTTTTGGGGAGAAAACGAGCCCCTCGGGGCATTCGGGCTGGCAAAACCGGCCCTGGGTACCTGGAAAGCGCCTGGGCGTTGGCAAACCTGGGCGGTTTTCGCCCGGGAAAGGAGAAAAGGATCCCGGGAGGGGTCCGGGCGTCACACAGGTGCTGGGTGCCCATCCTGTCCTAGCCGTGTGCCCGGAGGCGACCGCCTCTGCACGTCCGTCCCAGGCAAAGGGCATTAATGTCACTCCCGGTGAGAAGCGGGCGTCAAAAACCTTTCCCTAGCGCATATATGGGGTGAAAATGTTGGCCCTGCATTAGAAGGCCGGGATGTTTTATTGTTATTATTTTGTGTACGGGTTTTTGTGTTTGTTTGTTCGTTGTTTGGTTTTTTTTTTTTTCCCTCAAGCCATCTTCCAAAGTTTTGCCTGGCTCCCGTTGGACTTTCTCTTCCCATAACATTGAGCAAAATAAATGCATTTCAACCACTGCTGCGATCCCCGCATCGGGCGCGGGTTGTTAACCGGAATAACGAAAGCTCGAAGGTTTTTGCTTATCCACAAGGAAACAACAAAAAGCCCACCCAATGTGCGCTGCCCCTTTAAGCCCCGGCAGACAGCCTCTCAGTCCACCCCCCTTCAATTTAATTTCATTAAAACAGAGCATGAATATTTCTATTAAACCTAAAATGAAATATGAAGCCATTTAGACTCTGCCTGCACCAATCACCCAGATTTATGACTTTTATTCATCACATCAAGAGCTGGGAAAAATGAATTTTCTTCACCCAGGAAGGAAATAAAAACCCTGCCTTGGTCATTTCCAGAAAGCTGTTAATTTGCCCATGTGGTAATTACTTTCACAATTAACTAAAATACAAATCAACCTGACAAATTGGGTTAGTTTATATATTAATTAGCCAGTTTAAATTTATTCATTATGAAAAGACAATTTAAGAGGACCCCGAGTGTCTGTTTTATCGCAATAAATTATTGTTAGGAAATGGGGGCTAATAAAATATCAACCCTATTTAAGGGCACCGCGCCGATGGGGAGCTGCCGCTTCGGGGCTTCCGCGGGCGCGGGTCGGAGCGCGGCTTTCCGCGGGGGTCGAGGAGGAAATAGTGTCCTGAAGGAGGAGGAGAAAGAGGAGAAGGAGAAGGCAAGGGCTAGGGCTGGGGACGGGGCCGTGCCCCCCCTCCAGCTGCGCTGATTTAACACTCCGTCGATAGGATCATTCGATGCCTTTTAGCTTGTGATCTTTATAAATGTCCCGCTATTAAATTAGAAAATGATTCTCTCCTCGTTTAATTGTATTCTTTCGTTTCTTATTTCCAATTAATTAGTCCTATCGACGTTGCAATATTTTAAATGACTGGAGTCCGTTTACAGTTTAAAATATATGGGTCAGCGCATGCAATTTTAGACTAAGCAGAACTATATAATGTGGGTTTTAACTACTCTTCTCTCATACGTCTTAAACATCTGGCTAAATGCATCATTTGGAAACACCGCGGGTATTTTTACGTGCCCGGGACCGGCCGCACCGCTGCCCCACCGCGCTCTGCGGGAACGCGGTCGCGGTGCCTGCGCACAGCGCGCATTTCTGAAAATCGCTTGCGCCGCTGCTTCAGCCGCTCTCGAAACAAACGGAGCTTCAGGGGCAGAGCCGGCGGGTTCGGGGACAAGCTGCGGAATGTTTCTGCCAGCACAGCCCCGGGTGCTGAGAAGCCATTTCGGGGTCCCCCCACAAGCCCTCCCCTGCTCACCACCTCCCCCAATCCCTTCCCCAGACAGAAGGCAAATGGGGTGAGGGGCTGCGCAGGGGACCCCCTGCTGCCTGTCCGGGGCAGGAGCCTCTGCTGGGCACTAAAGTGGGGACAATGGGGTATTAAATGTATATTAAATACATATAATGGGGTATTAAATTAACCAGCCCTTCCTGACTGGGGTAGTCTGTGAGGCTCCCGCAAAGCACTGCTGGGGATGGAGGGGGACAGGCTTATCCCTCCTGTACCAGAAGCGAATGGGATCCCAGTGCTCCTTCACCTTCTCTGCTCCCCTCTCCCCCATAGGAAAGACCCCTGAGAACTGTGCAGGGTGGGCAACATGGGTCAGCTCACTTAACTCCTCTCCAGGGTCACCTTCATCCAGTGTAGCCCCCTTTCCTGGAGGACCCACAGACTATGCAGTCCCCCCTTCTCCATGAGCTAGGCAGCTCTGTCTTGGTGCTGTGAAGCGTGGGGGACCTCCCCAGCCACGGAGGCAGGCACCTGAACTAGCAAAATCTGGGGGAGCAGCCTGGCAGAAGCACCAGAGGGACAGGAAAGGCTGGCTGGGCTGTGACAGTGTGGGGCTGTGGGACACATACTCTGCTCCCTGCTCCCCCTTCTCCTGGTGGAGCCCCCTTAGTTCAGATGGACACTGAAGTCTCCTGGTTCTTTACCTCTCAGCTGCTGCCTTCTCCCTGGTCCAGCCCACCTCATCCTACTCTCCAGTGTGCGAAGGCTTGGGGGCCACTCCAAAGGCTATGTGTCTCAGATACTATGTCTATAAACAGGAACCTGGGACATCTCTCCGTGATGGGCTTTCTGGGTAGCCCATTGCTGGCTTGTGCTGAACACCTGGAATGGAGAAGTCACCTCCCACCCATGCCTGGGGTAATGGTGAACCTCTCCCTGGTAGCTGTGGGCTTGGCCAGAGAAAAGCTGGGTGCAGATATCCCTGTAGCAGGCAGAGTTGTGCTTTGCAACTCATCTTGTGTCACTGGTCCCTCCAAAAAGGAATGCCTCAGGGATCTGGAGACCTTGAGCTTCAGAGGTTCAGGTAGACCCAGCCTCAGCCTCCAGCCCTGCCTCCATGGGACTCCTTCTCCAACCAGGAAAGGCTTCTTGCAATTGATTTTAGAGGAGTTATTTGGAGAAAGAGCCAATCCACGTGGATGGAGTGTGGGACACCTGCCACCTTTCCAGGAGACATGTGAAGACTCTCCTGACCTTCATGCTGCTCAGCTCTGGGATTGTTTGGGCCTCCCATGTGCACGTCAGAGGAACAACATAAATGTCAGGAAGGATAAAAGATGAATCATAAGGGCAGATTAATAATGTGACAAATACTATTGTTTCCTGGCCTGGGCTCCAAAGGTCCCCCCCATTCATGGTGGGCTCAGAAAAAACACCTAATGTGGTAAAACCTAAACGTGAACTGCTCCCGCTATTAATTGTATCAAGTGTCATTGTAGTAACATTAATCATGGCAGGTTCCTCTTGCGATTTAGGAGATTGTAATATGTGATTCCATAAGACTCTCATTGTGATTTAGCATTGATTAATGTCCATTCATAAAATGATATAAAACTTACTTCTCTTCCATTGTAGAGCCCCAAACCGCATTCCAGCCAATATTTCAAAACCTTGTTAATGTAACTGCTAATTTCAGCAGGTGATGGTGATGGTTATGGTGTACATGGGCTCGTGCGGAGGGGTCTGCAGCGGGGGCAGGAAGAGGTGAGAGAAATTATTTCTATAGCAGAAGATTGCTGTCCAGTTTAAATTATTTCAGGTGTCACAGGGTTATTCTGCTGCGACTTCAGCTTCACACCAGAGCACTGAATCGGGACTTTGAAATGCCCGACCCTAAATGCTTAAAGAAGCAACTCGTTTTGGTGATAAACCACACAGGATTCGTACCTGTGGCTTTTTCATTCCTGCGTGGCATTTGGCCACCTTCCACTCCCAGTGAACTGGAGATATTCATAGGTATGGTTTGCTTTCACTGTATTTTCCGGAGGCAGGAGGCTCTGCTTGGCACGGGGCCTAGTACAAAATAGCTCATGCTCTATGTTTTTTTTTTTCTTCCTTCTTCTTTTAAAAACACATACCAGGGATTGCGATGTGCATGCATCATGTTGTGTGACCCAGGAACCACGCTCTGGCAAAAACCAGGGCAAATTGGTGAGGTGGGGAGGAGACTGTGTGACAAGCAAAATGTTTAGAGAATTACAAAACATAAAGCCTGGAAGTTGACATCTGGGTAAAAACCAGTGTGTAATAGCAAGTTCAACATCTGGTGCTTTAGTATGTATAATTCAGCCAGAGATAATAGATAATAGTGAGTTCGCAGGATCACTTGATGGGAAATATATTGATAATACAATTTTTCTTTGCAAAATGTATGCAATAATTGCAGTTTTGGTTTAATAATAAATTTAACTTTGAAGAATCGTTTGATTCAAACCTCTGCTTTTTCTAATGGCATCAGAATTATTAATATCTGTCTAGCCAGCTAAAGAGGTTTTTAAGAGAGTAGGCTGGGTGTTCTGCAATTAGAGTAGCCATCTGCCCTTTATTAAAACTCCATTAACCTTTACATTAAAATGCATTTAAAATGCAGACACACTGAAAATATCAAACACAAATAAAATAGATAAATCTTAAGTGCTTTCTTTGCTTTACTGGCTTATTTGTGCAGAACATGGCAACTTGTTGTGGCACCTATAATTTTCTGCGGACAGATAACACTTTGTAACATCAATTTTCCCATGTTAAGGATAGGAAATAATTACAGGAAGGTAATAGAATTAATAACATCTCTGATGAAAATTTCTAGAACATGATCTTGATTATGGAAGGTTAGAAAATCGTTCGAAGTTCATATACCTTCAGAATAAAATGCTCAATTTTCAGAGTGGAACTGATTTGCTGTGCTCATGCAGCTCTGGTGATGAGAGTGGAGATATTTACATGGTAGAATGGTTTATGCAAATAAGATGATTGAAAATTTCCTGAAAATAGTCAGATATATCATCAGTATAAAACTCAACACAGTTCCTGTAGATGCTGCTGCATTGTTCCCTTGAGCCCTGTACTGCAGTATCTCTCTAAGAAGTGAGACGGATACTGTTTTTTTCCTGCCTGAATTATTGCTACTACTGGCAGAGCTGCTGATTTTGTCTGTAAATAAATAGGCCTCAAATACCCCTTCTAAGACCTGTTTTTACTTGCTTCTAATTTCACCACATTTGATCAATGGGGGCTGAAATGCCTGAGCTGAAGTATCTGCCTGCTTTTCATTTTTTTAAGTCAGCAAAAATGGCTCAGCCATTTCCATGACCCAGGTTAAGAAATAATGTCATTGTTTCACCGGGCTTCAAGTCTTTCCAGTGGGGGTGTTTGCATACCCACTGAGCTGTGATTTACGGCCACAGCTGGTATGGATCAGGTCCCCCCTGGCACGGGGCACACCTCCTGTCATCGATCCCACACACCCAGCCTTTGGCCAAATCATAAAACTTTCAAAAGCAGCTCCTGCGTGAGCTATGCTGCCTGCTCATCTGCATTTCCCAGTGACTGCCTCTGCTCCGGAGATAACCCTGGTCAGGATCTGAGCAGGATTTCCCTCCTTGTCACTGCTTTTCTGTCTCCCATAGGCTGCAGCAGGAGGGACTGGAGGAGCGAGGTGTCAGACCCCAGCGCAGCGCAGGAAATGGGCTGAGGAAGGAGCCGGTGGCAGAATGGAGCTGAGTGAGTGATGCTCACCAAGCCCTGTGGGTATCACACCTGCAGGAAGGGCTTGCAGGGGGAATTCAGAGCTGGACGTGATAGAGGCATCTGAGGGGACCCCAGAGCCAGAGATGGAAGGCTGGGAGAAGAGAAAGGGTGGTGGGAGGTGAGGAGGGATGGGGAGGATGAGGCAAGGGGTCCAGATCTGCGATGCAGGGGAGGGGTAGCGGGAAGTGAGAGGTAGCGTCTGGAGAGTGCCATGTAAAGAGGACATCAGCATCGAGAGGGAGAGGTCAGGGTGGTCAATACCTGCGTGATCGGCTGCTGCTGCACTCAGCAGTTGTGCACAGAGAGATTTCTGACAGTCCTGGGATTAAGTACACTCATTTTCATTGCAGAATTGCCTCTGTAAAAATTTCACATGGCAAAGAATTTCAATCCAAACAGCAAGAAAATGCTTTCACTTGAGCTGACAGTGTGTTTGCAAAGCCATCGTTTCTCAGACAGGTTTACAACATTTTGCAATTTATTTTTATTCGGACCAAACAAAAATTGCAGAATCTCCCAAGAACCACAAATCCTGCTTGCTTTGAGGCCCTGGTCTCAGTGATCCCTGTGTATCACACAGTACAATGTAAGTTCAGATCCTAGTAAAGCCCTGATGATAAGGAAACAGTTTGGGCAATTAAATAATATATTTCCACGGACCATCATGCTGTTTTCTTAATGGCATTTTCAGTAGCAGAATCCACATCTCCCTAGATTCAAGGATCATCTTGGAAAAAAAGAGCTTAGGGTTTTTTTTTAACAGGTTTGTAGTTTTCTTAGCTGGGTTTATATATGATCCTTTTATTGACAGTACTTTTTGATTAATATTGTGTATAACAATCAAACATTCCTTAATGCATCTGTTGAATTAATTATGCAGAAACATTTGGCCACCTGGACGTACTATTGATGAAATTACATTTTATTGACAAAACAGCAATTTAATACTGAGCTTTCTCAAAGCTCTCTGCTGAATAGGTTGCTTCAGCGATTAGAACAGAGGGTGTGGGCAACTCAGAATGTCTTTTTGTTTTCCCCCAGATTTCTCAGTTGGCTATGAGTATGTCAGGTTTGCTGCTGGCAGTTTATGCTGGTCTGCTTTGGGTGTTCTGCAAATGGCCAATATACAGAGGAGTGGTTTCCTCCATAGCTTCTGCCAGCTGAGAGCAATGAGGTCTGCTAAAATACAGCTATGGGTAATGGCCCAAACATCTCCTTTTGGCAGGGGTCCTGTTGTGCCTCTGGCCAGTTCAAATCATTTTGGTAAGTGAGTGGAACTGTGCTGGAGTGGAACTGTGGCTGGATGATGTATATGGCTGTTTAGGGGAAAAAAGAGCTACCTCCATTAGTACATCTTGCAAAGAGCCTGGATTTGCTGCCCTACCCATACCTTGGCTAGAAGAGTGTTCAAAACTTTATTTTCTCATCACAGTGTGGACAGTATGATCTTGCTGTGTGGTCTTAAATATGCTTTTGTTTAGCTTTTGCTGTGTTTTTTAACCTCAGACTTTAAAAATTGAGCAGACTTCAAGATGATAGATTTGGGGTGGGATTTTCAAAAGCTTACAAGTGACTTTGGAACGGGCGTCCTATGAAATCGCTGGGGTCTTCAATCATTCAGGCACTTTTGAGAAGAATCTTACCCTTTATCAGGACCTTAGTTTCTCTTTCTTAAAAATTGGAGTGTAGAGGCAGTCCTGATGATGGAGAATAATATTGACTTTCTGTAGCTGATAGCAGAGATGTGAGTGGGCTGGGAGTTTTCCAACCAGATGTTTCTTCCTTGGAAAATGCTGATTTATTGAAACTGAAACTTTTCATGGGAACATATCAGTACTGATTAAATTTTGTTGAGAGAGATTGCTAAGGCCTGAGCCAGAATTTCTGTCTGTAACAAGAAAAAAATGAGACCCTTGAATGGGGAACGGCCCACAGGTCAGGGCAGCCATCTGGAGCCTGTCTGGGTCAGGTAGAGGAGCGGATGGGCTGCGGGTCTCCCACATAACTGACATAGCCCTTGGGCTATTGCTTACTGTAATGATAATCTACTGTTTTTTCACAAAACAAACTTAAAATCTCTCAAGTTTATTCTTATACAGAATGGGAAGTTTATTTCTCGCCTTAGTTTTTGTGAGACTTAAATAATTGCTTGTAAAGATCTTTGAAAATCCAATTTACCAGATGATTGGTATCGCAGTTATTACTCACTTAGAGAGGAAGTTGCATTGCAGGAGAAACCCTTTGAGGAGGATGTCTGAATGTCAAGTCCAAAGACTGAATCCTCTGGAAGCAAATTACTGGTAACTGCATTATGGTGAGTTATCATCAGTAAATGTTATTAGCGGGAGGATTTGTTCCCATGTCAGAATGACGTTAATACAATATTAGCGATGCAGGTCTTTGGTGTCAACATGAGAATATCAAATGCAAGTGGAGGAAAATTGTATTGGATTGTGGAGATGATGGCAAATCAATGACACAGAAAATCTATGGAGAGCAGTTCACATTGACACAAGAAAGCAGTGTCTGCATAAATCAGTGCAGGCCAATGGACACTGAAAAGAAATTTCCATGCAAGATTAAGTGGACATTGTTATCATGTCAGGACTATGTGAAATAAGTGCTGCAAAATGAGGATGATACTGTGATACCGACATTTAGAGCAACTAATGTCAACAGAAATTACTCTCATTAAAAAAACCCAATAGGCTTCTCCATTACATTCAGCAGCAGAAGCAGCTACTCAGCTCTACCAGGCCTGGGAGCTCCCACAGTGGATTAAGCCTTGCAGTGCTTGTGGCTGAGCAAACACACACGTGCACAATCTCTCCTGACCCAGAAAGATACTGAAGATGTGGAACAGCAGATGTCTGTAAAAAAGACACAGCAGCATAAGAGGAGATAAAAGGAGGACATAGCCAGCATGGGACAGCAGCCTCTGCTTTGCTGTATTTACCCGTATGCAAAAGAGAGAGGTAAAGAATGAGGTGAGTGATGTTCTGGAAACTGTATGACGACATGGAGCAGAAGGGGAGGGTGGCTGAAGAACTGCAGTGGGAGTTGGCAAGATGATGCTGATGGGAAGGAAAAGATCATGGTGAAGTTGGCAACACCTTTTCTAACTAGTCGCTTGTTTAAGAAGATAACTAACATGTGTGAGGCAGTTGAGCTGGTATGTCCCATTGTCCTATCTCCTTGCATTGTGAAGATTATGGAATGTTCTTGCCTGTGCCCTGATCTGCTAATCTGTCCAACACTGCACATGCAGCACAGCTGAGTAGCACTACAAGCTGTCCATTTTTAGTTCAGCCTTAAGCCTAGAATTGCATCACAATACGTATAACTGAATGGCAAAACACACCTGACATGGTTTAGTGGTGGCCTTGGCAGTTCTGGGGTAGCAGTTGGACTTGATGATCTTGAAGGTCTTTTCCAACCTAGTTGATTTTATGATTCTACGATTCTACCTCATGTAGAGTATCTATGTACGTAGCTATCTATGAGGAAGCTTGCACACAGCACGGGTACCGTGGGCACCTCACCTGAGAACAGGGGAGGCATAAATCCTGTTTTGAATGCTGCTGTTCTCAAACCACCTCCCAGACATTGCAGGCTCACAGCCCAGCCGAGGCACGGTCCCTTCTCCCAGCATGCAGCCTGTGTATCTTGTACTTGGGGAGCTCTCCACTGTGGGTGGGAGGCAGCTATGCATTTTCTACATTTATTGTGCATTCATTCAGTTAAGGCACAGTGAGCTGGGTCTGAGAGAAGTCAGTGGGAATTTTGCCACCAGTCTGATGGCGAATAGGGCCAGGCCTTGTGTCTACAGAGCAGTGTAAGTGTCTTAATGTGTTTAAAGTGTTTATAAAATTACTCAAGTCAGACCCATTTTTCAGTTCAGCCCATTAGCCTTTCACATGTGTTTGTGTGGAGCACAGCGCCCAGGCAGACTGGCGGCTTGTAAATGTTAAATCAGCATAAATATCACAGCCTCCATGAACACTGGTAGTGTGGCAACTTACAGCATGATTAACATAATGCAGGGAAAGAAAATATTGACATCTTATAAATTGGTATCTCCATAATGCTGCATGAAAAGTGACATCTGCAATACTAATGGACACCTAATTGATGTTATTACAATACTTACAGCTCACTGGGAAGCTGGTGAGAGAGCTTGTAAAAGAGATAAGATTAAAAGAGATAGCAGTTGTAGTAATTTCAGCCACATTTCTGGCAGCAAGCTCCAGCACAGCACTTGCTTTAACACTCACAGACACTGCTGGCATTTATTGCTTTGTAGCTTCAGGGATTGCTCCTGTGAGGATGCTGGGTGCTGGGCGGGAAAGAGGAGCAGTGGGAACTGAGCAGGAAAAGTCAGATTTTGGAATGAATCAGAGGAGTTTTGTCACCCGGTTTTACACAGTGCAACATCAGTGGCTGCTGCTCAAAGCTGTCTTGACAAAAACGGGGGAGATGGAGAGGAACTCAATGGCAACATGCACCTACAGCAGTGACACAGGGAGATGCTCAAGGGGAAAAAGGCAGAGCCCCTTCCTGGCATGGGCTGTGACTGCTGTGAGTTCCATACATTTCTGTGGGGTGTTATCTAGTTCTGTTTCATACCTGGCTTCCCAGGCCTTGCCACTAAACTGGCAAATTTGCTTTAATTACAGTTATGACAAATAGTTACCAGCTTAGCCTCATGCTGATCAGGGTGAGGAATCACTGACTAACATTTTACGAGGCATCTCTGGGATGTTTTGTTTAACAGGGCTCTGGGATTTGTAGTGACACTGATTTCTCTCTGGGATATATAAACTTGCTTTTTTTCCCCAGCTATTTAAAAGACAAAATTATCTCCTGGAAGCACAGCAGTTACCTTGGCTCTATTCCAAAGAAAGTCCTGCTCCTCCAGCCTCTGGCGATCTGGGGCACTCTCTGAAATACTAACCTTGCTGGAAAGCTCTGGCCCCCTTTGACAAGGCTTCCTGCTTCGTGCTTTTCTCTCTGTACATACCAGCCCATATAGCACCGTCAAAAATGACTCTGCCAGGGTGTTGCATGTGAATACAAGTAATGCACAGCATTGCTGGAGTTGTATCATGTTATTAAAAGGAAATCCTCAAGCAAAGTTGCCATGAGTGCGCCAGGAATGGTTAAGATTTCAGGACTGGTGCATAATTTTCAAGATACTAATATGCCTATGGACACCCTGTCCCTCATTGCTTGCTTGTCTCCAGCTCCAGTGGTGTTGATTTTGCTTCCAGCACATTTGAGCAATTGGTTTTAGAGGCTAGAACATAATTAGTGTGTTGAATAACCTAAACTCGTTAATTTAAGATTGCTTGCCCCCAGAGGGATTTAGATAACTTTCCTAAATGATGGCAAAGAGTGAGTGTGTTATCTTGAATCTCAGTCTAGTTCCAGAACAATCAACTCTAAGTTGTTTAAGAAGACCGTGTACATTAAAGTGGCTGTAAATCAGCATAATGAAAACAACAGCACATGCAGAAATTCATCACGCTGGGGTGTTATTTTTTTATTTGGTGCATTTATGCTTTATGAGTGTTTTGCAGCATAAAATTCAGCTGATGGATTCAAAATTACAAACTGCTGCCACTTCTTTCGCAGCAAACAGAATGCATTTCAATAAATAAATAAATGAAATAAACACCTAAATGTTTTATTATAATAAAGTTACTTGAGGCCAAGAGTTCAATAAGGAGAATTTATAAACATATCATTTGAGATCTTGGAAGGACTTCAACATAATTTGCTTGTGGTATGGTAAGTGAGGTGAAATCCATCTACAAGTCTCTCTGGAGTAATAAATATATGGAAGTGTCTATTTATATTTGCTATGAATTTACTGTAGAACAAAAATGCTCTAGACTATCCAAATCAAATATGCATGACTTTTGAGCAAGAAGGGAATTTTTTATGCACTTTATTCTTAAAGAAGAGCAAATTTATTTCTCTGCAAAACACAAGCCCTCTTCTCTCTTAACTCACTTGACTTAAATGCTACCACTTGGGTAAGGACTACAAGTACTGCTGAGGCTTTGAAGAATCAGGCTCCAGGGTCCCAGCTTACAGCAACATTTTTGAATATGCTTTCATCTAAGCTGACAGTGTAAATAAATTATAATGATTGAGACTTCATTTTATGTCCATTTGTAAATGAACATAGATTTTTCAATTTATCTAAGTAATTAACCTTTATCAGAACTTCTGGCTGTAATGCAATGACTATTTTATACACAAATAGACACTGCTGATTATCTGGAGGTATTTGGGGCTTGCTAACCAAGTCTACTTATGAGCAAATTCTCTGTTGTGCAGGTGGGTATGGGTGAAGAGTCACCTACTACAAAATTCCCCATCCTGTTGTCAGCAGCTGCCTTGGTAGGACAGTGAGATATAGGGTTGCTGAAGGGAACAACTCTGCTAGAGCAAGACAGTTTTTCACTTAGTGGCAATGCTGATATTTTCACCTTTGCTGCAGTTCACCACTGGAATTAAATCGACCTATTTAACTAACACAGGACTTTGAAACCCTGTGCAAGGAGCAAACAAAAAAGATGGCCAATGAAAGGTTCTGGTGAAGTTTCATACAGGGGAGGTATTAGATGTTACAGATGACCTGTCTGACCCCAGTAGAAATCCTGCCTCTCTTCTAAATAGCTGGTGTTAGGCTCTCTTTCTAGGGCTACATGGTTCACCACGAACAAATTTCCTCACTTAGTTGGGACTGAGAGCCCTTGTAGCCAATGTATCTCCAGTCTCTTGTATGTTATCACTTTCTATTGCACTCACAAGAAAAAAGGGATCAAGAAAGGCAGGAATTACTGAACCCACCCCTTTTCTTAATCCCACAGTCAGAGCTATTGTAGCTTTTTGTAGCTGATCTCTAGGAAGTGGATTTGTTTGCAGACATCCAGTATGGGAGCAAGGCAGGCCCCATTTTCCATTTGTAGCTTTGAAGTGACCTGCAGGCTTAGCCAGGAGCTAAGGAATCTTGCCTTTAAAACTTCATTAATTTGTTGCCTCTACAGCCTTTCAGATTGTACAAAACCATCTGTTCTGATTTAAAAAAAAAAGAAAAAAAAAGCAGTTTAAAAATGTTTGATATCTCCAGTCTTTATACTGCCAGAACCCTCCAGTACCAGAGCAGAACCATAGGGGGAACACAACTACAGAGCATCAAATATATTCATTTTGGGAATTTTCACTTTCACCAAAGGAAACCAAAGCTCTTAAGGATCAACTTCCTACTCCAGGTATGCGGTAAAGTCAGAATTTAAGAAGGTGGGGGACAGAATAAAAATGTGGTCAATGGTTGGGTTATATCACAGAGGTCAGTCTTCCTGCATGAGCAGCCTACAGAGCATGAAGGGATAGACTCAGAAGCAGCAGGGGCTTGAAGTCCAATGCAGCAAAATCATTTATAGTAGGTTATGCTAGCGAAAGATCAATCAGAGATTACGTAGGTATTTCTGATCACACTCTGGGCCTGGATCAAGGGCTTCCCAAGGTCTCTGACAACCCTATTTTCTAAGATCTGACAGCAGGCTGAACTGCTGAAAACCTGCTATGTAATATAACTGATGTTAAAAAGTGCTATGAGTTATTCTGGCCAATCTAAGAGAGAGAAAATGTCCCTTCTGTCCTCCTGGCGTACAAATCATAAGATGGATAATAAAATACAGATCGTGACAGAATTGCTTTCCCCTCTGTTTTGGAAATGAATGACTTTAAAACATTGGCAATCTCTTCTTGCCTGGGTTTTGAACTCCCAAACCTATGTTTTAGCATGCTAGGTTCTTTTCATTGTGAGAGGGAAGGCAAGCATTTGAATAGTTTGGGTTTTGGCAAGCAGGGCAAAAAATCATCAAACCCTGAAACTATTAAATTCTTGAGAAAGAAAGCAACAGAGTCAGCAAAAAGTTGCAGTGAAAAGGAGCCTCTCCTAATGAGGAGAAGCCATGGCAGAAAGCGCATCACTGAACTTACTCTGGGACCACATGGATCAAGATGGTGACTGCCAACCCCTTAAAAAGGCAGAAGCTGAAGAAGGTCTGATGTCCCAGCAGACCTTGACTTGGAAAAGAAAAAGAAGGAAATAGTTGGCAATGACTGAAAGTATGTGTGAAAGAAAATATTACAAGACCTCTGAAATCAAATCTCTGGAGAAGGATGTTTCCACACACTTACGAAGTCTAAAGATTAAGTGGAAAAGATCCAATTCAGTCTGATTAACAGTTGCTGCTGTGGATGAGGAAGGGGAACTAGGGTCCATCTCTTTGGACCCCTGACTTGAACAACCAAAGGAATACTTTTTTCCTTTTTTCTTTTTCTTTTTTTAAATTCTTTTCTGGAAGAAGGGTTTTTATTCTTTACATGTTTAGAAAATACTTCCCAAATACAGACCTTTCTACAGCCACCTCCGTATCTTGTACCCCTCAACAAGGAAATGACATGCAAAAAAACAAAAGTCTGCTGTTTTTCTTAATGGAAAGTAGTTTTGGAGCATAGATGTAGGTTAAATCAATGCTGTGGAAGTCAGAAAAAGCAGTCAGGGTTAGAAACAGCATCCATGGATGGCTTAGGTTTGCTTGATCCTGTCCCAGGCCTAAATCAGAGCCTCTCAACCACCCTATGCCTGGCCATTGTTACAAATCCCTCTTGAATCTGCTCACTGAAAAAGCTGTGGTTTCCTGGTGAACTTCAGGCAGTATGAATTTATGCTGCTGCTGAAGGAGTGGTTTCTCCTCATCCTCAGCCAGGGGTTCCTGCTATGTGTCAGCTGTACCAATCACCTGATTGCAATCCATGTTATTGAGTTGTCTGCAGACTAGTTTGGGGTTTAGAGTAAGTTTTTAATCTCATAGATGGAATAACCCGGCACACTGAGGCTTGCATGTTTATTTATAATCTACCACTGTCCTTCTTTGCATCTTCCACTCATGTGGCTCCCATGCAGACTATCTGGAAGATGCCTGTAGATCACAGAATCACAGATAACTTACTTGGGCCTGGCTGAGAGCTCCTGTTGTTAGATGCTAAATGACCAAGTCTTGGATATGAAGGATTCCTCATTCCCCACCTAAGCTCCAGTGAACCAGTGCTTGAAGGATGGCTGCCAGTGGTGGTGTAGAAGAGCCTGGTGTTTGGGTCTGTATAGGACAACTCACAGGAGCTCAGGCAAACTTCTGAGTCTTACATGAAAGCAGAGAGACTCCTTTCACAATTGTCCCCAGATAAGAAACAAAACTAAAAGCCATCACAGAAGCCCTGAAGCCGCTTGGACACACCAGTATATTGGAACCATTATGCAGATTTCCAGAAGCTGTTTTATTTGGATTTGTCCTTGTCTCTTATTGTGCAGGGACAGGACAGTGTATGGTTTTGTGTCTGTGGAGCAAGTGTGTTTTCTGCCCTTGTTCTGAGTCACCACACAACAATCAACTTTTGACAATGGTGGCCTCCTCTTCTTTGCCAAGAACAGCCTTTACTGTGAATCATCATGTTTCCTGTGCTCAAAGTTTTTGCCTTGCCAATCAATCAGCCATGTGGCATGTGTCAGAGAGAGTAAATACCCCGTGAAAAGTAACTTCACAGTTTATCACTTCTGAATGATCTTGCAAAAGAACAAACAAAGAAATGTTAAATTTGTTCAGCAAGTTCATATTTCCCTTCTACAGAAATACCCTCTGTAAGCACGGTGGATGTTACCTGTGACTGGGTCTGTAACTGGCAAATCTCACGACTGCTCCATGTCTCACTTTCCTTATCTGTGGATTGACAGTAGCTACTCCGATTAACGAAACATTCTTGTGTTTCAATGGGTTTGGATAGGATGGCATGGACTTAACATGTGTGATGGTCCTGATGCTACCTCAGGTAACACTGTAATTGCTTTAACAGTTATTTATGAGCAGCAGTTACCTCTGATATAAGGCATCAGAGAGCCTAAGTGTGTTCTGGGGCAGGATGAGTAGGAAAGAGTGGTGTCAGAGGCTCTGTGCAGTGATTGTTTCCCACATACACAGGTCTGGGTCCCTAGGATGTGTGTTCTTGTCTCAAGAGCCTTCCCAAAACAAGATGGGGGATGAATGTTCCAGGAATGGGCAATGTTTAATGCAGTGTCAGAAAGTCCTCACATGGATGTGAATGGAAGGGCACCCGCTGTACTCACAGGCTGTACTCTGTGAATGGAAAGCCCTGAGTCTTCCCCACAGACTTTGTCAATATACCAAGTCTGGTAGCTGTCAGCACTTGCTTGTGTAAGAGACCTGTGCTCCCTTTCCCCTTGGTGTATGTGAGTCCCAAAATAATTTTTTTTTGTTCTTCTCTCTGGCCAGGAATTCCAACCAGGAGTGAAGAAACATCTTCTGAACCAATGTGTTTCTGCCAAACATTTTGTTAATTGAGAAGGACTGCATTGAAATGTTTCTGTTCAGCTTTGGTGCATCCTGACACCAAACTCTCAGTATGCACAGTGGGATGTAAATAGCCCCAAACTAGAAGGTTACAAACTGGCACAGTCCCAATCATAATCAAGACTTCCATATGTTTCCCTTATATGTTATATCAGTTGAACTAGTTGCAGTTAAATCCAGTTAGCTAAGTATAGCTTAATTAGAGTCAGTAAGGGAAAGCAGTAACATAACCTGTGCAAGAGGCAATGGTTGTGCTTTCGTTCTGTGCAAGCTGCCTGGAGTAAAGCAGCCCTTTAGGTGTTAGAAATTAATATAAAGTGAAGACATATGGATTCATTCTCCTCCCAGCTATTGTCAAGCAACCTGCAAGCAATTTCACGATAATCAGTTGTTATGGTCTAAAGGTCAAAAGCACAGGATTTTCGTAAGACTTGCTCTGACAAAGAAATCTGCCTTTGTTTCTGGCTGCTTTGGGTTAGCTGGGTTGTCTCTGTGGTGCCTACTCTGGTATCAGCAAATGGATTTCTCACTGGATATCTTCTCCATAAATTTCAGAA
Organism: Melopsittacus undulatus; assembly: GCF_012275295.1. NCBI lineage: Eukaryota > Metazoa > Chordata > Aves > Psittaciformes > Psittaculidae > Melopsittacus > Melopsittacus undulatus. Next base: position 106,387,611 of record NC_047527.1, read on the forward strand.
TATCCTTCCTGTTTTATGTTTTTAATGTGAGCTGAATGTTTGGTATCTGGAACAGAGACAAGTGCATGTCTTTGCTATGGAAGAATGGCAAACGATTGCAATGGGAACATAAAATGAATACGTTGTGATTAAGGAAGTACCCGTGATGAATGCTGGGAAATATCATATATGACTCTCACTGCGTTTTAATAAAAATCAGTCAAAACTGGTGACATGTACATGTGATCAGTGACTTCCACAGCCCTGATGCAGTTGAGTGCATTACCCTTCTCTGGTAAAGAAAATGGAGGCAACCATTGGACCTGGGAGTGTCTGTGTGGATCCTAAAAGTTACGGAAGAGGAGACAGGGATATTCCAAGCAGGTGGTAGGACAGTGCATAATTGTGGCCACCTTGGCTTCTGAAGAGAAGTTATCCAAATCCTCCTGCATGAAGGACTTGATTTAAAGCCCACAGAGATGGAGTAGGAATGTTTCTGTGGACTTCACTGGACTTGGCCCAGAGCTCAAAGCAGGCAGTATGTCCCCTTCCTTGGAGTCTGTTTCTGAACTGCCCATACATGGGAACTTCATGGCACAGAACTGAAATAGGCCTTTCTAAACATTACCTGACCCTCTTGCTTAATCCCTGGAGACAGGCTCAGTGCTTATTATGGACATTCCTACACAGTAGACTTCTGTCTATCTTAGGTGAGCAAGTGGGAGATGTAGAGGAGTATCTTTAATGAACATACCCTATTGTGGGTACCAGCCCTTGCTTCCCATTGTGTCACCTGGAGATCCATTTACCTTTTGTTATAGCTGTCTATGTACAAGGGCATTGCTTCTGTGCTGCTTCTCCTGTCATGGTAAGGTGTTCATAGGGTCTCTGGAAAAGCTGCTTGACCTTCAGTAGCGAATATTGAGCTCAAATATTTGCACTGGTCAAACCTTATTCTTGTTTGCTCTAAATTGAGCCCAGGGCTCTCTGTAGGGGAGAATCCAAGCTTGCTCGGTACCTAAACCTTGGCTTGGCCTCTTGGCTAGGAGGAGTAGCAAGGTGAGTAGAAATACCTTTTAATGTTCTCAGACCTGTTTTTTGCTCCAGAATATAGATGTAGCTGTACTCCTGGGGACATGGTTCTGTGAAGTCTGGTTCAGTCCTGACACAAAATGAAATCAATGTGTTATTTTGCCCTCACCCAATGTGATTTAGAGAAGTCAGGTGAACCTTGTTTCAACCTTGTTCTTGGGTTCTAAGTGGTCGTTTCATTTAGGACATTTGACTAAAAGCCCTTTTCATGGAACCAACTCCTGCAGGAAAGATGCCAGCAATTAATGAAAGATGATAAAATAATAAAAGAAGTAATACATTAACTATACTATCCTTGCACATTTGGGCAGTCCTTTTCATTATATCCTCTTTATGGACATCCTCCAGCAACAATTGAAGAGCTTCTTTATTGCTGTTCTGTGACTGTTTTGGTTTCCAGACATTAACAAGTTACTTAAATGCAAAAGCCCACTTCCACTCTTCAATTTCCTACCGGTAGATTTGATGCAAATAACAAAAAGATTTTTATATGTTGCCTTTTATACAATATTTCTGTGTGTATAAATACTCATATCAAAAGGACTTTGGACCTTTGACTTTCTTCTTTTTCTTTTTCCTGAAATGTGCACAGATGCAAATATACCTTATGGTTAGTAGTGTATACTCTTCTGGTTGAGTAGCACAATAATGTGTAGGCATAGTAGCCACGTCATTTTGATCTAGGTGATCTATACACTGAGACAGTATCTTCTGAGAAGAGTGAGTCCACCAGCCCACAGAACGATTTGTAAGCACCTTGGAAACGATACCTCTGTTCCTCCTGGGCTAGGTGTGGACATTCACACTGGAAGTTCAGGACAGATTACTCTCTCATGCAAATTTTAGGGCCATGTAACTCCTTTGGTGCTAGCTGTTCTAGCACCAGCACAAACACCAGTCTGGAGGCACCATGCAAAGCTCAACTCTACTTTTGTGCAAATCAGAAGTAGCTCTCCAAGCAATTCTGACTGCTGGCAACAAAACAGTGCATCAGGTGGGAATGGCTGTATTTGGAGCCTAGATTTGACATATTTTGAGACAGGAAACGTAGGAATGGGCAAGCCCAATGAGAAAGCTAAAGGGGGATTACCTGTTTTGTTGCTGGGCCACAAGATGATCATAGAATCATAGAATAGTTAGGTTGGAAAGGACTCAGAGGAGGTGATTCCTAGGCTATCTGTGTACTGCAGGCCAGGATGCTTGCTTTAGAGTATTTTTATGTGTTGCACAGGCAGCAAATGCTGTATCTTACTTTTCATTCTGAAATAGCCCTGTGGGTACAGAGGCTGATGAAAACAACCAAAGTTATCAATGTTATTTTTATTTTGCTTTTACTTTTCCAGCTGCTTTTCTTCAGAAATAGCTGTTGTTCTAGCTCCACGTATGTATGTATATGTATATATATATATATATATACCTATATTTAAGCCCTCAACTAGTAGTTTGCCAGGCTGGAATAAGAATGTCAATTAATTGTCAATTCTTTATACTAAGTAATTGATTAATTGGTGCAATGTTAATCTCTAAATCAGCAGCAGTAAGTTCTATCATTTTAAATCTTGACCTAAAAGTACTAAAACACTTCTAATTGCCACTGTTGCTGCTGTAAAATGACTGATTAAACTGCATTCATATCATAATCTTTGTTGCTCCTGAAATGTCTAATTGACAGTCACATCAGTGACTCTGTGCCAAGAAAGGAAAGGAGTCTTCCCTTTTCTTTGTCTCAGGAATGTCTTGAATGGGAAAACCTGATGTTTTTTTGCTAGCAGTACTGGATACTGGCCTATAATTTTAATTATTGTTGCAATGCTATTTAGTGTCTCTGCTGAGACCCAGTGTGGGACTCCACAACAGATACCAGTTCCAAAGCATCAGCAGTACTGACAAGTTTTCATCAGGCATCAAAGTAAATGAGATTTGTAAGAAGAAGAGACATTTAATTTTATTTTATACTTTATGCAATTATTTTCTAGCAATTCATCATCACAAAGATCCTGGAAGTCAGCCTGACCCTTGTATGCATTCCTAAGGAAAGGATATAGCCAAAATCCCACCATTATGTTAAACCATAAATACTGGGGGCCATGGGCAACTACGGTTAATGAAGAACAGCTTAGTGATCCCAGGATTGGGTCTGTGTCCAGTTTTCCTTTGTCCTCATGTCTTCTTTAGGCTGAACACAGCTCAGCCTGACCCAGCGAACCCAACCCTCTTATACTATCATCATGTACAAACAGATTTGTAAAGCAGTACTTTAACTATGTGAAAAGCAGAGCTTGTGACAAAGAAGCAAAACAGACCATCAGGATCCAACCCTGGCTTCTTTGAAGTTGGGGGAACTGGGGATGTTTTCTGGCAGACAAAATACCACTCACCCTTCCTGTGTGAGTTATCCAAACTGCTGAGAAACTTGAGTGGCAGCTTCATGTTGTAAAAACCTAAAAAAAAAAAAAAGAAGTAAAAATAATAAAAGACCCAAATCCTGCTGGATTAAGCTGGGGCCAAACTTCTAAACTTTTGGGAACTAAGTCAGTATAAAAAATCAGCTAAAAAAGTCACAATGCTTTCCATCCCCAATCCTTGGATTCTGTTCTGGTTTATTCATTATTAGCTCAAGTTCTGTAGCTGCAACTTTATTATCATTCTCATTCCACAAGTAGTTTGCAGATGAAAAAATGCTGAACCTGTACCAGATGTGATCTGAAACTAAGAATAAAATAAATCTGGACCACCATGACATTGTAACAATGATTTTAGATATTGTAAGCCTTTTCCTGCATTATTGCATCTGACAGTATTATAACGTAAGTGGCTCTCTTGTCTTAAATTAAGGGTCTGCAAAGCTGAAAACCTATAGCACAAGATTGGTTAAGGGAATCCCAAACATTTAGAGAACCATCAGAAGGATAAGAAACCAGCACGAGCAACATCATTCCTTTTGTCTCCTTATATTTCATGATGCCAAAGATAACACTGGGAGAAATCAAGTTCTGTAGGATGCTGGAAAGAGGTACTGGCAAGGCAGAAGGAAATAAGGAATGGAAGGCCACAGCTCTTAGCACAGGTTTCTCTCAGTAAATACAGGGCAAATGCCTGTGGGTGCAGATCAGCCATATGTGTTTTGAAATGTGTGTGCTGTCACCTTGAGGAGTGAGAGTACAGGTGATGTGGACAGACATGTCCCTGGAAGGACAGAAGGCTTCTCATCCCACGGACATCTGAGGGGCTGTAAGGACAGAACACCGCCTCCCTGTACTTGGATGTGGGTATGGGTATGGACTGGAAAACAGCTGCATGGGTGCAGTATCAGTCTGCTCCTGTGGGTCAGCACCAAGGTAGGAGAGGGCTGTGGATGAATACTGGTACCATACCACTGGTTTACTATGTTTTTGAATCAGTGAGAAATACATTTAACACTTCAAAAAAGTAGTTCAGGCTTTGGGGTTGGTTTGGGTTTTTTTTTTAGGAAATGGTTTTGTGGAATTTTTCATGTGTCATTCTTCACTTTTGAGGGGAATTTCCTAGCTATAATATTAGCAAATGGTGGGCAGCAACTTGAATGAATGGAACAATGAGCTTAAGAGGAAATAGGGCTGTGGAGCCAGCCAATTTAATCTTCTCCATGTAAAATCTTGTAGGTAAGGAGGAGGAAACTCTAGCTGATGTCCATCTTTCATCAGCCATTTCTGTCATTTGAAGTTTCCTCAATGAGGATTAGAAGTTATAGAAGTATGGAACATTAATCATAACAGATTTGGTTATTAAACTGACCTCTATAATGTCTTTGGGTTTTTTTCTGCTTTCAGAACACCCAATTGCTTCATCTTGTGCTTTAAAAGCAACATGAAAATTACTCTTAAGAACAGGTTGTGTCTTTCACTATAGTTAGGCCTTTATAAAGAACACTGAAGTTTGTTTTGCTTCTTAAATAATTCTTCTTCTACTTCATTATTGCCTTAAAATTAGTAGAGATTTTGTATCTTGGTAATTTCTGGTTTTCCTAGATGATGGTGGGTAACTTTGAAGGTGTGTGCTATGATTTCTCTGATCACAGGTGTCAGGGTGGGAGTATTCAACCTCCAAAACCGCTAATGTCTTATACCAAACATCAGCAACTGAAATGAAACAACTGTTAAAACCAAAACCACCCAGAACTCCTGTGGAAGCCATCTTACTCCTCATCTCCACAGCTGTCAGTGGCTTGTCTCTTGTGATGTCCTGACTCATCAGCTCCAAGGCACCACAGATTTCTGGTCTAGCCAGGAGCTGGCTGAAGAAAGAAGCCTAAAGCAAGAAACAAACACATATCCTCAACAAGTTTCTCGTGAAGCCCAGACTGCATACATGCAACAGATTTCAGGCCTTCCTTGAATGTCACAAAGAAGCTAAAAAGGATACAAGCCCAGTTAAGAGAAAAATAATTCAAGTAATCTTTGTTTTATAAAGGGGGTAATTTCTAGATCATACCCAGGCTGTTTCATCCCATTTCCTACTTTTTTTTTTCTCTGTGTGTACATGGTAATACATGTTACTGTAATGACTACATCCACAGAATGGTTTGTACAATAGTCTGAGATCATATACATGTAAAATAGCTTAACTGAGAGAAGCCACAACAGGACTGTGTAAAACTTATGGCACCAGCCTCCCAGTACCATGCAGTAAGTGATGGTTCATGGGAATGTGTGGGATTGCTGTGGGGCTGCTGGTGGATTTTCTTGGATTTAGGTAGATGTGGTACATTTCTTATGGTGTGCTGGCCTTCAAACCTGTGGCTGAGCATCTTCACTATGGCCACAGTGCTGTTGTATCAGCCTGATTTATTGACTCAGTAATGATGAGTTCTCATCATTGTGGGAGAAACACATCAAACTGGGTCTTGCTGAAAGATCTCTCGCAAGACCTTGCATGGCTTAAAAATGATAACAAAATCCATAAACACTTGAGTGCTTCTGATTGCTAGTTTACTATCATCCTTGGCTGATTTGTACTTAAAGCTTTTCTCTAGAGCCACAGGAGCTCTAACTTTGAAAGTCAGGATGGCCACAGAACCACTTGCCCCAGGAGCTAGCAAAATGGCAGGGAGGCAGAAAATGGGCAAATCTGGGGCTCAGACTGTAGTGACGAGGCTTCAGTGAGGGGCTTCATCAGCCAAGAGACTCTCACATTGAAGGAGTTGAATTTATAGCTCAGTGAAATGCTGAATCACTCAACTGGCAAAGCTGAAGTTACTCTTCTGATAAAATATGTTATCTCTGCTGTTCTCTGTGACTTGTCCTAGAGAAATACAGTGCACAGCTTATTCTTCATCAAAAGTAATTAATGCAAAATCAATTGTATGACGCAATATTTGCCACAAAAAAACTTTATGACAAACTGATTTTGAAAGTAATTTACAACAGATACATTTTGGGAAGAGTATTTTATGGCAAGCCCTGGAATATAAAACTGTGGTGACTCTATTAAAGCCAACATTTACACATTAGTAAACCTTAAAATAGTCCATGTCCTAGATTTTAGAATAATCTACAAATGGGCTATTTTTCAACTTACAGACTTCAGAAACTATTCAGAGAGATCCAAAGGAGAATTTAATGTGCCAATAGAATTTTCTAAAGGAACTGCTTTAAAAATGGTTAGAACATAATGTAATGGTTTTATCTAACATTTTCACCTAATGGTTTGGTTTTCTATGACTAAGAGTTTGGGACAGAGACATCTTATTATTCATATATTAGAAAATAATTTCACTCCTATTTTAAATGCATATGTCTGTGCAAACCTAAATGCTTGGCTGCCTTTTGAGTATTTGTCATGAAATCCATAAATCTTTCAAATTTTAAGTCCATTTGTGATTAGATTCATTTGTCACATTAGACAATGTTTCTTCTAAAACAATCATTAGCGGAACATTAAATGACAACATCCACATGATGATCTGCAGATTGCAGAGGCAAGACACAAAAAGGTATTACTAAATCAACTTTCAATCTGCCCAAATTTATAAGATTTTTAAACTGCCAAAATTTAAAAATAGTATACTGCTATTGCCATGAACATAATCAAAAAGAAAAAGGATCAGTAAATCCAAGGAATAAGAGATGCTGCATTAGCAGATTCATATGGCTGCAATGTACCTTCTACCTTTGTTTTGCTGCAGTCTAGTAGGCAGATTTCACAGCAGTAAATCTCTGTAATGTCCCATTTTTTTACCTTAACCCCACTTTTCATATGAAGGCCTCAGTAGAGGGTAAATATGACCAAACCGTCATATTGTTAGTACCAATAAATAGAAAACCAATAGTTGTGGTTTAAGCTCAGCCATAAATCATGCAGTCGCTCTCTCACTCTCCCCCTTTTATTTCCCCCACTCCCAGAGGGATGGGAAGGAGAACTGAAAGAATGTAATTCCCACGGGTTGAGATAAGAACAGTTTAATAACCAAGGTATAACAAAAATCACTACTGCTACTACCAATAATAATAACAATGGTAAAAGAAATAACAAGTGAAGAGAATATGACACCTCACCACCCCCTGACTGAGCACTGACTGATACCTAGTCCAGCTCCGCAGAGAACTAGCCCTTCCGGGTAACTCCCAGTTACATCCTGGGCATGATGTGCTGTGGTATGGAATACCTCTTTGGTCAGTTCATGTCAGGTGCCCTGTCTCTGCTTCCTCCCAGCTTCCCCTCCTCCCTGGCAGAGCATGAGACTCAGAAAGTCCTTGGTCAGACTAAACATTTGAGCAGTAACTAAAAACATCGGTGTTATCAGCGCTGTTCCCAGGCCGAAAGTCAAAAACACAGCACTGCACCAGCTACTAAGAAGAAAAAATGACCTCTCCTGCTGAACCCAGGACAGTAATGAAACCCCGAAAGAACGATGTTGATTTTCTTGCACTGTATAAGCTCTTCAATGAATGCATTTGTAAATTTTCAGAAAACTTACCTAGAAAACTTACAAAAATACCTAGATTCCTGATATAAGGCAGGAATTCCTGTTAATAAGGTTAGATTCCTGCTATAAGCACATATCTCAATGCAACCTTCAATGGAGGAACATGTTGGTGTTTTCATATTAAACACCTCCAAATTGCCTTCAAAACTGTATTTGTTATCGTCTCTTAGAAATTAATTGAACCAGATGAATAATATGAAAAATCTTGTTTTTTTTTTCAGCACATTATGACTACTAACTATAAAGGAATGGTGCAAAATTTGAATAGCTAAATGAGCTCATCTAGTTTTAATGCTCAAATATTACACATGAACATTCTAGTCATTCTATTTCTTCTGGATGATGGAAAATTGCACCATTTGGCAACTACAGTCTGATACTTAGGGTGAGTCGATGTCCATAATTTCTATGAATTAGTTTAGTCTTACTAGTGTCATCACTACAGAGGTAGTGCAATTTTTATTCCCTTAGGTTTCTTTTTCTTGAGCTAGCTTCAGTCAAATTGAATTACATTGTGAACTGACTTTCAAATTGTGTCTGAATTGTTCATTCATTTGTCTGACAAAGCTGAGTTTATAATTCACGCCACTGGTAAAAACTGACCTGCTCAGCAACTTTATTGTGTGTGGACTTGACTATGACTAGAAATTACATTTCGGTGATGACATCAGCTAACTTTGCTATAAATAACATCCATTTGTTTATTTTCTTTTAATACCAAAAGGAAAATTGTTGTCATTGGTTGCCTGAACACCAATAATCGGAGCTTTTTTAAAGGATTGTAGATTAACAATAAGAAGTAAAATGTTGACAAATAGAATCAGTGTGGGATTCAATAACTTCGGCATATTTGAACATGAACAACCACATAACCTCACCGCAAAACTACTGACAGCATTTTCTGCATTAAACTTCTATGCTAAAGTAAACCTTTACAGCCCATTTACAGGAAAGGGACACAGAGATCCACACCAAATTCTGCTGTTCTCTCCTACTGCTCTCCTACCTGATCTTGGGCAACCCATGCAGTCTCTGCCTTATCTCTTAAGAGTAATAAATACTTTCAGCTTTCCCTCACTCTCTGTCTATTATACTCAAACTCAAAAGTAATGGCTACTTTTTACTACTCCTAAAAATTTCAGTTTCAGGAAGTCTCTAGGTGATTTACCATGATCAAATTAGCTCAAATACCTTACATTTCCCCTCTTGTTTTTCCTTATGTGTCACATTGTATGGTTTTACAACCATATTTACTGTTTTCATATTGCAGCATTTGATCATGTGCACGGTAGCAGGGCTGGTTGGTGACCATTTCCTGATCATCTTCTTAATTTGGCTACAGTGATCCATTCATTATATTTAATTATCAAACACAAGGTTAAGCACATTATATAGACATTTTAGGCATGAGACTTGCAAGGTTAATGCAAGTACAGCAATAACTGCTCTTTGAATATAATTATACTTTCTCAGCTACATATTTTTTTTTCTAAATATCAGGGTTATGCTATGGAAAATGTTACTTCCCATCAGGTCTTGTTATTGGATTTCTTGAGCTTAATGCTCTTAAAACCAAAATACAATCGACAAAAGATGTCATGTCTTGGGAAACTGTTACCAGAGATACTTTGTTTAGTAAATTAATGATCAGCAGTGACATATTGCTAGCACATTAAGTGCAGCGTAAGACTGCTCTGCAAAACTGTCCTAGAAACAGTTTGAAACTAAGTGAACAGTTTTTCATGAGTTCAAAAGTTAAATGTGTCTGTAAAATTTGATTCCCTTTGCAGTCTTGCATACTAGAGAGACAGTGAACAGCGCAGGGCCAACAAATACATATCAAAGACATATACATATATTTTTTGCATCACACAGTGTTTTGTTTGCTCATGTGGCTCCTGAAGACAGACGCTTTACCTAGGGAATATATCAGCTTGGTGCAGAGTCAGGAAGAAAGATCAAACTTCACTACTGCAGTTTCTAAAAATAACCTCATTACAACTAGCAACAAACTAATATTAAAGACCTTGTTGTTCTGTCTACAGTCAGGTAAATGCATATCTGAAGTTCATCTGTGGCATGCCACCTGGTAACTCCCAATGATGTTAAACATGCCACATCATTGTCATTTAAAAATAATTAAAGTGAAGGCAGGGGATTTAGTTAGCTGCAAAATAAATAACAATAAACTTCCTAAAATCCTTTAGTGTAGTCACCTGAAAATTATTAACATCAGTTGCAAGCAATAAGGAGGTGGGAGGCATAAGCCAGTCTCCTTTTGAAACAAATTCATGACCTTATATTCACTTAAAGTTAGCTTTAAAATATACTACATCCAGGAAGCCTTCCAAAGATAGAAACAACTCCTATTTAAAAAGCTTCATATAAAAAAGTGAAAATAATAAAAGAATTGCAGTAATTGATAGCATTTAACCTGTATATCTTTTACTCTTTTCTCTTTTTTACTTTCCCTCTTATTTGCAGTACTTTGGAAGGTGAGGAAAAAAATCAGTGTGAAGTTGTCTGGCATTATCTAGGTGCTTTGCAACATTACATTTTCCCTAGAATGACTACAATCCCTGTTTAGTGAAGAAAAATTTCAATCAAGCAGAAACTGACTAAGCTGAAGGGTCACCAGATATTCTCTAGACACCTGTCCAGCCTTGGGCCTGTCCTGTACAATATTTCTATCAGTGGCTGTGACACATACATGAGGAATCTGCCAATAGTAAAAAGTTGAGAGGCGCTATCAATACTGAAGCGAATCTGAATATCCATCAGAAAGAAAGTACCAAATAACTGAAAGTACTGGAATCCAAACCAAACCCAATTTCATCATGCAAAAGTGTCCTGCCTTAGGGAAACCATCAGAGGAACTTCTGCTATGTATTGAACTCAACTGAAAATGTCTGACAAAAAGGAAGATCAGGAGGTACCAGTAAATACCAGGACTATTAGAAGACAACTAAGTTATGCAGAGATGGGAAAAGTAAATGTAAACGATGCATTCACAGAAGTACTTCAAAGAGTGAAAGTTTTACTATGATAGAGGAGACCTGCTCTGCAACACAGCACCCAGCTCTAGTCAGCTGTGTCAAGAGAAAGTGTGAGGAAGGGCTAATAGGAAGGTGAAGGGAGCAGGGAGTTGATCTTACCAGAAAACACAGTTGGTGCAGTTCCTGGAGGTGGCCTGAAGAAGCACAGCTTTGACCATCTGCTGAACTGATCTTGCTCACTAAACCAGCAGAAAATTGGTGGGTTATTTTTCTGCCAGTTTAATCGGCTAAATTGAAAGGCCACACAAGAGCCAGAAGAACTGGTTGCACAGGAAACATACTTAAGGTCAGGAGAGAGAGGAAGGGGAGGAGAAGAAAATCAGGGATCATCCCTTTCAATGGCAAGAGGCCAATAGATTGACTCATCTTGTTTTTGGCAACCTCACCAAACCCAGCAGAGCAAGTCGTGCTCCACCTAGCAAAACTCGATGGGGCAGAAAGAAGATTTTGGCTGTCAACACTCAACCAGATAAGCCAGAGGCCAATGCTGTTGCAAGAACAAATGGATATAAACTGGTCATGAACAGAGTTGAGCTACATATTAGAAGCCCTTCCGAGTAACTCCCAGTTTACATCCTGGGCATGATATGGTGTGGTATGGAATACATCTTTAGTCAGTTTGGGTCAGGTGTCCTATCTCTGCTTCCTCCTGGCTTCCCCTCCTCCCTGGCAGAGCATGAGACTCAGAAAGTCCTTAGTCAGACTAAACATTTGAGCAGTAACTAAAAACATTGGCATTATCAGCGCTGTTCCCAGGCCGAAAGTCAAAAACACAGCACTGCACCAGCTACTAAGAGGGAGAAAAATGACTGCTATTGCTGAACCCAGGATAGGCAATCAATAAACACCCAAGTAAAAAACTTAAAACAAAGAGAAAGTGTTACTTTTTTGCCCAAAAAGCATTTAGAGGCATGCAGCAACAGGATTTTGCTTTTGGAGCATGTTACAGAAGCCACTAAGGATAAGTGGACTCAAACAGGGATTGGCTGAATACCTGAAGGAATACCTGAAGAAAACCACCAGTTTCTACTCCAGCCAAGTGTTCCTAGGATGGAGTTCCAGAAATTTATGCAAAGTATTATATGTGTGGAGCCTGTGGTAGCAGGGGACTGAAGCGCATGACACGGGATGCCTTTCAAGTCCTACCTACAAAGTATATGGATCATTGCAGAGGCAAATTGATCAAATTCCATGTGCTCTACTCCACAGGAGACCAAACCAGTTTTTTTATCTGCCAAAAATATTTATTTGCTTAAGACTAGGGTACCAAGTAGTGAAAAGCAAGCAATGTTTATAGGCAAGTTTCCATTTCTCAGTTAAAAGTATTTTGTTTTGATTCTCCACCATCAATCACTGTTATTGATTTCAATTGCTATACGGATTAAGTGGTAAGCGCAGAAAATGGAACTGATGAAAGTTAGTACATAACTCATACAAAACACAGTTTAGAAGTTATTTCCATTGACTCACATAATTTATTTTTTAAATTACAGGTTTGTGCTCTGTAGATGCATAATACAGAAAATTTAGCAACTGGTCATAGCTGTGTTGGAGAGTTTCATAAAATATTTTATTGCCAATCTTAAATATTAAAAAGTTGTGACTAAGACCTTGCTAATCATCATACATCCTTAAAAAAATACATTTTTTTAAAGGATTCAAGAAAATTCTGACTGCATTATAGTCAATGACAAGCCTTTTGTGAAGGTAATGATGAAACCCATACGGGATTAATTTTAATCGCCTTTTGTTTTTTATGAGCCTTCAGGACTCACCTACTTGCCATTTCCAGTCTCTGTAACCAGAAAATTAATTTTCCTCTTTAACTGACTGCTGGATTTTTTCTATAGTCTCATAACTCCAGAAGCTAAGGCAATAGGAGAAGGACAAGTTATCATAAGGTTTGTGCTGTAACTACATCAGCTGCAGAACAAATGTTTCTTTTAAACACATCCTGCAGGAAGAGGGTAGAGTGTCTCACAGGGAGATGTGATGAACTTGGCCTCAGGATGGAGGGCTGGGAGTGTGGCCCAGGCAGCTCTGAGAAGGTGAAAGTACCAAGCTGGGAGGGAGAGTGGAATGCAGATCCCATGAAGCTGATGTTGCCACTGTACCTCAGGGTACAGATGGCTTGGGACAATGCTGTCTACTTTTGGGACTGCGCACGCCCTTCCTCGTTGCTGCTGCTTTTTATGCCCTGTGTCCTCCTGCAGAGGCAGGAGCTGCTGTTTTCCATGTGGCATAGGCAAGTGTGTCCTGATAGCAGAGCTGCTGTCCTGCCCTTGACAGCTATTGACTTCCTCCGTGCTTGGTGTCAGCCCGGCTTGCTGGGCTTCATGTGGGACGGAGGGAAGCAGAAGTCTACCCTTGGAAAATACTGAATTATCAGGACACTTATGTTCAGATCAAGCTTGACACTTCAAACAATGCCAGTGGACTTAATGTTATTTTATAGAAGATGGATTTATTTTCTGCTGATGTTAGCTGACTTTATCTTTTAAACTTCAATAACTGTTCATTGCTGCTTAAAACTCCTGGGAGCTGCTTCACACAATGATAGTGGAATAGTGAAGATCTTTCTTAAGGCTGGAAAAAAGAATGGAAATAGCTGGAAATATCTGCTTGCAGATAAGAACTCAGACTAAGGAGGGGAAAAAAAAAGAATGGCAGGAGGGGGCCAAGAGGAACAGAAGTGTTTTAAGCTAAAAATAAACCTCAGCTCTCCAACTTAAATATATAAAGCTGTCTATTAAAAAATAGTACCAGCTTACATCTCTACAGTGCCAAATAATTAATGACTTTTAATAACCCTAATAAATTTGGATTTCATCAAAACCTTGTTGCATATCATTGACTGTTTCAAGCAAGGACTATAAGCTCTTAAGGGAGACTAGCACCTGTATTATGCTGACATCTTTCCCAGGTACATCAATTATAATTAAAGAGTAATAAGAATGCCAGGATGGACTTCTCAGGCACTTTGATGCAGGAGCCCCACCATTTAAAATTAAATAAATTAATTGTAACTACTGTACATTTGTGATCTCTCAGATAGCGTACAAACTAATTCATTGCTTTTTGCAGTCATGCCAGTCTTTGTTAATTAAGGTTTGTGATTTATTCAATTTGAAGAGGGATGTATCAGAGTGCCCCAAACTGGACAGATAAAAGGTCACTAGTTCATACTGTTCAAGACAATTTGGAATCTGATAATGAAAAATGTGTCTAGGCGCCTGACAAAAACTGATAAGAAAAATGGGCTCTAATTGTTTAAAGGAAAGCTCCTTATTTTGTTCAATCCAGCCATCTGAAAGTTCATATGTTAAGAAGCTCTTCTCACTCTGAAGTGGCTTTGAAATACGTTTGAAGATAAAAGGCTTTTTAAAAATTATTGTTGGCATTGCTTAGGAGAGGAGGGAGCCACATTGCTGCCATCATTTGGGAGACTTCATTCCTTTTTTCTCTTTCCATATATAGCAGCCAGCATCACAGTCTCTCAGTGAGAATCAAATATTAATGAATATATTCCTCCAAAAATAGAGGTAGGGGTATCTCTGCTTTACAAATGTGAAAGAGAGGCAAGGAGTATGGGATTGATATGACTAAGTCATCATGGCTTAGAAAGGACTTCGCTTTGTCATCAGAAAGATCTCAGCAATTGAGCAGTAACACTGCTCATGGACAGTCATTTTAAAGTCAATGTTGATGAGTCACAACACTGACGTTAAAGGGAATCCAGAGCAACCAGGTCATATGTAAATCACTGCATTATAGCCATTAGTTAGGTGAACTGAATCACAGAATCAGAGAAGAGTTGAGGTTGGAAGGAACCTGTGGACTTAGACAAAACCCTCTGCACAAAATCAGGCAAAAGCTTGCTCAGCACCGTGTGCAGTGTACGTTTGAACATCCCCAAGTACGGATGTTTTACAAGGTTCCATCCAGTGTTCGACCACCATCACCATGAAATTTCCTTCCTAATATCTAGTTAAAAATAACCTAAAAATCCCTTGTTGCAACTTGTGTCCACTGCCTCTTGATTGCAACTTGTGACCATTGCCTCAAGAGGAGTGTGGTTCTACCTTCCCTCTACACTTTCATTAGAAAAACTGCAGTAAGGTCTCCCCTACAGCTCATCTCAAAGCTGAACAAACCCAATTCTTTCAATTCCTCTTTGTATCATACAGCCCTGTTCCTCATTCATCATCTTGTTGGTCCTCTGATGGATGTGCTCCAGTATTTCAGTGTCTTTCCTGCCCTGAGGAGCCAAAAGTTGTATGAAGCTCTGCAGATGCAGTCTCATAAGTGCTAAACAAAGCTAAGTCACTTAATCAAGCTGCTGGCTACTCTCTAGTTAATACAGCCTGTTATTTGGTTGGCTTACTTTGCTGCAAGGCTTACTTTACTGCTGACCCATGGTCAACTTTTGCCTAGGCGAAGCACAAGTTCTTCTCTGAAAAATACAAAAATGTCTTTTAGCTAGCTTACTTGATCATGATTACAAGATTAGCGAAGTGTCAGGCATTTAAAATACATCTCCTAAATCCAAATTTACTGGCAGAGATGAAAAGATAAATGTAATTTCTGTATTTACTAAAGTAAAATAGGAATTATTCAACAGTCCCTGGCACTTGTCTGAACATCCTTCTGTGACATTAGTAATAATCCTGAACAATTCTATTGCTGATTTGTCATTTAGGTTTTAATGTCTGTTTAGAAGTCTCTGAGCATCATTGTTTCTTTATTGATGAAGGATAGATTTCTTCTTTACTGTGGGGTTTGTCTTCAGCCACATGGAGGATGAACTCACCCTGGCTGACTTCAGCCATTCATATGGCAGGTGCCTAATCCCATAATGAACTTTCAGACAATAAACACATCCAGTAAACACATCCAGTGAGCTGAACCCATTCATAAGAGAGAAGCTTAGAAGAGGAAGGACATGTGTATGTGTGTTGACAGGTCTAGATGAAGACGTTAGACTTCATGTCTAATATTCAGACAGCCAAAATTAGATTATTACACCAATTTCGGTTATAAAGAAATGTAATAGTAGGTAGTAATAAAATTCAGGAACTTTATTCTACAGCAGTATAAATTGCTTTCCCCTACTGAATTCTGTGTAACTGTGTTTATTTTTATCAAGGGTAAAGCTAAATTAATGGATCTGAGCCATGCAAAATCTAAGATTGTGCAAGAATCTGTACAGCTCATTGAAGACTAAACTAATATACCTATGCAGAAAATTAGTCTGAGTAACTTGAATGATGCACAGATGTAAATCAGAACAATCTTCTAGGATTCCATGGTGTCCCTGCAGCAAATTCTCCAGAGTAATTTTAAATATCAGTATACTATTATTTCCTCTAAGCTATCTGAATTGATTTCTGTTGTGTGTAGGTCTTCTTTTTAACTCCTTGCTTTGTCTTAATTATTTTCCACACAATCATTATTTGTGCCACTTAAATAATTTCTATATTACCATTTCCATATACTCATATGCCAACTCATATACATGTAAGTGTGAATGTTTATCTGTGTGTTTTTTCTTGATCACAAGGAAGTTCAGGAGACCTAAACCAAAGAAATAATCTGATCTGGGCTTCCTCAAATCACATAGAAGATTTTACTTCAATAAGGCTCTTGTTTACATGGGCACCAAAGGAAGGTGAAAATGTTCCAGTTTAAATAGGAAATGAAGTGGAACACATTTTAACATCAGCTGGATGTGTACTGGCTCGTAGCACACACGTTTCTGTCTGCATAAAATCAGCATGTCGGAATTTGCTTGGAATGGCAATTTTTACAATGCTTATATATAGTGATATTGAAGGTGAGCCAGAGATAACAAGGTAAATATGAAGTTATATTTGTGCTCACTTGAGAGCAATTTTTCATTGCAATTGGGCTTTCAAAGGGATATAAGGATCCTGAATGTTCCATTCCTATTAAATTGATATTTAAGTTTTTAGGCAGACTTGGAAAAGAACATCTTAATCCTTATTATTTTTCAGCTGAACACCTTTGCAGCACTAGTACTGGAATTAAATGTTTATAATTTTTAACCCCATAAAACAAACTAGGATTTATGGTTCACTAACACTTGCCAGGTAACATAGTAACGTTTCACAATTATAGCTATAAAACTAAAATAAGCCCTTACCCCACACTCCTCCAAAGACTGGATGCCTAAAATAAATGACCTTGATCAATCAGAAGCTGTAAATGAAATGTAGGAATCTCTGGAGGTAAAGTTTGCTATGTAGATCTTACAAAGGACCTGAGACCATAGGGTAATAACTTTTTTATCTTAGAAATTATAAATATAAGGTTCCTTAGTCTCTTCAGCTTAACATCTCTGTAGAGGAATAAGATGTTAATATTAAGAAAGGTACCACTTGTTTGCCTGTTTTACAGATCTGAGAGCATGGACTGCACATAACCCTAGATATTCACAGATTTCTAACTGAATCACCTAAAATCTGATTAAATCAAGCCAACGAAACATGGAACAATCACCCCAGACTGGAATCCAAATGCACCACTGTAGTTTGCTGATCTGATTAGCACTGTAGTACAGGATGGAGCCTGTCCATTTTTCAAAGCTGGGCCAAAGCCTTGAACAGTTGTTTGTAGATGAGGCTTTAGGTCTCAATAGTTCCTACAATTATTGCTGAATCTGGCCTTGGCTCAGGAATAACTTGTTGTATTGAAAAGATTTACTACCCTAACTATATCTGTATCTCAATTTAATGAAAATGTTAAGGATAATTTGATGGTCTCTTGCCAGTGTAATTTTAAATAAAATGTCTTCATTCCTTGGCAGTGTCTGTTGGCACTCTGGTTTAACTAAAGGAAGTGCTTAAGTGAAGTGCTTTTTATGTTACAGCCTTGCCAGTATCTTCTCTGATAGAACAGATTAAATTTTCAGTGTTTCACCCAGAGTAAATAAATTTAACAAAAAATAAATCACCTTCCACTGTAAGTCTATATGATAGCAAACCTTACTAAAGCATTACTAGAAATCACATATTGGCCTATCACAGCATTTGGACTAATCTCAAGCCTCATCTCCTGTAAATTAAAGTATTTCTAACTTATTTACTGTTCATTTATTATGCACTTCTGTAAAAATGTTTCTGCATCTTGGGAAGTAATGTAGCACATAATAAGATATTGCCAGTGCATCTTAGAATTTCATCTGAGTTCAGCAAGTCAGCATAAAAGTTTAGGACACTTTATTATAATTGCATAGGGAACGGAAAGTAATGGTAAGATGGTGACAATTTGGCCATCATTCCTTACAGAACTGAGCAATTGCCAAATATACTCTTGATTGCCTACCCTGTCTAAATCAGGAATATAAGCACAGAATGGGGCCAGAAGGACAATACGTCAGAAGTTAAATTGTTTGGGGATTAGTCTGAGAATAAAAAAGACTGTAGATACAAAATAGTTCTTAAAGGGTAAACCAGCATATATAGTACTTATTTTCTTTTTAAATTTTAAATGCCATTGATTTAGTACATAGGGAGAGTGTGTACAAAAACTGTAAGATCTCCTTGACACAGGCAGATTGTGCTGCTACTTACATTAAGGCACCAGTAGCTCCATAATTTTAAAAGTTCTTAGGTTACCTCAGTTATGTTATCCTTACCACCCAACACAATATAAATGTGAGATCTTCATCACTGTTGGGAAGGAATTATTTTCTCTTATTATTACTACCCAACAAATCTTCTTTCTTCTCTTCAATACCAAGGTGCCAACAAGCTACATTTAGAAGATGGCTTTGAATCGAGTCACTCGTAGTGAAAAAGGAAAATTAAGACTTTACTTAGTTATGTACCACAGTTCTTTTCCTGTCCTTTGGTACTAAGATGCAGGCCCAGGAGAGAATCTTTCGACAAGTTTCTCTGTAATGTGGATTGACTCACACTTCACCCATGTTTCTGAGAAATGTGACTGTGTTGCTGTTTTAATTTCGATGGTGTGCATTTACAAGAAAATAAAGGTATGTGCACGCTCTTGAAAAACTTGATTGTGGATAGTGAAAGAAATGTTGAGTAATGACGTCTTTTTAAAAGGCTGCATCTGATGAACAACTAGACTTCTGCACTCCAGCTAGAAGCAAAGTATACATATGCCTGTGGTGGGAAAAAGGAACAATCAAAAGGCAGAGAACTGTGATGAGAATGCAAAAAATTTTGTGGAATGTACAATAAGAAGATAAGAAAGATGAAAAACTGCGCACAGAGCCAACCCATTGTAGCAGGTAAGGCCGGTGGGTGTAAACACGTATAGAAGATCCATATTCATAGATCCTTGAGTATGTGTTTGCCACGGCCATGAATGCACTGACAGGACTTAATCACCTTGAATAGCTTCACCTGGACCCATATTTGAGCACTGCTCATTGGTTCATCTGAACTCAGGTATACCTGTCTCCTCCCTGGATGGACCTGGGAGCTACATTATGGCATTGTCTTCTGCTCATGGCTGGACCCTCTGGACTCATTCCTTCTCCCTGCCTGTGGCTGTTGGTGGACCCTCTAACTGCTGCTGAGCTCTGCTCACTGTGTCTGGATTCTGTGGGATTACATCTTGACCCGGGAGTGTATGGCCTACACTGGGGTCAAACCCAGCATGCATTCATCTTCCTTCACAGATCAGGCCCGATCTTGCTCCTTCCTGAGACTACTAAACCAGTTCTCACTCCGACCTTTTGACTGACACTGAGTTTCCTGAATTTTGTATTTTTTTTGCCACTGTGATGATAAAAACATATGTTTTGTGCTAAAAAAAAACCAACACATTTACAGCTTCTTTTATGTTTACATAAATTCCCTGTATCCAAGATACAAACGCACAGTTTATTCTGTTACATAAGTTTTCATTTAATAATATTACACCTAGAGAGGCCTCTAGGGGCACATGCAAATCACGAAGACTTCTGAGGCGAAAGAGTCACCAGTTGGGCCCCTATCACTTACCAACTACTTCTTCAGAAGGTAACAGCCAGATAAGACAGAGTATCTATGTCCTTCTGACACTGGAGCTGGAACCAGTCAAACGTGTATTAGTCCAAAACCTGCTTCACAGAAACTCTGCTCTCTGCAGTTTCATGTTTCTTTCACTTCTTATGTGAGGAGGGATTGTACCCAATTGGCTTTGCTACTGATAAAAATTTGGCACAAACTCATGACCTGACAGGTCTCTTCTGTCTCAGTGAAAATCAATTAATTAATTGCTAGGGAGACCTAGACTAGTGCTTTTCTGTATGAGACAAAGTATCAAGGCTTAGGTGGGTTTGAAAAGAACACTGTTGTGCTTGGGAAAAACTTTGTTGTCACTCCCATATAAAACAGTGTGATATTACATCAGCAATGCAACCAGTTGAAACTACAGACATTTGATGTGCCATTTCACAATGCTCTAAACCTCAACTGCATTTGTAAACAGTATTTATAGGAGGCCAGGTTTGCTTATACAGAAACTATGCTATCTTGGGAAATGCAAGGCTTGCCAAGCAGTTGCTCTCTTATGAAAAGTCTGCAACTTTAAAATTTAGACTCTTCTGAAAGTCTAAAAATCTCAGGAAATATTTCATTTGTCAGTCAGGTTGGCGATAGTTGAATGGCATTGTGCTCTCCGTATGAACAGCTGTGAAGCATATACATCCTCTCCTGACATGGATCCTTGCCACTTGTTTGTTGTGATATGTTGATGTGAGAATTCACAAGTTCGGGCTCAATTAAATTTCCACTGAAGGAAATGAAAGCTGGATTCAAGCAACTATATTTATTTAGCACTTCTTAGCTGAAGACTGAATAACTGCTTTTTGTTATTGCAGCTGTCCGTATCACCTCTGTATCTGGAAGGATGCAATCACAGCACTGAAAAATGGCCAACAAGCTATGAATATAAAATAGTGGAGACTCGGGTGTAGTTTCACCACTCAGGCCTGTTGCTTTGATGTTATAGCCTTTTCCCCTCTCCGTTTTTCACTGACTGCTGAGGCTCTGATCCCGGGCAAGAGCCCACTTGCATCAGGAACTTTTTCAAGAGGATTTTTACACCTGTGTAAGCCCAAGGGCCTGTACTTGGGTGTTCACTGTTTGGTCTTCGCACTGGTCATGAAGTCTGAAATGGTGTAATGTCATATGCTTATCTGACAAGGGCAAATGTATATATTTTTATATATATAATGTATATATGAATGAAATGTGTGTTATCACAGCCCACTGCCACTGAGGCAGGCAGCCCTGTGCCAGGGCAAAATGGGACCCTCAGCTCAGACCCTTTCCTCCCTGCAGCCTGCCTGTGGGGCAGCAGTGGTACAACGGTTCCAAATCCGCCTCCAAATGCTCCTGCACAGAATCAACTAGGTGGGAAAAGCCCTTTAAGATTGTCAAGTCCAACCATTACCCCAGGACTGCCAAGACCACCACTGAAGAATACCTCCACAAAGCTCGTATTTAATATGGATGAAGCCACCGTAGCTGGGACAAGCCGGGTGCCGCTCAGGACTGTGCTGGGCCCGTTGGACACAAGGCAGTCGTTAGGCCCGGGCAGTGTGCAGGGCCCGGTGGGGCTGACAGGCCCCGACCCGCTGCCACCCGCCTGAGGACGCAGCGGACCCAGGCGCTTCCTCGCAGAGGCCGAGGAGCGGCGCGCGCGGGAGGCGCGGCCCCGGCAGTTGCGGGCGGCGCTCGCGCCGCCGCGCCCGGCCCTCGGGAGCGCGCCCGGTAGGCTGCGGGTGGCGGCCATCTTCTCTCCACAGCCGGCTGCTCCCCCAGTGCAAGCGAAGCAGCACCGCCAGCCCCCTCCTCCGCTCCCTCCCTCTTCCTCCTCCTCCCTCCCACTACACTCAGCCGTCGCCGCCGGTCAGAAAGGGGGTGACCGGGAAAGCGAAGGCCGCGGCAAGGGGGTAGGGAGGGAAAGCCGGACCGCCGTGAGGCGAGCAGCCCCACGGGGGAGGGTGGTGGGGGCGGCGCGGGGCTCGCCTCGCCTCGCCGGCGGGCGGTCCGCGGGGTGCCAGCCGCGGGGGGAGTTCGTGCCGCCCCGGGGCCGGCAGCTCCGCTGTCCCTGCCAGCGGGCCCGCGCCCCCTCGGCGGGGTCAGCTCGGGGGGCCGGACCCCGCTCTAGATGGGATAAGCTGTAAACATGTTTAGCTTTGAAGGGGATTTCAAAACAAGGCCCAAGGTGTCTCTCGGAGGAGCGAGTAGGAAGGTAAGAATCGGTGCCTGTCTCCGTGTTTGTGCTTGTGTCGGTTTCCCTCGTCCCAAGCCTGCCTTGCCTTCATGTGTTTATCGTTATTTTTACCGTTGGGCCTTCAAAAATGGGAGCAGCTATGACTAAGGTTTAATAGAGGGGGAAAGAAATCTTCCCGATGGTATGTTTATCGTTGATTGCCCTGGCTCTGTGTTGTTATTTTTTTAAATTTATATATATATATATATATTTAAATCAGGCCACACACATCCCAGTCTTGTAGTGTAGTAAGAATTGTGGGAAGCGAGGAAATGTCTCCTTCGCTCGACCTCCCTGCGAGCAATCTGGTTTGTTGTGGCTAGTGGCACCTCCTGAGCCCTTCCTCTCTAGGGCTCCCGGGGTGAAAGAGGGAAGGACTTGGACGCCTCCTGTCATTTATCTCAAGAGGGAAAGTCCTGCGAGGATCCGCCTCGTTGGAGGGATGGGGGGAGCCTTGTACAACTTGGGATCAAAGCAAATTGTTGGGAGAGGCTTCGTCCACGTGAGTGAGGGTGGCCGGGTCACAGGGTTAGCTTTTCTCTTGTCAAGTTTATGTTCAATTGGTCGTGTGCAGAGTGGGCAGCAGTTAATTGTGTGCTGTACCCAGACTATTGAATCTCCTTGTATTTATCACTAGAAGAGAAACTGAATGATCTATTTAGATCTTGCTGATTGGACAGAGTAGTCAGATGTTTAATCTATGCACTGAAAGGCATAGAACTACTGAAGAACAAGGGTAAGGACAGTGTTTTTAGAAGTGGCTTGATTTATAAGGGTCACTTTATTTCAGTGTATAAAATAGTGATTCCCATGTTGTCATTGGATGTGATTGCATGGGAAATGAATAAGTGTTTTCATTAGTACTTTAAAATCTTAATGGAGTAAAAATAACTGAAATTTTTGTTATTGTGCACTGTAAGCAACTTGGGTTCTGTAAAATTTTGCGGTTTGGCAGTACAGTTAGGAAATGAGCTGAAATACTGCACCTTGTGATATTAAAATCACAGCAAAGTTTGCATTTTGGTGTGTTATCTTACGTAATTTGTGAAAGACAACATGTAACAGAACTGCATTTAAATTGTGCAGCTTTCCATCTGAATCATTTTCTGTTCATCTCTAAGACATTTCTGTGCATTAGGCTACATACCAGGGGCATTACATGAGGCAAAACTACCATAAATATTCCCCAGCTGAAATTGGCAGGACAGGCCCTTGTCCTCAGCTGAACACTTCATATACTTTGCAACTTCTGACACTGACTTCCAGGTAGTGTTTTGTGCAAAACGTGTTTTCTTCTACAGAATTAAACATCTGTTGTCATCTTCTTTTACCCCTACTGATCTCTAAATGAATATTGAGTAGAATTTTATCTATTTTAATTATATTGGGCAAACTTATTAGTGTTATACAGGTATAGATAGTCAAGGGCGCATAATACAAGCTAGAGGAAGTGAAAACTGAAACTGATGTGTGCCCTTCACTGTGCCAAATCCAGAGGTCGTGTTTCATGATTGGGTTTTTACTGACTAGCCCACAGATTTCATGATTTTACACTGGTACACTGAAGTGCTTGTGCTGCATCAGTGCACATCAGTTCGTTGCACCTTCGGTTATATGGACATTATAGAATGCCATTGAAATAGCAGCTTGTTTCCAAAAACTATGTACAGTAGCAACGAAAGAATTTATATTAACAGTACTAAGAGTTACTTCTAAAAATGCAGTTTATGTGAACTTTATGTAAGGATACTACAGCAGAGATTGGTGTGGCAAGTGTTTATATGGGTTCCATGAGCTTCTCATTTCATGTCACAGGCTTCTTTTGATCACATTTCTCATGCCTGTTAGGGTTCGGTTTTACAAAAGGCTGAATTTTAAAATGTTTCAGCTTTTTGTGCACATGGAAAAAAATGCTTCTCTGACAAATCGCCTTGTCCTCCCAAATGTATGTAATTTTAGAAAGATGCAGCATATAGTTCCAATTCTGCATCTCTGCGATGCTCTGTTAGTTTGCTGGATGCCTAGCACTGCCTATTTAAATTTTTTTTGGGAACAAAGCACAACTGATAAATACTTGTAGAATCTGTATGGAAGCTGCTTAATGCTAAGAATAACTCTACCCAGTTTGGGGAAGTTGCCCAAATGTTGTTGCACCTGTGTAGCCACATTAGTGAAACTCTTCCAGTACGAAAACAGGGACTCCAATGCTAAAGATGCACTTAGAGTCTTCTCGATGTGGATGCAACCACACCAAAGTAAATGATCAGCAAATCTGACTATTAAAAGCATGGTTTTGCTAATATAAGTGCAGCTGCAGCCAGTAACTGGTATTGGTCACACATGTTGATACCCTGTCTGACATGGCCCTTTCTGTCTGTCATGTTTTCCTAGGCCTCAGGAGGGGCTGACCTCAGCAAGTGCTACAGGGATAGGTATAATGATAGAAATATAGTTGGGGACTTAATGGCATTGTGGCAGTTAGGTACTGTATCTAGTGTACTTTCTTAGCACTAACTTTTATGACATTTTTGAATAATAAAAGCGAGAGCTTCTGGTTTGTTTTTACGATATTTGCATCTTATGTTTGTGTGTATTACGTTGGTCTGAACTGCATATGCTCTAAAGAGGCACTTCAATCCATGACACCTTTTTGCCAAAAAAGTAGTCTTTAAGTATTGTTTATTTTTGTTAAAATCCCAGATTGCAGAATTAAAGTTCTCAAAATGACTATCACAGTGACTGATCCTTTCAGAATATTATTGTAATATTCTAATATTACATTGTACATAAGTGTTAAAATAGAGACAGTATTGTCAGTGATTGGAATGTTTCCTCTGTATCAACTTTCCAAAATCTGCTGATTCATTTGGACTGTTTGCATTAGTTGTGTGTTTGAGGTGTAGATACTCTGTTTTGTTTATTTATTTATTATTTTTTGATTTTTGTGGTTGCTTCTTGTCATTTTAGAACATGAGTCCATGCTTTATAAGGCTATTCAAAAGATATTTTCAGATCTAGTTTTAATTGCAACTGGCAAAGCATTTTTTTTACTTTTGAAGTAGAATAGCCTTAAAAAATGGGTACTGTTATTGGAGTTCAGTATCTGAACATCTTGAATTAGTCATGGATTTGTTGTATAGGACAGGAACTATTGCCTAAAAGACTGAAGCTGCAAAATTTCTATGGTGTGTCAGGCAGGAGAACAGAGAACTGTTCTGGGGGGGCAGTTCACATGGAGCTAACCCAGCCTAACTCTGCAGTGGACAGAAGCAGATGGTCCTTCACCTGGGTGGTTCCCACTCCATCCGTTGTATCTGCTGTAGTGAAGGTAATTCTTGAAGGTGGCATGTCACCATGCCTTCTGGTGGCCACTGGCAGGTTTCGCTAATTTTATCATTAAGTTGGATTCTTGGTGGGATAGTGCAGAATCTGTTTAACCATGTCAGCTTTATTTGGTACAGTCAGGCCTGGTGTTCCTTCATTAATTTTATCAGCCTTGAGAAAAAGATGAGGTACCAGTCCTTTAGTACGTCCATGCAGGGGATCCCCATGCCTGTGCTGAGACAAGGGGCTCTGCAGGTCCACATGGTTTGTTTAGGTTATGAAATGTATTAATGATGTTTTGTAAGCCTTTAACCAGGAAAAATGGTTAAAAGAATATTAAGTCAAATGTACAATATCACTTGAGATATTTAAACCACATTTTTATAAATCCCAGGAGTATTTAAAATAGAGTATTCTTAGAGAATTTGTGATACAGATGAGTTAGTACTGTCATGACAGCGAAAGTGAAACCAACTGAACTGAATTTCTCCTTAGTTTTTGGTTTTGTTTTTTTGTGGAAGACATGGAAAATTTCTAATGAAGAAATATTGATGACTCCATCTCTGTTTTAAAAAGTCTCTAATTTCTGTTAACATGGACATTTTTAATAATCAAATATATTCAATTTACAAAGTTTGTTTCCATTTTATTTTAGTAGTTACTGATAACACTTTCTTAAATTAATAGTATAATGTTATGCATTAGATTCCTTATATTCTCCCCCTGCCCTGCTGTCAGCTCTAGAAGTGCCTTGTTTGGTCTTTGTTGTCTGTATTCTACACATTAAGTAACTTCTCAAGGAATAAAAATTAATGATTTAAAAGCAATAGGCTCTAAGATTGCTAGTGCATAAAGAGATATGCACAGGCTGGGATTGTTTATAGTGATAGATGTCTGTAGGATTTAAGCAATGATGGACCAGATTTAAAAAATAATTGTTTCTTTCTTACTGATTGAGGAAAATTGTTACTATTTTCAGGAAGAAAGAATTACTTTTTTATTATATCTTGAATCTATACCAGGTCACCATTGAAAAGGAAATGATGCTAGGGATTTGTAGCACAGGTTTTCTAGATTACAGTTAGAAAGTTACAATTTGTTTTTGAATGGTGGGAAGGAATTGCACTGCTTTGCTCCATAAGACCTTTGCCCTGTAAGGCAAATGGTGTAGATTATGCGAGTATATACCTCATTCTGAGTCAGAGCTGTGTTTTGTCTGGACACTGAAATGTCAAAGCTTAAGTCTTGAAATATTCTTTGAATTTCATATCTGTGGTGTAGAGACCATCAGGTTGTAAAATAACGATGGTATGTCAGTAGGAAACTAAATTAGTGCATACTAGAGTCTTTTGGACTTTTTCCACTCTCAGTGACATTTAAAATTCTCATTTCAAAGGAAGCTATGAATGATGGAGTTATAGTTAGCTGGCAGCAGTGATTACACTATTATTTCTCCAATTCAGAACAAAAAAACCTGCTTTTATAGATAGTCTTTCCCCTGCTTGATTTTGAGAAAATGAAAAGTCAGTGAACTACAATGATGCATACAATATACATCTTAAAAATCATAGTAGAGACAAACAGAGTGAAACTAAACCAACTTGTTTGCATTTCATCTGGCCTCTAGAGCCTCCAGTCAATTCCTGGTTCCACTGTGCATGGCTTTGTAGCTCCTGTGATTAAAGTGGTTTCAGATACTCCCTACATCCTACAGTAAAATTTGAGCTAACATGCTGTTTTCTAGCAGGCACTGTGACATTGATTTTAGTGAGGCCGAGGCTTTCCCTGGCCAACTGCCTCTTCCTGGGCATATTTTAACTACTTTAAAATACCTTCTGGAAGAAGAATATAGACTCAATTCTGATGTAAATTATCAGTGATATGAAGACTCGCAAACTGTTTTAAAGCAGAGCTTTTCAAGCTGCTGCACGTTTTACTCAGGCTGGCTGAGCTGTATGTCCACTGGAATTTAAATTGTTGAGGTTCAATTCAAAACATTGTTCTTAAAATGCTGATTTCTTTTAATATTCAGAAAAAAAAAAGAAAAAAGTGGTGTTTATCATGCCTAACAGAATGCTGGGAACTAGGGAACACTGTTGAGAACCACTTTGGAGGGGGGTGTCTCCCATCCCATTGTCCACCTTTGTTCTTTAGAACTAAATGCTACAAAATCTTCCTTTTATTTGTTGAAATTACGTTAAAAGGAATATAATTATTTTAATTGCTTAGGTCACTTAATTTGTTTTGGTAGTTTCTGATTTTTATGTGGTTCAAACTAAATTCAGATGAAAAGTCATATTCCTCATTTTAAAGGAAAGAAGCAAGATGCAAGTTCTTGGGTTTTGTAGATGAAAACCATACAAGATTTTATGCTTGTTCCCCAAAAATTAAAGGGTTAAGTCCTTATTTGTTTTTCTGTGAAAATTCCCTGAAAGTCATGCCCTGTACTTTGCATGTTCTATCGTAATGATAAATAGAATAGCATTCTCAACTACAGAAAATAATAAACCTTTGTGGCTTTTTGAAAGAATCAAGAAATATTAGAAATATTTGAAAAAAGATAATTATTTATAAATTTTTTTTCCCCTGAACCTGAGTTTTAGGTCAGGAGGGCTTAAAATGTTTTCTCGCTGTTGATGCAAAAGGTTAAAATGTGAGAAGACTCATAATTTGTGTATATATATATATATATAATATATATAATTTGTTATTCAGTCTTTGCCTAGGATATATAAAGGCTAGGAGTTGCGTAAACATGCTCTTGCAACAGAAGAGTGTATTTCAGCAAAATGAGGGCAAGAAAGCAGTTTTAATTAATTTATCTTTTTCTTATATATTTAATTGGAATTTTTGGTGCTCTGACATTGACATTGTTACACTGTGAGATGCAGCTGTTCTCATCAACTGGTGTGTTATAGCAGTGATGTGACTCTGAACTTTGCTGTGGTGAATCATATGGTACATAGCAGTTTTAGCCTGATGCATAAATTAACATTTCAGATATTATTTGTTTCTTTGATGGTAGTCACAAGCTTTCCGTTCTATATACTGTCCTCCATCTGCTTCCTTGTTTTCACCTCTTTCCCCCTTCTCTCTTATTCCTTGA
The DNA here is from genome assembly GCF_012275295.1 of Melopsittacus undulatus. NCBI lineage: Eukaryota > Metazoa > Chordata > Aves > Psittaciformes > Psittaculidae > Melopsittacus > Melopsittacus undulatus. The sequence continues at coordinate 106,416,385 of NC_047527.1, forward strand.
GTCACATCCATAATGTCTCATTGTGTTTTGTTGTCACATACTGTTTCTTTGCTGTCTTGTTTCTTTTTGTCATGACTCACATATCTGGTAAAGAAAACTTCTCAAATTGGGCTTTTCATGGTCCTGTAGCTTGCGTGATAGAACTTGAGGTTAGTTATCTTTACCAATATCTTCTGTTAGAGGAAGGAGGAAACAGGAAAAGGACTGCTAGTAATATACTAAACATAGCATGAAACATGCAGATAGTGTATTCCCTGTTCTGCATTTTGGAGGTCAAGCTTCTGAAGAAAGAAGGCTATATTATAGAGGTGTTGGGACTTTGACTCAGTAAATGCTTTTCACTCCTTCAAGTTAGGACTGAAGGAATCAAGACAAGCTGGTGCTTCATTCTGCTTGAAATGTCTGCCTGGCTACCTCGATAAGTAGACTTGATACCTGACGTCTGCCTGTTTCACAGGTGAAGAGAGAAGACAGTGACTATTGCACAAGTGAGGCAAGGCTGATGTGAGCAGGAATGAGATAGGTGTGATCTTCAGGAGTTACTATCAGATGATCTCATACTGTGAGTAGCTCTGCCCTTAGGTAGGCAGGAAGAGGTGGTTGGAATAGCAGCTGTAGCTGTCAGCAGTCATGTGACCATACAGATGGGAGTTGTCAAATGTACATCTGTAATGCTGTTGACAGTCACAACCAGTCAAAGAGCAACAGCTACTGAGTTTAGCTTTTTGTCGTTGTGCTGTTTATTAAGAGGCAAGGCAGGGAGGATTTCAGAGATGACTGTGCAGTTAGCTGTCTTTAAGAAATAACTTTGTTAGGGTGCTTTGTAGGTGAAGGAAGATTATTTCATAGCTCTCTTTGTCTCTTTCCCACATCAGGTTTGCTTTCTGTTGCATATCTGCTGTTATTTTTTAATTTCTGAAGAGGCTGTATATTCTTACTGGGTTGAATAACTCTGAAGGAGATATATTTTTGTTGTATTTAATTTAAATATATTCATTAGCCATAGTCTTTATTCCATTCCTTTGTGTTTCTGGTCTGTCTGTGTCTTGTGAACAAGAATAGTATTGTTCAACTGATCGTGTTTTTTTAAGGGTGGGATATACTTACCTGAATATGTTATTCTTTGTCTTAAGACAATTCCTCTGTCATATCTAATTTATACTTTAAATAGTTGGTGCTTTTCTTTACAAATACTCAAAGCAAGTATGTGACATTGACTAAAAAAAAATATCAAATGTTAAGTTTTTAAAAGTGGATTGGTGTAAAGAATACTTACTTCAAAGAGGCCCAATTTCTGATCTGTGCAAAGCTGGTGATACACTGACTGAGGATATGCTGCCCTCTTGTAATATCCTTTCCTCTCCAAATACTTAAAATTACTTATTTCTGATAAGCCTTCTGGCTGCTTATTTTCCTTTATCTACTAATCCCTTGCATGTAATGTTTGCATTTTTTGTACCATTCTCCATGCATATGTAGTAATTTGTCTTCCCTTTTCTGTACATTATTTTGCTTTTTCTTTCAATGTACTTTGAAGTGTAAGGACAGATTCAGGAGCTTTGCTTCTAAGCGGAAAAGCTGTCTTCATGGTGCTAGCTGCACAATAAAACTCTCCAAGCACATTGAAGAGATGTCACTCTTATCACTTCTAAATAGGAACCTCTTGCTAGCTTCCTTAATGCATCGGGTATCAGTTGTTGAAAAAGAAGCAAAGTCCTGAAACTTCAAGCTGTCTGTTGGTTATTTCTTAATTTAGTACATTATTTTGGCTTTTTGTGTGTGAGGTCAGAACCTCTTGCCCCATGCTACCAAGCAGACCTGTTGCTGGGATGGAGATACATGGTCTTATGTATGGATTTTGTAATGATTTGTTTATACTGTGGGGAAAGCCCTCTCTTTAGAGGGCAGTAGCTGTAGTTAGTGGTGTCTTTGGCCATAAATACTGCCTTTAGAGGAAAAGATGGTTAGCCTTCTTGTGGGATTTTTCTTTATGCTTTTTGCAGTAAATGACCTAAATTACAATCCAAACTTTAAATTCCTTTCTTGCATCTATGTTTTTGTGGGTCTTTTTTTTTTTTTTTTATTCTCCATTGGTGGTCTGCATTTTCTGTACTAAAGAAACCAGCAGAATCATTGCCTTGCTTTTTCTATCGTAAAAAAAACAACAAACAAAAAAAAAAAACAAAAGCAGAAGAGTTCTGGCTCATGTTTTTGTATCTTCATATGGACTTTGAAAATATTCCAGCACAGTTGTTCTAGATGTGGTTAAATATTTTATAAATATTTGTTTGCTAGCTTCAAATTTATTTTTATCTATTCAGATAAATTTTCAGCTTGAGTGTGATTGTTTTTCTTCTCTAGAATAAAAAAGGCATATGGAGAAAAAGGAAGTAGTCATTTGTATCAGAGACAAAAAAGAAAATAGTTTCCTTAAGCCTATTGTCTATTTTAGACTCAATTTGGAAAGGTGCCAGGATACTTTAGCTCTTACTGTCTGGAGCAGGAGCTGAATACTGTGCATGAGAAAGGAATAATTTTCTATATTTTCTTGGTAAACCATCCAGTAAGAGGTTCCTGCAAATAAAACTTTGTTTATATTTTGTAATCTGTGTGTACTGATTTAAGATTGTGTTTTAAAAACTGATGCAGAGGTTTTCTGTTGTAATGGTCCTGTTCTTTAGAGGTCTTTTGAATATGTTAGTATTCTTTCCTTTTCTCTATTGGAAAGGCCACTGTCCTGAGAGTTTGTTTATAGCCTTAGTTTGGGTGAAGAATTCAGAATTTTAAAAGAAACAGTTCTTGCCACTTATGTTATACAAGTCTGTGTTGACATCTTTTCCAGATAAGTTTTGAGGAAAAAGGTAAGTAAATGCAAGAATGCATTAGGCTGTTACAAGTTAGACAAAAGCATGGGATTTTGGAACAATGTGCCACAACTTGCTGCATGTACCTGGGCCAATGACTTACATACGCTCCAAGTGAGGAAAACACTCAGTAAACTTTTGGTACTACCTGGTAGGATTTGGATTTTATTATATTTGATCTCTCCCATTTGTGCATGGATGATGTTTGCCTACATTACTGGGATGCTGAGAACACAGACCTGGAAGGGGGTCAGTACAGTTTGATGCACTTTGTCTTTTTCCTTTTTACATATCTTCCCTCCTTCAATGCTTTTGAGAGGGCTGTGTTACATGTACATGTAAGCACAGAAAACAATTAACACTTTTCTCCAGTGTTTTATGTATTGAGAACAATCCCCAAAGTAAAGTCTAGATTAAATATAATGAACGCATTTGAATTATGTTTGAATGAAAATGCAGTAGTGCCTTTATTTGTGTCTTACAGGAAGAAAAGGCTTCTCTCCTGCATCGTACTCAGGAAGAAAGGAGAAAACGAGAGGTAAAGTAGACTGTAAGCGTTTGCGTGCACACTGGATTTTTCTTTGGTGCAATAACATTTGCAGTCCAAAGTACTTCCACTGCAGTTGTACTTGGTTCTGGAATGTTTTACGTCAGTTTGCAAGCCCTAAATAGTCTTCCAGTATACTAGAATTGACAAACTGTCTGCTTTTAAAGTGCTTTCCAGAAGGTAGTTTTATCTCAAAAGAAGGTAGTTAAGCATATGCTGGATGCAAAGGGAATTCTCCCTTTTATTTTGCTGCTCATTTGATCTGATCTGTGTTGGGAAAAAGATAGGTACTTGGTTAGTAAATTACATTTTTGCCTTGTCCATGTTCTGTTACTGTGGATTGGTCTCAGCAAACTCTCTTCTGCTCCTGGTTCTGCTAGGGTTTCCTGGGTGACCTTCAGTAATACGCTTCCCCAGTGTATGCCTCAGTTCAGGGAAGGTAAAATCACAACAGTGATGTTTGAATGCATCCAAAAGTTCTTTGAAATCACCTGATAATTGAGGAGCAAAGAGAAGTTGGTACGTGAGGAAGGAAACCTTAATACTGGTTTGTGATGGAACTTACTGCCATGGGTAATTCAGTCTGCAATAATGCAAAGAAGGAATAGGCACTGAAAGGAAAACTCCCCAGTTTTAAAGCATGAATATATATGCAATATGAAACCAAAATTGAGCAGTATGGAATTCAAGTGAATATGTTAATTTTGAAGGATTTTTTTCCCTTCTGAAAAGAAAATGTTGGTCTTCAAAATTATTTAAAAAGTGTAACTATGTAGGTTTCATGCTCATCAGAAGAACAGCTGTTCGGCCCTTAAAGGTGTGCTTGACCCATGCATGATTAAATACAGGTTCTGCTGTGGCTCCTCTGTTTCTGAGGACAGTTACTGCTTTTTGTTCTTTCCAACCTGGCTCTATGATTATGGAACAAGTTTAAGTATGAAGGATTTAACCAGGTAGTTCAGAATGATGTTATGAAACAGATCTATGGTCATTGTGTACTTGCCAACATACCAACAGACTTTTTTGCACTTAATAAACTTTTTGCCACATATCACCATACATTGCCATTCAGTTGCTTAATTCTGTATGCTGCAAAGCTGGTGCAGAGTCTTATACTTGTATCTGTGTATGTACAGATACACAATAATTTTGTATGACATATATTAGTTTCTCACAAAATGAATGACTCCTGAGAATAAAAACACCTATGCCTTTTAAAATAATGCCTGTAGCAGAATCTTAGCAGTGACCTCAGACTTAAAACCTTTGCAATTACAGGTCACTAATTGACAATTGTGTGTTTTAAGATAAAACCTGTACCTAGAGAAAAGGAGAACATACCTACTTTTTAGTCAAGCATTACATTATGATTATGAAGAGACAGTGCCTCTCTGCAATTGAAGCTCTCTCCTGCTTGCCCCCATACTTTACACATATATTGCTAGATACTTTGAAGAGAAAAACATTCTTTGGCCTATCAAAATTTTTATATTGGTCCATTCTTTAGTGGTAATTAGAATCTTTCAAGTATATGCTTATTCAGATAAATTGTTTTAGGAACCAGGGTTTCCAAGAAAAATAAAATAGGCATTGGATAGCAATTTCATCTGGTGTTTCTCTGGTCAGTTCAGGGTAAGTTCTTAAGTTGAATATGTCTTTCTGGGCCAATAAATTAGAAATCAAGGTTTTGTGAGTTGAAAGTTCATATGAAATGTATTTTAACAAACATATTTCCCAAATGTATTTTAACAAAACTTATAAAAATATTTTGATGTTTTATTTTACTTGGTGGCCCTCAGAATTACAAGCTTATTATAGTTTGAGGATTGATTAGGTTAAAATTTCTCTTACCAAAGCAGGCTTATCTGTTTTTGTCTCTCGATCTTTGTAGTTTCTTTGTAGCTCTAGGTTCACAAGCAACTATTTAATTTACTTCCCTCTTTCATCCCATAAGAAACTATATGGACTTTTATTAGAAAGCTAATTACAGCAGCTGCTTCCCTTAGATATTAATTGTGATGGATATGCTAGAGTGTTATCAGGGGACTTCTGAAATGCTCTTTCTATAGTACCTTAAATAAGCTGGCTTTCAGTTCCTCCAAAAGGGATGAATTTAACTACTCTTTCTAGCTGCTGAGAGGAACATCATAAAATAAGTCACTTTATATTTCTGGTTTGAAGAATAGACCAAGAATTTTCATTCATTTCCATATTGTGGAATTTTGTGTATCCTGGGCTTAAAGCATTAAACCCCATTTTCCTTTTTACAGCACTATTATCAGCAAATAAATTATTTTTTTTTTTGGTGTTGCTGGTTTGTTTTCTGTCCCCTTCTCCCCCCCCCCCCCGAATTTAAACTGCACCAGCTTCATAATACTGATATTTATGTATGTATATATATTTATATATATGCTTGCTATACAAGTAAGCAGGTCTTCAATATTAGCTGATGCATGCATGAAAAAAGAATATTGACACTTAGTTTGGTGAATTTGTCAACATTTTAGTATTAACACTTTGTCTAATAAAATAAAAGCGTGTTTATTTTGTAATGTTACATACTAAAAATTCTTTTGCAATATCTTAATGGTAAGTTTGCATTTATAACCAAAAGTCTTCTCCCTGATTTATGTGTGTTGGATACAGACCTTAAAAGTCATTACCTTACTAATGATTAGTGCTTAATTTTCATTAAAGAATCCTTCTGAATACAAATGTATTTGATAAAATTGTAGAAATTGGAATTAGCTCAACAATGTTGAACAATGTTGATTTCAGGTTTCTTGCTTTGCTTTGCAGGAAGAAAGGCGAAGGCTGAAAAATGCAATAATAATCCAGTCATTTGTAAGAGGGTACAGAGACAGAAAACATCAGGTAAGTACTTATTTAGAAACATAGAACAGTTTTGCTGAAAGTGGGACCTCCTAGTAATAAATAAGTCCATTCAGCAGTCTTCACCTTTTTGATTACTGTGTGTGCCAACAAACTGGAAGCTCTTTTTTCCCTTTTGACATTTTCATTTGAGTTTTAGTGTTTTAGTAGTTGGGTGTTGATTCCACAAAGCATGGCTGTGACAGTGGACTTCAGTGGGGTTATGCAATGTTTTTTTGAGCTGACAAAGCAGATGAAAACAGTTGGGTATTAAGCAACTTTCACACACCAGTGGAGCTTTTGCCCCTAAAATGTGGCTAAAGTAGTAGTTTTGAGTGAAAAGTAACATCTTTCTAAGCTGCTGTTGGGTAGATTTTTCTAATAAGAGTTGTATCTGTTTAAATTTGCTAGTATTTGTTAAGTAAACTAGATGAAAATGTTTGATGTGATATTCTTTACTTGAAAGGCAACAAATTTGTTGCAATGTATATTTTCTGAATTACAGAAAACAGTTATGGCTTTTATGATACTGTGTGTATGTTTTGATCTCTTAACAAATATGTGTTGTATCTGCTTTACTACTTTGCAACCTCTTTGGATGGGAACCTGAAATGAAGTTTTTAAAATTTGCATCTGTATTTTAAATCACAACTATTACTGATATGTTGATGCATGCCTTATTTTTAAGTACTCTATCCAAAGAAGTGAATTTGATCGCTGTGCGACTTTGGCCCAATCTGGAGGAAACTTTTCCACAGCAAATGGAGCTAATTTGGCTCTCTTAGTTCGTCAGTTACTCTTTTTCTATAGACAGAATGAGGATTCTAAGCGTTTGGTGAGTATTGTTACGTACTTTGATCTGTAGTACTTTTATTTTATGCACTTTTAAAGTACTCTTTCAGTTAAAAGATTTTGAATGGATGCAAAAATGCCTTTGATCACTTCAGTAAATTCATTTAAGAATTCTGGGTTTTGCTGGCGTGCACTCTGCTGCTTTTCATTTGGACAGAATAACTTAAAATTAAATTTTCTATGTGCCTGTGCACATACACACAAAATCTGTGAAGTGAAGCCTTGAAAAATCCTGTATTTTCACAGTAGTTTATTAAAAATAATACAATTCTATTAGAATTTAATTTGTAAGCAATATTTTCAAATTAGCCCTCTGGTCATTCTTAAGGTGTTTGTGTTATATTTATTTCCTTACTGGTCAGTAATGCTGGCATATGAATTGCAAAGTAACTGCAAATTTCCCAAATTATGATTCATAGTGTATATTAATAGTGGACATTGAAGAATTATGACTGTTTAAAACCAAAAATGAACAGATAAATTTGTTCAGGAGTAAAGTTATTTTGGAAGTGTGATTCAGTTTTAACTTTGAAAGTTCAGTACAAGCAGCTGAGTACTTTGTGTAACAATTGTGTTTTCTCAGCTAAACAAGGTTGTATTAGTTTATGTTTTGTAAGTCCTCCGAAGGTATCCAAAATAGGATTGAAATACTACATCTGTGTTGAAACAAATAATATAACTTGTTGTTATGAACAGTAAACTTATACATATCTTCTTCCAGGTATGGATGTGTCAGAATTTAATTAAGCAAAGTTCTCAGTTTGTTAAGCAATTGGATGGTCCAGACAGACTTACTTGCTTATTCCAAATAAAAAGACTGTTGGGGCTGTGTTGCAGGTAATTTTTTCTCACTGTGCTACTGTCAAAAAAGAGTTCAGAAATTATGTCGGGCATTTGCTTTATTCTTTCTGCAGCAGGTAATTAAATGTGAATTTATTTTATGGAGAGGACTGTTTATGTTAAATTCATGTGTAGGCCATGGTATATTATACTTTCCTAGATAAGAGCAATGGAATGTTCTTAAGCTCCATTGACTTTCCAAGGATATGCTTCGGATATATTTTGTTTTAAAATTAGTGTTAATTAAGATGCCTTTCCTCATGCTTCATTTTGAATTTAAAACATGTTAAGCAGTTACATTTTCGGTTTGGCAGTAAATTTTTCATTTGTAGTGGGAGGATCATGGGAAGGTAATCTATCTGGCAGCTAAAGACTAGTTTTATAAAACAATATATTTGCTTGTATCAGTCACACATCACCACAGCTGTGGTGTCACTGGATTGAATTGTACATTTTTACTACATTTGAAATTGTGGTTTTATAAATGTAGCTCTCTCCCTTTCTGACTGGGTGATGTGGCAAAACAAAAGGTGTGGAAGGAGGTGTCCCTGCCTATACACATAAGGAGATGGGAGAAGCATTTCTTCCTAACTATGTTGCCAGCATGATGATGGGTGTCTATAATTGTTTTCTGAGGTAGTTTAATCTTAATTAAAAGCTCAAAAAATGAGCAGTGGGACAGGTAGCCAAGAAGCGTTTCCCTGAGATAAGTTCATGATTCATGAGAAGCTGCAGCTTTTGATACTGTGGGGAAAAAAGAGGATGACTGTGTAATATTGTAGCAAAAAAATGGTAGTTTGATTGCAGCTACATCTGAGAAATAAAGGTTTTGTCAGGGTATCTTTGTTTTGTGAAATGTTTAGCTATGGTGTCAAAATTTTTGCTGACAGGTCCCATCTTTCTGAATGGCTGAGAAGAAAGCATTTTGTTAGTGCAACTGTGCCTGTAAAGTTCTCATACTAACAAATACTTTAATTCTAAACAGACTCTTAATTTTCACAATTTTTGTGGTTACTGGTAGTTGTTTCATAAGCAGCTTTCTAAAAGGATGGGAATGGCTGTGTTTGTAATATTTCAGTCTGTAATCAAACACATATTGTTTTAGTTATGCATACAATGTTCCCCAATGTTTGTGCTCAGCCCATATTGCTCTGGGGCTTTCATGGCTTCATTTTTAAAATGGGTGGTAATACATACTGGAGAAACATGTTATTCTTTGCTTCTCTTCCAATTTGTGCAGTAGACCTCCAAACTTTCAAGTCACTGACACTAAGAATTTAGTAGGTTGTAAAGATAAGAGTGCCATATTCATAGAAACCCTAAAATCAGGAATTATTATGACAAAAGTTGCCAACAAAAAGCTGTAGCTAAACTACTTGGGAACACTTAGAAACCTAATAGAATTAAGTTCCTTTAAGGAGAATGGGAAAGGTTTTATTTGTATTTATTTAATCAATGTACGTATGCCTGTGGTGAAATAAGACAAATATCTTGTTAAATAATTTTTTTTCATTTATAGGCTATTGCAAAATTGCAATGATGACAGTCTGAATGTTGCACTTCCTATGAGAATGCTTGAGGTATTTTCATCTGAGAATACGTATTTGCCTGTTTTACAAGATGTCAGCTATGTGACATCATTAATTGAACAAATTTTGCACTACATGATTCAAAAAGGTGAGTGGTTTGGAAATAATTAAAAATTAAATAAAATGTGTAATATCTGAAGACCATGTTGTTTAATCATGTTTTTGACTTTACTACAGACACAGTGAGTTCAGTCCTGTATGTACTAACAGAGCTGTGTGTTAGATGGATGTTTTGGTTGTAATGAGAAGACTGCTTGAGGAATTGCTGTTTGATTTCTTTGGGGATTCTCTTTATAAATTGGATATTTTACTAAGTTACTTATGTAGATTTATACCACAGATTTTGATATTAGGTGCATGTTACCTAAGAAAAGTTTTATCACAGTAGCTGTTTGCACACACTCTCACCCGCAACAGATCTAAGCTTTAGTTGTATAAAAGTTGGAAATTATGTTGTAGTACTGTTATCTATATCTACGAACATTCATTATTGTTGTAAATTGCCATTATCTTTTCACCCTCCTAACACTAGAGACACCTTAGCAAAGAGATGGTGACCTAGCTTTTATTTCCCTTGTAGCATCATCAGCAAAACTGTTTGCTAGACTGCAATCAGTTACACCTGTGCAAACATACTGGGAGTTAATGAATTGTGTAGTTATCACCAAAATTATGTATTGTGTTGAAGAAACTCTATTACTCTGAGAACGTGTGAAAAACATAATTTGGCTATCTGATACCACAGCTTGAGTTTGCAAACCCTAGGAACAAAACATGAAATAAATGATCCAGCTTCACTGGTATAAAACACAAAAAGAACACCTTCCAATTTGTTAGATAATTGGTGCAATAATTCTATGTAAGTTTTAAAGTACATTTAGTGGATTAGGCTATCTTATCCTGTTACTAAGGACTGGGTTTTAACTACTACATGTTGTAGTCACTATGAGGAAAAAGAATTACTATATGCATTTATTTTCCTTGCCTATGCCTAGTGAAAACTTCTCAAGTATTCGTGTTTGTCTTACTGCTTACTATATTATATCTTCCAGAATGCTCATATTTGTTCTTTGAGTATAATATTTAGTCCTCAGAGCCGATATATGAAAGTGTTAGTATGTTAGGTCATTAATTTTAGTGAGAAAATACAGCTTTCTGATCACTTAAAATGTAAACAAAAAGAAACGGTTTTATGCAACTATAGGTGTTCTGTCTCCTAATAGTTTATGATGGTTAATTTGTAAAGAATCTGTAGTCAGCTTTTATTAGTATATGGGTTTGCCTATGATTTGTCTTCCGTGTGTATCTTGTCAGCATTGATAAGTTGTTCCTTTGTGGTGACTTCCACTTGTTGCATTGTATGTGAAGTTAGGTAGTTCCTGACAAAGGGTCTTAGACTGGACCTCTCGGTGATGTGATGCTACTTACATATTTACAGTGGTTCCTGTAGTTGTGGAACTTGTGTTTTAGGAGTTCATTGAGCAAGAGGAAGTTGATTTAAGAAGAATAAAATCGCATGACTCCATTTGTACTTTAGTGAAACAGAAATAGATTGCCTTCTACACACATCTTTATGGCTTGGGTGGTAATGTGTTTTATTACTGTCTGAGAGATCCTTGATTTGGAAACTGTGTTCCTCAGCTTGCTAAAGCAAGTTCTTTATAGAACTTGGGGTGTTCTGCTAGCTGAGTTCTTAGCTGTATGATGCGGTCATGCTTTGGAAAAGAGGGAAACTCCATAATTTCTGACAGGGTGGAAGGACGGGTGTGAAAAACATGAATAGAATCACTCAGAGGAGAGCATCTTTTTCATAGTTCGCTGTTTAAAAATCTCAAATTTCTCGCTTAATCGGCAGGAGTGCTTGGGCTTTGAAAACAAAATTGAGTCTGAATGGAGTTATCTTTCTGTGATTTTATAAAGTGATGTTTCCAAAGAGGTTGCTGGTATATCCTGTTACTTACGTGAGTGTCACCTAGGCTATTGTGAAAAGTCTTCCTAAGTAGAACTTCATGCAGTGAATTATAAAATTCATTCAATTAATGTTGAGTATATAAACTGCTTTATACAACAAAGGAGGAAAGTAATACTGCATTTAAAAAGTTATGTTTCTTGTTTGCAGGCTACTACAAGTCGCTTTATTTGTTAATTAACAATAAGCTTCCCTCGAGTATTGAGTATTCTGATGTTTCTCGAGTCCCTATTGCAAAAATACTTCTGGAGAATGTTCTGAAGCCATTGCACTTTACATATAGCTCCTGTCCAGAAGGTGCAAGGTAAATAAAGATACTAGTACATACTTGTATACCCATTTCTAATTGCTTTTCTGGAGTGTCTGGCTGTTCTTTTGGTACAGTTTGTTGATTTGTTTGCAGTAGTCATGACTTTTTGGCAATGCTCTACATCAGTGGAACAATGTAGCTTCAGGTGCGTTTAAGATAAAGGCAATAAAATGCTGAAGACTACAATAAACAGCATAAGGAGCAGCAGGTATTGCAATATGCAAGGACATAAGAGTGCAAAAACTTAGATGAGAGCAGAGGTGCAGCTATGGGCAGATGAATTTTAGAGTTAAAAAGAACTTTGTGACAGAGGAGCTGACGTTTATGGAGTCAAGTAGTGAAGTCGTAGTTTACAAGCAGAAAGAACAAGGTATGTGGACAGATGGAACAAAAATCAGACTGATCGTAGCACATGTAATAGTGTTTTGTGTTAAAGTAGTATTTTTTTGGGAAAAAGAATAATTGTGGGTTTTTTAATATAGTTTTTATTTCAAGATAATAAACAACAAACTTCAGAATTATCTGAGTTCATGAAAAGTTTAAAGGTTAAAATTACAAGATCATCAGGAAAATGATGTAGTAGAAGAAGTTAATTTTTGAGAAATCTGAGTAAGTTAGTTTATCAGCACAGGATTAATGGAGCGCATCTATATAGTCATCTTGATGGATGTGTTCAAACTTGCAAATTAATCTACTGTTCTGTGGATATAATTGTGGGAAATTGTGTCTCTATTTTCTATAAAGGCAATTTTTCATCCATTTCAGGCAGCAGATTTTTGCAGCCTTCACAGAGGAGTTTCTGGCAGCACCTTTTACAGACCAGATATTCCATTTCATCATTCCAGCACTTGCTGATGTGCAGACCATTTTCCCTTACGAACTCTTTCTGAATGCACTATTATTAGCAGAAAGGAGAAGTGATGAAGCCCCGTGGCTTTTTTACTTTGTATTAACAGTTGGAGAAACATACTTGGGTAAGAAAACTGAATGGCAAATTCATTGTATTTTCATATTTCATAAAATCACAGTATGTTTTGGGTTGGAAGGGACCTTAAAAGATCATCCAAGTTCTAGCCTCCCTGCTATGGGCAGGGAGGGCAGGGACACCTTCGACTAGACCAGGTTGCTCTAAGCTCTGTCCAACCTGGCCTTGAGCACTGCCAGGGATGGGGCAGCCACAGCTCTTGGCAACCTGTTCCAGTGTCTGATCACCCTCATGGTAAAGAATTTCTTCATAATACCTAATCTAAATCTCCTCTCATTCAGTTTAAAACCATTCCCTCTTTTCTTAGCATTGCATGCCCTTTAAATACATGTTATGTATTTCCACAGTGTGGTTTATTGCCCAACAGAAAGGACAGTCTGGGGACAAAAGTGTTGGAGAGATATGTTTTATTAGCTAGTCTTACCCTTTTTGGTAAAAAATACACGTAAATTTGGTAACATTTACACATAACGTGTTTTGGTCAGGTATTTCTGGTAAAATATGCCTTATAGTGCAGTGTGATCCGGCTAACAGTCTTCTATTTCGATGTATGCACTACAGGATCCCTTTCAGAAGAAGGACTTCTTGTGTATTTGAGGGTACTCCAGACTTACCTCTCTCAGCTGCCTGTGTCTGCTGCTGGTACAAATTGTCCAGATGCAAACAGTGATTCTGAAGATGAGGATGAAGAGATCAGTAAAATGACAGCTGCACCAGTAAGCAATATGTAATTTCTTCTTGTATTACAGCAGTAGCAAATATAGGCAAAACATGATCATTGTAAGGCTAGTATTCTTCTATGTGTAGAAGGGAATATATTTATTTCTAAAAAGATAGGTGGCCACTCACTGTAAGCAAATAGAACTAGTTGCTTACATTAAAAACAAAACCTTTACTGTAATAAAAAATCTTAAAGTACTGATACTTTGCAGAAGCACAGAGCTTTTATTTAACAAAAAAAGGTTAAACTTCTCTTTAAATTTATATTTTACAGAAACTATTGTTCTTGGTGTTCTTCAAGACTGTGGTAATGCTAAGATGTCATGAAGCATACACATGTTTCCATTTTTTTTTTCTCATGGAAATATTAAAAGTTCAGCTTGTCTTCACCCTATAGAATTAACTCTTTAATATACCTAACTACCTTGAAGGCTCTCAAATGGAGAACACCTGCTTTCCGTAGTAATGTGTAGAGAATCTTTCACTATAAGCTTCCACCAGTTAAATGAATCTGTGACAACTTTAACTTCCTAACACCTGGATCAAGGATTGAACAATTGAAGTTGGAGAGTCTCAGAGATTATTTTGCCTCCCCACACTGAGCTGTGAAGTCTGGATTTTTGTGTCTTTCAGGCATTCTAAGATTTCTGGCGTTTTCTTGGTGAAGAGGTGAAAGCAAAAGACTATCAGCTCTTCTGAGAGATCCTGTTCCTATAATGCCTACTTACATTTCATTTTAAATGCTGCCTTTTACCTGTACATTTTTAGGTGCAGTGTGTTACTGTTACCACAAAATCTTTACAAAGATAGTGTCAATAAGATACTTTATATGCCAGATACGCACATACCATATGTGATGTAAATATTGGCAGATTCTCCTTGTGGCTTAGAGATACTGGTGATGTTTAAGAGGTGATTAGATACACTTCTCATGCTACCTGAACACGTATTAGCCACTGATGTTTTTCTTTGTTTATTAACTGATGGTTATGAATGCTAAAATACTGTTTGTAAAGGAACTTATGGTAGACATCCGTTCCTGGATTTCATGTCCCCTGATGTCATGCGGGAAGAGATGACTTAGGTGGCTTGTGGGTCTGATAATTTTAAGAATGGTACTGGGATATACATATGTGTCTATGTTTTAATTATTGTACAAGCAAACTTTTCTGGCAAAATTCTGAAGTATTTTAATTTTTTTAAAAGTGAGATACTTCTTCATTAAAAAGACTTAAAGCAGATTTTGCTCTAATATGTTCATAGGGTGATGGGAGAATATCAGTTCAGTACATAACTGAGGAGTGTCTAAAAAAATTGGATACAAAGCAGCAGACGAATACCCTACTGAATATGGTTTGGAGAGATTCAGCAAGTGAAGAGGTCTTTACCCTGATGGCATCAATCTGTCACACGCTAATGGTACAACACCGAATGATGGTGCCAAAAGTCAGGCAAGTATAAGTAATGATGTTGAACTGTAGTACATCTAAAATTGGTTTTATTACATAGATTTGTTTTAAATACCCTGTGATGTTACTGGGTTTTTTTTTCTTTAATCATCAGCTGAAATAAATAATTTCAAATGTACATAATAATTCCAGGCAAACTAAGGAGTGGATTCTTTCTGTTTCTTATTTTATTTCTTGTTGCTAGTGCCCTCTCTGAAGTAATTACTAAATCCAGAAATGTATGCTCTTGGTTTGTTTAGTGAGCTGCAAATAGGTTAGTTGAGGACTATGTAACAGGTAGTGATCAGTGTGATCAGAAAATCGCACACAAACAGGGATTTAAAAGATTCTTGAAAGGAGTTTATACATCCTTGTGCTCAGAGGCAGCATTTAGTGTTGTTGTAGTGAAGTTTGTGTAGCTTGTGTTTAAAACTCAGTGATACGGATTCCACAGTCTAGCTAGCTGAGCACTGAAACAAGTGTGTTTTCTACCCTCTATAATATATAGACAAAGTGTCTCTTGCTACAAATGCAAATGATTCCTAACTGTTGAAAATCACTGTTACTGTTTGGAAAGGGCTTTGACACCTGAAATGGCGATAAGACTTGTTAATTTGTACAGTGTTCTTTTACAAAGACTGCAAACCACAAATGTTACTAACAATGGAAGAGGATTTTTGACCTTTTTATTATCAGACTAAGACCCATAAATATTAACACTGTTCTGGTGCAAGTAGTTTTGAGTGAGTATGTAGTTGCTGGTAGTAAAGTAAGTATTTAGGGAATGCTGTAAACATAATTCAAAGTGCATTGTAAACAGTGATACAGAAAACTAATTAGGTGCTATCTTAGCCCAATGGTGTTTATAGCTGCTAAAGGAAGTAGGATGTCAGTGAAACTGTGATTGTTCGATTAGGGTAATTAGTTCTTTGTAGACTAATTGCATTAGAGCAGGATGTGAGACCTGAAGATCATAGCAGCAGTTGAATTAGAATGCCTGCTTTATTGTGGCAAGTAGTACATTGCCTTGGATAGTAATTACTGAGTTTAAACGCATCACTGCTTTGACTTAAGGTTTGCTAGTGAACTGTGTAGAAAAGGGTGTTTAATAAATAAAGAAGTCACACAGAACTTTAATTGTATGAGCATGACATCTGTTTCCTCTAAGAAGCTCTATCGGGTCTTTGCAATTATTTGTGGTAACAAGGTAGTTACACGCTGGATAAATTCAGGAGTTATGAAAGCTCTACTTAACATCTTACAACAGATAGTAATAACTATTCAAAATTTGAAATGAGTATAAATGTATAATTTTAGAAATAAGCAGTAGAGATACTAACATTCGTGTCAGTAATACTAATGAAATTACTTTTGTGGTCAAAATGGAGTTAATTCAGATATTTGGTAAGTTAAAGTAGATATTTAATTACTAATTCTGGCTTTCAAGCCAATCCTAAGTGCTGGGTTTGCCAGGCATCATCATGTCAGGAGGTATGAATCTTTTGTCTGTTCCCAGTGCATTTGAGACTTGGCCTAAGTTATCAAGCAGCTAAAACATCATTTAAAACATCTTTTTTGTGTGGTTTTCAAAGGACATTTGATGTTTATTTTACAGGTAGTAAATATTGTGCCATTTCAAAAGGCAATGAAAAGATTTTTTCATCCTTAATTTCTACTTTTTAATTGCTTGATTTTTTTTTTGTAATTGCCCAAATATTTTGTCAAATTCAGTGATCGTTTTTTGAAAGATGATTCACTTATTTTTGTAATGAACTTTTAGATACACTTTATTCTGAATAGAAAGTAACCTATTCAGTTAAACCATGTAGAAATAGTTAAGCAGAAATAATATATCTAATATATCTTAAGAGCTCAGAAATGCTCTTATATTTTAAGTTTGGAAACATATGGTCATATGGTTTAAAAGTTAGAAAAGCTTTTTACCCTTCTGTTAGACTTTGCTTGTTTCACAGAATCACAGAGTAGTTTGGGTTAGAAGGGACCTTTAAAGTTCACCTAGTTCCAACCTCGCTACCAGGGGAACCTTCCACTAGACCAGGTTGCTCAAAGCCCCATCCAGCCTGGCCTTGAGCAGTTCTAGGGATGGGGCAGCCACAGCTTCCCCATCCCTGCAGTATTTAACCTGGAGTATCCCATGAATATTTAGCAGCATTTAAAACTGTAATAGATAAAATTTATAATTAAAAATATAACAGCTGCAGATCTAGAAAGTGAGATGCTGAATAAAGTAGTAACTGAAAATAACATTTCAGTAACTGCAAAGAAAATTAGGGTAAAGTCAACACAAGCTTCGTAAGGAAGGAAACAACAAATACTTCTGTATTAGTTTTAGTTCTGAGGCTTTTTTGCTTCTTGGGGAAAAAAAGATGAGAAACTCAATAGTATAGACATGTCAGTCTGCTAAAGCTGAATGTTTTTTCTTGTGGTTTCTCAGTACATCTTTGATTGGATGATGGTGATACTGTATGGTGTTAGGAATGTTGGTGTTGCTTCATTAGCTCAGTTGTTTCTTTGATTTTGCAACAGAGACTTAAGAAAGAACAGAACAGGATACCCAGAAGTACATTGTCGTTTTGAACATAGTTCCTTTCTGATTTTTCTACAGAGGGTGGTGGGTTCCAGAGGTGGGTTACTGCTTTGGAAAGATGCAGTCAAGCCCCATTAAAGAAAAAAGCCAGAAGACTTGAAAAACTGTTCTAACATTTAGTAAGCCAGATGAGAGGTATAGAATAAAATCCTCATTTTAATGAAGTCCCTGGAAATTGTGCTTGTTTTCAGAGAGGCAGGGCTTTCATCTTTTCACTGTAAAGTTGATACATATTATTGAGTACAGTTATTAAAAAAATGAGAAAAAATAAGTCTTGAAGCATAGTTGTCATAAGGAAATTTGAAAGACTCTAGTTCATCAAAACTCTACTTTAAATAAGTAGTAAATTTAGTTCTGCAAAATATTTAGGTGTGTAACTTAATACCACAGAGTTCAGGTCATCATTATGGCTTACTCTTAGTGGTAGGAACTATGCTTGTACTATGACTTCAGTAGCTGTCAGCTGTCATTGCCACAGAGTAGTTGCTAATCTGGGTTTAACCATTTCATAAGGACCAAACATTACTGCTGTTGAATTAACATAACATCACTAATCTTAACCTGTGGTTGGGAATTATTTTGAAATTGACATTCTGGTGTAATAGGACCAGTCTGTCTTCATACGTGTGCTGAAGATACACAAGCTTTACACGAGGCTGTTCAAGTCATTCTTCAAGGAATGTTCTTAAACTGCTGTGTTTATCTCAAAACCAGAATCATTGAATATGACGTTTCTACTTTTTCTTTCTGCTCTCTGCCCAATACAAAGTGAGGCAAAAAGCATAAGGTAGCCTATGGTTCATTTAGTGATGGCTTTGCCTGCTGTCTCATACCTGTGACACCTTGCAGTTCTGAAGTGTCAGAATGCACTCCCCGGGCAGCAGTGACCTTTCACAGACTGTATGAGCTCCTCTCATTCTAGTGTATTCTCTTCATTAACTTAAATGGTCTCAGTGGGAAACAGGGCCCAATTTATGACCTAGACTGAAAAATCTTGCCTTTAACTAATTAACTTGTAGTGGTGCCTCAGCTAAATTAAGCTTAATGGGTCATTTAATCTGTCCCATTGCGCAGGAGGAATTTGACACTTTTTTAAAACCAGAGGTGCCCAAAATACTGTTCTGGCAAGTAGACATAAATCATGTGGCCTTTGTAGACAATTAGATACCTACAGAGAGAATCAAGGTTATAAATAAATGATTGTTATGTGCTTACTTTGGGGAGCAGATAATTTAATTTGGTATGATTAAAATAGATGCTTAACAGAAGTCACTGGAGTAAATTTAACTCTCTCATAGCCTGTGGCTGAGACAGTGTGCCTGTTTACACTTGAAAGGAGCTTACCCTTTTTGGTAGTAGAAAAACGGTTCCTCTGCCAAACTACAGTGTTAGACCTGAAGATTTTCTGTAATGTTCAATCTATTAATGAATCCATTATATGAAAACATGTATAATGTTCTCAAAGGAGTTGGTGGTATGCTGTGAGATTTTCAGGAAAATTCAGAACCACTACATGGGAGGAGTAAAACCCCAGGGCTGAAATTTTAGCAGCTTGTTTTGTTTTTAGAGTAGTACAGATACAAAAAATGAAACTCTCAGATTATAGTTGTTTACATAAAAAGAGATACTGTCTAATCTTTTTGATTTCTGGTATTTGAGTGTGTGTGTATTTTCTGTTTGTTTTCTTTAAAGGAAGAAGTGATCAAGATTATGTGGGTATTTAAGCTTTACCTTGACTAATCTCAACACCTTCTGAATTGATAATGCTTTGTCTTCAGGGTGTATAAGCTATCCCTGTAATGCATAATCTGTGAGGTGTAGTGGGATAGTTTATATCAGTATCCTGATAATGTAGTTTATCTGCCAAAGAAAAGGACCATTAGAGGTAGATTTTGACCTATTTTAATTCTCAAAGGTTTTATTCTTTTTTAATTCAATTTTTTTTAGGCTTTTAAATTTTTTTTTCAGTGTGAAGCCAGAAATTTTGAAACTTTTTAATACAGCCAATTTCTTGAACTTTTGCAGTGATGCAGCTTTTCAAGGCCATCCTTACACTGTGGTGGTGTTTTGTTTGGTTTATTGTTTTTTTTTTTTTTTCTGGGGGACTCTGTGTGTTCTTTTTTGGTTACAGTTATTATCTTCTTTGAAAGCCAATTTCTGTACCTGGGGTTGGAGCATAGTAGGTTGTTTCTGTTGTCATTCCTTTTGCAATGAATTGTATTTCATGTACCTTTAGTGATGTAAACTTTTTGAAACACATGGCCTAATTCTCCTTTCTGTGCTTAATTTGTAGTTTCATGTTTATTTTCTGGTAACAGTATGGAAAGACTTAGAATTGATGAATTCATCTGCTTCATATTTCATAGGAATTTCATATTGACAAAATAGGTTGTATAATAACATCCTCTACAAAATTTGCATTTTTGTATTTAACCAGATTTTTAAGGAAGGGAAATGTGAAAATTGAATACATTCAGCGTTTCTGGAATCAGGCCATGAAATATAGCAGCTGTTACAATGACTGCCTGAATCACGGATATGGAATAAAAATGGCTAAAACTTAGACAAAGGTTATTATTATAAGCTCTTAAGGTTTGTCTTTTTTTCCCCTTCATTATTGCTGAATATTGCTAGAATGAAAAAATGAATTACATTATGATAGGTTCAGTGTCCATAATGTTTGTTCATTGCCACTAAAACTATTACATAATTTCCAGGGATGATTGTAAAATTAACAAGTTTTTACTTGGAAGTCCTATGAGACCTAACGGCACTGTGCCAAATTACTTTTAATTTCAAATATGAGGCTGAAAAGTGAAGGTCAGTGAGGAAATTTCTCATTTCAGAAACCAAGACATCAGAGCTATCATTCAGATAGTTAAACATTAAAATAGAAATTCTTATTCTAAATTAGCAGGATACAATAAGCCCTTCCTACAGGATAATGCGTCATTTCCACCCAAATGACAAAATGACTTCAGAAGGAAGTAAAATTCCCATGAATCTAATTCAGGTTGGATGTTTTCACAAGTTCCACATATTCAAAGGAGAACTTAATTTTGCAGTAAACCTTACCTTAAAACTGGCATTAGCTGCAGTTGCTTCCAATTTAATTTGAACTTACTGATGATCACCAACATACAACTGCTCTGGAGTATGTGAAGCTTCCAACTCTTTTTAAAGGTACTTATCTATGTATTTAAAATCTATGTATTGAAATAAGAGAGTGATATTTCAACAAAGACCACGAGATTGCTTGTATTTCATTTCACCTTCTTCTGTACGCCCCCACCCTATTTCTAAAACTCCACATACCTGTGAAACTGTCCTCCCTGTGCAGTGAAGAGTTCTTCCCGTCCTCATTCTACTTCATCCTTGAACAGTTCCTTGTCTGTGTGACTGGCTTTTGATGAATGCATGAGGTTTTAGAGCCTGAAGAAGGGATAGCTGTATGGGTGCTGGAGAGAGGCTGTGCTTCAGTGAAGGTAGTAGAAAGAGCCTGCAAGGCTTCAGCCAGGAAGAGGGATAGGAGCATATGGCACTCTGCAGTATTTGTGAGTGGGCCTGTGGGTTTTTGTGTGTTTTTTGTGTTAATGTCTTTAAATGAATTGCTGCTTAAACCATTCTCAAATGTTTCTACCTGTTTACTCATATTTTACTTTTTTTCTCCTAATGAAATGTGTGCTTTCTTTCCTTTTGCCATCTGACACAATTTATCCATGTGGTCTGTAATTAATACAGAGTAATTAATACAGAGTAGACTCTCTCCACAATTCCATTTCCCAGCCTCCTCCTGCTTGTACACATGGTCACCGGAAATTTTAGTACTATGATCTCTGAGAGGCGATGTGGGACCTGAGTATCTGTTTCACCTTATTCATTCTAATAATAGTTATAAGACCTAGGAAAGTAGCATTTAGGATAACTAACTGAATACAGCTTCTCAGAACCTGAAAAATGACATTTGAGTCAGTGAAATCCTGTTTGTTTTCCTAGAAGACATTAATTGTTTCAAATTATGTTTGTCACATCTGTTGCTTTGTGCAGTGGACAAAATAAGCTAGGACTTTTAATTCCAGGATGCTCTTTTTTTCTCATTTCTATAAAAAGTTTATCATGTCTGAAATAATACAGTTAAAGTTAGTCATGTATATAACTGACTTGTGAGCATACACATTTATTTTTACAGCTAATAACTACTTTTCTGTGTACAGAGGGATTAGTTTATGTGTAGTACTAGTAGTGTGGAAACTGTCCTGACAGGCATTGTTCCACTGATGATGTTGTATTTATGTCTGCCAGGCAGAATATACCAGTAAAATTGCCACATAGTTTTAAATCAATATTTGCTTCTAGCATAAATGAGCTTTAAGGTATTTTATCTACTTTTCACAAAAATTGCTGTATTTGTTAATGTCAGAAGAACCACAGAAACGACCTGCTAATTAATTGGTGTGATTTTATAGATTAGAATTTGAAAAAAATCCCAGATAAACAACTCTGAATTAATACTATTTTTATTAATGAGTATTTAATTCTCTGGAATACTGCGAACGTGGGTTTATATCATGTGGTTTGTTGCTGAGTTAATGAAAGCTCTGTGTTTAGGTATAAGGATTTATATCCTCGGTTTATTTCAGCTTTTGGGGCTTTCACCAGATTTGAGTAGGGTAAGAACCTCCAACTTGAAAAAATAAATTGTTTGTATTTGAGAAATGTTTGACAGTAAATTCTTACAGAAGCATTGTGTTTTGTGAATACAGTCTTTTGGAAGACACAATTTATTTGAATTTCCCTTTGCAGGCTTCTTTATAGCTTAGCCTTTAATGCCAGATTCCTGAGGCATCTTTGGTATTTGATATCTTCAATGACTACACGAATGATAACAGGGTATGTATTATACAATTTCTGAAACGGAGTCTTTGTTAAAGTAGAGCATATCTAGTGAGAAGAGAATGAGACAATTAGTGGTATTACAGTACTTGTGGAAGGTGATTAAAACCAAAACTGTAATGGTTACTTAGCTCCTATGATTGCATAAACCAGCAAAATATTGGAATTTAGATATCTGTAAGTAATTATAGGTAAATAAATAGAATCTTCATTTAAAATAAGGTAGATATTTTGCAGGTTTTGGAGTGCTTACTATGATCAATCCAACACTGAAGCTACAAGTACTTCATCCTAAATGTGTGAGAGTTATCTCATATACTTTGGCTAGTGCAGCAATTGATGTCTGGATTCCTAGGAACTTAGGCACTGGACCTGCAGATTTGTTCTGTGCTGACATGCAGATTAGTTCCTTTGCTTTCTGGTTTAGAACAGAAGCACAAACTCTCTGCACTCAGTAATACTTAATGCCAAAGTTTATGTATCATCAAGAAACTGAGATACTATAGTGACAAGAACTTTGAGTGACCTTATTTTGCAAGAATGGGAGATAGTTATTTACCTGAGAGTGCTGTCCTTATTTTGCTGTAGGAACTACTACTGAATATTTGTAAGAGAATGCTGAATGCTTTAAAAAAGAGTATATAATTTACCATCTCTTTAATTTTGCTTTTTTATATTTTAAGGTCTATGGTGCCACTTCTTCAAGTGATTTCAAGAGGCTCTCCAATGTCTTTAGAAGACTCTAGTCGAATTATCCCTCTCTTCTACCTTTTTAGTTCTTTGTTTAGTCATTCACTTATTTCTGTTCATGATAACGAATTCTTTGGTGATCCAATAGAAGGTGAGTTTCAAGCATACTAAATAGCAATGCTTTGAAAAACGTTTTTGTGTAAGTAAAAGTTCCCTGGGCAATGATTTGCTGACATCTGTGGGGAAGCTCTCCTGGTCTGACTTGCTGATGGTCCCCTGAGCACTCAGCTGTCAGCTGGCTCTTTCATAGTGATTGCATTTAGAAAAAAATGATGGTCTGCACCTTGGGAACCCTAGCTTTACATGGTCTGATATGGACATTCTTAATCATGATAATTTTTAATGAGTTAGTGAAGAGATTGAACTACTTCTGAGCTGAACCTGTAGTCTAATGTGAAAATTTAATATAGCAGAAATCACAAAAGTGAATAAGGGAATATTATGATTAAAATAATTGTGACTGCAATTACAGGGTCTGATTGACTTATGAATATATACTCTTTTTGAGTGGTGTTTTGTTGGTCTACCTTTAGATTTTGTGTGTGAATACTTAAGGTTCTAACGAAATAAGTAGGGTTTTGATATTTTGGTGTTTTGTGGGTTTTTTTTTTGGCTGTGAATTTTTTTTTTAATATCAAAATGATTAAGGAAAAGTTCTTTAGGGAAACTTAAGCTTGCGCTTTATGTAGTTGCAGGTCAAAGACAATCATCAATGATGCCTTTTACACTAGAAGAGCTTGTAATATTATCACGCTGCCTTCGAGATGCGTGTTTAGGAATCATAAAGTTGGCTTACCCAGAAACAAAACCAGAGGTTCGTGAGGAATATATTGCAGCATTTAGAAGTGTAGGAGTAACAAAAAATACAGAAATGCAGCAATGTATACAGACGGAACAAAAAAGGTGGATTCAGTTATTCAAGGTAAATGGTGTAAATTTTCAGAACATATTTCAATAAAATTTTCAGGTGTCTGCTGAAGATAGAAGATTAGGTTAAATTTCCCCCCCCCCCCCCCCCCCCTTTAATTATACTTTTAAGACTGTTGTTACAAGGAATGTGGATTTGGGAAAGTTCCTTTTTGGTGTATATGCCAAACTGAGTGAGTAAATTCTGATAATTGAAACTTTTGTTTCTGTTTTTGTTTTTTTCTTCTGAGAACTCTTAATTTCCTTTTCTTGCTTATCCTGTTTGAAAAAAAGTTACTGCATAGGATATAGGTTTTAACTTGGACTCCCATTCAGCAGGGTCCATAAGCATTTCATGGTAACTGTATGTAGGTGTGAAATTCTAACTGAATCATGCGATTATTCGAGTACTTTTGTATTAAGTGGCTTGACTGAATTGGTACCATGCTGTAGTGGTTTTGTTGGTGTTTTGGGCTTGCTGGAATGCTAAAGGGATGGTGAATCTGGCTTAACAAATGTAAACTTAATGTATGTTCTTTCTGGATATCTACCAATGTATTTTCTGCCAGTTTTATCCATGGCCTCCTACTGAAGACGAGTTAAGAGAAGCTGAAAATGTTGGCAGGAAAAGACCTAATATAACTGTTGCAGAAAAAAAAGAGTGCTTGACTTGTCATGAAAATTCTGCAGCAAACACATCTAGTCAGCTAAAATTGCTCATTAAAGAAGTGGGAGCAGAAGAAATGCATTTTCCAAATTGAATGCTAGATTTACAGTCTGTTTAATACTGGCGACCTCTCGCACACTAATGTTCAGTTCGAGTCATCAGCTGTCCCTTCAGGTCTTTTATCACTGCTTTTGTCAAGCTATCTATTTAATTGAAAGAAGTTAATTGAATGAAAATGATCAACTAAGCTTGTATTAATATTGCTAATGGAACTTTCTTCTT
Organism: Melopsittacus undulatus; assembly: GCF_012275295.1. Lineage (NCBI taxonomy): Eukaryota > Metazoa > Chordata > Aves > Psittaciformes > Psittaculidae > Melopsittacus > Melopsittacus undulatus. The sequence goes on from NC_047527.1 coordinate 106,441,486, forward strand.
GGCCGTGTTTGGAGAAAGATGTCATGCTAGACTTTAGGAAAGGCCCATTAAGGCTTGCACTTAACCTGATGGGCTAATTAAGGAATGCTTATTCATTCTACAAGTCTAAGATAGCCTCTATCTAGCCTATTCTGCCTGATTTTACAACACATTTCACTTATGAGTATAAGCATTAATAGCAGTGAGAGTAACTGATAATGTTTTGATTGCATTGAATACAGTCCTAATGCACCACTGAATTCGTAATTTGCACGGATTGATCTAATATATGTTTGCAGAATTTAATTTAATTACTTGTCTTTAAGTTGCCAAATAAACTTTTGATTTAAAGGTCACACATGAAAACTCCAGTATGTCTATTTTGATAAGAAGGACAGCATGCTAGGGGTGTTACTATGTATGCAGTTTATATCATGCCACGTTCTATTTCTTCTCTTTGATTTGTCATATTTAATCAATCATTTTATAAGCTGCTTATGTTTTAGATGAATTTGATTTATTTTGCTGTCATTCAGAAAGTTGTAAAATCCTGAGTTACTTTGTCCCACTTTGTCAGCCAGAAATTAAACTTGTAGTGGAACTGTCTAAACTTATTACTATTTCCTGGAGCCAGGGTTGTCTTCCATTAGTTGAGTTACAATTGCAGATCTTAAGGATATCTTGAAGGCTCTGGTTCTACTAAAAAAAGTAGTTAATAACAAAGGTTCCCTCATTTACTCCTCATTTACTCCTTCAGAAGTGTATTGTTACAGATAAAAATTCAGCACAGCTACTTCATCTTACAAGAAGACTGATGTACACAGCACTTGAGTCTCTTCTGAGGGCAGCTTCAAAATAGCTTCTTCTCTGTAGCAGGCAACAGTATCTTCTTCCATATCATTAAAACAAAGCTAAAGTGGTTCATTATCTCAAACAGGAGAAAGAAACCTAAAGAAAAACCTAGGCAAGCTGCCTGCAGAGAAAAATGCCTATTCCTTCCCTATTCACCTATGCCTTTAATTTCGTGATTTTCCTTTATTTTCTTTCCATTTCTCACACTTGCTTTGCATCTTTTCTGTGCCACTTGTATCTAATGAAATACATTCCTTTGTGTGTGTGTATATATATAATATATGTACACATACAAATAGAGGCTTTTTTTTCTGCAAGATAATGGTAAATCTGAAAACAGTGAGACTGCTGACAGTGATGTCAGTGTTTGCTAACAGATTGGAGGTCTTTGGTAAGATGTACATCTTTAGCAGAATCCCTGTTTTTTGTTACAATATTGAATAGTGTAGTCACTGTTACAGTTTCAATGGCAGGATTTAAGTTATGGGTAAATGAATACGGATGTTGTCAAATAAAATAATTATTTCACTATCTTGAGTTAATCAAATGAAATTAAGTTGCTAATTTTGCTGAATTTTAGTTTTGAATGTGTCTTGCACTTGGCACTTTATTGGAAAGAAATCTCCATTTTAATATTATTTATTGATTGGGTCTTTTGTTTCAATAAAATATATACCAAAATTTTAGTCATGAGTTCAGATTGCTAGTGTTCTCAGGATCCATGCATTATGTAGAAGGAACTCCAGTCTCGCCTAATTTGATTCAGCTTCCTGAAAGGATTCTTCAGCTGCTTGTAAAATATTTTATTAGCATGGTCCTCATGTGCATAACTTTCTCAGAATTTTTTTTTCCTCCTTTTTATATTTTGCTCTTACCTATAGTGGTAATGGGACCAGAGAGCTTCAGTGACCCATCTGACCTGCACTGAATTTTATAAGGGCAAGGTGATGAAAATTCCTGTGTAATCAGACAGTTCCCTTATTAGCATTCTTTGTTCTGTCTTTATTCAAGAGGTTACTATACAAACGGTATCTTGAAAGGTCTTTTGTGTAGAATCTAGATACAGAATCCTTTAGAAGGCCCATTAAGCTCTCTGTTACTCTTGACACCTGCCCATTAAGATTGTCTTTTAGCAAAATTACTTCAGAAAAACTTGGTGTATGTTTTTTTCTGTTCATTTTTCAAGGGCTGTAGTTCTAAGTTGCAAAACAGATGGCTGTTCATTGTAGCAGTGATAATGTCTTTTTAGCCTAGTAATTTAATATTCTATTGATTCCACTTAATTACGTTTTATGTAGTGTTGCTTGAGATGGAGTACTTGTTAGCTCAATAGCTCTTTTTTTTCTTTTCCCCCCTTTTTCTGGATTGGAGGAAACTGTCAAGGAAAATATTAAAGACACCCTTGTGACCACGCTGACCATTATCCTCAGCCTCCCAGTTTTGTTATGAAGATGTGCATAAACTAGTTACCGATACAGTTTTCTTTTTTTCTGACAGTATGGTTATGATAATGACAGAATTACCCTTCATCATTTGAATTCTTGTGAAAAGAAAAGAATTCGGCATAGTGGTTTGTGCTGATGTGCTTGTGGTTGGGTGAAGTATGGGTGTACACATCACCCATGATGGTTCAGCTGATAAACAGCCATTTGTTAAATCAGTTTCTAGGTGGTTTTTGGGTATATGCTTATACCTTCTGCTGGGAAAGAGCTTAACTTAAAACACTGAAGGGCTTTTATCTAACACATTTTAGTTGTAAATAACATTACAAATAAAGCAGTATATACGTGCATATTAAATAAAAATTACAACTAGTGCCGCCCACTCCCTATATTTTTAGGACTGCAGATGCTTTTTGTCCTTCTTGTGGTGATCACTACAAGAATATTTGGCAGCCATTCTTTTTCTGGAAATGGTCATTTTGTGATCTGCTTTCAGGCATGTTTGGGCTAGGCTCTTCTCAGGAGTGGTTTTATATGCTGGATGCTTTAACAGTCTTATGGTGGGGTTTAATGTGCGTTGTAAACATCTGAGCTAGTCACACTGGGATCCATTTTAATAGAGACAAGAACCTTGAAGGTGTAGTTAATTTGGTAAATTTTTAGCTACTTCTGGATTATATAATTTTTTTTTCTCTGTCTACCTTTGAAAATGCTAACAAGATATTAATTGAAAAGGAGCCTGTAGTGTCTTTTCAGATGTAGTCCTTTACCCTTAAAAATATTAGCATTTGTTTATAATCACCTCATTGTCTTTTTGATACAAATGTTTCTTCTAACGCACCTTTAGCCGGAAGTGGTTTAGTTTTTTAATGCAGTAACCGGAATAAGTCAATCTTTCATGTACTTTAGAGACATAACTTCTGCTTTTATGTTTTGCTGCCAGTTTAATGCTTCTGCTCTCTTCTATACTTTCTGAAGTCGATTTTGGCTTTTGTACATTTTGGTCATTGTGTACATCACACTGTCTTTTGCTGGGTAGTTAATTTTATTGTCTACAGGCAGAAATACCCATTGTTTTTCAGTTGATCCCTTAGATTTGCGTGGTGTGGAGTGATACACATGACCTTTGTCTTGAGATGGCAGGCAAAAGTTCCATTCTTCTGTGGAGCATTTCCCTTGAAAAGTGATGTACAGAAATGTAAGAATTTTCCTTCTTGTGGAAAAAGAAAACCTACAAATCAGCCAGATTGTTTGGAGTCTCAGTTTTGAAATGAGAGGTAGCAAGGAATAGCTATATAGCTCTCTCTTCTAAAAGCATACATCTATTTATATGCTTAATTTCTGAAAAACTATATAAAAAATATATATAAAAAAAACCCCAAACAAACAAAATCCTGTGTAAAAGACCATTGTATGAACAGTGTGGTTAGATATTAATTTCTTTAAATAAGTGATTTGATGCTGGTAATGATTTGTTTAGGCTTCCCTGAACTGGCATTCAGCTTTTTAGTTCTGCGGTGTAGCCCTAAGGTTACTTATTCCTTGGTAGCTCTAGGTCTTAGGTTTTGGACTTTAATAAGCTGGGTTTTTTTGATGACTTGAAAGTGAACCACAGTTACATACTCACATTATGAGGTATTTAAGAGCAAGTTTTTATAAGTTAAAAATAAATAATAATTTCATGCATTAAAGTATTAATTGCTTGTGGATAATAGTTTAATTCTCAGTGCTGAATGTATATTGATTGTATGTGTTTCTGACACCTAGGTCATCACAAACCTAGTGAAAATGTTGAAATCTAGAGATACAAGGAGAAATTTCTGCCCACCAAATCACTGGCTCTCGGAACAAGAAAACATTAAAGCAGATAAGGTGAGAGTAATGTTCTTTTTCCACATAGCCTTACAGGTGCAATTGTTCCAGTGGTGAAGTATTTGATTCCTGACAGTATCAGTGGTGTTTTATAGGCTTAGTGTGGTTTAAGATCTGGAGTAATGCTGCTTATCTCTGATGTAAAACACTTGCATTTATTAAGAAACTTTTCTCTTAAATTGCATTTCCAATCCATGAAGTAGAATGCATTCTGCAGTGCAGCAGTGTAAGTCATCTGCATTTGTAACAGCAGAGAGTTGAAAATCTTGTAGCATTTTGTTGCATTTTATTTCCTAGTTATTTAAAGTATTTCTCATGACAAAAATGCTAAATAATAGAATTGCTCTATAATGGAGGAAAATACCCTCAAAAATCTCTTCCAAACCAAAAGAAAATTCGGTATCATTTTCTGTACTTGCCTCACATAGAAATTACTTTTTTTTCCCTAAGACCTTCTGAAAATAATTATGTTGTGCTTAAAACCTGTGTGTGTGTGTGTGTGTCTGTCTGTCTGTCTGTGTGTGTGTGTGCAAAAGAAAACAGTAATAGGAATGTGCAAGTACATCTATTGAGTCATTGAGAACTTGGGTCTTAAGAAACTAGTTACACTCCAGCTAGGCTACTTTGTACTGTTGGATTTCTTAACTAAGTTTTGCATGGAATAATTAACATTAACTCTTGTGTTTATTTTTGATGATCGTGTATTTGCTTGCTTTTTGTTCAGGATTTCCATCTCTGCGCGACAGGTCTTCATGACTCTTACAGTGCCTAGGGAGCTTAGTGAAAGTAGTAGTGGTCTTAAACTATGATGGTAACCAGTACAAAGTAAGCAAAATTTGACACCTCAAAAATCAAACTCGCCTCTCTAATATCTTAAATACCAGCATTTAATGTAACATTATATGGTATTTTTAAATGATAACCCTTATATTACATTGTTGTTAATTCTGCAGCTCAGTTTTAAGGCTCAAATATAAGAAAGAGTGATTAGAAATGAAGATGTGTAGGCATTCTACTGGATGAGACAACTTTGTGTATTTATAGAATTTATTATAAAATGTTTATAGTAAAGTGTAATATGTAATTAGATAATGCTTAATTGTAAAATGCTGTTATGTGGTAGGTTACACAGCTGTATGTGCCATCTGCCAGACATGTCTGGAGAGTCAGAAGAATGGGAAGAATAGGACCATTGCAGTCTACTTTGGATGGTAAGATATAGTCTATGCAATTTTTGCTTTGCTAAGTCAAAATAACATACTGCCTTTTATAAAGCTTGGTTAAGTATTTTGTATAAATGTCTTGATAGCCAAAAGCAAGGCAGTCTTTCATAGTTCTGTTTCAGATATTAAAAAGTGTATTTGTATACACATGTATATGTTTGTCTTTTAGAATATTCAAGTATTAGGTATAAGTTTTCCCCAAGCTTCTGCTTGCATTCATGAGGGGAAATAATGAGATGAACAGATTGTATGATAGAAACATACATTTTAACATGTATTAAAGGCAGTTGCATAAGATACAAAATTAATAAAGTTGCAGAAGATGTAAATCATTGAGATTTTGCTTATACTGTATACTACAAAGAGATTTATTATATATTAAACAAGCTGTAGGTACCATGATAAGTATTAGTTACTATTTATGAGTACTGTCTCAAATTAGATAAGTCAGAAACTTACCCCCTTGAACTACTCAAAGTATCAGGACTTTATGGAACTTCCAAAGAAAAGAATGTGAGAATGGGACCAACTTAGCAATCAGGGTAAATTTCCATTAGTTCAGTCATGTCATTGTGCTTACTCATGTAGCCAGTCTGTTTCTTTCAGCTTTGCATACCTTTGTAGCTTCACTAGTCTAGAATTTTACCTTGCTATGTTCAGGTGAAATAATAATTAAGTCACTAATACTTGTGAGATTTAATAATGAATTAGAAATGGGGCCTTTAAGCAGCAAAATGATTCATCTGTGAGAGTCCCTACTCTCTTTCAAGATGATGTAATCTGCTTGAGTATCTTAGCCAGGTACAGTAAAATCATAGAATCATAGAATAGTTAGGGTTGGAAAGGACCTTAAGATCATCTAGTTCCAACTTTGGATGCTGCTGTAGAGTTGTACAGGATTAAGGTCTTTGTCCAAGGTTGAAATAAAAGGACTTCTTATAATGATTTAGGAAAAATATAAGAGGTATGGTGGTCTAAATTTACCTTGATCACCTTATCAATCTAGTTACCAGATAACAACTAACTGTTTCAGTGTAAGTACTTCTCAGACTTCTGAATCAAATATTCAGTTTGGTTCCTCTCTTTAGAACTCACCTATTCTAAGTGACTGGTAATAAAAATCTTAAAAGCAGGTGTTTTATCCAAAATTGCCAGGCTTCCACAGGCCTGTATCCTATATTACAGACTCTACATCAGTGATCCCTATAATTTCCAGATTCTTCCCCATGTTACTCATCCTTCCCGTCATATGTACAGTATCTTGAACTCTCTCCCTTGTCTTCCTTCCCGTAATAGCACCAGTTCCCTTCATTTCATGAGTTGTCTTGATTTGGAGCAGTTGGTGGATAAGGAATGCAAGTGCTGTCGTTGGTACAGAGCAGCTACATGCCCTCATTTTACTGGCTGGCTATCAGACAAGCTGACACACTGAACAGAGCAGATAGCTGAGCTCTCCTTGCTGCTTCTGTAATCAGGTCACTAAAGGAATTTGTCTTCTCTGTCTATCTGAAAATGTTAACAAAATTTAGGTTTTTTGAACCTCTTATTCTCTATCAAAGTTAAAAATCAGCTAGTTAGCTCAAAAGGTGTGTTGGTGAAGAGGGATGATACTTTGTTCATGTAAGCCTCATTTTCATATGAAATCAAGCTAAAAAAGGTACAGTTGACATGAATGTGTGAAAACAAGCAGGTAACAATATGCACATGACTCATTTAATCCCTTTTGACTCCATATGGGTTAAAGCCAATTAGCATGAAAGTACTGCTGAATCACATATGGTCATGTTTATTTGTGCTTTTTCATTTACTTAAATGGCAGACTTGTGAGTTCTAAATGCCCTCTGTATTGATGACTCCATCCCATATTTCTCTTTAAAGAAAGAAGCTGTGATGGAGAAATGCAGATAAAATTGACTAATTGACTGGAATAATTGAACTGTCGAAGTCATGTAGTAGTTTACCTTTGCTGTACATGCACTTTTTATTTAAAATGCTTTTAACTGTTAGCTTAATAGGCTGCATACATCGGCTTTAATTAAAAATGTTTACTAAGCAAACTAAGGGTAATCACAGATAAGCATTTTATCAGAAATTCCAAAGGCTTGCAATGTTGAAACCTGACCTGAATGAATATACATCAAGTATACTGATGTTTTGGGTCACGTCATCTTAATTTGGTGCTTAAAATATCCCTACTTAAAGTGCTTTGAGGAGTAGAGGAAAAAAAAAAGCATTGAAGTGATGTCCAGTTGCAGCAGTGCAGCAAGATGGTAGGCACCACAGGTAGGAAGGAGCCAAACAAAAAACTTAAAACTGTTATAATAAATTTCCAGGCTGGGTAATAATATGAAGCATTTACTTCAGTTTTGTAACATGGGCTATGACTAGTCTAGACTCTGGATTCTTTTTTTTTTTTTTATAAGGTGACTATTAAACATGAAACAACTATGGAGTTCTGGGTTTTGTTTCCTCTGTAGGCTGAATCGAGGTGGATCTTTAACCACAGTGTCTAGTCAGTGGACAATTTCATTTTCTTTTTGATGCAGTTAATTTACAGTGAGATACGTGCTCAGCAACTGAGTTTCTTCCCATGAAGTTAGAGCAGGATTGTCACTCTACTGTGCATCCCCCAAAGATGAATTGTTTCCTAAAAACATCTTCTGTGGTTAGAAGAAGATTCAAAGGAACCACATTATAGCTTGGGAAGTGCATGTGATTGAGTCTCTCTGTAGCTGGTGCTGCTTCAGTTCTTTTCTAATCTTTTTTTTTTTTTCCTAAGCACAGTACCCAGTTTCTTGATGTTCTTCTCACTGTTTCTGCAGGGGCTAGGATTTAATGTGATCCACTGTGACCTTGCTGTTGGAAGAGAAAACTCATTGAAATCTTTGCATTGGTTTCATTAGATTTGGTTTAATTCTTTAGGCTTTATGCCTAAAACAATTTGATTGAACGTAGATGTTGTATTTGAAAGCACAATACCTTTTAGCTGTTTTGGGCATTGGGATGGGAATATTGTGTATTCCTGTGATGAAAATTCTAATTGCTTACAACTTAATTGTTTTCTCTCATGTATTTTTCTTAATTTAAAAATTAAATTGTCAGTAACAAGAAAATAACATTTCCTCTGAATAAAATAAAAAATACGGGAGTACTTGTTTTTAATATACATTTTGTTTTCCGTGTGTTTTCACTGCTTACATTTCAATTTTCTTATATAAACTAATGTTTAAAGAAAGGTAAGGCTGTGTGTGACTTGTTCAGTAAACAATTTTAACATACATATATTTTTATGCAAAGTAAATTGAGCCACTTGATACAAAATAAACTGTTTTAAATGACTGTTCTTTCCAAAAGTTTTAAAATTATTATTTCTATTTTAAGTGGGGTTGGAACCAGCACCTCTTTCTGTATCTGAAGAACGACAACTTGCAATTCTGACAGAGCTGCCTTTTGTAGTTCCGTTTGAAGAAAGAGTAAAGGTACCTAATTTCTAATTTAATGTGCAATTGGCTTTTTAGTTTTATGCTTTCAGTAAGTGTAAAAAAAAGAACAAACCCCAAAAAACCCAAGGCACTCAGCTACGTAGAAACTTGCCCTAGTTAAGTTTATACTTAGCTAGGTGCTTTTTCCTACAGAAGGACATGATAGGCCATGCTGTTTTTCTTCAGTACTCATATGGCAGTTGAACATTTGTAGTTAGTTACTTTTCTTTTACTGGTCATATTACCCTTTATAATAACTGCATTAAAATTAGAAACACATATTCCAAGATACATGAGAGCAGTCGTATGTTCATAAACTGCAGTCCTGATTCAATGATTGACCTACATGATTGCACCCTCTTGTGGTAAGCAGAGCACTAACTAGTTGTGTGTTTGTAATAAACAGATTCCAAGGTCAAGGCTGGACACCTTTGTCCAGTGGGTTGATTTACTTAGGATGAGATGATGGATCTCCATTTTGGGAAAATAACGCCTAGAGATTAAATTTCTACATTAATAGCTGACTAGCTGAACTTTAGTGGAGTATGTGGTTTAAAACTTGCAAGATTCTTGTTGAATTTGCTTTTCAATGTTGTCTAGTTTTTAAAGATGTAATTGTTCTATTACCTATTGTGGTTTGCATCATACTTTTTTAAAACTCTTAATCTGTTATGCACTTTTTTTTTCCCCCTGAACTTCTTTTCTGAACTGTTCAACAGTATCAATTACTTAAAAAGTGCTTGCTGATTGTCTTGGAAACATTGAGTTGCAAGGCACCCTCAAGGGAATAAAGAATAGTTAGTTACATAGGGAAAGTGAATCAGTATTTGCCAAAAAAGACACTGACAGATTTGATAGAAAAGGAGTGCTTTTCCAGGCTTATGAAACAGTTGTTCCTGCAAAACATTTTAATACTGTGTGGGCAACTTTGCAGCAGGATAATAGGCAAATAGCTGAAAGTGACCTTAAGCAGGGATCTCTATGTTATGATTTAGCCACTGTTTACAATCTCTGGGCTTCCTCAAGCTATGCTGAGATTTATATATATTAAGTTTCTGTTATTCATAAAACCTTGTTTGATTTACAAACCTTGGGCAGGAATGCCTCACTCCAGACTGTCTTATCCAAGACTCTGTCCAGCCTGGCCTTGGACACTGCCAGGGATAGAGCCACTTCTTTGGGCAGCCTGTTCCAGTGCCTTACAGTAAAGAACTTCTTCCTTATACCTATCCTGAACATCCACTGTTCATGTTTGAACCCCTTGTCCTATCACTACTGTCCCTGATGAAGAGTCCCCCTCCGGCATCCGTACGATATCCTTCACTTGCTGGAAGGCTGCTATGAGGTCTCCATGCAGCCTTCTCTTTTCCAGGCTGAACAGCCCCAACTTTCTCAGCCTTTTTATGGAAGGTGTTCCAGCCTTCTTATCATCCTCATGGCCCTTCTCTGGACTTGCTCCAAGAGCTCCATGTGCTTCTTATGTTGGGGACACCAGAACTGCACACAGTACTCCCAAGTGAGGTTTCACAAGAGCAGAGTTAGAGGGGCAGGATCACCTCCTTTGACTGGCTGGTCACACTCCTTTTGATGCAGTCCAGGATACAGTTGGCTTTCTGGGCTGCGAAGGCGCACTACCAGCTCATGTTAAGTTTCTCGTCAACCAAAACCCCCAAGTCCTTCTCCGCAGGGCTGCTCTGAATCTCTTCTCTGTCCAACCTGTAGCTGTGCCTAGGATTGCCCCAACCTTGCGCTTGGCTTGGTTGAAGTTCATAAGGTTGGCATTGTCCCACCTCTCAAGCATGTCCAGGTCCCTCTAGGTGGTATCCCTTCCCTCCAACGTATAAATTGAACCACACAGCTTGGTGTCATTGGTAAACTTGTAAGGGTGCACTCAATCCCACTGTCCATGTTGCTGACAAAGATGTTGAATGGGATCAATCCCAACACTGACTCCTCAGAGTCACCGCTCATTACCGGTGTCCAATTGGACATTCAGCCATTGACCACAACTCTTTGCAAGAAGCCGTCCAGCCAGTTCTTTATCCACTGGGTGCCTTTGTCTGCCATTGTCAGATTTTCCTCTTCCATGGTACATTTGTTGGTTTTAAACATCACTGGATGCTCTTTCTTAGTCTTCTTAGTTAAGAAAGCAGCTTGTGATATTGTTGGGAGATTACATCCCTTAGAAAATGTACTCGATTATTTACTGAATATGGGAAAGCAGCAAGAGAGGACAGACTTTGCATTGAGGGTATATTGAACATTATTAGGCATTGGGCAGCCCCATCCCATGCTAAATACTGGCATAGAAATGCAGTTAACCACAGTTATTCTTCAGGTGAACTGTGACAGGTTCCTGTTGTGAAGACTTGCACAGGGAAAATGTGAAGTTCAATTTATACTTCAGCTGGCATTTTTTGAATTGGTTCTTTGTTTAATATGGCAGTGCTATCCACTGTTTTGCTTTGAATTATTTGCTGACTCCTCCTCACAGAACTGATACCCAGCTTCTTGTAACTAAGCCCTACAAAAAATTACTTGCCAGTTTTGAGGATTGCCTCTGTGTGTGCAAAATATTCATGTGAGTTTTCCCCTTTGTTTTTTAATACTTTGCATTTCAGAACTCTGAAAGTTAGGGAGAGGAAATTGTAATCACTGACACAATGTTTGTAGATAGGCCTTTTTATGTAGAAAGAACTGAAGATGGTATCTTAGCACAAAAAAGTTCTTTGCATGTCTGTCCTCTCCCCTTCCCTGTGACATGGTTCTGTATTATATTTCTGCAGCTCAGTGAGAGAGAAGACAAATCACTTGAAAGTGAGTGCCCAGAAGCAACTCAAAGGACAGTAATAGTAGCAAATAACCATCACTTATTGAATACTTAGATCTACATGATGACATCATTAGTCTTTTCACTTATTTTAACAGATTTTTCAAAGACTGATCTATGCTGATAAGCAAGAAGTTCAAGGAGATGGGCCATTTTTGGATGGAATTAATGTCACTATAAGGAGAAACTATATTTATGAAGATGCTTATGATAAACTTTCTCCTGAAAATGGTAGGTTTACAGTTAAGTTGTTGGCATGTTTCTAACATTTAACCATTCTTACCATGTAGTTACTACTTGATTACTTGAGTAGGATATTAAAAGTGTATCAGCTCTAAGGTGTGAAAGTTCTTATAGAGTTAAACTTCCCCAATTTTTACAATAAAGTTATTCTCATCCACATTCTTTTTGATTATTACAGTCTCAGTCTCTTGTGCACACCCTTCCTTAGTTCAAACCTACATTTATAGGACTTCTCTTCCCACTTACTTGCCAATAAAACTGCACTTCGTGTATTTATCTGTATAGTTTATTAGATACTATCTGCTTTGGTAATCTGTGTCAACAAATATATCTAGACTGCACAATATTTGCTAGGTACAGAGTGGCTGATAAGGTTAATGCAGCACACTTTGATAGTATGGTGAAGTACTATTTTACCCCATTGATTTAAATCATACCTTAGTGTGATTTTGTGTGAGAGTGGCTACTCTAGAAATCAGAATTTCAGTGTAAATAAAACCTGTCAAAATAAAGTCCTTATTAGCTGTATGGTATTTTTGCATGTGAAGAGAATATTTGCTGAATACTTGAGGTTTGCCATATGAATTTCACCTGCTGTGCCACGTAAGTTACCTCCTGGAGAACTACTTAGTTTAGAGAGGAAGTAGTGTTGATATTCTTGGTTTGTATAAAATTACGGGAGAACATACTTAATTTCCTTTACTCTGGAATTGGAAAATGGAGAAAGTTGAGTCTGTTGTGTTGCCGTTTCTTCCCTCCCTAAATACATGAAAATACAATTCAGAAACTGCAGTTGAATAATGCAGTGTGATGTACCAGACAGGCCAACCTATTTCTTTAACTGAGAAGCACATTCTTTATGAAAACTACATTTCAACCTCTTGTAGCTTTATTAAACTAGTAAGGAGTTTTAGAATGCATATTTCCTAAGCTTAACGCACAGTCTGACAAGCTGGGTACTGGGATTTATTCCACCATTAGTGAGGTCACAAGCAATATGAAATTGAGGGGAATAGTCAGTATACTGAAAGATCAGGTTGCCACTCAGGTGGCCCTCAACAGTCTGAATTAAAAGGTTTACAGAAACCTCATGAAGCTTAGGAAATACCAAATCCTGTAACTGTAGCAGTACAGACTGAGCACTGACTGGCTAAAACGTGTTTGTTTCAATAAAGGACTGTGGGCTTCATAGTGGACAACAAATTGAACAAATAAAGAGTTCCCCTTGGTGAGATGAAAGCTAGCTGCATACTGGGCCATATTAGCAAAAACATAACTCACCATTTCAGCACTTATAAACTGAGTATGGCTTTGGGCTTCCTAGTATGATTTCAAGACTATAGAATGAATCAACTAAAATCAATCTGGGAGATTGAACAGATGGTAGATGAAGTTCTAGAATTGATGAGGAGAGAGCGAAGCATACTGATTTGGAAGAAGCATCCAGTTTGTTTACTGGCCCTGAGAAGAGAGCTGTTCAAAGTTAATGTTTCTGTAGTACCTTAACTGAGATAATTATTAAGAAAACAAGCTTACAGTAGCAGAAATGTATTAGGGTGATTCTTATGGGTTTATATTTTTACATGGTTGTCATATGCTTAATAATGTGCAAGGATTTATAATTTTTATTCCTGTGACTGTACTTTCAGAATATTCCACAATAGCCTCCAGTGGACTCCAGTAACAGTTCAGTTACATTCTAGTTATGAATTACAAAACTGAGCTCACCTTTTCAGAGCTTACACTAGCTTGGAGTCCACCTCTACCTGATCACCTTTTTTGACATGTGAAATTGGCTTTAGGACCATTCTTTCCTCCTTGCTGTAAATCTGCTTGTAAGTACATAGAGGAAGAGGCAAATAATTTTCTTCATAGGACCCCAAAAAGCACTGAACTAACATTTTCCATATATAAAAGTTTTAACATCAGTGCTCTCATGTCTCAGGAGTCTCAAGACAAAGAGTGCCTGTATGCTTTTGAGTATCTTTTACCAGTGGTCTATTTTTTTGTTTTTAATGGCGATGAGTGAGTGGACCTATTGCAGTGCCAGTGGCTAAAAGTGGCCATCTGCTATTTCCAGCAAGCAGAATTTTTGTGCAGGAGAGCATTTAACTCTAATGAAATACTAATAGGTAACTTAAAAATAGCGAGGTGTGAAATTGGAAATTACTAGCAGATGTAGAGGCATCTGCAATGGGAGAAAGACACTAGGTGGTTCAGGAGAAATTCTGTTGCTACAAGGTGCTGAAGATTCCCCCATAAACATCAGCTGGCCACCCATAATGTGTGCATTTGTAGCATGTGGAAGCAGTAGAAAGTTTTACTGATATTAGTTTATTACTGATTGCTTTGCTGGGATGCAAGTGTAGTTAATGCAAGGGTTTACATAAAAGTTGTGTATTTGGTTAGATCTTGGGAAACCTTCATGAATTGAGAAAAAAGAACCTTCTTCCTTGTTATGTATACTCGGTTAAACAATTAAATATTGCTTCTTTCTCAAGTAGCAGCATTCTATGAAAGAAGTGGAACACCTGCCTTCAGAACATGCCCATCTTTACCTCACCTTGCTCACTGGAATTACATGACCTAGCAATGGGTCCAAAGTATCAAAAATATTATGTTTAATTTCAAATACTGTAATGGTGTAGTGTAACAATAAACCCCTCTAAGGGAATGCAAGGTTTATTGATGGTCCCTTCAGAGAGGAGAAAGTTGAGCCTAGAATTCACAGTATTTTTATAAACAGAGTTTTCAAATTATTCTTTGTTCTCTTTAAAATATTCTGTGGGGTTTTCTTTTCCTTCCCCTACCAAGTGTTTTTCCATTCCATCTTTTGATGGCTCTTAAAGCAAGATCCTTTGTACAAAGTGACTTTCACGTACTGAATTTGCCAAAATTCAATCCAGTAATAGGTTTTTGCTACTATTTAATTAGTTCAGTTTTTATATAAAGTTACTCTAGATATGTTTGTATGTGTAGCTACATGCGTTTTTATCCAAACAAAGTTCAAGCAGATAGTTGTATTTGAGTCTGTGTCTCTTCTTTCTCTGCAGAACCTGACCTAAAAAAGCGCATTCGTGTTCACTTGCTTAATGCACATGGTCTTGATGAAGCTGGTATTGATGGTGGTGGCATTTTCAGAGAATTCCTGAATGAACTACTTAAATCAGGATTTAACCCCAACCAGGGATTTTTTAAGACCACCAATGAGGGACTTCTTTACCCAAACCCTGCTGCGCAGATGCTTGTTGGAGACTCTTATGCCCGACATTACTACTTTCTTGGAAGAATGCTTGGAAAGGTAAAAGCAGTGTTGCATAATATAAAGCTATAGCAGTACTGCAATTATTCAGTAATGTTATCTTTTTAGATAGGGGTAGATGGGAAAAAATGACATGTTTTTCTAGTTGAGGAAAAATAACTTGCATATGTTGGATCTGGACATTATTTTTACATGTCACCCAAATTTCTGCTTCATTTTAGTAAGCTACACACTTGAGTAGTACAAAGAATTAGAGATACTGTGACTGCCAGCTGAGCAAAGTGTGCGTATGTCTGCTCCTGTGTTTAGCCTCTCGCTTAAAGCTAAGTTGATTAAAGCTAATAGAACTGCGCTGTTTATGGGGATTTTTAACTTGGAGCTTTCTGGTATTTGATTGCAGTTACGTTTTCATCATGTGGAATACAGGAAATTAATATTTTCAAAACCAGTTTCTAGTTGTATGAGGTGTACAATTCTCGCTAGTATTTAAATTTTTCCATGAGCATTTACCATACTTTGCCATATGCAAATTTGCTTTTACTTACTCTGCTTGGGTTTTTTTTGTGTGTTTTGCATCTTGATATTTTGGTGGTGTGAATGTTCAAAGACTAATATATACTTGTTGAGCTAGATGATAAATGAAGTGGCAGGGAGAAAAAAACCCCAACATTATAAACATCCATTACATTAAATTTTCTTTTATGGTCAGGTTTAGTACTGAGGCACTTTCCTTCTAAGTCCTTGAAATAATTTTTTCAAAGCTAATAATTGTGGGACAAAGTTTGGAATACAAATTCAGGAAAAAAATGTATTGATTGCTTAGCTATCTAAACCTGAAGGTATTTAAGATGTAGAAGTCCCATTTAACTGCCTCAAGTGTTTTGGAGGCTAAAATCCTGATGGCTTACAGTGAGATTTAACATACAGTTGGATGTACTTTTAGTGTAGCTGGAAGTGGTTTAAGAGGATGTTGTTGGCAACCTTGAGTTGCTGAGGCAGAGCACTGTTCTTTAAAGTTGCCAGACAACTGATTGAGATTAAACTGCTACTTTGTAGGCAAATTCTCTGCTAATGCATCCTAACTATTTCAATATACAAACTCATTAAATAATGAAAATTTCAAATCAGCCATTTCAGTAAGATAATATAGTCTTTGAAGGTTGTTCCTGCTCTTAGTGAGAGTTGGATTCATTAGTAATACAAATGGTTTGTAATTATGACCTATGTTACATATCCAAGGCTTCATTTTTTTTCTGCATCTATAGATTTTTTGATCAGGGAAGCAAATACTGCTGTGGTATTGTGAGGAAGTTCCTTCACGCCAAAAATGGTTAGTGTTTATCTAAGGAATTGGGCAGGGCTCAATTGTTAAGGGGAAGCTTGAAATATTATTAAAAAAAAGAAATTGTAATTCTGAATCTTTAATTTCCTCTGAAACAACACATTGTGTTCTCTAATTGGATTTCAAATACTAGCATAAAGGCAGAAGTTGCAAAATGGTTTTTATCTCCTGTAGAGTGCTACAAGTATAGTTTCGGTTTTGTCTTTTTAAAATCAGAAGATCTATTATTTAGCATTTTGAAAGCATAGATTGTTTTTGTATTTGCAGTATGTTTACACAAGGTAAGAATTGACAGTGCTACTTAATAATTACCCCTACCCAGGTGTACAGACACCTTTTTAGTAGTGTATTTAGAGACTTGATGAATTAAACAGAAAGATAAGGCACGACCATGATATTCATAACCTGCCGGTATTGTGATCTTAGTTAAGTTATTGAGTACTCACTCATCCGTTTTCAAAAATGTGTCCATTTGATGCTTTGCACAGGGATATTTGAGAGCAATAGTGGATTATTAAAAGCCTCTTTGTAAACAAGATAGGTCTAATGCAAAGGAAGCGATCAGGCATCCACAGCAATTTCTTATTTGTTGAAACCAGTATGTAAAGAGTGCTGCCACCAAAAAATCTCACATAAGAAGTTTCAGTGTTATCAGAAAACAAATACATTAAAATATAATAATTTATAGAAACTCTTTGTCTCTTGGAAACCATTTCATACTAGTACCCAAATGCATTTAACTTTCAGTACCATAGATTTATGCCTAATTCAGTTTTCCTTCCCATCAGGAATTTTCTGACAGCTTGACGTCTTCTGTGTTAATAGATCAGTTCAGAAGAGAAATATCTGAAAATTTATGACTTTCCTTTAAAAATGGTGTATCTGAAAAAATATTTTAACCCTGTATAAATTATTGATAGTGTGGGGTGTGCTTTTGTAGTTACTGAAGAAGTTGTAATCTATATAGTATATAAACTGCATGGCTGTCCATGCAACTTTTACTGATCGCTGAATGAGCAGAAGGTCTTGTAGAAATAATACCATATGAGCATGTAATTGCCTATGTTGTCTGAAATAATTCATAAAAAAGAAAAGGGGGGTACACATGACACAGAAATGAGTTTGCTTAAACAACAGCTACTCAAACACTTCCAAGGTTTACATTTCTCAACTTCTAGTGACTTAAGTCTGTAATGTAAATATTATTTTAACAACTGTGCCTTTTAAGCTTTTTCCTTTCTCTTCCTTAAATGTGAAAGCCCAGCTTACCTTGCATGCCTCTGGTAGCAATCTCCAACCACTGCGGGGTTTGCAACTTGAACTTTCCAGTTTCACCCACTGGAAGCATAGCAGTGACTTTCTGAGTTCCGAGCTTCACCTGAGAGCTGAGGGTGTCCTGGGTTGTCAGGGATGTTCACACAGAGGTGTTCCAGCCCCGAATTATCTTTGGTATCCTCTCTGGAAAGTAAAGTCTTGTCATTCTGTGTGGTGTCATAGAAGTATGGGTGGGACGTTGTAATTCTTTTGCTCTCTCAGTAGGTAGGATTGGGCTGTGGGGGAGGCACATGATTTGGTTTAACTTCCTTTCCACGTGCAGTAAGTTGTTCTGGCAGCGCTAAAAGTCTTTCCATGTGCAGACTTTCTTGCTGCAGCATTCCAGGGTAGTAGACTTGGCTCAGGAGAACACAAAAGTTGCTATTTTGACAGGCTGCCGAAACTTCAAGCAACATAGGCAGAGAAGGGGAGTTTGGAAGCAACATCTGAGAATCTTAAAAGGATTTCCTCCATGCTGATTCTTGAATGTCCTGCTGCAAATCTGGAAGGGGTGAAATGCCTGTTAACCATTTCAGCAGAAACAGTGATCAGCAGAACAGTGACAGATACAGAATTAAAATCTGAATTTCACTGTTCAAACCTAAACTCAGTCTTGGATGCCGTTATTATCTTTCTCCGTTTCCAGTTCACATTTGCATTTATTCAATGGTGTTAATGTGGCAGATGCTGCGGAAAAGGATGTTCTTTGCATTTTGAATTACTTGACATCAAGTAGCTAATTCTTACGACAATTTACTTAAATTTCATGAAGTATCAGCGTTAGTTTAAGAATATGGCAGGAAGTCTAAAGAAAGCTTAGAATGATAATTTTTTATGGTTTCCTCTTCCTTTGTGACATAAACCTGCTAGTTTTTGCATATAATATGTTTTGCAATAATTGTCTTTGCACCTCTGACAAAGTGACTATGACACTAGTGACTTTTGCCTAATACATCCAGGATCTTTGGTTATACTGAATGCTACCACCATCTCCATTTCTCTTATTTCAGCATATTGATGAGCATTAGTGAGTCATGCATAGATGTTGCTGAAGAGCATATGCACCGTCTTTAAAATGTAATTTGAAGTCTCTTATACTCAGCAATAGAGTCTGCACTCTCTGGAAGGCAGTGGAATTTTCTGAAGATTTAGATTTCCCAAGACTGAGCTTTTGTCCTGAATGGTTGGGAAGGCAGTATAAAGAGGAAAATGTGTTTTGAAATGAGTTCTTCCTTTGTGGATCCAGATAAACAACTTTGATAGAAAAAGCAGCAAGGTCCGAGTAAATCCTGTTTGGAATTTTGGCATTGTTTTGATGATGGATAGAAGAGGCAATCTAGGTTTAGTCTTTGATCATTAATGTTATATAGGAGGTCATTAATTTGTGTGGCCTGGTGGATATTACATTGATGAAGGTTTAACTTGTTTACTTGCATATGATATTTTATAGTTTACCATACTGATTTAAGATACAATGGACTGTTCTCTGTAGATATCTAAATGTTGTTAAACACATGACTGAAAAAAGTTATATGTCTTTTGGTAAAATTAAGCATTTGAAGGGTAATAGTAGATCAAATACAGATTTTATTGCCCTATAGTAAATGAGGGGCCACTAATTATTGATAAGATTATTTTTCTGTATCTTAAGTGTGTCCTCTGGTTACTGTTTGTAACTTTGAATAGAGCTGTGATAGATCATTTGTTGTGCAATGTATGATTCCTCTCTGGAAGGTGTAATCCTAAGATTGGCAGTGTCCATGGTATCCATTTTGCAGAGAAACTATAATAGTACTTGATCATCCTTGGGCCTTATCTAAAACAGATTTAATCAATGGGAGTCTTTACAGCACGATCTGGATCAGATCCTAAACTCTTGAATCATTAATAAGCTGCACATATAGAGTCAAAACATTCAAGCAAATATTTCTGGTAACATATTTGTGTGCCCTTTTTGTGCCAAAAGCTTGTAGGGATAAAATAAAGCAAGAAAACTTTTCAATGAGAAGAATTGGGTTTTGTATACTTGAATATTTCATAGCATGCTGCTTCAAGCATTGCGCTGCTATTTGTCATTTGTTTCTCTGTTGAAAGGTGACTTTTTTACTTCTGATTTTTAGGCTACCCTTTCCTTTTGCTTACTGACCAGTTAATTAATATCCACTTTGGTTTGGCTTAAATCAGTATACTCTTAATTGATTAGTACTGCAGCCACAACTCATACATACTGCTAGTGTCTGGAAAGGTAGGTGTGGAATTAGTGATACTAACACAAAGAGGAGGTAATTTGTATAAACTTTTTATTTTATTAATTTCAGTAACCCTGCACATGATTTTGTAGACTCAGCATTTTGCTTAAAAAGCAAGTTACATGGTGATCATTTGTCTCAGAAAATCCTGAATCATCTGAAAATGGAATCAAACCAGAAATTTAGCATGTAAGGCGGCATGCTCTTATAATTATAGGTTTACAATGGAGAGACACAATTGTAAGAGCAAAATAGATACCTTATGGAAGTTTTTTCATGATTTATGAATGTAGATGTAAACTAATCTGTATCTATTTTCTGACATGGTTATTCAGCTTGACAATTCCTTTGTGTACTGTTTCATTTAACATAACCAATTATCTTTTGATTACAAATAGCTATGTTAGTAGCAACCTTGTAAATACATGTCTAGCACTAAAAGACTACAGAAATGTGGTATTTTAACTCTAAATCTTTAGGAAAGAAAAGTGTGTATTGATGGATTGTGATATTTATTGGGTCATAATGTATTTAAATTTTCTTTAATGCATATGTTAGTGATTGTTTACCGTGATAAAGTACATAGAGGTCTCTGCAAGGAGTTCTGCATGGAAAGAATTACCTCATGTCAGTGGTCACTCCTCAATTAAAAGTTCCATTAGCAGATGATTCCTGCTTCTGGTTTGTGTACTGATTGCATTTTATTGCCTCTAAATCAGGTTCCTAGACAGGGAATAAATAAACAGAGTGTGTGGTAATGGTATCCTGATCCTTTTTCACAGTTGGGAACACCTACATCCATTTCAATCAATTAGGTTTGGAATATTTACTGAAATTCTTTATTCTACTTGAATGGTCTTTAAAAATGACTAATTTCACTGCTGTTAAAATACAGATTTATCTTAAGAGCAGATCCATCTTTTATCTTCAGCTCTTACTAAATTATGTTTAAATTTGAGACAAGAAAATCTATTAAGCCTTTACTGGAACTTCAGTAGTGAATGGTAACTTTCAGTTATCCAGTGCATTCACAGGTAGCTTTTGTTCTTCTCTCTTCCATCCCTCAAAACCCCCACAAAATGATGTTGACGGCAATTTGTATCTTACACATGGTGAAAGTTAGAACTGTTTCTACTAAAACAGAAAGTAGGTACCAAGCTGATGAAAAGGTGGTTTTCTGCAAGGGCTAACATTTCTGAAGCACTATATTTTGGTAACAAAAATTCATGTAATAAAATTACGTATGTCCTAAATTCTTAGAGTAGAAGTGCAAGCATGACTTTACATTTTTAAATTAAAAATTAAGTCAAGGTCATTATACTTGGTATATTTCAATGGAGTCTTTGGAAATTAATTCCTACATTGTTATGGTAATGTGTTCGTGAGTCAGTTGTGAGTTTGCTTTAATGCTTATCATGCACCTGCAATCCATTTTGGATATTTACACTAACTGCAGCTAATTCGTCAGACGGGCCTTTTGTATCTGAGTCTTGCTACCCCACGTTTCTGGAACTTCAGTGGACTTGTACTTACTGACCTTCCAATTCCCAGTAGGTGGGAAATCGGAAGTAAAACCAACTTACAGAAGGCTTTATTTTTTGGGAGGAGGGAAATGAATAAATTTGAGGATACTAGCACTGCTACAAGGGATGTTAATAGGGTTCCCTCAAAAGCCTTAATTACAAGCATCTAGCTGTGGAATTTTGGACTCCTGCTTTTTTAAAAGACAGGAAAGGTATTTATTTTTGGACCAAAAAGTGCAGGATAAATTTTTACAGTTGAATAAGGGAGATAATATATCAAGTTTTCCATTACTATGGTGATACAAATACATCTAGATATCTCTGCTATTATATTGCTCTGAGAACTGAGAAACAATAACTTAAAACTACCAGGCAGCAGATTTACACTGCATTGTGACACACACTTGATAGAATTAGGTTTATTTTACCATATTGGCATTAGAAGCAGTATCAGGTTTTTTTCCTCACTTTAAAGCACATGAAGTATATCTGTAAGAAATTATCTTATACTAAACACTAGCTTTAAAAATGCTTTGAAAATATAAGTACATGTTAATTTTAATGTAATATATTTTTAGCTTTATCTTTTTCATTATGGTAGAAAAGGCTTTGCTGGCCCCAAAAGCTTTGTCAGTGTGATGAGATATTTCTAGGATATAAATAATAAGGTAGAAGGAAGTTCTAATGGTTTTGCTATTTTTCTATCATTTTTATTAATGGTTCTGTACAGCTTTGAAGATCTATTGCACTCTGTAAGTGCTAAGTATTATTTAATAGTATCTGTTTAAAATGACTGAAATTGAAAGGGTTATGCTCTTGGGGGCTGATTAGGGAAATAACTGAATTTAAGCCTAGTTGTTTACTGCCTCAGCCCAGGCAGTACTGTGTGTCTTTCTCGGGGTATGACTTTAGTGTTGTTTAAGTTTTAAAATACAGTTCTGGGTTATAAAGGATTAATGGAAAGTAGGAGCAATGACCGATTAATTATTTTTCTTGAGAGATTTTAGTTAAATTTATAAATGGGAGAATTAATTGTAGACCTGAAAATGTAAGTATAGGCACAAAAGCTGCCTCATGGTCAGGGAGGTTTAGTTGGTTCATCTGTGAATTTGTTTACACAGTTTAAGCTTTATTCAACATGTTATAATGCTCATGTAACCTCTCCTATATATAGCTAATTTGTCTGCAGTGACTAGACTGGCTTTAATTTTGTAATTTTAAAATGTGGCATAAAGTCTTCTCTTTCTGAAGAGCTGTTTCCTAAATGTGGGGGTCATACCTGAACAATACCTTGTGTGACCATGTAGTGCCTGAATAATTTTGTGATAGTTACCATGTATAGTCCCAGTAAGATATTACTTGCATTATTTTGAAAACAAAAAAAAACCTTCTTCTCCAGAGAGCTGTAAGTTTTCTTCCTTTCTTACTATGTACTATATACAGTTGTCCTTCCAGCTGAGAGATATTTTTCCATAATGTATTAAAGCTCCTGATTGCCAGTCTATATTCTGAAAGTTGCCTGCCTTAAAGAGGCATTCTTTGTGCCCCACATCACAGGTCTTTAATGAATGCATTCAGTATATCTAAGTAGATGAGCATATTTTTCTCTTTAGATGACCGAATTGTGGTCTATGTCACGGAGTAGAGGCTTTTGTAGCTAGTCCATGTTGCCATCAATTACAGTTGAACTGTACTGTAATCACAGCTAACTAATATTATTTGAAAGAGAAACAATAGACTCCAGACTGTGTGCTTTGTGTGTGAAGTCAAAAACTATTAACCGCAGTAGGTCTTCTGTTATTTTGCTTGTTTTTAATATACCAGTGTGTTCTCCAGGCATTCAGACACAGAGAGGGAGGGAGATGCATGAAGTTCTTTTTACTGAATATGTCTTCTTCCATAGTGAAGTAATTTCTCCTGGCCTTTTTAACCAGGAAAAACTTCTTTTAACCATTTATTTAAAAAAAAACCAAACCCCCAAAACACTAAATAAAGGAAAAGGCTAGAAAATATCTTGAGATAATTGGAAAACACTGGGGTGAAGAGTAGCCAAAGTAACTTGTTTGAAAAAGCTGTATTTGTTTGTTTGCTTTTTTTTTTTGTTTAATTGTTTCAGAAGCTTTTAAGTTGCTTTAATGGTTATCTAGAGATGTCATAATTTTGCGTAAAGAGCATCCTGTATGCATTTGAAATGGTGCTGGGAAATCCACATAGGCCCTTTCAGCAGGCCTAACCTTTTAGCCACTGGGAATGCATTACCTTAGGAGCATGATAGTGCTCATGGCTTGTGTGAATGCCCTTGATGTAGACATATCTCTGTCTCTGCTTCAGACTAGTCTCTTGCTCCAAGCTTGCATCTCCAGATTGTATTTCCATGGAAGTAAAATCCCAATACTCCCAGCTTTTTGAGGAGGCAGAGGTATAATAGGCTCTATTATGGTGCTTGTTGTGTGTCTTCCTGTGCCTTCCCCTTCCCACCCAGTGTTAGAAATTAGAAATCTAATGTCATGTTTGACTACCAATTGCTCCTTTCATGACTTCCTATCTGCATTTTTGCTTTACATAAATTGCAGTTTATGGGACTGCAGAATAGGAGACAGTGAAGTCAAGGGGCTTGTTATATAGGAAAGCTGGAAATATGAACTCTTAAGAATTCATCACACAGAATGGTACTTGGCCCATCCGTGATGACCACAAGAGTTAAAGTCTCACCAAAGGGTAAAGTACTTGAAATTTGAGGTTAGTTTTAAAATGTGTCTTGGTTAAACTTGCTGACTTTGATCTCTTGAAACAGAGTATGAACAGGAACTTCAGACTTAGTCAAACAGAAAGAAGTCACCTCCCTCTAAGAACAAGCCAGTTTCTTCTCTCACTGTTGTTACTCATTGGCTGCTGGAGGAAAAGAGGACTGCTTCTGTGGGGAGAGCATGACTTTGTATTATGTTAGTACATATTCTAATGGTGCAGCTTCATATGGCAGCTAATTAATCTGACAGTTGGTTACCTATGTAAGAGGTGGTCACCATACCCTTGCCTGTCACCAGTGCTGGGCTCCTGCCTCCTTTATATTGATGTTGCAAAAGGCTGGTTCAGAGATTTCAATGGATAGAAAACTAAGTTTAAAATCAGGTAGTTTAACAGCTCCTCAAGACAAATCATAAGAGAAGAGAAAGACATGACTCTTCCTTTTGGTCATTAGATCAATGGAGTAAGAATAATACTCATTATGGTTCACTTCCCTGGGGAACTGGCTGCTCTAAGGTTTGTGAAACAAATGGCATTGCTGTTCCTACCCAGTTACAGGTGTAGCCGTGAGATGAATCAGATTCTGACTTGAAAAAAACCTCTACTTCTAACAATGCTGTGTCCACCAACATTCACCACACCCTGCCCAAACCCAAAACTCAACACTCCAGACAAAGCATGATCCAGATCATCTGAAAATTCGGAACCTTATTCAGCATGTTGTAATGTAACCAATGTGTGTAACCAATACTATATGACTACTCCACTTGCAAACAAACCCAGTTGAATCAGCAACCTAATTTGTTTCATTACTCTGTCAGGAATGGGTGGAATCACATCTTCTAGCAGTAGCAAGTAATTTAATTAGTTGATGCTGACTGAGTTACAGGGAAGTTGAATGGAAACTGAAAAATAAAGTTTTGGTTTGTTTAGTCATGTTCAATTGTACACGGTATTTCTCTGCATCTCTGTGCAGGACTGGAGCTGCAATGGTATCTTTTACTTTGAAACAAACCCAAAGTTTATCATGATTTCATTTACCAGAGCTTTAGTACATTTTTTATCAAACTTTATTAGGATAGCTTGACTTGGAAACTAATTAAAGGATTACTGTTCTTCTTGTTTCCAAAAATTACTTTCGTAATATTGCAATCACTTAGCTAAGTGAAGGAGTAATTAAAGTTATTCTCAAGTTGCACAATTTAGTTTATTTAAAAATGCTTTATATAGTTTTTAGATGAAGTTATAAATGTTCAGTTTGGAACTACCTGAAGATTAATAGTGATGCATTGGAAATGCATTATTTTTTTATTGATTCTTAATGTAGTAAATTACTGAAGTTATTTGGCAGCAAACAGAAGTAGCCAGTGATGTTGTTCACATTTATTTTCCTGATAGCATCACAATTTGCATTAATTGCATTGCAGCTGCACTCACTTATATTAAAAAGCTTCTACTATAATTAATCCTTTTTATTTCAAATCATTTTGGCACAATTTCTAGCAATAAACACTCATAAAAGACAGACACTTGAAAAATAACATACAGGTTTCTTCAATATACCTATTGCTGTTTTTTCCTGACAAGGAATTATTGATAGGCTTCTAGGATCAAGTGTTGCAAGTGGCTAAGACTTAAGATCAGCTTGAAAAATGCTAAGTGGATTATTTTACATAAAAAATAGACAGGTTTTGAATTTGTGTAATTAACCTGTGTTTAGAAAATACCTTGATTTATGTCTACTTTTGTATTTCAGTTGCATACATTATGGAAATTTAATTTATAATCCATTTAGCTGATGTGATCATAGTTTTTAGTGCTATCATTTATTAGTCCTTGTATATTAAATGCTCTAAAGGCTTAAACCTGCCTTGTGTAAAAAATTACACCTCTACATTTACATTTTATGAGTCATAGATGGAATTCCATTTTAAATTCGGGTAGCTTTGATATATTTAAGGAATTACAATGGCTTTATTGTTACTAATGCAGGAACAGCAAACACTGACCTTATACATTGCAAATTAATGATTTATCCCTTTAGTTTGCTTTTAAAGTCAAGTATACAAATGAGGATTTCGACTTCTACACCTTGAATAAATCATACAGCTCTAAATATAATGCACCCTTTGGCTTTGAACTCGTTATTCTGAGTTCTTTCTGCAAGGTCTAACTCACCTCACAGAAATGTTCTTTCAAAAGTTTAAGGAATTGTGTATATTTTTCTTAACGTCTTTGTTGGAATATCATTGAATGATTACAGCTACATTTTTTAATCTTTTTCCCTTTTTTGCCTCATTGTGCCTCCTTTTCTAAGTATGCAGCAGATTATGGGGGAATTAAGTAATGTCAACGCACTGTTCTTGAAGAATAAAAAGAGAACAAACAATAATGTTGTGTTGATGATGTCTTTTCTGATCAGCCTGGCAGTAATATTAATGATAGTATAAAGATTTGGTGGTCATTAGAGATGCTGATGTGGCAAATAGACTGGACAATGGGAAAGGCTATGCAAAGGCAGCATGTTTCAGGAATGTTTTTTTTAAAGGCAAGAGTCTTTTGTTTTTCCTTTATTCATGTAGGTTCTCTCTAAATTATGTTACACTTTCTCTTTTGAGCTCTGAAGTTTCCATTTCTCCTTTTGAGAGCTACCATAAGTACCGACTGGAAAGGAACAACAATAAGTTCTTGAATGAAAAAATACGCAAAGTTACTTTGCGTTGTATGTAAATGGGGTCAAATAGTAGATAACTGAGAGTAGTATTGCTGGAGTTTCATGCATTTTTAAAATTCTTGGGGAAACTCTCAGTTTACAGTAAAAATGCATTTTTCATGAGGGCTGCATATTTGGGTCAGGCTCATTTTTGGTTCAGTAATCCTTTGAAGGGCAAAACAGTGCCAGGTGTAGGAAGGATTGGGCATATGGTACAGTCATAACTGGTAAGCTCTTGGCTTAGAAAATTAGGGTGGTTTGATGCCATTAAGCAGTAGATTTCACCAAAAAAAATGCAGTGATGGATCTGTGCAACATGCAAGAGAAATAATGTATTTGGATTAGTTTAGAATGTGTACTGGTTTTTATATAGTTAATTTTACAGGGCAGACAATGTTACATGTTTCATGAATGGAAAAATATTGCTTGGATGACGCTAATGCATGTAGAAATGCTAAATATTTTTGGAAGATATTCTGATGCATTTGCATTGTCCTTTAGTAAACTTGGCTTTTCTTGCCAGTCTGTGCAGTTGCTAACACTTCCTATTTGCTCTCATACTTAGGACAAGAAGATTAATGACGGATAAGCGGTGACCTTAACTTTTAAATCACTGCATAATTAATTTGTAAAATTTGGGACTTGGCATTTCACAAGAATATCCAAATTTCAAACTTCAGATAAATGTTTTTAAATTTTTGCAATACATGGGCTAGAGCCATACCAGAAGATTGTATTCAGCCACTGAATGAAGGAGTTACCAAAAGGTTGAGAAATAGACAACAGCCTTCAGAATGCTTGCATCTACAATAGTAGAATCTAATGTACTTTTAATTGCTTTTTTTTTCAGGCTCTTTATGAAAATATGCTGGTGGAGCTGCCATTTGCTAGTTTTTTCCTCTCAAAATTGCTGGGGACAACTGCTGATGTTGACATTCATCATTTAGCTTCATTAGATCCAGAAATGTACAAAAATTTGCTTTTTCTCAAGAGCTATGAAGGGGATGTGGAAGAACTTGGACTGAACTTCACTGTGGTAAATAATGACCTTGGGGAAGCACAGGTAAGAACGACTTTAGCTCTTTTTTTTATGGCTTTAGCTCTTTTTTTTTTCTTTTTTTTTTTTCTTTTTTTTTTCTTTTTTTTTTTTCCTGCTATGTATAACTGATGAGTCATTACTACCCCCACCAAGTAATTCTTTAAAAGTGATAGGAAACAGCTGTTAAAGTTGCTGTGTATTGTGTGGCATGGTAGGGATTCTGGCTCAATATTTCAAGTATTGAATATATAAGTAAACAATAACTAATTGTGTACTTGAAAAAACAGCTTTTGATGGTGCCTTAAAAGTCTGGTCTTTTAAATAGTTATTTTTATATATTATATATAGTGATTATTTTCTAAAAATCATACATGAAAACTTCTTTTGCTTGAGATAATTTCTTGAACAAAATCTTTTCTGTTTGTCTGATTGCACTTCAAATAATTGGAAAAGGTAGGTGATACCTAAGCGATAGAAGTATTGCTCTGCTTTGGAATCAGAGTTAGAAATCATAATGGATTCAAATAATAATGACCCAGTGACTCGTTATTGTGCACTTACAGTAGTAGTTTTGTTGTTCACAGCTAATGCAAATCCAGTTTAGTCTCTTAACTAAAAAGGAAAAGTAGCTAATATTTTCTGGGGAAGTTTTAGTTTCCATTCTTCATACACCTACAGTGTATGTCCTGAAAAAATAGCCACACAAGTTAGAACCTATCTCAACAAGCAGGGTAGAAGGATATAGAAAAGACTCAGAAATAATGTAGAGATCCAGGTTAGAGATGTTGCCAGCTCTACTTACTGCAACAAAAACATTGTAAAAAGGTGCATTCTTGCCAAGAAGCCTAATTTGTTTGTTAAGATTCTCTGAGGGCTACGGCTAGTGTTATCAAGACTTGGATTTTAATTGTTCTGCATAAGTATAAAAGGAAGATTAAATATAATTATCAGTAAGGAAATAAAATGGAAGTTAAATATTCTGATGCTGTGTTGCTGTCTTCATACTTGGAGAGAGAGTACAATACCCGTGAAATATTAGCCATCTTTTACTGAGACTGCATGTTAGTATAGTTCAACAAATTGGTTGTCATTGTCTTCTGTGTTTTGATGCAACAAGTTACTTTTTATACTTCATTACCTTAATAAACCTCATATGGTTAACACATTTTGTCTGGTATTTGACTCATGTAACCATTGTATACTAACTAATTGTGTCAAGGTAAGGCTAATTCACTTTGGGAAAAGAGCTTAATTTGCACTCCTTAAGTTGAATGTACATTATCTCTAGTTTTCAGCTAAACAACCACTTTAGTGTCTAATAAATTGTGCCAATAAATGCATCATAAATCTATCATTGTAAATAGCTTTCCTCATGACAGTGTCCATCCAGCAATTGTGGCACAAAAGCATTATCTGCTATGAAAGACACATTCAAAAGGAGCTCTATTGCCTCTGTCAATAGTAGAAGGTAGAAATTCTATTATCAGTGTATTGATTCCAATCCTGTAATGTGCTTTTAGATCCCATT
Organism: Melopsittacus undulatus; assembly: GCF_012275295.1. Taxonomy (NCBI): domain Eukaryota; kingdom Metazoa; phylum Chordata; class Aves; order Psittaciformes; family Psittaculidae; genus Melopsittacus; species Melopsittacus undulatus. Next base: position 106,471,124 of record NC_047527.1, read on the forward strand.
AAACTACTGTCAAAGTGCATTCACCAGAAGTTGAAAAAGGTACTTAATAATTTGCACATTAGACCTGCTAATTAGGGGAGCTCTGCCATCAACCTTATCTTCCAGCACCAAATAGCTTTAGCTTTTGATAAAGAACTATCTAATGCAGTGATAGCCTAGATTTCAACAGTTGGTTCTGCTGCAGCAAAATGGTGACCAGTAAAACAGCCTCCAAAGAATGTCAGCCCATAATTACAGGTGCCTTCAAGTAGCTGTGTATATTGAATTTAGTTTTCCTTTTATCTTGTAGATTAGATGGTGATACACTTATAAGCATTTTAGAATAATTTTAAAGTTATTGAACTGCAGACAATACCTCCTTTTTTCAGACCTTACCAGTGAGGCAGGTGTTTTGTGGCTGTTGAGGGCGAGAGAGAAAGATTCAAATATTCTTCTTCCTTCAAAAGTGGCAGATTCTGTACTACAGTGAGTTGCCTCAAACATTGATTCTTGAGATTACATGGATCAGAACAGTTGAAATGATCAGAATACTCCATAAATAAAGTTTAAAAGCACAAATCCACAGGAAAGCACTATAACATCCAGGACAGCAGTTTCTATGAAATCCATACAGTAGGGAAGGTTGATGTTGGGATGCCTTCTTTGGCTTTTTAAACAGATGTGTATGCCATTGTTGTTAGTTAAAATATGTTGACACACTAAAGGAGAGTTCTTTGCCTTTAAATTTCTCTGAGAGAAAATTTTGAAGCCTTAAAAATAGTGCTGAAAGTGTCTGTCTTGGCAACATCTTTACTAGGGTACAGTGGATTAGATGAATGATTTTTGTGATTTCTCAGATAAAAAATGCTGAAGTTGAAGCCGATCTTTCTCAGGCTGATTTACAACACTTAAGGCAAATGTGTTCTTAGGTGTTCAGGTGCAATCTCCTACGTAGAACTCCTGCCTGAACATCTGGAAGACAGATGAGTGGGAAAGAAAAAATCAACTGATTTTCAGCATGGGGAAAAACTGCAGGGGTGATGTGAAAAAAAAGTGATCGCAGTCCAAAAGAAAAGAAAATATTTTCATCTCTTGTAAAAACAAGTTTGTAAGAGTTCTTGACTATTTTAAGAGTGCTTTTTGAAATTGCACTGGGAAGTCTTCATGAAGAGATACATCTTGTATCTTCACACACACAAAAAGAATGCCTAGATGACAGGTACCTTATTCTTTCCTAAAGTATTTCTCACTTTACCCTCTCAGTATTCCTTTTCTACATTAGTTTGGGAAGCAGCTGCCACTACCAGCTATGCGAGAGCAGGAACTGGTGTTCAGTTTGTTTATCAAGAGACCTGCCATTTTCTGCCTGTAATCACATTACAAATCGATTTTGTATGACAGATTGTTACCAGTAAGCCAGAAGATAGGGCCCCTGACTTCTGCTTGACAGATACGTTATCGACTGTTTTCCTGATTTTTGTTGTGTTTATTTCATTATTATGCTAATGTTCAAAAGAGTAAATACAGTAACTCAGAATTATGGTCTGAACTCTTCATTTGAGCTGCAGCCATTTATAAAATAGTTACTTTTTTTTTTTTACAAACTGTGATCATTTTCTTAAGAATGTAGATGTAAGTTGATCTACTTTATTTATTTACTATTTACCCGCAGAAACATAAAACAGGATTTGTAGCGAAGAAAACCCTAAGTGTATGCAACTATGGTCCCAAGTATCTAACCTTCAGTCAGAGGTCTAATTCAGTACTTCTGTCCACAGTACTAAAAACCGCAAAGCACCTTTTCTTGCAGATTTTTAAAAATAGGACTTTTCCAGTGTTGTATTTCCCCTTGCTTGAATAATCTGAATACTTATCTAAATAATATGCATGATTTCACTGCTTTTAAAATACGTGATTTCGATAATGAACCTAATATAACCAAACAAACAAAAAATCATTTTAACCTGGATCTACAAAATAGAAAATAAAGTGATGACACAAGTCTGCACATCTTGGGTAGTTTTCTAGTGTTGCCAGTTCTAACCTGTGTTGTTATCTTGCACCATCTAGTGGCGAAATGGGATGAACAAAAATCCAAGTTGATAAATCTTTAAAGATGTAATAAATTATTGTTTTTTTTTTAAAGGATCTCTTACAGTCATTCCTGACATTTAAAATTAAGTGGGAATTCTACAATAGTTTCTTTAAAACACCATGGAAACACTGAATGAGTAAAAAGTGAATGGCATCAACATTTAGTGTTGGCATCAACACCAAGTGTTACTATTTTCTGCCTTCTCTTTTACATCCTTCTTAGCCTTTGTGGCATAATCTGTTTGTTATTCTGGCTGCATTACTCCTTTCGTTTCAGACTGTATTGATACTTTGACATAATGGTGGTAGAATTAATCTCACACTGACAAAATCTGAAAAGGACAGTTAAGATTACTGGAAAACCCCAGGAAGTGGGTTTAAGTGTAGTCAGTTCTACGTGCATATATACATAGGGGAGTACTGAGGAATTTTTTTACTGTAAAAGCAAGAAGCTTGTAGATGAAGGATTAAAGTGGAAAGTAAGATATATTTTAACACCCAATGTAATTCAGGTTGTTCTAGCTTATCAAGGAAACTGGTAAATACTCTCTCATATGGAGTCTTTACACCAGGATTGCCCATCTCTAAAATATGTGCTCTAGCTCAACTATGGATTTATCGAGTTAGGAATCTCTAGACAGAATCCTCTGGCCTGTGTTATCTGGGAAGTCATATTCACAGATCATAATGTTCTTCTTAAACAGCTATGAATCAAGTAAAAATCTGAATGCTCTAAAGCACTGTGATTTTTTTTTTTTTATCTTGCCATTTTGCCTAGTGCTAGAACAGCTCACATAGTTAGGTAACATGTTACAAGAGCAGCTGTTCGCAGTTCATTCGCTGTGCTCTAAAGATGGGATCGTTACCACAGGCAGAAGTGCACAGTTGTTTTTAAAAAAAAGTAAAAATTGATGACTCCAGAATGTAAAAACACAAATTGTTTTTGGAAGGGTTTAGAAGATGACAGTATTGCAGCTTCTCAGGTTTTTAATCCTCCTCTTAGTACTTTAATAATCCCTTCCATTTGGGCTGCTACTCAACAGAAGTAAAGTAGTAAAGAGTAGAATGTCTAACGGTCTCTAGTGTTTTAACAGCAACCACCTTTGAGCCTGGTTTATATCTAAATGCAGTTACAGTATCTTTAGTTTGTTTTTTTCTTTTCATTAAGAATTCTTCCATGCTGAGGTGTCTTGGTGTACTTGAAGGACAAGTTAAGCTCAGCAGAAAAGCAAGGTTCAGGTTTGACTTTTTGTTTGTTTGCTTTTTTTACTTCTGTTGAAGGTGTTGAGCACGTGCAACCTGGATTTTCAACAGCAAGAATTGCAAATGCTTATAATTCTGTAAATCAGGCTTATATCAGAATCTTAATTTTAACTCGGTGGACATGGCTTTTACTGTAATGTGATCCTGCAGAATTCATGATCAGCAGTCAAGCCTAGGCTGTCAAGCACAGCTTTCTGAATGCAACTGGAAAGACAGCGTTCTGTATGAGCTCTGTGCTTATACAGGCTACTCTCAGTTTGAGGGCACTGACTGCCATCAGTGAAGCTAGGGGTAAACTTGCCAAGGGGAAGATTTTCATCTCAGCTTCTGTTTGACTTGCAGTGGGAAATATAGTATTACACACTGTCTACTCTAAAAGAGCTCCGACTTTGCCGAATCCAGTTCCTGATAATAAGGAAACAAATCACAAGGCCATGTAGTCAACTGTACTAGCATCTGGAGGTTTAGATCTAGAAGCTGGTTGCTGTAGAATGTGGTCTTAGGAGTAAACAGAAAACCCCATACCTTTATAACTTGGCATAATGTTACATCTTATTTTGAGGTGAATATTCTTGAGTATATTCTAGTGAACTTCAGATACATACATCACTTATTGTAATGTTTTGCAGTTCAGCTTTATGGTTACAGCACACAGAATTAAAGTTTAACTAAGATGATGAAAATCGTTATGTTTATAGGTGATTGAACTGAAGCCAGGTGGAAAAGATATTCCTGTTACCAGCGCCAACCGAATCGCATACATCCATCTGGTGGCAGACTACAGGCTAAACAAACAAATTCGACAGCATTGCCTTGCTTTCCGTCAGGGACTGGCCAATGTTGTGAATCTTGAATGGCTTCGAATGTTTGATCAACAGGAAATACAGGTACTTTGCTTAAAATGGCAGAAAACGATTTAAACAGAAATAAATGCTAACTTTTTTGTCTGTAATGTAACTAACTTCCTTCATTATTAGGTTCTGACTTCTGGTGCCCAGGTTCCTATTAGTTTGGATGATCTCAAATCATTCACAAACTATTCAGGTAAGCATACTTTTTATGTAAATAATAAAAAAAAAGTATTAGAATAACTCGGGAGTAAATAAACTTGCTTTTTATCCTAGCTTTTAAAAAAAATTGCAGGGGCATTCTTGTTAACTTTGCCCAAACTCTAGACAGGCCTGAATCTCAGGAGATTGAGTGAAATTATAATTACAACCTGATTTTGTAAATGTTGAAAACTATAGGCATGCAGTGTATTTATTCAGACACTTAAACACAAGTCTATAGCTGTATAATTAGAGGATATGTCATTCCTTTTCTAAATAGATGTTAGTCAACGGTTGTGTCTGGTTCCTATGAAAATAAGTCTGTAAATGACTTTGGGATAGTTGTTTCTACAACTGCATTCAGATACTTATAATTTCTTACTCAGCCTGAAGAGAGAGCTCATATTTTTCCCTTGTGAGAAATACAAGGCATCTTACTTCATTTTCCCCTGCATTTATCATAAATGTAATCAAAAAGTTGCTACTATATAATCAGTTTATATCCAGGCTTACCTCAAGGTAAACTGATTCATTAAACAACATCCCAAGTTTTGCATATTTTGCAGACTCTTGGTAAAAGGCAGTAATCCAAGGTTACTAGGCAAATACTAAACTAAATTAAATTAATTTAAAACAAACAAATAGGATTCAGTGAAGAAGACTGCAGTTAAGCTGAGGGAGATAGTAGCCATAGGTAACCAATGAATGAGAAACTCAAAATGCAGTGATTAAAGATCTGTAGATACTGGTAGTCAGCAGTGTAAGCCTGCTGGTTACAGTATTTTCATAGAATCATAGAATAGTTAGGATGGGAAAAGACCGTAAGATCATCTAGTTCCAAGCCCCCTGCCATTTTCCCCAAGCTTTTCAATACTGATGCTAGTTTTCTGGAGGATTTATTTCTTACATATAGCTATTCTACTTGTAAATAATTTAAATCTCATTATAGGTGGCTACACAGCAGACCATCCTGTAATTAAAATATTCTGGAGAGTTGTAGAAAGTTTCACTGATGAGGAGAAACGCAAACTACTCAAGTTTGTAACAAGCTGCTCTCGACCGCCTCTTCTAGGATTTAAGGTATATGTCTTCCTGACTTCCTGGCAGGTTTCTGTAAATATGATTATGATACAAGCTTTTCATTTGAGAAGACTGTTCCTCTGTGACTACAGAAACAGCTGCAGTGTTTGCATTTGTGTGTATGTTTTTGTATATGTATGTGTATGTTTTTAAAATAGGTAATGAAATGTTCTGTTGGTTTCTGTTTTAACCGCAAAGCCTACAGACACATTGGTTAGAGCAATTACTCTTTGTCATGGATGATCCTTGCTGCCATTTCATGTCACTGTGCAGAAGCAAACTGCTACTGGTTTCAAGGAACAGGTTGAGTTACGAAAATGTCTTCTAAATCAGGCAAAAGAGATTTAGGTTATAAAAGCAGCTATTAAATTTGAACCTCTTAAATTAACCATTTGAAGCAGGAAATATGGTTCCTTTTAATTGCCATTTATCCTTTGTATCTAAATATTTGGCTGCTATCTTTAGATTGCTATTTACAGTGAAGCTTAAGTATGAAGAGAACTTTTGTCTACTGCTTCTAAAACTAAAGAGAGGCCGAGGCAAGTTGAAGACCTTTTGCAACTAAATTCTGGGGATATTCTACCCATGAGTTTCAGCTGGGCTGAAAAAATGCTAAGAACCAGCCATGGATCTTATTTTCTCTAAAATGTGGGAACATTGAGTGCTTTTTTGTAAGAAAATAAAAAAATTATGTCATGGCAACACTTGCACCTTCAGCACAGTGATCAGCAGCATGCTTACTATTGTATTATTTAGTAAAAATAATACAGAGTGGCCTTATGTGGAGCAAATACAGGCATTGCATCATCCAGTTCCTTACAAGAGTAAGATTTGCTGCTAAGCAAGATTTGAGTACATGTACTTAGTAAATGATCACATTAGAGATGAATAGTAACTAATTTCCTGTATTTATTATGTAAAATAGGTAGATGAAAGTAAAACAGTAAGCCCTGCGTATGATTATTTAAACCTCCATTTGGTACTGTTGTTCTGTAACCCTCTGTACAGTTTCACTCTCTACATAGTCCCTTCAGCTGCTGTAGTAAGTGCTGTGTGGTGCTGTTAGCATGTGGATAGGCAGCATATCCTCCATCTTCAGTATCTATAATCTGTAGCTCATCTGCACTCCTTTTATAGGCCTGGAGGAGAGGAACTGACACTTTCAGTAATTTGTCTGACTGTTCCACTTGTCTACTTGAGGGTGAAATGAATCATGCCTTAGACTCCACAAAACATATGAACTAGATCCCCTTTAACAGTAAAGAGTGTTCAGGGTGACTAGATTTGGATATAGTGACAACACAGATGGCTGTTTAATCACATGAATCCTATCTAGGGTATACATTCATTGATTTCTGTGATTGATTATTTAAAAGCCTGCAAGCATTTCTCTTAAACTCTTCAAGTCCATGTGAATATTCCTTTGCAGTACTCTAGCAACAAACAGGATTTTGTAGGACAGTGGGAAGAACAATTAGAAAACTGTGGGATGAGAACAAGAACAAGATAGAATAGTGTGCATCAGTCGCATAATAAAGGGAGAACTGGGAAGTATTGTGTGGAAACGAAGCAAACAGAAATCTCTATTTGTTGTCATCCTTTGTAATTAAAGAAATGCAGATGTAGCTACCCAGCTTTGAGGTAGCCAGCATGACATTTGAAGAGATGGAGGAAGTGAATCAAAAGTCTAAAAATACAGAGGCTGACCGTGACACATTACAAAGAAGCCAGATATGGAAAGCTGAAGTTTTTGTATATATTTGGGAGATAGGGCACAACCTGACTTTAACGTACTTGGCTAGGTAAAAAAGTAAGAAAATAGTCATCATATGATAGCAATAAGTTAAAAGATTAATTCACTATACAAAGGACTTATGAGCTCAGCTACATGCAAGAGTCTTGGCAAGAGAAAGCAGTGATAAGACATTACTGCTGCCTTGCTGGGCAGCACTGAGCGGGAGTTATGTCAGTACTTGCATGGTGCTTGCAGTAGTGTCTTGTTAATGTGGATTTACTAGCAAATAAGGGATTTTCTGTGAAATGCCTGTCAGGACAGGAAGCGGGTTAACTGGTATTGTCATCAGCAGTAATGTCTCGGTAGCCTGTGACAGTGTGTTAAGAGCTTTGAAGGTGAAGAGTGCAAAGCTGCAGGGATGCTGAATATTACCAAGCCAAGTAACTGCCTGAATATATTTAAGTTGGTAGATATTCACAAAAGCTATCTTCAAAATTTGTTTACAGTTTTAATAGGTGTACTATAATTTCCTGAGAGGAACACGGTTTCCGGCACTCCTCTGAAATCTTCTGTATGCTTTATAGTGTGGAACCGTCTCATTTTCTTAAGAGTTGGTGCATGTTATTTTAAGATAAGGAAATGTCTTGACATTGTTAGCTTATAGACAGCATGTTCTAGCTTTGCATCTTTAAAAAATTTCAACTTTCACTGCCAGCTTCAGACTCAGAATAACATTTACTAAAGCTAATTAAAGTTTAATAAGTTTAATAAATGTGATTGTTACGGACAAAAAAAATCATTAAAGCATGGTTGAAAATTGTTAAGTTCCAATCAGGTCACATAATAAATTGATGATACTTTTCACTTCCAAACTATTGCAGTTTCCCGCTGTACAGTATTTAATTATGCAACAAATGGTGCCCTTGGCATGACATTTCAATTTAGAACTTAATTTTTCCATTTTTAAAGCTAAAGTAGGGGAATTCAATTAGCATTTTGAAAGGAACACTAAAAATACAGCATTGAACCATGAAATACTTTTAAGAACCATGAAATACTTTTAAGGCCTCCATTTGAACAATAATTTAGCTTAGAGTCACATTGACCTTTTGCCTTTGGAGCTAGGATTTTTTTTCCAGTTTCTAAAATCAGAACTGTTTTATGTCAGGCAAGCATTTGATAAAATTAATACTTTCTTGCCAGCAAAAAAAACTGCTTTAGAGGTAACATAAAATACATTTTTCCTTATACCCTGTCTTAGAAGAAAAAAAATCAGATATTATTATTAAAACAATTAAATTTTGCATACAAAATGTCTTCAAAGTCTGTTCCTCAGATCAATAATTTTCACATTGGAAGAATAATTGAGGTTTGACAATTTTGTATCATTACAGACTCACTGTGCCCATCAATATCATCCCAGTAAGAGCTTAGTGACTTTTTAATCTCTCTGTAAAGAAACACTGAGTATAATTACTTTAAATAAAGTTAATTTTTTATTTGGAGAATACAAAGTAGCTATTGATTCAGAGTTCTAGACCATGGTAGTATACTTGTGTAATCTTACGCACAGAATCATAGAATGAATAGGGTTGGAAAGGACCTTAAGGTCATATACTTCCAACCCCCCTGCCATGGGCAGGGATGCCTCAAACTAGACCATGTCATACTGTTCATCTTGAAATTTGTAAGTTGTAGGCTTGATGGAAGATTAGTTTAGACAAATCCTCTTAGAGCAAGAAATACTTTTAGCATTGCATCAGATGATTGATTTTAATAAAGAAAATACCATTTTATATTGTGGGGAGTAGAAGGAAATGATGGCTTGATACTCATCCACTTGAAGAATGTATCTTATACATATTTTTGTATAATCAGGATGAAAAGTACAATTATCAGAAGAAGCTGTGTCATTATACAATGACAAATATTATACATTATTCAAACATGACAGAACATCCTTTCCTGTTTACCTTTGTTACTGCTAGTGGCCCATTCCCTGTGTTCAGCATGTATTTCACTGTCAGAAAACTTCAGGGTAGCAGGAACCCATAATTTTCCTGCTCCTGAAGAATCAACAGTCTCCATGGGCATTTGGGAGGCCTTGTAAAGCGAATCTGAATTTGTGAATCCCAGTTGTTTCTCCCAAATACAACAAAACCAACAAAAAATTCCTTGTGTGTTGCTGTATTACTTTTCCATTTTGTGTTTCACTGGTTTTGTAGCATCATAAATTGGCAGAATAGTGTATGAACAACAACAATTTTTTTCCTGGGAACTGAATAAATTACTTTGTCTTCTGCAAATGAATGGATCTTGGTGAGGACAAGGTGGAAGGAGGCACTGCACAATTCAAGAGGGCTTTTGGAGCCACCAGGAATGAGGGAAAATGCCGTTTGAATATGTCATTGTGACAGGTTTTAATGTAATGATTTACTTCCTAGCAGTCTGTGCCAGCTGTTAGGGGGTAGGCTTTAGCTTGTATGTGGGTTTTGATATGTTTTTTTCTGTTGCATTTTTCAGGAGTTATACCCTGCATTTTGCATTCACAATGGAGGATCTGATTTAGACAGGTTACCTACTGCCAGTACCTGCATGAACTTGCTGAAGCTTCCCGAGTTTTATGACGAAAATCTGATGCGAAGCAAACTCCTTTATGCCATTGAATGTGCTGCTGGATTTGAATTAAGCTGAGTTGAACTGATGCTTATTTGGATGATCTCCTGAGGAACTAACCAGTGCCTACTCTATAAGCAGCACCCATACCCCACAGTTTTAAGGGAATTCTGTCTAGATTTCTGCAGCTCTTGTGTCTTATCAAATGCCCTCAAATAAGTTTAATTTTTAAACACAATTTCTTAGTTAGCTTTCATTAATTAATATTACATTGACACTGCTTTATGATTCAAAACAGTGAATGCGGTGTGCAGTGTGGCTGTTTTCTGTGTTACGCGACGAAAGAGCACATTTAAGGAACCGTGACATCTCGGTGAAATTAACCAAAGATGAAGCTTTGGCTTTGTGCTGTTCAAACAGATAATTTCACAAACTGGCAATAAAATTGTGTACCATGCAGCGCAATGGGATGAAACATCCTGTAATTTATCTTTTAGATGGAAGTGAAGCAGATGTTTGCAGATATCCCAGAACTGAGAGGATGGAAATGCTCATTACCGATAACCTAATATCTTACATTGTAGAATTGTTTACAAATCATAGTTGTTGCAGAACTGATGTTTTATACTACCTGTTGTGGTTTAAGTCCAGCCGGTAACTCAGCATCACACAGCTGTTTGCTCACACCCCCTGCCTCCTTTTTCCCCCCCTCTGGGTGGGATGGGGAGGAGAATTAAAAGAACGTAAACCCCACAGGTTGAACAGTCCAATAACTAAAGTATAATATGAAACTACTACTGCTACTAATAATAATCATAATAAGATGAATAACAAGGGGAGAGAATATAAAACTAAAAGGGGAAAGGAAAATAACAGTAAACAGAAGTGGTGCACAGCACAACTGCTCACCATCTGCTGACCAATATCCAGCCTGACCTGGGCAATGATCTGGGTCTTCAGGTGACTCCCTCCCCCTGTTTACATACTGGGCATGACGTCGTGGGGTGTGGAATACCCCTTTGGCTAGTTTGGGTCAGGTGTCCTGTCTCTGCTTCCTCCCAGTTCCTCACTGGCAGAACATGAGACTGAAAAGTCCTTGATCAGGGTAAGTGCTGCGAGCAACAACTAAAACACTGGTGTGTTATCAGCATTGTTCTTAGACTAAAGTCAAAACACAGCACTGCACCAGCTACTGGGAAGGAGAAAACTGTCACAGCTGAACCCAGGACACAACCTTCCCTCAAGATGGTAGGCACTGAGATAAAATGGTTGTAATACTCCATTTGTGCTTTCTGAAATACTTGGAGAAATCTGATTCGCATTATTTTAAGTTCAACCTTTGGCTGCATCATTATCACTTGAACACTGTTGTGAGTGGATGTGACTGTCCATATTTACTTTGTCCGGTTTCTGTCTTTTGTGCCTGTACAGTTTTTTTTGTTTTCTTTTTAAATGTATGAGACTCCTGTTGCATACACAGTACATGCAGAACTCATCACTTTGGAAAAGTACACATGTAACAACTATTAAAATTATTTGAACCAAAGTTATCAGGCTTTATCTTTTGTATTTGAAGCCTGTGGTATTCACATTCCTTTTCCCTGTCATTTCTTTCCATCTTGAAATGCCGTATCTGTGCTGTGGACACCAGTCAAACTCATTATTTTTTTGGTGATGAAACAGCTTTTCTATCCATCTGCCTGCGGTTTTTCTGCTAAGAAAAGTAGGTGGGAATATGCTGCTTAATATAATTTGATATCTGGGGAAAAAAATGCTTTCACATGGAAGGAACTGATCCTCTGGTAGTAGTAGGCACATTGTTGGGTGTTTGTATGCAAACTGCAGTCCATTTAAAGAAAGGAATCATAGTTCAGACTGTAAGAACCATAAGTACATCCCTGTTGAACTTTAGTTTTTTAAATCATCAAAAATTACAATCAAATTTGTACTCATCTCTTATGCAAAAAAGTATTTTGCTGTTACAGGAAACTGTTGGATTTAATATTTAAGAATCAGTAACCAGCAATATCCTTTTAAATGTGGGAAAACTGATTTTAAGATGTTTACTAGTAACCACATAAAAATGTATAATTTCTTAATTTGGGTAATAAATGATGTGTTAAAATACTATTTGTAGTCTTGATGTACAGAAATAAAACAATTGGTTTGCTTTTTGGGTTTGCTTTAGGCCTTTTATTTAAGTTAAATGTTACATACCCAAGTTATTCTTTATCCCAGAATTCTTTTCTTGTATATTTTTCTACATAAACTATGGAACTTGTAAAGAAGTTGAAAAGGAGATCAGTAATAGTGGAACTGCCTCCTCGTAATTTTAAAACCTGAACACTTCTTTAGATAGTATTATTTATTTTAGAACCTAATGTGTTAAATATTTTGAAATTATTTTTCAATTCCATTATTTTGCTACATTGGGTAGTGGTGTATCTGTATTTTGTAAAATTGAAATGAAATTTTCTATTAAATAGTTGTATTTTGAAGACTGTGTTGGAGTCATGCCAAGTGATCATGACTTGTAATGTATGCTTCCTGCTTCTGCGAAAGGAGACTGTGCACTATTCCTGTCTGGTACCACGAGTGCAAGCTCAACAGAGAGGGTAGTCTGGGAGAGAGGGTGAGCTGCAGAGAGATGCAGTCACGTAATTGCAAGAACTTGCAATTACTACTGAAAAAAAGCAGTAGAATTTGAGTTTGCTGGAAATACCCTTCCTTTTTGTTTCTTCAGTATGTAGTACTCAGTGATACTGGTTTGTGTGTTCTGTACATTAAGTATGAAATCCTGACATGCTCAAGTCGGTGGGATTGTAGCATAGATTTCATTCTGCAGGTAGGCAGCTGAAAATGAAAGCTACAACAGCTTACACCACTATGAGTACCCACGCTGAGTAGGGCTCTCCGCTGGCAACAAGTGTTTTCAGTTATGTCAGCTCTTTTCCTGTAGTCAGGATGAAGCATGAGTCCCTGCTTTTTAGTGACCTATTGCTGGATATTTTAAGGAATGAGAGGTAAAGGTGTAAGAAATATTATAGCTATAGTTATGGCCTGAGGAGCTAGGTAGTCTAAATGATCTCTTGCAGCAAGAATTATTTATATAGGAAAATGGATTGTATCTTTTTTAAAAGAAGAGCAAACTCCCCCCCAGTTGTGATGCTCCCAGAGTTTAGGTGGGCAGAAGCAGGAAGCACTTTGCATGCAAGTAACCTGAAATACTATTGTAGATTTTGGTCATCAGAATTATAGGAGTAATAATAACGGGTTGTTTTCAGCACAAGATTAACCCTTTCTGAAAGTCAGTCTTGTACTTCAGTGTTTTGTCCTAGTTCAGTACTTACCTTTTGAAAAATGACAGCGTTTTCTGGTTTTGTTTTCAAATAATTCTTGGTTTATAATTCTGCATCCTGTTCTAAAAACATTTTTGCCAACAGTTATCGTTATAATGGAAAAGGTCACAAATTCTTCATCTTTCTAAAGTGAAAAGGCATAAAAGCAGAATAAAAACAAAATTAGCACTTGGTCTGTTTATCTTGGTGGGAATTTTTCTACATATGGGTGGGTTCAGTCCTATCAGCTGGGTTACATAAACCAAACAGCACAAAACCCCAACAAAAAAACCTCAACAAATGAAAACAGAAATGTTTGGCCTTGTTCCTTATTCTCAGTTGTCTTCCATCATGGTGCTGAAAGCCAGACTTGTATAAACTTCACAAAATTCACTCCTCGTCTCTGGGCTCTGTCTACAGCAGAGGAAAGATTTGGCTCCAGTTTCATGCATAAACACTGAGCTGCCAGAAGCTGGATTTGAACAAGTTGTATCTTCAGTTACTTTTGTGCGGGGTGCTCCATAACTAAAAACCAATGAGCTTCCTGATGCTACCAGTGGCAATGTGGACTATGTTTTTGGCATCTCCTGAGAAATCTAGCACAAACATCCTAATCTGATCTACCAAGGGGTTTGGAATTCAAAGAGAACACTTCAAGGAGTGAGCTCGTGCTAAATTTCAGTTTAACCCAAAACCTATTTGTTAAATGCCAGTAAGACAGCACATACACTTTTCACCACTGAAAATAATACAGCACAGAAACAAGGAAAAAATGGGAGAGTTGTTTGTCTTGGAATGTTTTGTTGGACCTGTAATTTTTTTGTATTTATAATTATATGCAAAAACTTTTAAAACATTTGCTCATATACACGAATCTCTGTTAATAATGGTTTGTGATGTAAATGCTTGTTACTATTTTTTTTCATGACGCTTTGTCAGTGAAGGAGAGAAAAAATGAACATGGTCTGTAAAACTGATCAGGATGTCTATATTTTTATTGAATTCTGCTTTTGTGAATAAAATAATTTGAGTTTTCTTGAAACTTTGCAGAAACACTTTTATTTCTTTGCAGTAAATGTGGTGTTCTCATGCTAAAGATTGATAGTACTGAATAGGTTTTAAAAGGGAAGGTAGTACTAACTGTTCATTGGTCTTGAAGTTACTACTGCTGGAACAGGCTGCCCAGGGAAGTGGTTGAGTCACTGTCCCTGGAAGTGTTTGAAAAATGTACATGTGGCACTTATGGACATGGTTTAGTGGTGGTCTTGGCACTGCTTGGTTAACGGTTGGACTCAGTCTTAAAGCTCTTTACCAACCTGAATGATTCTGTGGTTCTATGATTTTACTGCTCCAGGATGATTTTCAGCATCAGGTTTTGAGTTGTGAAGTTCCCATTCTGTCACACTGCAAACAAAACGTTTAACTTTGTTTCAGTGTGTCTTTCAAACATATGACTAATATCACTGATATACTTTGAAAAAACTTAATCTTTGCAAAGAACAAAACTTACTCCTTATACAAAAATACAAGATACTCTTTTAATTCATAATGAAGAATGCTACTTTGTTAGCAAATACATGAAAAAAACCATCTCTTTCAACTTCTGAAATTTTAGCACAATTTTAGCCCCTCTGAAGGTGTAATTTAATTTTTGTCTCCTTTGATGATTACGATCATCTCCATCTCTCTGCATTTCTCCTAGTTTCATTGCTAAATACACAGTTCCACAACAGAATTTATGAAGTTAGTAATGCACATGCTTATTTTGGAATATTTAAAAATAGCATCACATACCCTTCAGCTCGCCTTCCTGTGGCAAACTGGAAATTACAGAAAACTCCTTGTAGGGCACTTCGTAATTCATAGGATGCATAGAACACAAATGCTCAGACACTTTGCCTGGTTTTCAGTATGTATCTGGTAGGCTGGAAACCTCATAAAATTCCTGATGTGTGTAAAGAGACAACACGAGGCAGGAAGTGATTACGAAGTTGTGCTAGTTGAATCCAGTTCAAAGAACACAGGAGTGTCTGGAGATCACCTAGTCCAACCCTTTCTGCTCAAAGCAGGGTCATATACAGCAGGTTGCTCAGGACTTTGCCCCATGGAGTTTTGAATGTCTCTGTGGATGGAAACCTCTACAACTTCTCTGGACAGCCTGTTCTACTTTTCAATTACCTTTACATTTTACCTAGAACATTTTAAATCAGGTTTAAACACAATTTCTTATATTCCAGTTTGCTCCCATTGCCTCTCATCCTGTCACAAGGCAGGGCTAAAGGGGAATCTGAGCCTTCTACAGGCTGAACAACCCCAGCTCTCTCAGCCTCTCCTCATGTGACGTGGTCCAAAATCTGAATCGCCTTTCTTTCCAATTTGCTTGTTAGTGAACACAGCGGCATCTTCAAAATACCTTTTGTGGACTTTGATGTGACTGGGGACTGAGTAGACTACACTAACTCTCCTCCTGCCTGCAGATATCTGTAGTTGTTAATAAATGGCACTTAACCAGGTACTGAGTGGATTTAAGATCTTGTGACTTTGATTTTTCATCTTCCAGTGTTGCTTTGTCTTTTCAATGATTTTGCAAATCTGTTATCAGCTGCAAAATAACATCAAAAAATGAATTCACAGTTTTTTCACAACTTGTTACAGATAATGATGCTAAAAATTGGTGCAAAAATCATAGGGCTAATGCTAAATGTTAAATCACCTACATGTGTATTCAAATGTGTATTCAATATTTCCACCACCAGCCGTATAAAATACCTAGAAATGCAATTTCTTGGACAAACTCCTATAATCTGTCCGTCTTCTACAAAAATTAGGTAGCTCAGTGCTAGGTGCAATCCAGCAAAGCACTTTCAGACAGGCAAATAGGAGAGACATGGGAATTCTGACTGGCACCAATGGGACTGCTTGTACATAAAGGTATGGACAGGTGTCCTGCAGGCTTGATTTCATGCCTGTGTCATGTCAAGGGATGAATTTTTCTTGTGTGACGGTTAAATCATCGTTACATTGCATTGCCAGAATAGTTGCTTTCCAGTCTGGGACTAAGTTCACCTGTCCACAGATCTGCAGAAAACATACATTCCATTAATATATTGCTAAGAACAGCTTGCTTAAATGTCCTACTATATTTAAGATCATTGTTTTCTACATTCCCAGAGCAGATGTTAGCTCATTCTGTGTAACATTTGACTGAAAAGTAGTTTTGCATAATTTCTATTTTATTCTCTGTTTATAGTTACACATAGCTCTTGATTGCTGAAGAAGGAAACAGGCATTCACCAGATGGTGTTATTTCAGATCATCTTGCTACTTCTGCTTACCCAAATGTCAGACCTATGAAAAGCATCTCTTATCAGTTGCTGTGTGGTTTTGCTGTATGTTGTCAAACATACTTTCTAAAGAAAGTGGTTCTTTCTAGCCCTTTTATCTTTAATTCTTTTCATTAATAATAATTCATCATCTTTACCATGAGGGTGGTGAGACACTGGAACAGGTTACCCAGAGAAGCTGAAGGCTGCCTCATCCCTGGCAGTGTTCAAGGCCAGGTTGGATGGGGCTTTGGGCAACCTGGTCTAGTGGAAGATGTCCCTGCCCATGGCAGGGGGGTTGGAACTAGGTGATATTTAAGATCCCTTCCAGCACAAACCATTCTGTGATTTTATGATTACAGCTCTGCTTACTGCTTTCATTTTTCCTCTCTGCACTTTCAGGCAAAGAGCAACAGAGCTCAGAGTTCTGCAGAGATATTTTAGGTCTAATTATCTATTAGCTCTATTTAGCTATTCATGAAAAATAACACAGAATTAACTAGTATTTGGCACTGGCACGTGGGTAAGAAAACATATCCCTGATCAAGCGAATGGACAGAAATGCTGATCGAGCTGTCCTTGCAAGGAATAAGCATTTGCCATAAGCTGTGACACCTTCTGACTGCCCACAACAGTTCTTAGGTTGTTGCCTGCACACCCCAAATAATCAGTAGGATACATCTGATGCTTCAGGGGGAACTGGCAAAAACACCAGCTATGCAGAAATGTTTTAACCACTTTCAAAAACATCTCCTTGGCTCAAGCGTTTGGTTACAATGAGGAGTCCAGATAAACTTGCATCCTTCTGGTTACTGATGGAGCACCTTGCCAGTAAAAAATGAGGTTATACTCAGAAGAAAATCTATTGAGAATGCTAATGAAACTTGGTTATTTTGTGCTCCTAATGCATCTACTTAAAGTTTTAAACATTAGGTGTATTGCCCATATTTCAAGTCTAATTGTTTCTGATAAGCTATCAGCAAAAAGTTAATGCTTATATTTAATTAAGTGGCACTTTCCAGAATTACTTTGCCAGTAGTACTATAATTAAATGATGTGAGAACAGTCTTTGATACATATGCTCATATTCTTTGCTAATACCAAAAGCAGAATCTGTAAATCTGTAAATAGAAAAACTGGATGCATTAAGCAGTGGGCCAGAGCAGCAGGCTGAGAAGGCTGCAGCCATTACCACATCAGAGGGACCAATATTAATATCTCTCTAATGCGGCATTTTTAAGTATTTCTTGTGTTCTGATGGGCTTTTCATAATTGACCTCTGTAAGTCATAAAAAATTACTAAGAAAAAAAAAGGAATCTGGGAACTATGTGAATTGCTAATACCTCCTGGAATGCTGCCATGTGATTTCCATCATTAGGTTATAGCTACCAGTTAGGCCTGAATTCATCTCACTTAACTTCAGCCATCTGTAAGGTGGCTGTTGAGGCACTTCCGATGAAAGAGAGGCAACCCAGAGACAGAGCTCCAGAGGGGGGATCTTTCTTTACTAAAATACATCTCCAAAGCAGAAACTGTGCCCTGGAAGTGCCCCCTCCTTCTCTCTCTGTTCCTAGTTGGAGGCCTTACGCTAGATGCTTAACTTTTAGACAGCTGAAGTGAACCAGACCTTTCCGTCATGTTTCCGGGCGAGCACTGAAAATTCTTGAGCAATGAAGATGCTCTGATAACAGGGTTTATTCTGACTTGTGACTGGGCACTTGGATGCCAGCCCAGGTCTGCCTGGATCTTTGATACCAGCTTCAACAGACCCACCAGACTTCACCAGCTTTTGTTACTGGAATGTTGATCCCCTGCCAGCAATGTCACACTTAATGCTCCCTGACACAGTATTCCAGACTTCAGCTGCAAGCAGCTAGCCATAAAAACACAGAATGCTTTTACTTCATACTTTGCAAATACCTTTGACGGCTTTCTGAATCTTAAAGCTTTTCTCTTTTATTGGTCCTATAAGTAGATATAATGAAACATTTGATCTTCCTATGTTACCTCTTCCTATGAGTCTTGCCTAAAATCTTTCCCACAACATTACCTCTGGTGAGGATGAAGATGGTTTTGGCTCTTCACCTTATGCAGTTCTTTGTTTATCTGTGTTGATTTTTTACACAGAGACTGCAAAATCCTGTTGCCTGGAAAACATTGACATAAGCAGTTCTCATTTAAGGACTTGCAAACGTTTGTAAGACATCTAAATATGATTAATGCTAAAGTTTAAAAATTATTCTGATTGCTATTCATTGAAATGAGCGTGACTGAACCCAAATTACAAACCAATTACAAACAGGTCAGGAGAATTCTAATTAATTCTTGGGGAACTAGTTTGTCCTGTTCTCTGGTACTTTAACTATGTAACTTGAAGGAGAGAAAAGGGGGTAAAAGGATAGTTCAGCAGCACCTGGCTATGGTTATGAACATTTTTTATCAGAGTGCTACAATTTAAAAGCAAAGGAACTGTAGACGCAATATCTCTTTTGAGCTTTGGGTGATCTTGGTGTAGCAGAGACTTTGCCTGGACATACACAGATTAGATGACATTAGCCTGGAAGGTCTTAGAGGCTGAGCTGACCTGCTGAAGATCTGAAGGGGTCAGAGGTGGGTGTGTAGCCTTGCTGGGCAAAGGCAGCAAGTGCACTGGGTAGAGCTGCATGAAAGTAGCATTTCCTTCACTGCTTACCAGCAAGCAGCATTCTTCTCATCAGAAAACAAAGAGAAGCCAGGAAAACAAGACCAGTTAATGTTTTAGTCTACTACAAGTGGGGTCTAACAAGAGCAGAGTATGGGGGGAGAATTGCCTCCCTGGACCTGCTGCCCATGCTCGGCTTGTTGCAGTCCAGCTTACAGTTGGCTTTCTGGACTGCAAGTAAGACACTGCTGGGTCATGTCAAGCTTCTCATACCTTATTTTCTCCAAGCGCAAAACTGATCTCTCAGCCTTTCCAAACCATATTCCTATATATGAAGGGTGCAGTTTAGAGTCAGAGCAGTGTTAGAAAATCTATGGGAAAATTAATGTAATGCTGTCACCTTTATGACAACTGTGTTAAAGCAGCAGTTGTGATCCTGGCTGTGTTCATGCAGACAATGCTGTGATTTCAACCCTGTAATTCCACATGGAATTACACTCCTTTGCCACCATTCTGCTTCTGTGGATAAATAGAAAATTTTATTGTTCGCATCCACCATACTAGAAATTTAATATAAAAACTGCTCTGTAAGGAATTAAAGTAACTGCCTCATATACCACTCCAAGCTTGTGTACTGCAGGCGAGGTTTTTCAAAGAGTGAGTGAAGACTTTTTATCCTTTGTTCTCACTTGTCATAACTCATGAAAGGCGAAAACTCTTTTATTTCCAAATCAATAAATATTTAAAGCATTAAATCAAAATTTTATAGGATCTCCTCCCAAATGACACTGTGCTAACCTGCGGCTTGCCTTTGCACCTGCCAGGCTAGGGGTCTCCTGAGGTTTGCAACCATACCTTTTAGAAAGGGCCAGGCCAACCCATCAGTCAGCTTTATTTATTCTTTGTCAAGTGGATCAACAACTTGGCCTTCATAGCTACTCACTGATGAGAAACTAATAATGGTGCTCAGTGTCTCTTCAATCTAATTTTAAAGACTTGTTTCCATGACCACTACTTAGCATCAAATCAAAAACCCAAGCCTGTACTTAGGATTGTCCTACCTCTTGTCTTGCTCAGTTGTATTAGGTTTTCCTGTTATTTCAAGCTTGCTTTTTCCATTTGAGCTGATCCCACTGCCACATAAGCACCTCCAAAATGGTAGGTAGCCCTTCAATTTGTGGAGCACACATTTTAGGTGTGGAAACTCTCTAGTTTCACCTTGGTGATCAGTAAATCAATGCTTTGTACAACTTTTTAAATGAATGATGAGAAACATATTTTTACAGCAAATTTAAATCATGGATAAAGTCCAAATTTTTAAAATAGAGTAACTTGGCTGCTTATACTTTGCTCTCAGCCATGACAACTAAGAAAACCACATACTAAAGTATAACCCAAAGGATGCTCAAATGTATTCAAACAGCATCTGTATATGTGCCAGCTGGAAAACGCTGAATCTGGCCCAGAATAACCAGGCATGGGGGTTACTGTTTTTGAGAGTAAAATAAAGACACACATGGGGGGAAGACATTTTGGCTTTTGAACAGCCAAACTCACCTATGCATAGACTGGTTTGGGCTGGAAGGGACCTTAAAGATCCCTGGAGCCTCCTCTTCTCCAGGCTGAACAAGCCCAGCTATCTCAGCCTCTCTTCATAGGAGAGGTACTCCAGCCCTCGGAGCGTCTTCGTGGCCTCCTCTGTACTCACTGAGGCAGCCGCACGTCCCTGTTGCTCTATGGACCGCAGCTCTGCAGACAGTGCTCCCTATGGCAGTGCTCCCGATCGTGTCCATTATCCCAACCGTCCCTTCCCCTCTCCTTCACCTGTCCTTCCCCTCAGCACCGGCACCTCCCGGCCCCGCCCACCAGGAGCGAAGCCCCTCCCTCTGCCGAGCCGCCGGCCGCCGGCAGGGGGCGGTCTCTCCTTGCGCGCGGCGGAAGGGGGAAGGCGGTGGGGGAGCAGCATGCCGTTCGAGAAACTTCCGGAAACAGCCTTGCGGAAGTGACGTTACGCGCTGACGGAGCTTCCTGTTTGCGGCGGCGAAGAGCTGCCGCAGTTGCCGTTGTCCGGCGCTGCTGGAGGGAGGGTGGCGGCAGCGCTTCGGAGGTACCGCGCGGGTGAGTGAAGGGTGTCGAGGCTTCCCCGAGCGCGCCTCGGCTCGCCCGGCGGTGGGAGGGGGGGGGGGGGAATGCGTTCTGGGCCAGGCCTTGGATCTTAGCAACAGTGTTGGTGGCAACGGGGCCTCCGGCGCGTCTTGGTGGGGGCCTGGGCCGGCGCAGCCGCCGCCATGCTATACGCTGTGGCACCGGCGCGGAGGGTCCCCCGCGGGAGCAAAGCGTGTGCTCTGCCTCCTGGGTTTGTCTCTAGCCGTTCGGGAGCCGCATGGCGACGGGCCAAAGGCGGCCTGAGAGAGGTTTGCGTGTGGGGGGGTGGTGGCGAGAAACGCCGGCGCTTGGAGGCGGGGAGGGAAGGAGGGAGGGAGTGAGTGAGTCGCCCCCATGCGCCGCTGTTGCCTGAGGTTCAGGCCGTAACGCGGAGCGGGGAGATACAGTTCGGGCTCCCGGGGCCGTGGTTTCCCAGGTCGGATTTGTCTCCGGATTGCTGTAAGCAGAGAAGTTTTGTGGCGGGGGGAATAAAATCCGCATTTCGATTTCTTTTCCTTCCAGTGGTTTTAGTTACAGAAAGGTGAGGGAGCGCCTTAGTCCAACGTTTCCTCCTGATTGTGTTGAATAAGCCTTTTACCTAGAGTCTTTTTTTTTTTGTTTTCCTTTCTTTTTTTCCGCAGTGTATTGTTTTGACAAATTTGTAAACTTAAGTGGGCTTTTCTTTCCCCTCTGATAGAAGCAACGTAATTAAATCCTATTCTGTGTTTATAGCTCAGAGCAGGGTCAGTAGTGAGGTTTGTTGTGGGTGAAGGAAGTAGTGGTCAGATGTTTCGAACTCCCTGTAGCCAAATTCCGAGCTGAGTGGAGCATTGTCACAGGCAGGTAAGGAGCACAGTTTGTTGTCAATATTCGCAGGAGTTCTGAGAGGAGGGTGGGTTGGGCACTGAATGTATTTATGACCCGTGTACCTGATTGAAGCAGTGTTTTAAGGTGTGCTCTGTTTTTACTGTCCGAGCTCTTTGTGGGCAGCTGAAATCCAGTGCTGCAGGCTTGAGCCATTCTAATGAAGGCATTAAGAAAGATTATTCAGAGTACTGAGCAAATCTGTTTTGTGTTTTGATAATAATAAACTGCTCTTTTGGTTCTCATTTGGACACAGTAACATCATAGAAGCTAAATTTATAACAATGCTAGTGTGCAAATGGTGAAACTTGTGACATGAGCTGAATTTTTAGGATGTAAAGTGTCCAGAAGTGGTAAGAACAAGGTGTTGACACAGAGGGAACATCTGGAACGAAACCGAGTTGTGTCTTCATGGTCCTCTGAGGTTGCACGTATTGCTGCTTGCTCACCTTAATTTTTGTTTACTTTTTGGAGGTCCTTGTACGCCAGTTTGGAGGGATTTTATGTTCAACTGATGCTGAAGAGCCTGATAGTTAAAGTACCATCTAGTTGGCTGGATTATGTTGTCAGGAAAGTTTTGTTTGGACATTTTTGAGTAAATGTATTTACATGTCTTGTCTGTGGTTACTTTTCTTGTGGGTTTTTATTTTAGACAGCCAAAATGAGAACTAGAGCACAATACTGAAACTGTTTTCCCCTTCTGGCTCTTGTGCTGCCTTTTCAGTGGAGAACAAGAGACTGTTTGAAATTGAGTTAATGTAGGATTTAATTTTCTTAAATAATCCCAGATATTTGAGGATAAATTTAAATTCTTTTTCTTACTGGCAGTATTATTGAAACTGCAGTGTTAATTTCTCTGTCCACAAACTGCAAAGTTTCCCCTCACTCTCCATAAGATTTGTCTTTTTTAGCACTTGTGCTTTTCTAACTACAGCACATTCTTATCAAAACAGCTTTTCTCTCTGGTATTTTCTTTTGTCTTTCCTAGATTGATGCAGTAATTCATCTTGGCTGGACTTTGTGAGGAAGGGTGCATGGCTTCATTTCTGGGTGACACAGAATTTTTAGTTGGAGAGACGTGTTTTGCTGTTTATTTTTTTTAATAGACATATAAATTTCTCTACTTACTGTATTCCTTTTTTCATCCACTAGAAGTTTTTGGAATGTACATGGAGACAGGAAACAACTTGCGTTAAATCACCACCTCAGTGACAATGATACAAAAATTCCTAATAGTATTTGGACTGTACTGAGGAAAGAAATGCCAGTGGGTTTCTTTTCAACTATAAAACTTTGGGTCTCCTGCCTCTCTATGTCTGTGCTTGGTGCAGTTAGGTCTGTGAGCTGAGGTTATGTGACATGAAGGTTATTATTGTGTTTTACTGTGAGTCCAGAGGCACTGAAGTTCTAGTCTGCAATTGACTGCAGCGTCACATTGGGTTGGTGGTAGAGTGCAGCCACCCGTGTTAGCATGTTCTGCGCTTGTGCTGCTGGCTGCAGAGGACAGTGTATTTTGGTCAGGTCAATACACTGGAATTTGAGACTTGAGCAGACCGTCTGTTCTTACCATATAAATAGTGATATTTTGAATTTATTATCTTAACTTTCAACTTAGTTGTATGAAGTTTAATGTTTTAGTTCTTTGCTTCATAAGTAGGAAGTGCTCCATTTCTCTAATTTTCTAATTTTCTGCCAACAGCTTTTCCTTTGTATTGATTTGTTTAAGTGAATGGAAGGATTAATGAAAAGTTACTTAGTTTTGTCTAAACTTCTTATATCTTTTATATGAAAATGGTAATTTCAAGATAGATTTATATTAAAACTGTAGTTGATTATATTACCGGGCTTAAGTTGTTTGTTTTTTCTTTTTTTTTTGCTTTTGATGAAATACAGCATTTGAACAGGTATTAGATTTTTAAGTTCAGACTTAATGATGAAAACATCCTGCTTCTGTTCATTTAACTAAGAATGAAATTCATATGTATGAATTATTTCTCTCTTACAGTTACTAGTTGTAGGTGTCATTTGTTTTCTGTTTGTTCCAAATAAGTGCTGAAAACCTGTAGGTATTAGTAAGGAGTCACCATTTAGTAAGGTTTGTAAAGCTTATAAGTCTGAAACCACTCATAGATACATTGCAGCCAATTATTGTTGAATCGTTGTTAATTCTGTTGATGAGAAGAAATTCTTTTCTGTTCTTAACATGTAGTCTGAATCTGTGACAGCCTGTCATGGCTCTGAATAAGCAATGGGTGTTTGCTTTAGTGTAACATTTCTTCTTGGTTGTTGGCAAGTAAAATTATTGTGTCTTCAAAAAGTAGTTAGGGGATGTGCGTAGAAATTTTAAACTATTTTCCCTGAAGGATCATCTGGTTGCATGTTATTATTTGGCTGAAACTTTCTGAACCTGATCTTTGCCAGTTGAGGCTTTTGCTGTTAATCACTTAATCAAACACAGTTCATATTTTTTTTAAAATGAGTTAGGAATATTTTTGCTTTCTATAAAATAGCCTTTTATGGTTAGTTTTAGGAGAGTGCTACTGTTCAAATATTTATATGCCAGAATTCCAAATTTGGACACCTGAGTTGTTGTATTTTGGAAAAATGTCCCTTTGCTTTAAGGAGAGGTTGTGAATAAGTTTCCCTTGATTTAGGGCATGCTCATAGATCAGCTAGATAAGCAGCAGAGTATTGGCCAAGAGTGTGAGGCTAGCCTTGTCACTGATTTACTTCCTTTAATGTTTTTTTTTTTGTTAGCTTGCTTACGTTTCTTTGACAGAGTTTAGATTTCTTCTCTATTTTGGTAAATTAATTGCTTTTTAATGGATTCTTCCTTCTTGCCCTCTGAGAGCTTTCTGTGTGCCTGGCAGTAATACGGTGTAGTTCTTGCCACAGTTGTCTCATTCCCCTTGGGAAGGAGAGGAACAGAGAGGGTTCTTTGAAATTTCTTGCCTTGAGGGGTGAGGGAGCCTTGTGCAGGTGGCTTTTTTTGTTGGTTTTTTTTGTTTGTTGGGTTTTTTTTTGGTGGTGGTTTTTATTAAATATGACTTGAACTGCAAGGTAAAGCAGTCTGCTTAGCTGCCTTTTCCCCTGCATAAACTGCATCATCTTGTATAATAATCATCACAGTATTCAAATCCACCCTGTTTTCTGACAGAGTCTCGTGCTTACAGCAAACATCCTGTTTCTAAATTAAGCTTTTTTGAATGCTCATTTTATTACATTCATCTCACAGGAATTCTGTGGTAGTATTAATGTAATGAGTATAAACATTGCTATTTAAGTATATTTTATTAACTTTAATTATATGGTAAATTTACATTTTTCTGTGAAACAATAAATTTAAGGAACCTGTCAAGTTGAAATGTGGCAGCTTTTCTAGGCTTTCTCAGGTAAGTAGAAGTTCAGAGTACTGAAGTTTTTAGTATACTGTAGTCTGTACCACATTGTACCTATATCAGGGGAATTAAAAATGTTGGTGCCTTGTTTAAATGTGTTTGTCAGATTAATTCATTGCAAACTTTACATGAGTCTTCTCACTGTATTGTGCTTATCAGAGTTTTCTGATACACGATGTGGGCATTTTTCTGTTAGCACTTGCATAGTGCTAGCACAGTGCTGCTCATGGTCTCGCTCAGTTGTGGGTGGCACATCCCAGATACTATTGCTAGAACTGACAAAGATCTCTTCATTTTGTTTGGGAGCTGGCCATGGTTTTGGGACTTGTATAGCTTCATGTGTGTTTGAGCTGTACTAGATAAAATGTCTTCGATTGTAGCCGGAGCACTGTTGTGTTCAGAAAGAGTTGTGGTGTGAGATTTACCTTTTTCTTTTTGTAAGGGCGTGGAATGACACCAGAAGGCAGTTTCTGTAGCTGGTGTCTTGTGTGTTAAATTCACTGTGTGACCGCTACAAGCCAGTGAGAACTCCTTGAGCCACTGGAACAATTGTGTCTTAGAAGCCTTGATAAATATGTAGTGCATTATGGTTGCATTACTTACCTTTCTTTTAAATGGGTAGCTTGGAGAGATACAGGCAGATAATTACAATTCATGGGTTGTGTTTGAAGTATGTAGCTTGTGAGCAAATAAAGTGACTTCAGATCAAATTTGTTACTTGAAGACTGAAAATATTTGTATATGTTTGAATTTTCTGGACTGTAAATAATAACTTACTAAAGATGTCTTAAAGGTTATCTATGTAAAAATCAGATTAAGAAATACCAGAAAACTTTGCGGGTCTATGTGTGTATATGTGAGCTTGGTGCTCTTTGGATGGCTCTGGATCCACAACAGTATTAATGGTTCTGTA
Source organism: Melopsittacus undulatus (assembly GCF_012275295.1). NCBI lineage: Eukaryota > Metazoa > Chordata > Aves > Psittaciformes > Psittaculidae > Melopsittacus > Melopsittacus undulatus. The sequence goes on from NC_047527.1 coordinate 106,497,563, forward strand.
GTCTTGTTTCTACTTTGAAGGAGTGTAAAATTTCGACAGGTCCAGCTGACCCGCTGCTTTCTAATAAAACTCTTGGAATCACAGGTTTTTAATCATAGGTTGCAGTTCCCAAAGATTGACTGTGCTTCATCTATTAACATGCCAGAGAAGTCTCTAAATAGCTCAGTTGTTGTTGAGTAGGTCAGACACAAGCTCAGGCTGAACTGGGATTCAGAACAGGGTATATTTACTCTTTGCTGTCTTGCCAGCAGGATGCAATCCTTTTGGTAGGTTCATAGAAAGCGGGGCAGGTACTAGGAATTGGATGGCTATACAACTTGCACAGGATGTTGATGACTGTCTGCTTCTGTGAATGGCACAAATCAGCAATTTGGAACTCCTCTCTCTGCCCAGGTGACTGCTGCTAGTCCCTGAGCTGGAGCTATTCTGGCATCTTTCAGGACTCTCTGTGCTGCCCTGTTGCTTCATGGCCAGAAATAGATAACTTTTTCTGACTAGGCTGACTGCAGAGGTTGTGTGGCCCTTGCTGTCTGAATTTCCCCCTGACTGATTTAAGAATTTCTTGTTTGGATACCTTCTTCCATATTTAGTTAGGGGTGCTGCTTTGTCATCCCTGTTGATTATGCATCTGATTACTTTCTCTGTTCTTTGTATTCTGATCTTATAAAAGTTTATGGCTCTTTAAGTTATCTGTCTTCTGTAATTCTTCTCATGCCTTTTATGTAGCTGAGGACTTTGCTGTAAAGAGTTTATGAGCCAGTTTTCAAGATAAGTAAACTGATCTAGCTTTGTGTTGTGCCTAAGAGGCAGGTCTCAAGCCTGGTCATGTACACCTTGTAGTTGCCTTGAGTAGGTATGAGTGGTCAGGGCTTCTGCTTGGTAGGCCAGAACAAAGCTGACTTCTCCTGTGAGGACTGTGAAATCTGTAAGCTATGGAGGCTTTTGGTTCACATAAGCAGTTGAATGTTTGATTTGTTCATGCTCTAGGGGAGAAGTTAGAATAGCTGGTATTATCCTATAAACATAGTACAGTTATGAACACAAGTAACTGAATTTTTGCAAGCAAACAAGAAGGCCACGAAAACAAATTGTCTTATCTGAAGTATTTCTGCTTATTTTTTTTTCTTAGACTTGGAAGATTTTTCTGTAGTTGGAGGTGGGAAATTACCTAATGTGGGCTGGCTTCCTCTGGCTTTGCAACAATAACCCCTTAATGAGCCTTGCTTGTGTTTTTGGAGACAAATTGCTTGACAGATTTGAGGTTGGAAGAAAATTTTTGTCATGCCATTTTGTTTAGGACAGTTGAGTATTTTTTTGCTTTTCATTTTGCAGGAAGCTATATGGTTAGCTTCTTTGAAACATCTAGGCATTTTCACCGTGTAGATTCCTACTAGCCTTAGAACTACTGATTGTAGTAAAAAAAAAACCAACAGAAAAATGCAGAAAACTTTATTCATTTAAACATCACTAAGATATTTTTGTACACAATAAAAAGTTCCTCTGATCCCTAAAATTTTAACACTGCAATTTATGCTTTATGGTAACTGGCAGAAATAATGATTGATAAGAGATGAACTCTTACTGTCACACGAATGTTTAAGAGGAGAATATAAACAGTTTGTTTTCTTTAGAAAGCTGCTGACATGTCTTAATTCCAGACTTTGTGGCAAGTAAAAACTTAACAGTAGCACACAAAAGAATATTGAAACACCAGATACTTCTTTGAAATAATTCCTCTGTCCTTGGAGGAGTTGCTTTTTAGGGTGAGAGTAATCTGTTAAGAACTGGTCATGTTGCCCCATTTTTGGTCCCAGCTTCAGATTTGTGTTATTTAGGATACATCAGTGCATCTTCTGAGTCAGAACATGTAACATTGCACCCCTGTTTTTAAACAATCAGCTGAAGTGTTTAAAGAAGTGTATGTTGAAATCAACATGACTGTACGTGTGTACAAGGTTCTCTAGGAAAAGATGTCATTTATTTTTTACATATAAGTGGCTTTTCCTACCTGCTTATTATAACTAGGAGCTTGAGAGCTGAATTATTTTCTCTTTGAGAGATCAGCGTAAATTGACTTTCTAATGCAAGAAAAAAAGGCAAAATAGGAAAACCACTTAATGATATTGTATGTGCTTCTGTGTGTTGTGGCTTCCTGCTGTTAGCTCACTGGTTTTAGGCTAGTACGTGTTGTTAGGAGGGGTTGTGGTGTCTAGCTTTAAGTGTTAGTTATACTAGATTTCCCCCCTTCCCCATCCTGGTTTCTCTCTGTAAACTATATGTTCTATATATGCTATTACTCATAAAGATTGGCTGCAGGATTTGATAAATATATTTAACTCTTGATAGCCTTGCTCCTCACTTGTATGTCCATTGGGATCTTCTAATCATTGCTTGGCAAACAACAAAACTAGTTAGGCTAGCTGCTAGCAAGTATTCTGGTATATTGTTGGTAATCTTGTTTACATATTGAACCCTGCCATTACTGTGCTAGAATTTGCATTAGTTTTAATGCATGTCTCCCAGCTTCCCTTGGTGTTGGTCACAAAATTACTATACCCTTACAGTTTTTTTCAGTGAGGTTTCTTCAAAGGGCAGAATAATTAGAGGTCTGTTTACCTGCTACACTTTAATTTTGTAAGTTTGTGGGAGAGTATTGTTAACTAGATTGCTAAAACCACCCAAGTTCTAAATGTGCATAGCTCTTCCCTACATACGCCTCTTTAAGTAGTCTGGAGGGGGAAGGTAGCATGGTATTTCTTAAACTGGTTTTGCCATTTGAGGAAATGCATGTGTAACCACATCCCTAACCAAAGCTCATTAATCTTAACTTGGAACAGCAATGAATTTTGAAGATGTACCAATTCATTTTAAACGGAAGTCTCTCTTTAATGCTTATATGCCAGGATGTTGAAAGATACATGTAATACTAGTATAGTAAATTATTTTCAGAATATTTTACTGGGCTATATCATGCTTGATTCTTTCAACATTTGTATGAAATACAGTGAAAATGAGACTTTGCCTGGGCTGAAGTGAAAAACACTGAATGACTTGGGAGGAGTGATTTAAATGAATTTCTATTCTTGATGCACAGATCAAGAAAATGTGATAAATACATTGCTGTATTGATATATTTGCTTATGTTTGTGAGACTTTGCTGGCAGTGAGTTAATTCATTGTAAAAGTCAGTGTTGCCTTGCTCAAAAAAACTTGGAACAATAGCAGTGGTAGGATGGAAAGTTGATTGGAAGTTTGGCCAGAGTGGAGACTTCTTGCAGTGGTGGGAAGGAGAAGCCTTTGCATGAAGACTTGAAATGTTCTTGGCATTTTTAGAAAGATTCTTCTGTCTTTGTGGTCATTTAGTTGAAGTAATGGTTAGTATAACTGCTCTTTAACTCTAGATATTTACAATAAACAGTATTTGAGCAGGGCAAATGCTTTTCCTTTTAGCTTGTAGGTTTCTTAGGGCTCCTGTGAAAACTTCATTCTCTTAAACACAAGGTGCTTCTCTTCTGTTGGTTGGTTAACCTTGTAGTTTGATCAGTCTTGCCTGGCTATGTGCTTTATGTTGGTAATCATAAAGAAAGTAAATGGAATTTGGTGGCTTTGGCACTATGCAAATTTTCAGTCAGTGTTTGAGTACAAGAACGGCTTATTAGAATCTGTAGGTGGAATTTTAGATGTCTAAGACCTGCACATACATTGTGGTTTTGAAGCAAGCATCTCAGTGGAAGTAATGTTCTAAAGAGTAGATGTGAAAGATGTGTCCCTTTGTTTATGATTATGTAAGACATGACATAGGTGTCAGAGAGGACAAAGTGTAAATGATACATGGTTTCTTCTGCATTGTTATTAATGTATATATCAAGATGGTAACACACGGTACTTAGTCTTCAGGAACTTGCTGTTTACTGATGTCTGTGCACTGTGATTTAGGGGGATTGAGTAACATAAAAATCAGAACAACAGTAATCTCAAATGTCTATTTTTTTGACTTTGGAATGTTTTAATTTCTAAAAGCCAGCAACTCTCAGATCAGGTTTGCTACTGAAAGATACTACTCTCCTACCTGACTTCTCTGAAGTAGCGTTGCTGGACAAGCTTAACTTAAAATTCTTGTTGTTACAGGACTTGAAAGGCTCAGCTGTTGTTAAGAAGACGACTACTGAAACATGGTGGATTATTATGAAGTTCTGGGAGTGCAGAAGCATGCCTCAGCAGAAGATATTAAAAAAGCGTAAGTATAACTATCATATATTTAATTGATGTTGTGTATTTTAAGGAACAAATATAACATTGTTTCTAGATTCTCACTTTGAGGTTAGTATTAGGATGTGTTAGTCATCTGAGGGGTAGCTTTGCTAACAGAGAAATAGTGTTCTGAAGAAAAAGCTCTTGCTTGTTTTTGTGAAATTGGGAAAAGAAACTTGAGTACTGCTGAAGTGAGAGTGTTGCCAGTCACTGGATTTTTATCACTGTTAAATACATTTCTGTGTAAGTGTGCTTCCAAACTTGATCTGGTACAGGCAGTGTCAGTCCCTTGTTTGGCTGGATTACAGTAACTAGTCTTCCCCTCCATTTGCAGATATGCTTTTACAAAGTTAATAACAAGTATTTGTCATGTTGCTCTTTGTTAATGTGAGGTCTGGTTTATGTGCTTAGGTTTGGATGCACTAAACATTGGTTAGTATTCCCTCCCTCCCCATCCCCCCCATATTAAATTAGGAGAGTTCAAAGGAATTGCATACTGTTCTTAGTTTAGGTTTACTGTTTGTGTTGTTTTAAGGCGGATGTTCCTAACTTTTTCAGAAGATACCATTTACTTTTCAACAAACAGCTGGGAGGAACTCATTTCTGTAGTTCTCATTTTTAGTATGCTGAAAGTATTTGACAGTAAATTGCAGTTTCAAGTGACCTGAAAATACTGTGTTTCAGTTTTGCCTTCTCCTAGGCTTCTGAACTTAATTAACCAAATTAGTGCATGGAAGCTTGATTTGTGTGGGCTTTTTCTTTCCTCCATTTTTATTTTGAAAATTGCTGCACATGCTACTTTGCCAGCTCAAATGTTCAAGCTGTGTTACTGCATGACTCTATGTAAAACATTCCAACTTAAGTGCAAGGCTAGCTTAGCTGCTCTAAGTTGGGCACTCTGTCTGAAATATTTCGCTTGAGGATAGAAAGTGTATGCAGATGTAGCAGTCAAAGAAGTGATTGATGTTAGGCTGCTGCCAGAGTTTGGTATCGGGGTACTCCTGGAGCATTATTGTCTTTCTCTGTGCCAGAAGAATACTCTTGATGCTTCCAGTGGTTGGCTGTAGTATTAAATAAATATGGAGCTCTAAGAAGAAGCCCATAGCTGAAATGTTAAGTGTTTTTCTCAGACCTGCCAGATACTGATCAGAAACACACAGGAATATTCTCAAAACAACTAAGGAACCCACTTTTTTTTTGTTTTTTTAATCAAATCTGACTAGATGGTTCTTAGTGTACCTGTAGAAACCGTTGGTACTGGTTTAGATGCAAGATACAAAGCACTGGGGAATTTCTAAATGTTTTAATCCCTGACAACTTGTTTGAAATGTTTTGTGTTTATCTGTAAAGTGTATTCCTTCATTTTAGGATACAATACTATTTTATTTTCCTTCCATTTAGGTACCGTAAATTGGCTCTAAAATGGCACCCTGATAAAAATCCAGACAATAAAGAAGAAGCAGAACAGCAATTTAAACAAGTAGCGGAGGCCTATGAAGTTTTGTCAGATGGTAAGTATTTTAAAAGGGCTCTTGCCTGTCTCTAATCTGGTTAACGGAACGGAAGTGCTGATGTATGATGCTTTAAAGGGGTATTGTAACTTTGGTTTACCATCCAGCTCAACTACTTCCCTTTCAAAAGAAAGGAGAGATAAAGAAGCTTGCAGATAAGATAGAATAAGCAGAAATTTCAAAACAAAAATTTTAGTATCTCTCTAGCTGAGTAACCAAATCAGTTTCCTTCTGGAAATGGAGATCTTGTTTGCCAGGCCCTCTTCAGAAATTTCTAAACATCTATCTGAATACCAAGTCATTTTCATCTTGGGAGCTGAAACCAGTGTTACCATCAGTACAGGGGAATGATGCTGTTTATCCAATAAAAGTCAGGCTAGACAAGCTCTGAAGTATCTGCTGCTGAGTCTGCTGCCTCTATTTCTTGTTACAGTAAACTAGTCTTGACAAAGCCCAAGCATACTGTAAACCTTGCTGAAAATTTTGATTGCTTTTGGGGGAATTCCATACATTCAGTCATCAGTGGTACTGAGGAGAGTATTAATTTTGCATTGTTCAGGGAAAGTTGTTTAGCTTCAACAGTGTGTACAGGAATTCAGCTTATGGTTCACCCCTGTCTTCTTGCTTGGAGAGAGCATCATTAACTTATGCTGATGTTCTGGCAAAAGCAGCTTGAATCGTAACAAAGTGACTTTGATTATTTTTCCCCTGTAATTGACTGCAGCTGTCTATGCTATTTCTGAAGTGTCCTTGATTTCACCTGAGACCAGTGAGCAAGGGAAAGCTATATTTAAAGCACTAACAGCATCTAGATTATCTTTCAGAATTCGGCCTTGTTCATCAAGCTGTACACCCACTTTTTTGGGTTGTTTTTGATACGTAATTGACATCGGAGAAAGAGAATTTAGTTTGTCCGTTCATTGTATCTTTGTCATCTAGGGTAATTTAACCTTCTTATGCAATTTTTTTATTTTGAGCAAGATAAAAATAGGATACTGGTCTGGTTGTTTTACAGATCTTAAAGCTCTTTGGAAAGACTACACTGCTAGAATTTTAAAACATCTTCTAAGAATGCTGCCTGGTTTTGGATCTAGACCAAATCCTAAGTTACTGGTGTCTTGACAATCATTTGTGCAGCAGGGATATCTGAATCCTGAGCCCTGTAGTTAAGAGGCAGTCAACTGTTTTGCAGACTTAATGAAATTTTCTGATGCTATTACAGGCTTGAATGAATACAAATTTCTGGCAGAAGAATAGTTTTGTAAGGGGTTACATAAGCAAAGAATACTGAAATTGGGTGATCTTAGAACACACTTCCCTAGTGGTTTCAAGAATGTTACATTTTTCAATATGAACTTCAGGATTTCTGAACCATCAGATTGTCTGTGCTGTTTCCTGTTCCTTCTTTCAGTGTGTCTGCCTTACTGCTTTGGTCTTTTTACATTGGTGGGTAGGGTAACATCCTCTCTTTAAAATTACTTTCCAGAAAGGCAATACAGGTAATGTACCAAGCTTTGCTGGGGATCTGGGGGGGATCCTATTGCAAGTTTCCATTATTTGAAGATGATGACCAGTATATCAAATTTTAATTCCTGTTAGTCAGGAGTATTTTACTTTTCAGCAGCTGTCTGAAGTAACTGCATATTCTTTCAATGCTGCTATTTAAATTTCAAAAGCATCTTTCATTAAGGAGTTTCCAGTGGGAATAGGATGTTAATATTAGGAGTCTGAAATCAGATGCCCCTACTATTTTTTGGCTGCTTCTACACCAGTGCAAGCAAAATAACTGTCTGCCTCATTAATCTCTTCAGGTTCCCTTCCAGAAACAACAGACCAGTCTTCTTTAGTAATGTAGAATTATTTTTTCCCCTTTTTTCATGGATACTGGAAGGCTGGTCTGCAGTGAAATTAAGAGCAAGCCATTCCATGCCTTCAAAAATAATAGAAAGTGAGCAGTTTGATTCACATCTTTCCATGACTTTTTTTTAATGTCATCCCGCTTTTTTCCACTAGAAGTGGTTATAATTAGAGAGCTTTTGCAGTCACTCATACAAACACTGGCCTTCATTCTCATAGCAGTGTTACAATGGGCTTGATCTTGTTGTGCAATAGGAAGAAAAGAGGCAGTGGTCGAGGCTTGTAACAAGGGAAATTCCAGTTTTGTAGAAGGAAGACAGTGCTAACAATGAGAATGCTTGAGCCTGGGACTGTTTTCCAGAGAGACTATAGAATGTTTTCTTGGAGATTGAGGAGATCAGGGCATTATCCAGGCAAGTTTTGACCAACTTTGAGATTTGACTGCAGTGTTCTTTTTTAAAGGCAAGCTTCCTTTGTCAAGTTTGTCCTTATACCTCTTTTTTTTTATACAACAGGATTAGAGCTTCTATAATTAAATGGTAGTAAGTCCTAAGGTTTAGTATCAGTTCTTTTTAAGCCTAAATTGCTTTGGCAAGTCTCACTAAAAATGTTTGCCCTGATACATGACAGAACTGTCTCAGATAAACTAGCTTTGAGAAATGTATACCTGAGAATACCAGCTGCATATTTCTGATTTTTTTTGTTGTGTTTTGTTATTGTTTTTTTTTTCTTTCCCAAACTCAATGTGCCGATTTACTGACATATGCAACTTCTCCTTGTAGCTAGAAAACGTGAGCTCTATGACAGATATGGAAAAGAAGGCTTAATAAATGGAGGCGGAGGTATGTTGACAACTGCCAGTTCTTTGCTTTCTTTGTTCTGGTGGAAAGCCATTTTCTGCAGCTTTCTTTTTAAGATGGGAATCTAGAAATGCCTGTACTAAGGTCTAAAATGTAACCTTGTGAAAATTGAAATGACAGTTGTTTTACAGTTTTTCTTCTTGTAGTAAAAGGTATTACTGATATCTATAAACAGAGGCAAGGTAATTAGTGATAAGTATTGTCTGGACTTTATACCTGAAAGGGAAAGAGAAATTTTAAAGATGGGTTTATATCTTTAAATTATTCAAATACCATACAGGCCTGAACTTTCTTGTTACTGAGAATGTGTGAAGGTAACTGAAATTTAACATCTTTTTGCAGGTGGAAATAATCTTGATAGTACATTTGATTTTGGATTTACATTCCGTAACCCAGAAGATGTGTTCAGGGAGTTTTTTGGTGGAAGGGACCCCTTTTCATTTGACTTCTTTGGTAAGTAATCCACCTCGTTTAGTTATGTTTATCCAAAGTGGGCTAAAACTTTACTTTTGCAGAACAAATATAGCTAATGCAGCTTTATTAAAAATAGCTCTGAGAACTGCAGGTAAACAATAGGCATTTTGTGTTAGATTTAAAATGTTTATTTCCTTCCTGTTTATTCTTGTTTTATTTGATAGTACAGAGCAGATATGTTTTGTTGGAAGTCGTGGTTTAAAAACACATAAAATTGTAAGTGCTGTGTCTCTAGGTTGGAAGGAACTAATATTTAATATGCTGAAATTCCCTTTAGAGAATTTGACTGGATGAACTTAATTTGTTGAATTTGATCTGTTTTTATTTGTAAATATTTAATGTAGCTTTTAGAGGTTTCTGAACTGTACAGGTTAACTGTAACTGTTACACCATAGCTCTCAGCTTGAACTTGGATGGTTGCAGGAATAATTTTCTTGTATCAAAACAAGAACAACTGCAAAAATAATGTAGGTGATACTCTCCCAAATTCATGTCACATGTTTGCTTGGGGGATAGAGCCATTTAAAGCTCAGATAGCTTAAGTAGTTCTTGAAGCCTTGATACTTCCTTTAGTTAAAGGAGAAACAGTGTGATAAAACTGTCGAAGTGATCTTAGTACCATAGTGCTGATGGCCCTTTGGCTTGTGATGGTTACTGTAGTGTATTGAAAGCCTTTTCAGAAGTGTTGCAGTTCTTATGAAATCACTGTGTATGTTCTACTGCATAAAATGCTGACCTAGAAAGTGGAACAGACCCTGTGTTCAGTATTTACTGAAAGTAAGTAGTATCATCTTGAAAACTGCAAGAAGTGTACTTGAAAGGCAAAGCTCTTTCTATTCAGTGCCTAGATATTGTTTAAGCTCGATAATCATGTTTTAATGTAGATGTTTTAATATTTTCAAAGATATTTTTTTATCTTTGCTGGCAGCATGCAGGGGCTGATTCAACTCAGATTTTAATTACCTTTCTGTAGCTTGCTATTCAGGGATTGTCAGTTGTTAGGTTACTCTAATGAAGAATTAGAAAAGGGGTTGAAGTGCTAGAGGATTAATTCAGTAGAATGTTAGTTGATGAATTAGGTGACTAACTAGAGGAAGAATCTGGTAAAGGATAAACAGTGGAAGTTGAGCAATTAGATCCAGTAGCAAATCAGAAGTAGTAAAGTGCAGATTGGAGGAAGCATCCAACAAAATATTGAGTGAAACGGGCTGAGCTGGGGTGTTGCAACTTTTTGCTGCCTTCGCTTAATGATGATTTCCATTTAGATGAGTGCTTTCAGCACTGGTTAGGCCACATCTGGAGTATTGTGTCCAGTTCTCGGCTCCCCAAGATGAGACAGAGCTATGGGATAGAGTCAGGTGAAGGGCCACTAAGACAATTAAAGGACTGGAGCTCACCACATGGAGATGCCACTGCTGCTGAAGTTCCTGGGATATTGCAACTACTTCACCCTCTCCTGTGGAGGAATAGGTATACGTCTTACCGTGTGGAAACACTGGACATAACAACATTCCTCAGTGGTGACATCAAGGCATGCTTCCAAAAACATTCTCCCCCTGTTTAACACCCAAATTTATTTACTCAAAAGCAGGTTACTTACTTAATGTAGTCCTAAAACCTGTGTTGAGCTTTAGATTCTAAGTAAAAGCTCTTGGAACTTTTTTTGACAGAAAGCTTCAAAGTGAGCATTTTGTTGTTTTTTCTTTAAGATACTTCAGGCATTCTCTGATATGGGGAAGTGTGACTCAAAACAATTTTCCCACAGCTTTGTATAAAAAGTGTCCAAACAATCTCTCAGTTTATGCAGATGTTTAAGATAGTCCAAAGTGAAAATACAGAGCCTTTCAGCTGAACATAGTGCATTTGCTAATGCCGAAAGCAAGCAGTAGAATTGCATGTGTGACCCAAATACTTGATTTGGTGAACCAGAGCTGTTGTAGCTTCTGCTACGTTGAAACACCCACAGCTGGTGGGACAGCTTTTGTCCTGAAGAATAAGGGAATTCATCTAATAAAAAAGAGTTTTCAACTTTGAATTTTCTGTGGATCTAGGGACTTCTTAAAGAGCTGCTCAGGTTATAAATGGTTTTATAAGCAGCTGAATAAGGACTGAGGTCATGCTTTCTAGAATGTGCACTGGTGGAATCAAAGATGAAATTGAATATATGCTTTGAAATGTTTACACCTTTTATACAGTTTGAAGTAGTATGTACTGAAGCACGTAGACTGCAGGTGGGACTCTCTCTATCCTGATTGCTATTGAATATGTAAAAAGAACATTCAGATGCATAATCCCTATAAATTAAGCAATGTGAAGAATTCTTAAAGTTGTGCCATGAATCAAGTCTGTTAAACTTGACTGAACTATGTTGCACTGCAATTGCAGTTACAGAAAGTTTTCTTTATGAGCAGAGGCATCTTCACTCATCTGCAAAAAAAGAGGAGAAAGTATGAAGGCTTCTGGGGTGGTTTGTAACCGAGTCCCTTCAGACTTCTCAAATAAAAATTTGTAATTCTGTTGAAGACAGCTCTTAACACTTCCACATTGGGCAAAGTTAATGTTATGTGGTTTGTGTTGCACTGAAATTAACTCAGCCCATCACAGTCTTTCTTCACTGGTTTTCAGGCAAATTGTTTGGAAAAATAAGGGGTATGAAGGCTAGTACTTCTAAAAACTTGATCTGATAAGGTAACAGATGGTTAACTCAACTTTAGAGGTGCACACTTGCTTTCTGTAACAGCTAGTTACAGGAGAATCTGCTTTTTCCTAGTGACCTCTTCCAGTGATAGTTTTTGGTCTCTTTGGGATAGGTGAATGGTAAGCCTTGTAACAGAAAAAAAGAAAATGCTTCCTATGCAGTACTACTCTTTATACTGTGAAGTACTACCTTGAAATATCAGTGCCTGGTTAGATAGTAAGCAGCACACTGTACCATATGCAGATATCCTCTGACATGAGAACTGACACTTTACTCTTCATAAAGGGATTGATTTCTCATTTCTGTAAGCTTGTTTTGTATTTAAACTATATCTGACTATAGATGATGCTTGCCTTTATTTGGTTTATTTGTATTGCAGGTTGTGTTTTGTTTATATTTTACTTGTAAACTCTTCAAGGATGTTCTGCTGTATTTTAACAGTTCATAGTGATCCTGATGTTACCACTGTTAAGGGAGGCAGATTGATTAAATTAAAGACTGCTGCTTCAGGGACTGTGAGGAACAGAAACTGATGCTTTTTCACATAGGAAAAAATGCTTGACATTGATTCTGGGCTGTTAAAGAATTGACTTGGTTTGGTTTAGAGTCTTCAGATTCTCATTTCAAGAACAGGTTGTATGTTGGGAGGGATTATCAGTAAGGAATTGCATTGGAAGATGGAATTGTATCATAAGAGCATAGCATTACCCATTGGTGGTTCAACTCAAGTAGTTCATTATATTAGTAGTCAAGCAATTCCTTAAGTAGTTATATACATTGAACTTCACATACACATCTGATGACATTTGAGATGGTTTAGGGTATTTGAGATGCCTGAATAATTTTTGTATGGGCTCAGGACCTACAGCAGACCAGTATTTTCCAGAAGCAGTATCTAGAAGCTTGTTAGGCTGTTGACGGACATTTCAAAGAGCTTTAGATGCATGTATATCCAGTTCAGTGAATCCCACAAGGAACCATGCTTTAATCCATGGTAAAATATGTTAATAATGTGATGTGATAAATTGCTCTAGATTGATGGTCTCTCTGGACTTTGTCTGAGAGAGGACTTTGTGGAGTCTCTTTTAACATAGATCATAATCTTGACAGTTTGCTAGAGTTCCTAAACACTTTAATATTCTCAGTGTACCTTCTGAGATGGTATTTTATAAAAATGTTTTAATTTTTTTTCTTAGTTTGTGAAGTAGAAATTGCAATGTATTTTAATCTAGATTTAAGACCAGCTGATGTATGTAAACCCATATACATTTTGTGGAGTGTTCCCTGGAGAATTCTGGTTACCTGGTTTATGTGGTACTTAAATCTATACTCCTGGAAACCAAAGGCAAAATTTAACACCTTTATATGGCTAGATAGGAATAAATATTTGTCACAGAGAATGTCAACTCCCTATTTGTGTAGCTTGGTACTGCAGATTGATGATTATAATATTGATTACATCTAATAGAGCATGAGCATTATGGTGAAGAATAGTGAGTGACTTTAAGCATCCAGGCTAAAGAGTCTTTACCTAATGAGAAAGGGGAAAATCTGTGTGCAGTAATAGTTGCAAACTCTATTTTATGTTATCCGTGTTTAGGATGTTTAGGAATGGAATAGCTTCATTGCCCTTTTTGTCTCAAGGACAGAAAGTTGTCTTAGTAGGGCACAAGCTTCCATAAGTCAGATCATGGTTTCAATCCATATGTAATCCCATGTCTGATAATTATGATCTTCAGGAGTTCTAATGCAAAATGCATTTGTTAGTCAAATGGGTTCTTAAAAAAGAAAATGGAGGTGGCTTTCAATTAAAGCTGTATTGCACAACATTGACCTCTTGTAATTAATCTTTTTGTTGCCATAAATGTGCAGCTTTCGGTGCAATTCATGAAGTACTCGAGATTTGTGTGTTCATTCATTGCTTTGGTATGAATGTGCACAGTTGTATTTTGTAAGCATGGGTGTTGGATCATGATTATTCATGGAATGGTCGCAATCTCACTACTATGAGTTTCTCAGAAATTACTTGGTAGGTTTGAGGAAGACTTTTGGAACACAGTAATTGTCTTACCCAGACAGTATTATCAAACAGTAATAGGTAATGCTGTGGCACAGTGGGTAACTAATACTTAGCTTTTGCTGCTGAAAGGGAGGAGCCCCTGCTCCAAATTATCATGTCTGTCTTAAAACTTAGTCTTAGGGCATTAAATAGATTGGGAAGCTGGTTGATAGCACAGTGGCTTAAGAGGAGGTTTGTCCTTGGCATCCCAAGCTAGTTCAGGTTATTAGTCCCCAAGAAAATAGTTTGGTTTTATTTTCTTGGATGGCAAGCTGGTTGAATTGATTAGAGGACAAATGCTAAACGCAGCACAAGGGGAGCAGGACATACCATGTTAATGGAAGATTTCTCTGTTTCCAAGGTGTGGCTGAACGTTTAGTAAATATGAAGCTCTGATTAGAGCTGGCTTTATCATAATTACAAAGATGCTAGAGTACAGTATAGATAGCATTCAGAGGTCGTGTTTAAGTCTCTTTTTTTTCTAGGAAATTACTGATCCCAGGATCGCTGCTATGTATCATTAGAAAGACTTTCAAGTGCTTCTGCAGATGAACATTCTTAAATAAGTGGGGCAAACATCTATTTGATGTCTAATTTGTGAAAGTAAGCAATGATAAAAGACCATGTTGTAAAACATTTTAGGCAGGTGAATCAATAGTGCTTGCAGCAGCGTCTTGGTGTTTTTTCTGAGTAAGTGGCATCAACAGTATGCTTGTTTTGTAGCTAAGTAAAGAACTGTCATGGTTTAAAACCCCATCTCAGTCACTCACAGCACCACATCCCCCCCCCCCCCCGCTCCCAGAGGGATGGGGAGGAGAACCGAAGGAATGCAACTACCATGGGTTGAGATAAGAACAATCCAGTAACTAAAGTATAACACAAATCACTGCTGCTACCACTAATAAAAACAATGATAGAGGAAATAAACAAGGAGAGAGAATACGATACCACCCGCCGAAATGAGCCTGTCCCGGAAGAGAGCTAGTTCCCACCCTTCCGGCCAGCTCCCAGTTACCTCCCCAAGCATGATGTGCTGTGGTATGGAATACCTCCTTGACCAGCTTGGATTGGGTGACCTATCTCTGCTTCCTCCTGGCCTCCCCTCGTTCCCTGGCAAAGCATGAGACCCACAAAGTCCTTTGACAAACCAAACATTTGAGCAGTAACTCAAAACATATGTGCTACCACAATGTTCCCAGCCCAAAAGTCAAAACCACAGTGCTGCACCAGCTACCGAGAAGGAAAAATGACTGCTACTGCTGAACCCAGGACACTAAGGAAGAAAATAATTCCATGCAAAAGTGCTTACAGGGTTCTGCAGTATGCCCAGTTCTGATGATGCAGGTTTATGTACCTGTGTATACTCTGGAGCTGTATCATGACATTCTGTGTGTCTACTGCAAATCTGCATCTTTGAAACTTTTTTTTTTTCCAAATAGGAGGCAAGATAAAAACACCTACTCCCAGAATTTCGCTTTATATATCTGTAGCGCTTTACATGAACACATTATTCAGACCCACATTTCAGACTCTGCAGGCATGATGTCACTTACAGTATGCTTTTAATATAACAGTTATGGCAGGCAAGCAGGCTATGCTGTCTTTGCTTACTGAAATATGGGAGGCAGTAATAATGGTATTGACTTTGACTGCCTCCCTATGTAAGGGCTGAACAGCCTTGCAACATTATTCTGCTCAGCACATGCCAGCTCCAGTGTCATCCTCCTGCATCTGCAGTGAGGGTATTCAGCTTGTGTGTTGTTTTCTGGCAGGCAGTAGTGTGTAGTTACTGGGCAGTGATCCTGGTTTTATAGGGTAATGTTCTTGTGCATACTGCCCCTATAAGATTATCAGTATTTCCAGCTGCAACAGCATGTGCATGTGAGAATGTTTGCTGACAGTGCACAATTTATCTCAACACTTAATGATTTTCTGGAGGTAAATGATAATGTTGCAGTGGAATGTGTTCAACACTTCCACCAGGGGTAGCATCATTCAACAGCTGAAAGCACCTTCCTGTGCTGCTTTTGACCCTTGGACACTTCTTCCTGCTGTCTTCTTTGTAACCAGCACAGTTACTTTTATGGTCACACTGAATTTTAGCACAGGATCAATTAGCAGAACTTCTGTTCATCTGTAAATGCTGTTTTCAGCTTCTCTGTGCTTGATCTGGTTCCTCAAGCAGCTGCCAGGGTGCAAGTGTTACGGTAGAAGTAATTGGTGTAGGGAATATGGCACTTTTAGTTTATTGTGAATCTCATGCCTTAGGTTGGTCTAATGAATTTCATGAAGTTTAGCTGAATTGTGGACTGCTTCAAATGTAGATAATCTGGGTTTACTTCCTTTCCATGCTTATTGTATGGTGCTTTCCAGCCCATTTTCTTTCAGATACACCAGTCTTGACAGTCGTGACTCAGATTAGGTCATGAAAGTGGCAGAAAGCTAACAGCTCAGTGTTTTCTTTTGGATTGTGAATTAATGTGACATTAGTCTAGCATTTCAGTTTTTTGAAGCTTTTGAGTTGTGTAGTATTTACATAGTATTTTCCCTTTTTAGAAAGGCCTTAACTTGTGGGCTGTATTTTTTGTGGGGTTTTTTTGTTTTTGTGTTTTTTTCAGTTTTCTGATTTGCTTCTAACAATAAGAGAGTTAAGCACCAAAATGACTATCGTAAGAGGAGTCATTAAATAAAACACATCCCACAGCATCCTGATAGTTTGTTATTCACTGTTAGATGGTTTTAGCCAAATGGTTCTGTGTGCAAAGATTAGAATGCATGGAAGGTTCTGCAAAATCACAAAAATAGATTTATGAAACTGAAATGTTTTGCTGAGTGGTACTATTAATCATTTTGATTTAAGGGCTAAAAGCATAAACAGGGTCTGAGTATTTGTGAAGTTTGCTATATTAATGTGTATTTAGTGTTAGATAAAACAAGTGATAATGCAGAAGCTTTCTGGTACCTTCTTTTCTGATTTTGGCCTTTTTTTTTTTTCACCTGCTTGCTGTACCTGGATGGCTGTCAGGATAGTAAGGAACATTCCCTCAGTAAAGTCCTACCCTTTTTCCTGTCTGTGAACAATCCATCTTGCTGAGCTTTCTGCAGAAGAGTGGTTAGAGTATCTTTACTGAAGAATTACTAGCAGGGGTGCTAATGGAAATCACGTGAAGCTAGGACATTTGCTAATACCAAGTGCTAACCTCTTTCAGTGTGTAAGGTTGTCAAAGGCTAATAAGGTACATCCAAGTCTCTCTTAGATTTTTTTTTTTTTGTGTGTGGCTAGGAGTAAGCAATAATCCATTTAGAACCTGGGTTGATAGCAGGGATCTCTAGGAGGCCCTTTGATCCTCCCTTAAAAACCTTTTGTGGTTTGCTGCTGTTGTGCTGAGGAGGAGAGGTTCACTTGTAGAATAATCTGATGTACTATGGGGGCTTAAAACCTCAAAGCTTACATGGTGGGTTGTTTTGTTTTTATTTGAACTCCAGGTAACAAGAAAAATGGGGGTATAAATAGAAAGCTTAACAGTGGAAGTAATATAATATAGATCCTTTCTACACGTGAGTGAATGACCTTCATAACGAACTTATGAGTCACTCCAGCAAGAATAAATTGAAGTACAGAACAATTAACTTCAGTGGTGTTACTTGCTAGCCAATATGCTAGACTGACCAAAAAACCCACCTTTTCTTTTCTTTTTTTTCTTTTCTTTTTTTTCTTTTCTTTTTTTTCTTTTCTTTTTTTTTCTTTTCTTTTTTTTCTTTTCTTTTTTTTCTTTTCTTTTTTTTCTTTTCTTTTTTTTCTTTTCTTTTTTTTCTTTTCTTTTTTTTTTTTATTTAACTGGGCATAGCGCTTGTTTTGGAATTAATAATTTTGGTGGTAGGCTCCCATATTTCCTTGCCCAAGCATCGGTTTACCTTTTGTTGCTTTAAAGGTAGTAATGGGCCAGCTTTGTGTTGTAAAAACCTTGTTTTACATGGAAAAAAGAAAGGCATAACATAAAAAAAAACGCCCACCTGAGCTAGAGAAAATGTTATCACTTGTTTGTCTAGTGTATGTGGGATAAATGTTTGGTCCTGCCTTGTTCTATTAAGTAACTGTGGAAGCCAGAGGAAGGATAGGGTTTTGGTCTTTTTTGTTCTTGGCATTTTATGTCTTTGCTGATGGGAACCTTGGTGGCTGCTGTTGTTCAAAATAAATACATTGTGACATTTCATTTCTGTTAGGCAATTACATGTAAACCACATGGTAACTGACACTTCTTAAATCGTCACATTGATTCATTTAGTATTGTTACTGTTGCATTAAATTGCTGATTTATCATAAATTGGCTTGGATTTTGTTGGGGGTACCCATAGCTGGAATAAGTACTGCATTTCTGAGCTTTGCTTTGTCAGTTTGTAGTTCTGAACAGTGAGGCAGTTACAACTCTTTCCTTGCTTTCCTACTTCTATTTGCTGCTATCACTAGTTTCTACTTTTTTTCAGTATGAGTTTATTCTGAGCAGTGTTTCAGACTATTATCTTTTGATACTGAGACCCCGCTTGTAAAATCTGGTAAAATTGTCAGTATTGTACAAAACTCACTCTGGGTTGTGATTGATAGAGTGAGAAGCAGAAGTTCCTAAGCTTTTCTGATTTTAATGCAAGTATTATGCTTATTGAGTATCTGTTATATGGTTGCACATTTATGTTGTTTTCTGTTTTCAGAGCATTAGTAAACAGTTTTCAGATACTTTTAGTAACTATTTTTTAAGAAGATGTGATAAAGTAAATAAGGATTGCTTATGTAGGTGTCGGGTGTCCTCTCCCCTCCCCCAGTCTTTTTTTTCTTAAAGAGACTATTGTCTTTCTGATGGGATGAAACAACAGCTGTTGTGAATGACATAACAGTTGTACTTGAATTTGAAATGTCATTTTATATGTGACTCCCTTTATTTATCCTCTCTTTCCCCTGCTTGGTGGGGACTGAATGCTACTTTGAGACACTGTGTAAACCTCCCTACTTTGCTGCCTAAATGTGCATCAGAATATGTGTTTGAAGTACCTGTTGTGGCAAGTGTTAAAATAAACACTTTGAACACTAAGTTTATAAGTAATCAATCCCTGGCTGCTGTTTTTATATCTCACTAAGTGATATAACCTATCTGGAAGTTACTTTTTAAAGATCTCATTGTGGTGATCCACAATAAATCTTGAATGGAATTAGTGCTAGAAAGTTCAGGTACCTGTGTGCAATATTTTAAGATTCATTAAATTTAATTTCTAGGAGCTTAATCTGTAGTTGCTACTCTATATCCTGGAAAAACTTAGTCTGACAGCAGAGAGTGTAGAACTGCTGAATTATTTGCCTTATGGTGGCTTGTTGTGTAAGGGATCATGACTACACATCTGAGCAGTGTTAAACAATAATTTAATTATGTATAATGAATAATACTATAAATCATAAAATATAAATAATACGAATGTCTATGATACATGCAATATTAATATGAATACATTATAAAAGAATAATAGTATATAATATGTATAATGCTTTTGTAGCTCTTGCCAGTTCTATTATAGTGAAAAATGTTCAAGTGTTTACATCAGGTTTACTGGGTTTTTTAAATACTAAACACCTAAATCAAAGAAATAGACTACTCTTTGTAATTATTTTTAGGTCCAAAAGAGACAGAATTTAGTCCAGAAGGAATTGCCTTGGGCTCTTCAGTTGCGTCAGATATTTTGAAGGATGAATCTTATAGAATGCAAACTAAATTATTTTTAATGAAGAACTCCTAATGTTTAAATACAGAATCGCTCCATAATAGTGACCTCCTAAATGCTGCCCTCTGTTTTGCAGAAGACCCTTTTGAGGACTTCTTTGGCGGCAGGAGGGGCCCAAGGGGAAGCAGGAGCAGAGGTGGTGGATCATTTTTCTCTGCCTTTGGTGGATTCCCTGCTTTTGGAAGTGGCTTTTCTTCATTTGACACAGGTAAATATCACCATAAGGAATGCAGTTTTGGTACACAAAGGATCTCAATTTAATAATCTGAATACTTTTTTAAAAAAGTTGCTTTCATTCAGGAAATTGAGGCTGCACTTCATCTGCTCTCTATAAAGTCTGTATGTGAACAAAGGTGTAGTTAAAATATTTGGTCTACCTAAAAATTCATGAAAAGTGAACAGACCTCTGAAAGATAAAACTTTGTTCATAATTTTGGTGCTATGGTTTCTATATAACTTCAGAATTGTTTTTATTCTGTTTGGTTTTAGGTGTTGGGTTTGGTGGCTATTAAAGGTCCTAAAAATACATTGTCAGAATGTATGGTAGCACTTAGTTCAGTCTGAATGCAGGTGTCTATATCTGAGGTTGCTGAGAGTTGTTGATACTCTGTATCCTTTCAATTATTAAGATTTTGGATATTAGTTGGGATGCTAATAATGGATAACTTGTTCTGTCTGCTAACTCAACAGAATCCCAACATTTAAAGCAAAAAAACCAGATGAATTCCAAGTTACTAGCTTTAGCTTAGTGGATAGAATGAGACAGTGGTTGAGTTCAGCAAGCAGGCTTGAATGCCTTTTCTTCAGGAGAGAACGTGACAAATGGTTTTTGCATGATGCTATGCATTTGGAATTGGAACTATGGGTCCATATGGGAGAAATCAATGGGTCTGGAGCTATGTTTTTATTCTCACACTGGTGTTTAGTGGCATCTAGTCACTGGTGCTGTGTTGATTTGGATCCCATGGTCATGCAAAAGTGTGTTTTTAATTACATACCTTCTTTCTCAATAGGCTTTACTTCGTTTGGTCCGCTGGGACATGGAGGCCTTACTTCGTTCTCCTCTACGTCATTTGGTGGTGGTGGGCTGGGTAACTTCAAATCTGTATCAACTTCAACTAAAATAGTTAATGGCAGAAAAATTACTACAAAGAGGTATGTGATAAAAATATTTGTGTGAAATGATATGTAGAGACATACATAACTATAAATACATGCATATAAGTATACTATATGTATATGCACACAAATATGGTGATATATGTGTGTGTTTACTTTTGTGGTTGTGATCATCACATTGCTTGGATTTCTCTGCTTAAATTTTTGAGAAGTTCTATTGGTTTTCTGACTTTTTTTAGCATTGCTAGGTTAGTTAAAGCTGTAGCATGTAAAAACTGGAAAGATGGTGGGTTTTTTTTGTCTAAACTCTTCATAGTTGAGGAGGGTTCAGATGTGTAAAACATGCTTTCAGAGCTGCCCTTGTGAAAAATGAAGTATGCAACTTCTTTGCCAGGTCCCTTTCTAACAGCAATAGAATTGTTCCTGACTTTCAGAACGTCTAGTGTAGGGATTTGTCTTTTATTATGGTCTTTGACTACTGTCTGCCAAGTCTGCTTGAGCTGCTGGAAGGGAAAAGTGCAGGTGGTTTCTGTTGACTGTGAAGCTTTTAACTGGGGACTGGGAGGACTTTTAGTTTTGCAGACATCATGAAACATGAAACAGTTTTCCTAAGATCTGCTCTAGTTTGCTTTCCTAGGCAGTGCTTGAGTGAAATTTTTGTGTGAAGAGTAATTTTATCTGTTAAGTGAAATAAAGAGCTGAAACTTGCTTTGGAGAAATCTTTTTCTGTTTGTTGGAAAGTGAATTTTCAACTACTATACACAGCATATCTTCTCATATTTCATGCTTGTGATGAGGAAATCACTGCAGTTGGGAAACCCAAATATTAGTTAGCTATAGAGTAATTAATATACATGGAACATTGTGATCCCTAAGTTATAGGAGTACTGAACAAGTAGTTAAATGTAATTTCAGTTCTTAATAAAAAGTTACAGAAAAGCAATGGAGAACCAGTTTTTTTGCTGGGTAACTTGTGTCCCATACTTCAGAGTGCAAGGCTGTTCTCTGTCCTGTTGTACTGGAGAGATCCTGTTGTCTTGGCCATGTAAGTGCAGCCTTTGTTGCTGTGTGCTAGTGTGGTTGTCATACTTTTCTGTGAGTGTACTCCAGAAAAATTTGAAAACTGAGGGAATTGTACTAGGGGACAGATGGCAAAGAAAGTCTTCATGCAAAAGAAGATAAGGCACCATGTCTGGTTTTAGTATTAAAAAGTAGGCTAAATCTATAGTATGCTATGTTATAACTTTTGTTATCATATCTAGAAAGGGGGTGGAGAGGAGGGGAGAAGCAAGAAATATGGCTACCCACATCTAGGAAGACACATTTAATATCTCCAAGAGGTCCCGTTTCTTTTTAGAAGGTCTGACCACAAGATACAGAAGTCTAAAGAAGACCCAGTATCTGAATAGTATTTTGTTTCAGGCAAGAAGCCATTCCTTCTGTTTTTAGTATGGGTGTATTCTCTTCAGGAAGTCTTAACACCAGAAAAATGTGTATTCATCCATGTGGTTTGTTCATTTGAATCATGAGGGGTAGAATTCCCACATAGTTAAAATTTAGGCATAAATTAATCTAAAAACAGTTTAAACATTCCTTATCTTCCCATGTCTAAAACAAACAAAGCTCAAACCCAAGTTGTAACAATCTCATTACGATCAGGGATACTTGAATTTTGCAATATATGTGCTGGTCATAAACTTGGTATACAGTAGTTTTGCAAATTAATTACTCTGATAAATTAAAAGTGGCTTAAAGACTGTTTTGCATGTCTTGCAACATGCAAAACTGTGATTGGATCTAGATTATTATGGATTTAACAAATGGGTAGGTACTCTATACCAAGATTGTGTAGTTGATCTGTCAAAAAACATTTAGTCTTAATATTGTAGTGTCAGTAAAACTGACAGTGTATGAGGCGACAGCTGTAACTGTGAACTCTACAAACTGGAGGATTCAAACTTCCAGAAAGCAATTTTCCTGCTGTAAGTAAGAATTTCAGTAGGCGAATGTGGATGGCTAGTGGTTACAGCCTCTGCACTGTTCAATACCAAAGCTTGCCAGCTACAGTTGCATTAAGCAGGCAGTGCTCCCTTGTAGTTTGTTATATAAAAACCTAGATCTGGCATATATTTGCAAACTGCTTACAAGGCTTTAAAATGGCTGATTTTTATCCTACAGAATTGTTGAGAATGGACAAGAGAGAGTAGAAGTTGAAGAAGATGGCCAGTTAAGGTCGCTAACAATAAATGGTAAGGAGCAGCTGCTACGCTTGGATAACAAGTAATTCAACGCACGCATTTAACAGAATTTTAAGCTATAACAGCCACCATTTGAGGATTGACAGGAACATTTTTTTGAAGATTTCAAACGAACTCGACTTTCTGTATATCCGTACTTAAGTAGTATAAATAGCTCACCGAAGCTCGTATCTGTCATAGACTTTTGAGTTGTTGGGACCACATCAATTGGACCATTCTTTTTGTCCTTAAAATTGTTGTAAATTTCTGTATGCACTTTTCTTTTTATTATATATGATCAAGGTGAACCTAGTAGTGCTAGGGCAAGATGTACACTAACACAAGCATGAATCTTGCGTTTTCCAATTTGAAATGTGAGCCAATTGGTAGTTTTAAGTCTGCTGTGAAGTTAACATTTCCAGGATAACCTTTTTAATAATTTCAGCTTTTTCTTTTTTTTTTTTAATGTTTAGTAGTGAACAATGTTAATACATTTCTGGTAATGCATTTCTGGTTTAAATAAATTAAGGATGTTTTCTAGTTGTGCATGAATGCAGACAACTTAGTAAGTTTTGACAAATGTTTCAATGTGTAATGTAAGCAAAAGGTAAACAGAAGTGAAGCCAGTGAGCCGAGTCTTTTGTCATTTGCTAAAAGAAATCGACATGAATAAATGCTGATGTTCGTGGTGCATTCTTTCATGAATGGCATTTGTAACCTTCTTGTGTCTGTGTGTGATTTGGGCAACTTGGGAAAACAGTGCTTTTTTTTCTTGGTCATTTTTTTGTCTTTTCTCCTACCACCTCTTCTTCAGTCTTAAGGATGAGGGTCTTTTTTTCTCTGCAGATGTTTTCTTCAGTGTGACTGAAAACATGTTGTTTAATTTCTTTTCTAAACCTGTATTTGAAGCACTTACTTTTAAGAATTGTTCAGAGGCTGACTCTTAACTCCATCTTTTGCCCTAGTACATAATTATTTTTTTTTTTTGCTAAGCCTAAATAACTCTTTAAAATAAAATTTTCTAACATTTAAGTTCTTAGATTGCTTTGAAAAATAATCTGTAGTGAACGTAATATACAAGAAAATATTTAATAAGATTCGCTTGTTTATTTTGAGGACAAACACGTGTGTTGTAGATCTGTACAAAATTATTAGCGCTAAAGTCTCACTTTTAGTCATCAACCAAAAATTTCGAGATGGATTAATGCCTTTTGTTAACTTAATAGAGTGAAGCAAAGTGTTAATTTGTAACTAAGACCAGATTTTCAAAGTTTAGTGAAAGATGACTTAACTTCTGTATGTCATAAAGAAAGCATGCAAATAACTATTGGCATATGTTAACACCTGCCAGGCTCTCAGTACTTTCATTCATACATCGTGGCTGTGCAGCTTTTATCTGTGCACCAGCTTTGAACATCTGGCCTTCACCAGATTATTTAGTGTGGCTTAGTATTAAAAAAAAAAGCATGGTGTTTTCAAATGATCATTTAATGCCTTCTTGCTGAACACCATCTGCTTTGTACTAACAAATGTGTTGATTATTAAATATGTTGAAGAGATTTGATCTCGTTTATCATGCAGAAAACCCAATTCAACTTAACCCAAACCAACCATCTAACAAACTGCTACAACAGAATTCCCATTAACAACAAAATAAGTATTTGTACACTTGTCCCTCTACCAATAATACTAATTTTGTAGAACCAAACCAGATACCAGAAGAAGAAATAAACATGTACTTTGGTTTTGGGACTACAGAAGTTATGTACCTCTTCAAGTTCTTTGCAGAGTTCTTGTTACTTCAGTGTTGTGTTTTTGGTGTAGAAGCACAAACCCAGCTTAGAACTAAACAGTGTTTTCTTGTTAATGCTGTTTTTTCTTCTCCATGTATGTTCCTTCTTGATCCAGATAACTAAACAGAAAATTTATTTCAAAATCTGGCTTTGTTGTGATGTCTTGAGTTATTAAAAATGTTAATTTATATTTATAGGACACAGTGTGCTCCTTTAAATTATGTTAACTGTAAAAAGTGCTTCAAAATTGGTTAACCAAGTCAAATAAAATTAGGACAATCTGGAGTTGAGTTTGAATTCCTTCTTGTGGATATCCATAGGTTTTACATTGAGCTGCCAGACTTCACCTTCTATTTTAATCCCAGGTAATCTTCTTTAACATTTAAATCACCTACCTCAAGTTAAGAACACAGTTATTATAGTATAGCTGCTAGTGGTAAATGTATACCCACATGCTTGCTGTAGATCTTACCCAGAAAAGTGCAGTCCTTCTCAGGGTCTTACATACAAACAGTTTGCTCCAGGGTGAAACTGGCAAAACAAAAGCAGAGAAAAAGAAATGGGTCAGCAGAAGGCAGAATTCATCAGTAAAAACTTCTGCAGTAGTAAGCAGATATACATATGCCAGCATTTGAACAGGCTGGTGTTTGAACTAGGTTTAATACGTGGTCTTGGTCAGAATGGACTAGGAGTTCCAGATGAAAGTCATCTTACACTTGATATAAGCCTAATAGGGCTCTGCCTGTTTCAACATGTAGAACACAGGGTTTTGTTGGTTTTGAAATAATACTGCATCCAACTTAATTTCCAAGACACAATAAATCCTCATTCTGTGTTTACTGTAGATCCAATTTAAATTCTTCCTGTTTTATATAATCAGAATTTCTTATTTATGCTGCTGAAAGGAGTTTTTCTCCTGAAAACCCATTTACTAGGTTAATCTGAAAAATTCAAGTTATTCCTTATATTTGCATGAATGTACAAACCCTACTTGCTAGAAATGATGGATCATCAAAGGCAGCAAATTTCCTTAAGTTTTGGCCAAAATAGCACAAAATAACAGAAAAGGTTCTTAATTCTAGCAAATGCTAGGCATCAAACAGGGAAATGAGGTAGCTTTCCAAATCAGATGCTCTTTGGTTCAAAGTACAATTTCTTCATAGAGGAGGGATTAATTCTGAATATTTAGAGACATCATAGCATTTAAATTAAGCTTTCTCTAGTGGTTTGGAAAAAAACAAGATGGAGTTTTTGAACCTGCTAATTCACTTACTCTTCCATGCTCCGCTTCAAAGCTCATTGGTAGAATACAATGACTTTGCAATGCTTTTCCTTGATGCAGTCTCTTTGGTCTCTGGTGCATGGCAACACAGTACACTGTAACACAAGTTTCTCTTTAGATTGCATGGCACCTACCCCTTTCTCTTGGCTTGACTTGAGATGTTTGGGATTTTTGCCTTAGAATGCTTCACGTTTTAAAATCACTGCAGCTATCATAGTTCTTGGTTCTTACAACACCCTTTCTTGAGAATTCCAGGCATTGGCTGGTGATACAAGCAACAGCAGCAAAAATGCTCTGCAGACTAAGCGTACATAGTATTTTTAATATGTATTCTGTATCAACTTGTGATTAATTGGTGGACTGAATCTTAGAGTTTTGGAAATGAGAATTTGTAAGCCTTAAATCACCATCGTCCCTAAGCTGAGGGGATTTATATCTCTGTCAGTGTTTGTGTTCAGCTGTGCTGTTTGCTTGCCCTCTTCAGTGTATTGTCATTAGGTGTAAGTGGAGGCTTGCTTCCATCTTTAGCTGTACTTTCTGTGTTTCAGAAGAATGCATCTCTGTCCAGGGATAATGAAAGTAAGATTTTAGTTTTGGAAATGTGAGTTCTCTTCCTGATTCTGCTTCTTTTCTGTTTGAGAAATGAGCTTGGTAGTTTGTCTTTATTCAGTCTGTGGTTGTAACAGGGTAGTGCTTATTTCTGAAGGTGGTTGCATTGCCAAATGAACACTATAGCTGTATGCTTATGGTCCAAGAAGTTTTGAAAAGTGTTTGGTGTTAGTGTGATGCTCTAAATTGGTATCAGAATATTTGTTAATTGTTTTGTAGAAGCATTTCGTAGTACTTTTGGTAAACCTGTGGCTTGGTTTGTGATTTTTGTGTGTTGTGGAATTTAGGCTTTAAGTCATGGTGTTCTCACAAGGTAGCTCTAATACAGATATTTGTTTAATCTGCCAGTCACCAGTAACCTGAGTGTTGAAGCTTTTACTATTTTTGCCATAGGAGAAGGGAGCTTGTTTGCACTGTCTGTTCATTTGGCTCTTTATTTTGGGACTGAATTGTGACCACAGACTTGCTTTGCATAGTACGCAACATAGACAGTTTGGGTTTTCTTGTAGTTATTGCTTATCTTCAAGCAGTTGTCTTAAGTAAAGCCTTTTTATCTTCCATGCAAAATGCTGAAATGTCCCTTATGTTGCAGTAGTGTTGGAATGAAGCATGTTTACTTTGTTAATGTTGCAAACTGTGCCTTTTGAACTGATAATTTCAGTGGGTTTGCTGCTTGATCTGCTTTGGTTTTGGAAGAAAAACCCTTGACTGGAGTTGGTTGTTGAGTGAAGTGCACTGCTGGAAAGTTAGAGCAGGAGACGGTTGGTTTATACTCTGCTTCACAAATCTTTGAGCATCACTTTTGAGATGTTGCTGTCAGATTTTAAAGAAATATGATAATTAAAATGCTGTGACCGTCTGAGCTGTAATCCAGAACCTCTGCAAGCTGACTGCTGTTTCAAACTCATTGGAATTTCTCTGAAAGCAGTTCTGGCAGACTTAACACGGGGTTAGGTGTTATCTCTCTTAGAACAGCTGGTAAAAAGTTAATTGAAAACCTACATGAGTACCATGTCCCCCGTCATGCTTCCTGTGTCTAAAATACATAGAGTCGTTTGGATGTGATAGTATCCAGATCTGAAAGCTGGGAAGACCTGGTGTGAGGTAGATTGTGCTGCTGGCCTTAGTGCTAATTATCTCCCAAATAAAGGAAGCTGAAGACTTCTGCCTGAGATGATGTTGGCTTTACAATATAATCGTGGGGATTAAGGTATATTTAATTTGGGAGAGAAGTAAAAACTTTTATTAAAAGGATGATGCTAAGTAGAATTGTCTCTTCTCTGGCATTTTAAATAATGCAGCATAGTGGGTTCATTTTAAAATCACTAAAAATAGATCAGTTTTGAGCTTGAATTAAAACAATCAAAGGAAATAGATTTTTAGAGGCTTACAGTGATTAACTCTTAAAATGTTGCTTTGCCGTATAATTTAACCTTTATAGCGAATCACAAATAAGGGCTCTTTAAGCTGTTCCTTTCAAAGCAGCCAACTTCAAATGAACTTCATAAAAATTGCAAAAAAAAACCCAAACCAAAACAACCCTGTAGTACCTAGTTTACCGGTGATCAGAATTAAGTTGAATCCTTTCATCTCAATGTTAATTCTGTGAGAGATTCAGTATTAACACCTAGTTTGTAAAGACTTTTCCGTGATGAAATGAATTACATAGTAGATTAAGAAGGTTTCAATTCCTCCTTTTATTGACTGTTAAAAATCAAATATCACATCTTCTGCTTTCTTATTTGTAATTTTGAATTACGGGAGTGGAACCTAGCCTGGGTGACTTGTAGAATTCACATTGTGGAACACATATTCCTTATGGCCAAAACAGAGACTTCTTTTGGCTGTGTCTGTAACAACTGCTTGAAGCTGTAATAGGATTCTTCCATCTTGGTTACAGTCATAAGCTTGATTTTCCCAGGAGTTTACCTGGGAAAAAGTAGTTGGAGCTGCCTTTGATTTTGTCATCCTGTTGCAATATTCGTCTTATTCGGCAACAGAATACTTTGTCTTGCTTTTGTGAAAGGGTGTATTCTGTAGCATCTCTGTCATTCTCCTTCCAAAGGGAGCTAGGCTATGGATGTTTTAAAATTACTTTGGCCTTCTTGATACAAGCATTTCTGAAGTAAAATGGAGAAAACTCACATGGCCAAGGCTCAGCCTTTCTTCTGGTCTCCCTTGGCCATAGGAAGAAATCTAAGCCTTTTGTCTTCAGAGGACTTCAGTCAAGCTTTCCGTAATCCTGCCTCTCATCAGAAGGCACTTGAGTACTTTGATTCATGTGGACATGCCCTGCTGAGTAGTCATTCAGACACCTGCCAACCTATAAATTTCTTAATACTGGGTGCTTTATAGGAAATAAGGTTAGGTCCTTATCACCAAGAGTCCTGCACTTGTGTAGCAAAAAGGTGTTATTCACCTCTTCTGTACAAACTGGGAGGTTCAGGAGAGGAGAGCTAGAAATCTGTAGCTGTTTTGAGTGCATCTACAAGCATGAGTAATGGTCATAAACTTCCTGCCTTCAGTCTGTGACCGAGTTCCTGAATGTGTGCAACAAGGTGGAAGACTTTTTTCTTGGGAAGATAGACCACCTGAGTTAGGACAACCACTGCAATGCTCCTTTCAGTAAATACCTCTAGTGCTACTTCCATCTTTTTTGAGATTGGGATTTTTAGCCTCGATAAGAAAGGCGAATCTTAACATCCTTCATCCATCCATGCTGTTTCTCAGTGTAAATTACAGGGCATGAAACAGGGAAGGGAGAAGCAGGAAACCAACACATCCTGTTTTGTGCTGCAGCCACAGATTTCAAGAACAACTTTTCCTCGTTTGGCCTTCGCCTTTCTCATCAGGAGTAGGTGATCACAAGTTACAGCAGTGAATGCAGAAATGTTGGTTGTGTCTCCTCTTCATGCTGCCTATTCCCTGCATACCTAGCTCTGTGTCACTGTGCAGGCAGTACCCTGCTGGTGCAGGCAAGGGAAGTGCTGCTGCAGCCTGAGGATGGTGTGCCAAATTCCAGTTTGATTGTAAAAAAATGTGTACACCAGTAAGATAAAACTGTGCTTACTGAAGGTCACCCACCTTGTTTGGAAGAAAGGTATAAACATTTGTGTAAGGCTAGACAAATTCAAATGAGAGGATAAACATATGTTTTTAACACATGGTTTGATTAACTGTTGGAAGAGCCTGCCAAGAGAAGTAGCTGCTCTGGCTTTCACTGTCTTAAAAGACTAGCTTTCTGAAAAACATGTTTTAGTGAGGAGTGTTTGGGCTTTACAGAGCAGAAACTCGGGAGCCTGGGACACAGACTGAGATGTGACATCAGGCACAGTGTTCCTTCAGGCCTTTCCTTGCAGTCTGCATCTTAGTTTTGTCCTTACATCTCACGATGCGTCACCATTAATGCACATGACATTCACAAAAACATGGTAAGAGAATGGGGGCTGCTTTCCTGGTGAAGGAATTTGAGGAATTTTTGGGACTGTGTGGAGGGTCTGCCTTGACTGCTGGGAGGTGTCGGGGAAGCAGCATAGCTGGGAAGAGCTAAGAGACAAGACATGCATCTAGGGCACAAGTATTATTGCCTGATGACTGTTGCCCTAAAGCATCCAGTTTGGGATGTGTAGGAGAGTGGACTTCATGTGGGAGACATTCTGCATCTGTTAAGGTAAGTAGTTGCTTTATTGCAGTGGACAAATTGGGTGTTTAGTGATAAGGAGGGAGGAGGAGCCAGGGCAAGGGCTGTGATGACTGTCCCAGGAAACTTGACTTCAAATTTGAGCCTTTGTACATCTCTGTCTTCTCACCAACAGACTGCAGAGCTTCAAAGTACCTAATTTCAGGTCTTTTGTTAATGAATGTAACGTTCATTCTGCCAAATGAATCTCTGTTGAAACAATTTTCTCAAATGTGGGCAACACTAACAATATAAAGTTTTTAGTGTGTGTTACATCTTACCTGGATCTGTTTTGAATTCTGAGTAACTATCACGTGGCTGCCCTGTCCCTGGCACTCTTCAATTGAGGCCAGGTTGGATGGGGCTCGGAGCAACCTGCTCTAGTGGAAGGTGGCTGTGCCTATGGCAGAGGGTTTGAACTGAATAAGTTTTAAGGTCATTTCTAACCAAACCATTCTATGAATCTATGAAAAAAGTTGGCTTTTTCTTAATTGGGTTGTCTTTGAAAGTGTGCTAAATGTCTCTGACTGCAATATGTCAGAAAAATACTTCTGCAGGAACAGCCAGAGAAGCACCTTGTACAGGGCTTATGTGCGTGAAAAAGGCTCTCTTTGGATGCTTATTTGGGTTTTGTATATACCCAGAGCTGCATTTGTTTATCAAGTTTATTTCTAAGAGATCCTTGAGGAAAGGCAAATTCTTGGAATTGTAACTCAGCAGCATTTGGGTCATGTAACCATCAACATAGTTTGGAACAAAACCAAAACATAAACTCTCGTATGACAAAGTCCTGATATCTTTAAAGGCCTTCCTAATTTTCCGGGGAAGACCTCCCATTTGGACAGAGTAGGAACTCCAAAACTAAGTCTGAGTTTTTTTATGGTCAAATTAACTGTATTTAGAGATCTAAATAGTCAGCTCTTAAAATAGCTTTTGTGCAGTCTCCTCTTTGTACAAATAATAAAAACTGTGAGGCTTTGCTGCACAGCAGAGTCAAGGAGTACAGCTTCACCACTGCAGACTCAGCCAGCTGTAGTGACAAGGAAACTTGGTGATGGAAAAGCAAACAAGTGTACGTGCCGTAGTGCTCTGCCCTTTTCTGGCTTAAAAGAAGCCTTGGACAGAAATCCTGTAGTTGGCGAAGTATATAGCCTGTGTACACCCTGTATTTTGACTGTATTTGCAGTAAACCACTTCAGAACTAAGTGTTTTTAAGTATATCAGAGCTGTAACTTGTCAAAGCAAAATAATTACATCCTTTATCCATATTTTCGAAGGAGCTTCAAATTTTTTGAGTTGGAACCTATTTTGAAGTTAGAAACTACAATTCTGTTCCCTGTACAACTCAAGTCCCCTGTTACATCACTGGAAGAGACATTCACAGGTGTTTTTAGGCAAAATGCACTGGTTTCTTTTGAGAATCGGGTAGAAAATGACAAAATGGATGATATTTTTTACCACGGTTAAGAGAACATTATGCATGCTTTACTAAGTGTATTCATATTTTTGAGGTGTTACTTCAATACCAGTTACAACTATATGGTATATAACTGGCTGTATCTGTTGCAAATGGGACTGAGTAACTTGAGTTATTTCTGAAACATTGCTGTTGACTTTACTTTTGATCCATCTTAAAAATATTCACCCAAAAGAATAAGAAGATAGTCCCGTGTAAAAGGTTAAAAGAAGTTTGTCCTGAATCCTACCCATAGTGTCTTTGTAGCCATTAATCTGTTTGTTACCATGTAAAACTCTTGTCTTGGAAAGTGTCATGGAACAGAAGGTGAATTTTAAGTGCTTACTAGTGCAGTGAATACTCGAAGATGCTTCTTGTAATCACTCCTTAAAAGAAGCTGAACTCGGGGAAACAAAACATTCTTTCTGAGAAGACACAGGTGTTTCAGCCTCCCCGCTCTTCTTGATGAACAAAATCAAGAACGTAAGATTGATTACTCTTACGTGGTTTCCACTCTTCCCTCTCCTCTAGCACTTGCTGTGAGATCACATGTGTGCTTTGCTCCTGAAATGTTTATGGAAGATGATGACTACATCCCTGGTAACCCTTTTCATAGAATAAATCACAAAGCCAAGTGCATGCCCGTGCTGTGTGCACTGTTGCAGGGGAGGTGCTTGTTGCCCTGGACAGCATAGTTTCCAACAGTGGAAAGCCTTTCTTTAATGAGAGCTCTGTGTGTGTGTGTGGGGGGGGGGGGGGGGGGGGGGAGATTTTGCCTTCTCCTCAAACAAAAAGCCAGCCCTTTGTTCATGCCGTGCTCTGGATTCCCACTGATGTGTTTCTGGGTGTGGTGGAAAAGTTTCCCAAATTATCAGTTTCTCTGGTGCTGAGTATGGACCTGTGAGTGGCACAGAGCCAAGGTAGTGACTTGAAGTGCAGCTCTTATGTAGGTTAGGTGATGTATTGCTTACAGAGGTCAAAACCTCCCCAGTGCCCTATTTCTATGACAGTTCAGGCCCTCCAGATTCTCAGTTGAAGTTGTGATAGAGGTGGACACCAGAGATCCTAGCTGAACTGTCATCAGTGTCCAGTGTATTAGTGTTGTAACAGCATGGTTTTACTCACTGGTTTATCTTCTCAATAGAAATTCAGTGCTTTGGAGGCTTTTGCAAACAGATTGCACCTCCTGGAAGGTGAAATTACTGCCTTGTCTGCTGTAACTCTGTCTCTGCTGTTCATTCTTGAGTAAGGAATGTTTTCTTTAGGGAAGCAGTTGATAATTCTTACACTTAGTACTACTAAAAATGCCTGTAGAAGGAGATTGTTTCTGCTGAGGTACCAGGCTGTGTCCAATACTGGCTGTTCGGGCAGGGTCACAATTCTCGAAAGTGCAAAGTCTGGGACTTTATACGCCAGTTATGCATGATAAAAAATGCAAGTAAATCTCAGTCTTATCTGTTGAGCATCAGTTGTAGGTTCCCTTTGATATCTTCATGGTGCTGACTGCAGGATATTTTCAACCTTAGAAAGGGAGCAGTAGTGATCTTACAAGGTCAAGGAGCAGTGATGTTCTGTAAATGAAAGCAGGAAGAGAAATGGCTTTGCTGGATCCTCCAGTTTGGGTGCAGGTAGTATAGTATCCTGCTAGTAGTACAGAATTGGAGTTAAACAGTTCAACCCTCTGCAGTTCTGATGGCTTGTTGAAGTTTTGCAGATATGGATAGCACAATAGAATGAGCCCACTGACAAACAGTCCCTTGTATATTTGAAAAAGCTTTCACTGCCATTACTGGACATATGGGTATGTCCATATGCTGTGGGATTTTGAGCAAAACCTTGTTACAGAGGCTTCAGGTATTGAGGAGTTGTCCTCCTGTGCAGTTTCAGTGGATGCATCCCTTCTACAGGCATGTCCACCTCTCCACTGAGAGCCAGTGAGCATACAGGAGCTCTTTGCTCCCTTGAATGTGGTCCTCTTGAATTCCTCTGCTTTTGTTAAAGCTCTTAAATATTGTTCTGTCCCCCCCGCTTTTATGCTTTGGTCTCAGATATTGTGGTTGGAAACAGTTGCTATTGTCATTGGTGCTTCAATCCATGGAGCTCAGAAGTATATTAAAAAGAAGGTGGAATGGTGCCGCTGCAGCAATGTAGGATGGGAACAGCCATTGTTCCAGGCATGGGCAGTACTGGGGTGGCATTTCCAGGAGACGTGTGACCGTATTGGGTCCGCCAAGCAGGTACTAATATTGCTGTTCAAACTCTCCTGTTTCCAAAATTCATGAAAATCTCTTGGTAAAGCATTCCCTGTTGCTGCTAGATCTCTGCCGGAGGAGCATAGAAACTGACTGAGGATACTGTTCCCAGGCACAAAAGATAATTGTAAGTACTGTTGCTGTCTGATGGTAGCCATGTTTCTGGTGTGGTGTTTGGTTTTTTAACTCGGAATTCATTTCTGTGCTCTCCATTTGTTGGTCATTTTGGTCAGAGCTTCAGTTTGAGCAGTATACACAGAGCAATTTCTTTGTAGGAGTACATGTATGTATATGTGTCTATGTTATACATTTGCATGTATAAACATTTAGATATTGATAGGTCTTAGATTTGAAGAATTGGTTCTCAAACTGCTGTGGGTTTTAAGGCACAGTCTGAGGAGCTTGACTGTGGGTGGGAAAGAAAGATTGGAAACTTTGAGAGCTCCCTGATGGATTGGAGATGCCAAACAACAGAAGTGAAGTTTGGGAGTTATGGCCCCTGTAAGGATGGTGTATGGGTTCCTAATTAAATACAGTATTCAGTCAAAATTAGTATTGAACATAAATTTGAAACCCAACTTTAAATTCAGATTAGTCATTAGCATGTCAATGTTACGAAACTGAATGCTAACTAACAGCTTGGTGCTCTTGTTGTCAGGAGGATGTCAGGTATAGGATTGGGTTTTGTGGTAGAGGTTCATAAAATGCTGAAACCTACTGAGCTGTCAGAAGAGACTTATGAACATGTGTTGTTTTCAGGGTCAATGAAAAGATGATGGTCTTTGTATGGCAGGTAAAAGATGGTGGTTTTTGGAGCTTTGTGCATCAGGGATGATGTTTTCCAGCACTGGGAGCTGGGATTTGCTTGCTCTCCCTAGTCCTAGTAATGCAGGGACGGATGAGGAATGAATTACACATTGTGGGGTATAACTGGAGAGGGCAGGTATCTCTTTTGGTAATTAATATGTGAAACCCTAAGTGTCATCTTTAACGCTCAGGGTAGAAGGGAGCTCAGCTTACAAACTGAGCATGGACAATGCTGCATAAAACATGGAGCTTGCTCTTACTGCCTCGTGTCTGTGAGATTTCAACAGTGCTTATAGCCATTTGATGAAAATACAAACTTGGTGATTTTGTGCTTTTGCCAAATTACTATGGAAGCGTTGACAAAACAAGCGGGGAAGTCGTTCATCACATTTTTCTGAAGTCACTCATGAGATTCTTTTCTTTTTAAGTTTAAGTGCATGCCTTTTTACTTTATGTATTTTCCCTTATGGTGATGTGGGTTTGCTGTAATTAAGGCTTTTAAGACTGGTTTAAAGCTGATAATCAATGGGAAAATGGGTATGCAAACTGCATAATCTGCAAATTAGGGCTTGCTTAGAGCTGTTCCCGAGATGCTCATTTTAGTTAGGGCTACTAAGGGAAACATAAGACAGTGTCTTAACACTTTAAATCATTGGTTTTTAAGAGTTATGAAGATGTTTGTTACAGAATTAGAAGAGCGCTTTTCTTCTACTTGCTGTGTGAGGAGTTTTCTAATTAGAAGCCAGTTTTGCTTGACCTGCGGTGGTTACTCCTGGGAGGGTTGAGGGCAAGAAACAAACTTTTGTCTTTTGGGCAGTGAAGGGACCATTTGTCTGGCACTGTGATGTTCTGGAGCATGAGTGTGTGAGGTATGAAGGTCTGTGGGGCTCTGCTTGGATGTCAGGAGTGAGAAACACCAGTGAAAGCACCTTGTTGTGTGGGTCACACAGTGATGGACCTGGCTGGGCTGCATATGGTTGTGCTGTGGATTTTTTGCTTGCTTTCCTGTAGGAGTGAGTTGCACTGTAAGGACTGGGGTGCTTTTTCTTCCCAGCAGGAGCCCCTGGTGCAAGTTTATAATGGGGTCTGGCAGTGTTGTGGCATAAAATGTGACTTGCAGGGAGCTGTGATAGAGATCTGACATGGCTCTGAAAAGTGTAGAAAGCATCATCCTTTTAGTAGTGTCAATTCCTGTTTAAAAATCAGGCCCATTTGTTCAAACGCTGAGCTTGAAATCTTGCTAATTTGTATTTATATGTGTCAAGCTGTGAGGCTCATTCCTTGTTCTCTGCTTCCTTTCAAAATCCATGCAGAAATGAATAAAAGGCTCCTGCGTGATAAAGTCTTTTAGAATCAATAAAATTCACTTTGAGCAGCAGCATGAAAATGGGGTCATCCCTCTGCTTGCTGGAAACATGGGATTTGTGTTACCTCCTGCCATTTGCATTGCTCACATTCCCTTTAAGACGAGAGCAGTTGGTGTAATCATAGAATCATGTCACAGAATGGTTTTGGTTGGAAGGGACAAAGCTCATCTAGTTTCAACCTGCTTCCACTAGGCTAGGTTGCTCAAAGCCCCATCCAGCCTGGAATCTGTATGGATGTCTGTATGGATGCCATGGCATGCGTTGACAGAAGTAAATTAAGTACAAAAACCTGGATGTGCTCAGCCTGCACTTCCATCTGGCCTCAAATTTAGTGTAGGACCAATTTTTGGGCTTTGAAAGACCTTCCAATGAGTAAGTTTTGGCTGTAAGGAGGTAAATCCAGGCTCTGCCAGCAACTCCCCTCTCTATTCATCAGGCTGCAGAGTGCAGTGCCACCCAGCATGGTCAAACAGGAGCGGCTTAATGGTAGATCCCCATTAGCTGCTCAGGGGAACAGCATTTTGAGGTTTCCTTTCAAAGTACCCATTTGCAGCACTGCTGTAGTTAGTGTGTGGTGTGCACTCAGTTGACTTCCCTAACCTGTTGCAGATTGGGTTATCTTTCTGGCAAAACATCATCATCTTGAGTAGCTTGACATGCTGAGAATGTGGGATTTGTGTTGGTACATGCTGGGCTGAGCACAGGATATAATGGGGTGCTCGGGTGTGTACTGGGGGGGTAGATGAAATCCTCATGGCTAAAAAATAAGGATGATCCAAAGGTTGAGCTTTCCAAAGGAGCCGCTGTGGGGTGGGGAGGGTGAGCGGGCCTGGCATGGGGCTTTCCCTGCCCTGCACCGCAGGGGCATGGGCTGGTAGGAGCAGTGTGAGCTGGCACCCGAGCAGCTGGATGCGAGGGCAAAAATAAAAGGAACAAGTCCACTGCCAGCTTTTAAAGCCAGAAGGGCAGAGGATTGCTATGTGCACTGAGCAACAAGTACTGAGACCTGCCCTTTCCTGGATACTGGACATGCTGCAGCCATGGCTCTCCCGGGACAGAAATAGTATGGCAAGAGTTGCTCCATCCGTCTCCTTTTTCCCACATCCCACCCTTTTTTTCCCCACCTTCACTTCCCAGGATGCTTTCCACCACCTCCCCTGCTGTCTCCTGCCTCTTGTGGCTCCTATGGCTGAGGAAATGCTAGTGCTGGTTCAGGTCTGGGAAAACCTGGCCCAAATCCCTGTGTTCTAAACTTAACATGAGGTTTTGAGTTGGTTCAGGAAGACATAATGCATGCCTGAGCACAGTGATGTTGGTGATGGCAGAGTCTTGCAGTTGGAGCCAGTGCGGTTCTTCAGTTTCTGATCAGCTGAGCACTCTGGGCACCACTTTGGCTAAGCCTCTCCTAGCCTTATGCAGGAGGGATGCCTTGGACAGGCAGCAGCTTGTTGCACCAGAGAAACCCTGAATCTCCTCATGCTCTCAGTAGTACTGAGGAACATGCAATTGCTCTGGAAGGAAAATGATTGCCAGTGATTGGTGAAAGCCACTGATTTGTGTGAGATGACTCAAAATGTCCTTTGTCCTGTGCTTTGACTGATAAATGTCTGTTGAAATAAACTCCCTTTGCGGTTTACAAAAGCTCTGCCCCCAGAAGCGATAGTGCAGATGGGGCAGCTGCTCTGGCATTCCCTGGATGGTTTCTGAGTGATTTCAGGCTCTTTTGGCTTTTGAGACTATTTGCATATTTCTTTCTATCAGTACATTTTAGAATGGCTGCTTTTTCTCACAAGCATCACATCAATAGCAGGAGGGATCTGTCTGTGTCAAACTGAGACAGCGGCATTTTCCAGAGAAGACTTGATGCAGATTTCAGTTCCTGTCAAGTGTGACAAACCTGAGAGAGCACAGCCTGGAAATGGGTTTCATAACTCCTGCTCTCACACGCCGCAGCATTAGTGTTTCCTGGCATTTAGAAACAGGCTTAAGAACAATTAATCAGACAAAGAACTTGCTCAGCGTAGCCTCCAGTGATGGTGAGGGTGTATTTTCTTTGCGGATTGTGTTGCCTGCAATTACAGGAGAGGTGGTGGGGGTGTGCACATGTGGTTTTGGAAACTACCCTGGGCTTGGTATCTTACAATGAGCAACCCTCACTCCCAATGGAAATTAACAAAACTATGAAGATTTGGCATCTCTTTGAAAACAACTTTCAAGTTTGGTCTCTCAAAATAGACCACTGTGTCTGCGCCTTCGTAGTTACTTGATCTGATGTCTTCTCTGTGCTCTACTATATTGGATATGGGGCATTTAAAAGAAGAAACCAAAGAACCAGTTAATCTCCAGGGCTTTTTCAGTAATTCAGGCCTGTAGAAAGGTCATTTCCATTAAATATGTTTAGGGATCCCAGGGATCTCCTCTCAAGTAGGAGATTCCCCCCAAAAGGAGCCCAGCAGAAAGTGTGACCAGCAGGTTGAGGGAGGTGGTTCTACCCCTTTACTCTGCTCTTGTGAGATCTCAACTGGAGTACTGTGTGCAGTTCTGGTGTCCTCAACCCAAGAGGGGCATGGACCTGCTCAAGCTAGTCCAGAGGAGGCCGCAAAGGCACTCTGAGGGCTGGAGCATCTCTCCTATGGAGACAGGCTGAGAGAGTTGGGCTTGAAAAGAGAAGGCTCTGGGGAGACCTTGTAACAGTCTTCCAGTATCTAAAGGGGGTCTACAAGAAGTCTAGAGAGGGACTTTTTACTAGGGCATGTAGTGGTAGGATAAAGGGGAATGGCTTTAAACTGACAGGGGAGATTTAGATTAGATACCAGGAAGAAGTTCTTCCCTATGAGGGTGGTGAGACTGGCACAGGTTGCCCAGAGAAGCTGAAGGCTGCCTCATCCCTGGCAGTGTTCAAGGCCAGGTTGGATAGGGCTTGGAACAACCTGGTCTAGTGGGAGGTGTCCCTGCCCATGGCAGGGGGGTTGGAACTGGAGGAACTTTAAATTCCCTTCCAATTCAAACCATTCTGTGATTCTCTGTTGGACTTGAGTCTCAGAAAAATCCTTGTATCTTCCACTAAGGTAAAAATTAATACTGGAGCTGCTGTAAGAGCAA
Organism: Melopsittacus undulatus; assembly: GCF_012275295.1. NCBI lineage: Eukaryota > Metazoa > Chordata > Aves > Psittaciformes > Psittaculidae > Melopsittacus > Melopsittacus undulatus. Next base: position 106,536,742 of record NC_047527.1, read on the forward strand.
AAAAGTGTAGCAGTACAAAAATCTGATCATCAGACTCCAAAGACAGTAGTGCTGTTGCCTTCAGATGAATGTATTTAAATGGGGATTTTCTTTTGTTGTTGTCTTTGGGTAGCTCCATTAGTCACAGCTCAGCTCTCCCCAGCAGCAGTGAATGTAGTTAGAACCATAGAATAGTTAGGGTTGGAAAGGACCTTAAGATCATCGAGTTCCAACCCCCCTGCCATGAGCAGGGACACCTCACACTAAACCATGTCACCCAAGGCTCTGTCCAACCTGGTCTTGAACACTGCCAGGGATGGAGCATTCACAGCCTCCCTGGGAAACCCATTCCAGTGCCTCACCACCCTCACAGTAAAGAACTTCCTCCTTATATCCAATGTAAACTTCCCCTGTTGAAGTTTTAACCTGTTACCCCTTGTCCTGTCACTGCAGTCCCTTGACTAATCAGTTGATTAATCTGAAACTCCAGTGTTCTCCATAGGCATAGGGTAAATTCAAAGCCGTTGTAATAGGAGGTAGGAGACAAGTCAAGCAAAGCTTTTTTCTTTAGCCCTCTTGTATTGTCAGTTGGCATCAGTAGCAGCTCAACCTTCCAGTTGAGTCTTCTCTAGAAGCAGCAATACAGCGTCCTGCTTCAAGCTTCAGGCTTCTTGCCCCTTCACTTTAAAGTCTTAAAGTATCAGACACTTTGCTGGCCATTGTTCAAGACAGATTTGAATGCAGTAAGTTTCCTGAAAGCCACCCTTGCACAACTGGGTGGCTGGAGCTGAGCTTGGAGCGTCTTGTGTTCTTGGATAAAGGCAGATGTCCTTCAGCAGTCACATCTTCTGATGCCGGTTACAGGAAGGGCTTTGTGGTGTTTGTCACCTTGGGGAAGTCTTCCCTTGGACTGAGCAAACCGGTGTGCCCACTCTTTGTTTCTCAATACAGGGGAAAATCCTAGTTTCCATGGTTTTTTTCTTTTGGTTAGGTGTGTCAGAAAATAGCCTGCCAGCGCTAGGGCTGCCGTGCGGGAACCGTGAGGCTCCACTTCCTCTTGCATGGGAAGTGACATGGTGAATGTAAATCAGGGGTTCGATATCCTCAGGATGTTTACCCCAGTTTGTTCAGTGTGCTCCTGTTAATTATTATCTTGCCATTAATTAGTGCTGATTCCTGGTAGGAGTTCAGGTCAGTTCCAGGATGTACACGAATGTTATTTAAATGTAACACAAGATAATAATGTTAGACCCTGTTTTTGTGAAGTGCTCCGTACCTTACCTGTCCCATCTCACCTGGAATATCCTCTGCCTTAGTGCTGTTATTCCTGTGATAACTCCATTTCCCAGGAGCACACATAGACCCCTTGGTTTAGCTGGTGGCTCCCCCAACGCACCCACCTAGTACAAGAATTGTACTCAGGGTTTGCCTTAGATGTACAAAATCGATACATTACTGAGTAAATACAAGTTGGCAGTGACTTTCCCGATAACATTGACCCTCATGATAGGCAATATTGCCCTCTACTGGTTAATTACAGCTTAAAGGATCCATATTTTCCCCTTACATACAGCAGCACTTTGCTATGACAAGTTATTTTTTGCCCCTTCTTGCTTGGAGCACATGGCAGGTTTTGGTCCTGATGCAACTTCTTAGGATGCTACAGCTCGTGTTTGTTTCTTTTTCCCCAGAAGCTGCTTTTCATTTAGGAGAAGCTGATGCACGAAAACCCCAGACTTTAATTATTGTTTTTAAACGTCACCAGTAATCCCTCATTTTCAGAATTAATCCTTAGAAATGTGACTTCCCCAAACTGGTTTTGCAAGTGAAATAGCTGCAAGGTTTGTAATTATTACTTGCATTAGTAGAGTAAGAGCTTTTGGTTAGCGCTGTAATTGGGATGCTGGTTCCAACAGCCCCCAGTAACTGCCCCCTTCCCTGCCCCAGCTGGGGCAGCTGCAGGATGAGCTGGATCCAGGCAGAGCTGCGTTAAAAATAAGCTTGCAGAAAGAGTGTTATTTTTAACTCGGGTCAGTCCCGTCCCCTGCCTGGGTTCATGGCGCGGCTGCCCAGGCACTCACGTGGCAGTGCTGGCTTGGAGGCACAGGAGAAGGAGCTGTGAGGGGAACAGAGAGCTGTTTAAAGCTGGAGCATCCCTGGAAGCTGATTCTCAAGTGGATTTTCCAGCTCTGAACTCAGCTATGGACCCCCCTCCACACAAGCTGTCTTCCTAAAAGCCATTTCCTGGGCAAACATCACTGCTGACAAAGCTCCAGCAATGTTTAAGCACTTGGTGGTGGCGATGCCCTGTGTGGCTGACCTTTCCTAGAGTAAATTCTTTTCAAGTCTTCTATTTGCAATTGGTACAGCTCATTTTATTCAGTCTGGCTCAGTACTTAAAGGGGGCTTATAAGAAAGAGACCTTTTGGCAGGGCCTGTAGCTATAGAACACTGACTAATGTATTTGAACTGAAAGAAACCAGATTAACTCTAGATACAAGGAAGAATCTTTTTATGATGAGGGTGATAAGGCCCTGGCACAGGTTGCTCAGGGAAGCTGTGGTTGCCCCATCCCTGACAGTGTTCAAGGCCAGGTGGGATGGAGCTCTGAGCAACCTGATCTAGTGGGAGGTGTCCCAGCTAGTTCCAGGGGTGGTTGGACCTGATGACTTACAAAGGCCCCTTCCAACCCAAACCATTCTGTGATTCAGCAGCGAAATGTGCTGCCTGTGTAGTGGTGGGGAGCAGCTCTGCATCTCCCCAGGGCTTCACTGTGAGTGAAGCACAGATGGGGACTGGCATGGGCAGCCTAGAAATAGGAAACGCAAATTATTCTTCTGAGGGAAAAATGGGTAACTTTGCAGTCGATTCAAAGTGAAGTACTTGACTTCTGTTGCCACTGCACTGTGTTTAGTGGCATGCCAGTGCAGCCCCTCCAGTGTGCAGTGCTTTCACACTGCACAGCAGAGTAATGCTGATGGCAGCTTAAGGGGAAATTTTCTTGCAGTATAACAGGTCAGCTCAGCTTAGCAAAAATTCTGATTACAAATCCTTGATGACAGAAAGGTAGGGAGCCTAGAAGGAAAAGGCTGAAGATAAACTTCCAAAGGGATGCTATTTCCCTGAGTCCAGTACTGTTGCGCTAGCATTAGTGTGTCTGATCGAGGTGCCTCTGTGATGCGTGCACAAACAAGCACATGCACAGAGCTCTGAAGATGTCCACAGCACGTTTCTCATTCCTGCATCTGCTTGCCAGTATGAATTTTAAACACATCAAGCAAGACTTTGCACATCAGAAGCTATGCAGTTTGTGTTTCCATGCAAGGGGAGGGATCTCCTGTTATCCGTGCACTATAATTTGTTGGGAAGTGAACTCTCTTGACTGGTGTCTGTATGTGCAACTGGTGTGCATTGGTTTCCCATGCTGGTTTTTAATTCCTGGCTTTTTGTAGGCTTTGTTTTCATAGACCTGGTGTTATGAGACTGCTAGTTCTGTCTGCAGAACGTGTAAAATGCTGTGGCCTCTTATGGGGAAATGATGGCAATTCTGTACCTGTCGTTTTCTGAGCTTTCCCTTGTTCACTGCCTCATATAGCGGAAGTGCTGTGCCCCATGAAAGGGGAAGAAAGCTGTCCTGCCAGCCTCCCCCTTCTGCAAGGGGAACTGCACACCCAGAGTTTTACATTGGTACAATGCAGGCAGGTGGTGTCTAAGCACACACATCCTTGGTATTGCCATCACTTGCGTTCTTGTGTTGCTTGCTAGTGCCTTTGGAAATGCAGGAGACTCCAGTGTAAAAAAAAGTGTCAGCGCTGGGAGAGGAATGGACATTTAATCACCCAGGAAGAAGGGTTCTCTACATAATGTCCATGTGTTTGACTGTTTGACCACATCAGGTGGTCAAACATACAGCGGAACAATGTGAGGCATGTCTTGGAGTCCTCCCACGAGGCCTTGGGTGCTGCATTGCAATGTGAAATGTCTTTTTAAACATACCTTGCCTCCTTTTCCTCCTGCCCTCCGAAGCATCTCCCCATGTACGATTACAAGGTAAAGACAATGCAACCTGGTTTGTTTGAAAGTGGTGGTGGTTTGGTGCACACAACAAAGTGCGTATTACTGCTCTTGTTCCTCACTGCATACGTGGTGCCTTTCCCATCTTCAAAGCATTTTCCAGCCATGAATTAAGAGCACACGCATTAGCTGAGAGCACACACCCCTCCCTAAGCAGCTGATGCAGAGCATATCCCAGGAAAAACTTCCAGAATGTGACACACCACTTTTGATGCAAATAGAATGACGCCGTATTTCATCAGCTCTATTAAAAGTACTTAAGTAATTGAATTAATGAAACTTTAAGAAGCCTTTAAGAGATGAATGTGGTACACACCTTTCTTCTCGCTTTGGGTTTTTGTTGTTTTTACCCCTTATTTTCCATGTTGAATGTCTTTGGTTAGCTTTTTTATGTCTTGTCTTACTGTTTGCTTTTCAGTGCATGGTTGTACTGTTTTTTTTGTGTTATGGTAGTTGATTACTTCACAGAGTTGGTACTGTTAGAGTCTCTGCAGCAAAGGAAAGTGTCATCTGCACAACAGCATGAGCATGACGGGAGTAACTCATCTTTCATGGTTTTGCAAACATTAGGTTTTTATTTCCATTTTATCCATTCACTGATGTGTGTACCATCCTTGCCCTCTGGGCTTACATCTTGCATCTTCAATGCTATTCCCATCTTCATGTGTTCCTTCACACTTCTCTACCATCCTTCCAGTTCTGGATATCCAACATCAAGCTTCTCTAAACACACATTGGCTTTGTTCTTTTCCCACTATCCCTGTAGCCAGCATGGGTATTTCTCCCTCCTTTCCCTATAGCTTTTCCTTGAGGAGGGCCAACCCTTCCTAGGCAGACAGTCCAGGTGAGCTGGGATGAGATGATATGCTCTGCACAGGACAGAATATTATCCAAGGCCATGTGCTCAGCTCAATCACCCCACCCCTGGGGAAAAAGGAGACAGTGGCCCCTGAGTTGTCATATCTAGGTGACTTTTGGGTGGCTTCAGTGTGGTGAAAGGCCACTGACAGAGCTGCAGACACTCCCCCATTGGCATATAGACAGGACTGTCTGTGAGCTGACCACAGCCAAGGCGGTAGTTTTGTGGCACTCAATTTCCAGTCCAGTTTTGATTTTTTTTTTTCAGGCTAAACTTAAGCATTTTGGGTGCTGCTCACTTTTCTTGCACTCTTTGCTTTTTCAGGTGAGGCAGATGAAGAAGCCTTTGCTGAGGAGTGCAGACGAAGAGGACAACAAGCCCTACCTTTCCAGCCAACCAACCCTCGCCTGCTGAAGCCTCACAAGCCTGCCAGTTCCCCCAGATATGCCTATCATTATAATAGTGATGAGGTGGAAGAACAAGATAGAAGCCGAGTTACAAGCAGCTTGGAGACCCCTTTTTATTTATCAGGTGTGCACAAGCATGTTGATGAGAAATGCACAGATAAGGACCCATCAGCTAGTCAAAAGCCAAAACCAAAAAGTCAAGCAAGGGTTTGTTGCTGTGTTTTGACCTAATGTTAGCTTCCCGGTAGATAATAAACAGCAGCCTGTGTGCCTTCATCCTGCATTTAGCTCTGCCCTTGAATTTAGTCTAGATTCACAAAACCCCTGGGATATTCAGGGATCTGAGGCAAATACCTTTATGCTGCTGAAGTGCTCTTTGTTCTTAAAAGTGAAGGCCTTTTAGAGACTAACTGATCACAGTACTTTACATATTCATTTACTTAAATTGTGCTTGGCTTCTTTGTTGAAGGTGAAGTTCAGCAACTTTATATTATTTCTGGAAGCTGCAATTTTAAGCACCTAAATCCCAACAGAGAAGGCTGGGACCGTTCAGGTGAATGTGGAAGCAATGCCAGTGTCCCAGTTATTTTTGGAAGTAATTAGTCCTTTGATATATTCCCTGTCTGTAATGTTTTAGCAATACAGTCCAGAGGCAATCTTGGACAACAGAGTCCTCATAACTACTTAATTTGAACCTGTGGTCAAAGATCATCCAGGACTGCCGGGACAGGTTTTTCTGAAATGTGAAGATGCCTTCCTACTTGGATGCCCAAATCAAGGGCCATTCTCAGTAGTGATGATGAATTAGGTCAAGTGCTGGGAACTGTGATAATATGAGGCTCCTCAAGGTAAACACAGTGCATGGAAAAGCATGCAGTGTACCCCAGAACGTGTACTGACATATTCCCAGTGCTGTACCAACTTCTGCTGTGTTTGAACCTTTAAATGTAACGCTGTCTTCTGTACAGAAGACCTAAAGATATCATGTGGGATGACAGCTTATAAAAATAGAGGCATTTAGATCAATGTCTTCCTGATCAGTTGGTGGAAGTTTTGTCTCTTTATGGGTATCTCAGTTGAATCTTTAATTTAAAAAAAGAAAAGAAAAAGTTGAAAATTCCTCTGCAGAAGCCTGAATGTAACCTCTGGGCTGATATCCTGAAATCTCCCATGCAAGGGCTGCAGGTTTTGTCTCCTTTATCTATAGCCAGCAAAACAAACCCTTGGCTCTGCAGTTGGAGGCTTCAGGTTCTCTACAATCATAACCATACATCACTATGCTTCCAAAGAGCACCTGGGTTTGACATGCACCTTGCAAATTTTGAAGCAGTTTTTCAGATTGCTGAGGACTTTTTTTTTGCTGTGAATCTATTTATGCTCTGAGACGCACAAGTTTGCAGTGAAAATGAATTTCTAGAAGTATTTGTGCAATCACAAAACCCTATCTTCTGTAGGGAGATTGTGAATTGCTTTAAAAGATTCAGGGTGAAAACTTAATTGCAGTAAGACTTAAGATTTTACTGTTGCTTTAAATATTTTGCCTACTGTTCCTCTGATGGACAGGGCTGCTGAAGGACTGGTCGAGTCAGTCATAAAACCCTACGTGAGTGTCTTAATCCCTCCCTGGGAAGTTTGTGCACGAGCCCTGGCCAGTAACGCCATTCTCCTTCATGGGTGTTCACTTCTGCTGACTGCCTTGCCCAGGAAGCAGGCTTCACCAGCGCAGCACTATAGTTACATAGACCACTTACGTGCTCCCGCTTGGCTTCTCATTGATCACTGCAAGAGCTGCTGTGCTTACACAGGCCAGCGCTGGGAAAGAATAGCATCTTTTTCTGCCTTGGTCCAAAGCCCGCTTGATTCAGTGGAAAACAGTGAAGCTCAATGGCCTCAAAATGGGCACTGTTCCACCTCAAATCTGACTGTTTTGTTACCACTGGTGTGTGGCCTTTGGCAGCAAGATAGTGAGGCAGTTTTAGATGTTGTCCCAGCTAGGGCACTTAAAGCAGATCTTCATATGTTAATGATTCAACTGCAGTGAAATGGTTTTCTTTTTGCAGCTCTAAGAGTGGGAATGTTTCAGTTTTAATTTGCAAGTCTGTAGCAAATTTAAATGAAGGAAAAGGGGATAAGTTTCATCTTGAATATGTGGTGGAATGTCTCTGGAAGTGGCCAACTCTCTCTAGTGCCCAAGGAGAAAGAGTGGCCAACTTGTTTAGATGGCAACCAATATCCAGAGGTGAGATGAATCCTCTCCTTAAGTCAGGATTTCCAGGCATTATAGCTGATATTTAATAGAAAAACTACAGTTTAATTTGATTCTTTATCTAACGCTAACTTTGTGTTTTAGTGGAAATTGCTCCGAGTTTCATACTGTTCCTGGTTTCGTAAGGGACTTTTAGAATAAAGCTGTTTATGTTCTGAAGTCATTGCATATCTCAAAACAGCTCTCCAGCTCCAAACAAGTAATTTTTTAATAAGAATTCAGGTACTGCAAATAACATGCTTCCTGACAGTATGATGTATGACTAACTGGTGGTACCCAAGCTGCGTCAAAGTGGTGTTAATGCCAGCGGAGACCTGGGGGTTGTGGTCCATTAATAGTAGAGGTAGTGGTAACTACCCCTAAAAAAACTACTTCTCTGGGTTTGAGAGGTCTGACCTTTATCTAGCAAGAATGGTTGAAATGTTTAATTGTTAAAATACTGAGAAATAAGTGATATGAAGATCATTATTTGGAAGGTAATATTGCAAGGTTTTCTCTTCCTTTTGAGTGAAATAGCTTGCATTAACCTAAAACTTACACCATTAATAATTCATTTTTGCTGCATTTTTATTCACTGGCATCTCTGAAGAAGAAACCACTTTAAAAGAACAAGCTTAACTAATCTTGATCCTTTCCTGGCATGGATTCCTCTGCTGGAATGTTGAGTCATTTGTACGTAGTTTATTTCATCTTTAATGTAGTCTCCGTTCTTTTAACCGGCATTCGCTTTCCTGAATTACACTTTACTAACTAGTAAAATCTATATGCTTGGTTATCCAAACTCATTACTTTATAATTCCCTCACATACTTGTATTCAGGCATGTAATGGAAAAGAAAGGAAAGCAAAGCCACTGTTTTCTGTGTAAATCTAATGCGTGAGGAATGCTGGAGGTGCAGACGGGAGGGAGTTCACTCTGCCTTTGTTCTGCATCCCCTGGCTGTAGCTGGGTGTGATGGGACGGGATAACAGCTGTGCTCTTCTGTGGCAGAGGGTTGGAAGACTGGCTGGTTTTGGAGGCTGGCTGGTTATTCCTTGGCTTAGCCAGAGCTGACTTCACGCATGGTTTTTGGCTGCTAGTATAAGAGCATCCCATTACCCGTTTGCTTCCTGTAGAAGGTAGCTGGGTTGCCCATGAACAGCTTCCAAGGCTGCATAGCCTTGCAAGCTTTTGCTTGCCGTGTGGGAGTAAAACCTTGGACTCTATTCAGTAATAGTATTAGCTTAATAGCAAGCAAGTAGGTTGCATCTGGCTTGGTATGTTTTTGTAGCAATTCTAGGCAAAATTGGTATCAAAAATAGTATGGTGAGCAAGCATGAAGGCAGGGCCCAGTAAGTTGGCTGAAGTTTTCCAGTCCCCTAACACATTGAAGTTGGAATTACATCACTGGGTTGGCCAGTGAAACTGGAGAACTCGCTCCTTGGATTTAACAGTGGGGATAATTAGACAGTGGAGCAGCATACCTAGTTGGGGTGGGATGTTTTGTCACCTCAGGCCTGTATATAAAGGCAGGTTCTCTCTCTGTGATGCTCTGTGGCATGGGGCAAGAGCTATGGATGTGGGGAGAGAATTAGTAGGTCAGATTGTAGTCTGTGTTGGGCAGTGGCTTGGACTGAAAGGAGGGAACGTGAAAGTGTAAAGCTGTAATTGTAAATTGAGTCACACACATAAAATTATCCTGGAGCTGTGATTTGGGGTGACTTTTTATAATGGCATATGAAAGTATGGCTCATCTCAAATAACAGATGGTGGCTGCAACCCGGAAGTAAGCTACCTACCTTTGAAAGAACAGCTTATTGTTTTGCCTAGAGAGATCTTTCTAAGAGCAGAAAATTGGAAAACACTACAGAACCCAACCTGTACATGGCCTGCTGCCCTGTTAAAGCTTTGCACATATTGGAGCTATGGCTGCTTTCATGGTTTAAAGATGGGCAAAAGATTGACCACAATCTTGGCAAACAGTAGATCTCAAAAAACGTTTTCTCCTGGACTTGAGCAGAAAGTGTGAATCCGCAACCTCAGTGCTTCAGAGCCTGAAAGTGGAAAGAAACTCCTCTGAAGTCTTCACTTTTGCAGAAGATTTATAAAAATCAGGCCAAGGCCTATCTTACTGATGGATGTAGGTCAAGAAGCAGCAATGCTGCCTGTTAATCACTGGTCATGACTGAACACCTTGTTTCCTTCTGCTGACTCCTATGCTCTTCTGTGCCGGCAGAAGGAAGGTGGAGCAGACCCATGGCTGCTCTCTGCATCCTGGTAGGGCACGCAGATGTCAGGCAGAGCAGGAAGAAGTAGGATACCACAGATGGGTTGGGTAGGACACTTGTCCCTTCGGATCAATCACTTGATGTGCACACCTCCCTTTGTAGTTGCCGCCCAAGAATGTGACAAGTTTCATAGTCAGTGACTGAACAAACCTGTGACTTTGGGAGGTGCAGATGGCAGACAAGTAGGAAAGTCAATCTGAGACACAGCAGAGAGGCTTCCAATTTGTTTTTGGTCTTTGAGGAGGGATTGAAGATGTTGCTACTAAGCATTGTTGGAAGTTGATTCATCTTTCAGCATCTTTATGAAAGCTAGAATAGCTCCTTTAGGCTCTTCCAGAAGTAGAAGGGGATGAAATGGAAAGAGCAGGTCAGCCAGTGCTGTTTGTTGTAGACAACAAATGTCCTGGTTGTAAATCAGATGCAATTCCAAATTGTGTAGATTCTTGCTTCATCCTTTTCTGCTTGTGGCAGCTGACAAAAGCAAGAGCACACTGAGTTAGAGTGGTATATATCTACATTTGAGTGAATCTGTTTTCCTAATGTCAAAGCTTGGGAAGCTCCCAGCAACCTATTCTCCCTCCACCCTGTAATGCATTTCTAGAGTAAAGTTTGCTAACAATTGCTTTTAAGGGTGGGAATTTGAAAAGCCCTTATCCAAGGCCAGAACTGTTGTTTCTATGACCACTTTGTGATGCTGGCAGCTTGCCAGGACACAGAATCACTGCAGATTAATCAAATAGCAGATTTTGTTCTCTTGTGGCTTTGGGGCTAGTCTTGTAACCAAGGCAGCTAAATGTGCTTTTAATGAGTGCTGGTTGAAGTGTTCAAGTGAAAGCAGTACCAAAGGGTTACATCTTTAGTGTGCAGTTTTATTTTTGTTAGGAGCTGCTTCACTTGCTTGGATCAGGTTTGTAGCTGTTATCACCCAGCATTGCATCAATGGAGCTGAGAGCCTGGCAAAGTTTGACCTATCCTTTCTTCTTAGGTGGGGGTAGAAAAGGAAATGGTCGAGAGTGAAATTATTTATCACAGCAGGCTCAGAACTGCAAAGACCTGGCAGTTTTCTCTTGAGGAATACTCTGTATTTGTGTGTTATCTCCTGCTTTAGCCAATCTGTTTCTGTGTGTCAGTGATAACACTTGAAAGATTTCCACTTTTCACTCTTATCATTCTGGTGCCTGGTAGGAGACCGTGTTGTCAAATGCCTGAATATCTTCATACCACATTATTTTAACATTTGGGTTGTTTCATTTATAAGACAATGAATTATGTGACATTCATTTCGAGTCATAATTTACATTGACTCACAATATTTTTAAGGAAGAGTTGCTAGAATTGCTTTCAGAATCTCAAACATTTGAAGAAAATGGACTGTTGGGGGAAAAAATGAAGTATTGTGATATAAATAGCAGTATCAGATGTAATCGTGCCTGGATGTGGGAGCCTTTTAGAAATACTGCAGTGTTTTGAGAATGAAAAATGAGAAAATTGTGAAGCTAATAACCTGTTAGGCTTTAATGATACTTCCCCAAACGTTAATGTTTCATAGTTATTACATGAACTAGTTCTGATCAGCTGATATGATGCTGTTTTTCCCTCCAGTAAAGGGAAAAATGCTTTGAATAACATCCCTCAATGACTGATTTGCAGGAGTCAGCATGTCTCTTCCGCCTCCATTGGGCTTTGTGGGAAAGCAAAGTGACGCTTGAGCCCTTCTGGGATCTGTGCCTTACAGCAGTAAATTAAATGCCAAGGGATCCTATTTTTGACACTGTGTAAGTGACCGAGGGGCTCACATTGAAGTAAACTTCATGGATGGAGTTTTCAATTAGGAGATGTTCACACAGTGTCCCTGGGGCAGGATTGTAGCTCAGGAGGGTAGCAGGGTGCAGAGATAATAGTCATCTGCAATTCTGCAAAGCACTGCCAGCTTTTCTCTTCCTTAAACAATGCAGCTGGTTTCCAGTCTAACTTTGCTCAGGTTAATCACTCATGGCAGAATTTCCAAGTAAATATCCTGCTTCTTGACTCAGGTGATTGCAAAAGATGAAGTCATGCTGTTGATCCAGCGTAGGAGCTACAATGATAACCTAGGAACAGTTTTTCTTTCCTATGAAGGGGAGTGAGTTTCCTCTGACACACAAGCTTTTTGTAACGTCTCAAGTGATTTTAGCCTGAAGACTATCTAATGGCTCTCCCCAAGTCTTAAACCAAAGACCTGAGGTTCTGCTGTGGGCACAACATTTAACTGCACTTGGGAGGAGCTCTGATTAGGAGCAAACTTCAGCCACAGTGTGGCTTCATACTCCCCTGACCTCCCACCACTTCCTTTTCCCATCTTAATTTTACTATTGGTGCTAAATTGATGGAGAACCAGGTCTCTTTAGGCAATGGTGACGTGACTCCCTCAGGGTCATCTCCGTCTGCCTGCCTGCAGGGAGACTGGAGGGGAAAAACAGAGAATTCCAGACAGGCGATGGGCCCTGCCTGGGCCACTCTTGTGACTCCCAGCCTTGCCTCTCAGCTGGCTTGCAGGGGCTCCTCTGGTCCGTGCCATCTCCCAGTGGCAGAGCACTGCTGAGCTGAAGGATCCCTCCAGCTGTCTCAGGGCACCACAGAATGATTGCCTGAGGGAAACGTTTGCTATCTTTGAGGTTAGATTTGAGTGCACTTGGGCAGATGTGGTGTTCGCTCTGCACAGCTCACTGTCCATGCAAGTCTGCAAGTTGCGTTTTACTGCAAGCTTGGAGGAAGTCATGCAGAGCAAGAGCTGGTTTTGCTCATCCTTAAAGGTGGGGAACACTGGGATGATGACCACATGGCTGGAGGCTTGTGCCTGCTGGACATGTAGCAAATAAACACTCAATGCTTCCATGCACCACTGGATCTGCTGTAGAATATAACCTATGGTGCATAGTTAAGCATGAGCAGGCTGATCACCTGTATATAAAATGCATATTGGTAAACACTGAGCATCTTATTTACTCGGGATTCTTGGCATTCCCTAGTCTTAAAATAAAAATACAAATACCATGGTAACTCTGGCTATTGTGAGCAGGAATCGCCAGTACTTAAATAGTTCCTGCTTTATAAGTATTATTTATTACTTCTGATCTGAAAATTATTCTGGGTTTGCATGTGCTCTAATTTTGAAGCTTTTCCTGAATGGCTTTGAAGTCTTTTGAAAGTTCTCCAGATCTTTTCAAACTTCAAAGGTTGACAGTATGTTCTTTCTGTCCTATGGAAGGCCTATGGAAGGGATATAATAGAACTGGGGATATAGTAGAAATGTCATTTAAAAAACCAAAACATGTTAGAAAGTCAGACCTTTTCTTTAAAATTCACTAAACCATTCAGAGAACAAGTGCTTTTGTTAGAGGGAAAAGTCCATGAATGCTGTGAATAGTGTTTTACAAGCCATGTTTCCTTCAGGATACAAAGAAGGCAGCAAGAGGAGGAAGCAGAAGCAGAGAGAGGACCAGAAGAAGAAGAAGTCAACCAAAGGGAGTTACTAAAATGGACTTCTCTGCTATGCCGATACCTTTATAATAATGACAACTTAATGTTACATTTGAGCACACCTCTTTTGTGTATGTTTTTTGATTGTTCACACTGCTAGCAAGAAAGTGACTCATGTTTAAAACTGTACTAAAATTGCACTATGTTATTCTTGTTAGTTTCACGGAGCGGCTTTCTTGCCAGTAGGGTTAGGGATTTTGAATGAGGCTTATCTTGGTTGGAAGTGTGGTATGTTTGAAAATTGGAAGCGTTACAGAATTTCTTACCTGTTCCTTCCCTGGGACTAAAATGACTCTAGTCTAGTGTTTGTCTTGTTAGGATATAAAGGGTTGTGTAAATGCCTGTTCGGTTACTCTGCATCAACATCAGGCCTGTTGAAAGAATGTCATTGGGAAAGGGAGGGAGACATGAGCTCTTATAGGGTGATTTATGCAAGCTTAGTAAGTTACTTTTACAGTGATTATTTCCCCCCCACCAAGCTGGGCAGCAAAGGTTTGTCCCTATTAAAATGTTCCTTCATTTTGAATTGTACCATGAAATTCTGTTCTGATTTTAAGAAAGTCAGTGTAATGATGGTTTCCTATAACCACTCCTACTGATTTCCTTAAGCATAGTTGACTCCCAATGAATCATTTAGTGAAATCATTCCTTAGTTTAAAAGTTTATTTTCAGAACCTAGAGACAAGTGACCTAAGTGCTACTTTAAAACTCTTTGTTTCTGCTGAGTAGGTTTTAGATAACAAGAATTTTCAGCATCCATGTAAGATTTTATCAAGTTGTTTCTGCAAGGAACTCATACCTTTATGTATGAAAGCATTTTGCATCACTTTTATTGTAGGACTAATTCCTTTTTAGCTTGAAAAGATGTTCGAATTTTAAAATAAATATGTATTTTCTGGCAAGATTACTTCCTTGCTTCCCATACTTGTCTCATGTGCATGACACATTGCTTCTTTTAACCTTTTAGTTTGTGCAGAGCCCTTCCGCTGCCTTAAGCATTTACCCGCATGTTCCTTGTCAGTATGTTGCCTCCTTTTTTAACCACCAGGTAGGAGTTAGCAGCTTATGGTTTTGTTTTGTTTCTTTTGTCTTCCCTTTGCCAATGTGTTGATGTATCAGACTTAAACCTGGCAATATTGAAAGTCCACAGTTCCTGCAGAAACTCCCTCATCCCAACATTTGAAAGATGTTGGAGTGCGCATAATAGTGTAAAGGAGAAGCTAAACAGAAAAATCAAGTCTGCATTCTAGCATGATATAACAAATTCTGGTGTCTCTGGTATCTGAATAGTTTAGCTTCAAATGCTTATGTTACCCAATGTAACCCTATGCAAACATATAAGCATACATGAACTCTTAGGGTATTTAAATTATGGTTAGTATGAAATAAGACTGAGTACTGGTTTTCTGTCACTTAAGTACCACTTTTTTGTTTTGTGCAGTGTTACTAATATTTAAAAATAAAGAAAATTCTCCTTTATACTTTGTCCTCTTGTGCTGTACTGTATGTAGACTACAGCTGGCATCAGTTGTTCGTGTTTAGTTTCAGTTAGAGTTTATGCTGTAAATAAAAGGCAGCGAGTTCGCATTCACAAAATGCCCACAGGCGTACCAAGTTATTCCTTTTGCTTAATCCATGGGGAAGTCAAACAGCTGATACTGGAAAAGGACAGTTCTTTCTGGCTGGAAAACCTTACTATAAGGAGCATATGCCTCAAACAGAGATTGCATGTTTGCCTTACAAGGAATATTCATCCTAGATAATACACAATACTTTGAATAGCTGCTCTTTTAATATGCTTTCTGCACTATGGGAGCAGTCCTTCATAGTACACATGCTAATTTTAAATTTAGTGCTCCAAAAACAATGGGAAAAGGGGCCATGCTTTGGAAAAACAGGAGAGGTGGCAGAAGGGAGAGGTGACACCAGCACAGGGCTGGTTTCCCCAGGCTATCCCTGTGTTGTGAGCAGCCTTGCGTCACAGGACAGAGTGGCTCCAGACCAGGAATGTGCCTTGAAGAGTTAGAACAGACTGGGATTATGTACATAAAAATCTCCTTGACCCTGATCCCTGTGTTAGGCCTGAAGGGAGAGGATAGAGCGTTAATTAGGTAGGAGACCTTGAAGGTAGGCTCTACATTAGTGAGGAAGCCTCTCTTGCCAAAGGCATTCTTATCCCACCAGAAAGCTGCTCGTGTGCTTGCAGCTGAGCTGTTGTGAGGAGAAACTCCTGGGAAACACGGAGTCCTCAGAGAAGGAAATCATGGGCATAATTTTTCCTGTAACTACCTAGAATCTGCCCAAGCTTGCCCAGAAATTAAGAAATGAGAGCCTATGGCCATTAAGCCTAATTCGTTCCTCCTCATCCTGATTTTCTATGGATTTTAACTGAAGGGTAACTGTTTTAACTGAGCACTGTGAAGCAGATGGCATGGTAGAAATAATTGTGTTGCACAAAGAGCATACAATTGAGAAATTAATTTATTTTACAAGCAAATAAACTTGATATTCATAAAATCCAAGAAAAGAAAAGTAACTGTAATAATGGGTTACAGTTCATTCCCCATGCCCACACATTTAGATATTAACATACCAAGGGAATGTGTTTCATCTGTAATAACAACAAGCCTTCCAGATTTAAGTTTGTGAAGTTATTTGTCTAAAGTCAAACTGTGAATTGTGTGTCTGATAATTGTCCATCAGGGAGGGAAAAGGATGTTCTAGAAGACCAAATGGAAATGCAGCATAAAATTAATTGTATCATATTCATATACTTGTGTCTGTTTGAAGAGGTGGGTTTCTGAAGAGTATAACTTAAGAGCAGCACTGAACTTCTGTCATGAAGCTGATAGAAACCAGTGTCAGAAGAACAATACCTGACATTACAAATCACAGCATATCAAAAACTCAAGGAGAAAGGTATCATTTTTTGGTTTTATACCATTAAGTGTGAGCTGCCCACATACATTTCTGGAATGGTATTTTTGGATCTCAAAGCCTATTTTTTCCCTGGTCAGCCTGGGTGTAGGACTGCTCACATGGCTGTGTTGCTTGCAGGACAGCCTGGACATGGTGCGATGTCTGCCACATATGTATGAGCAGGCATGTATGTGAGATCTTGTATCTCAGTAGATCCATCTGGCAAAGGTGAAGGCTGCAAGATGATATTGTTGCTTGAAGTATGTGTTTGGGTAGGAAAAATGCAGGTGGGTGTGAGACACCTCAACTGATAACAGATGATGCTGGCCCAAGAGTGGCTGTGAATAAATGTATTGTGAAAGCTGGGGAAAGATTCCTGAGCATCCTACAACACTTCTGTGGAAGAGCTGAGGACACAAACAGAGCTATAATTTAAATACAGACCTGATGTGACTTCTAAAATGTATTGCAAAACGCTTCTTTTCAGAGCCGATACCTGGCCTCAGAGACCTAAATTACATCCCATGAGAAAATAAAACTACTGGGATAGAGGACAGTTGAGTAACAGCATAATTAAAAGGATACACTGAAAACAAAATAGTTTTATCTCAAGATAGGGGGACACAATCACAAACAAACAAACTACCAACAGATAAGAGTTCCTTCTCCTCGCTTGGAAGCTGCCACTATGAAAATGGCTTTGATTCAGTGGGGTTTCCACACATTTTATAGATGAGCAGAGACTGGTCTTTGAGCTAAGACTTGGCAGGACTTGATCTTAAATAAATGATCTCAGAGTGTGTAGGTGTCAAAATGTTAAAAATGTATTGTTCAAGTTTTTGCCCAGTCTCTGCTCCATGCTGCTGCCCACCTTTGTGGGCAGCTTGCAGACCTGCAGATCCCACTTCTGGAGGAAACACAAAGCTGGTTCTCTATCAGCTTGGCTGCCTTTACAGAAACTTGCTTTTCCCCCAGATTTCAAAACTATCATGAGCATTTGTACGTATTTGTTGAAATAACACACTGACAACATGTTTCTTTTGAAAAGAGGAGAGTCAGATATCCAGAAAATATGCCCATTACCATTAGGAAAGTTCTAAACTGCCAGCCACATCTGAAATGTGTGACTCGTACCCACTTGTTCTTCAGGAATGTTCCTAGACATGTATTACCAAGCTTCTGTCACTTATCAAGTGGTGGGATTAGCTCATTACTATATTGAATGTCATTGTTTTATTCTGCCCATACAGAAATGTATTTATTTCCATTTACCCCCCTTTGTTTTACATGCCATTTGCACAGGACTGTTTATTCTGTGATGCACAAGTCAGTCCTTGCATTTTAGGTCTCATTTATCTTCCTTCATGTGCAGTCCTAATCCTCTATATCCAAACTTAGGTCACATTTTAATGCTTTTGCACATTACCTTGACTGGGGAGCACCTTATTCTCCTGCTGCTCACATACTGATGGGGATAGTGGTGGTGGTACAGTTGCCTATGATTAGGTATATTTAATTCTCTTCTTCCCAATGAGCAAGTTGGAATCTGGTCTAAGAGATATCACTGTTTGCAAAACTTTACTCACTGCTGCCTGTAGCACTGAAAACTCCAGACAAGGCAATTTTTCTCTCCACTGATGAGAATTAAAACAGTTAAAGCCACACACAGATGTCAATTTTAATAAATGTCCATATTTGAAACCAGGATTGATTCAGCTGCTCTGCGTCAGCACAGCACGACTTCTCACAAGTTGTAGCTAAAAAGGGTTAGGAGAGGTGTTGGGAACTGTCAGCTTTGTTAAGTACCTTGTTGGTGCCCTCTTAACCACCAGCTGTTAACTACTGATAGTGAGAGAAGTGGCCACTTCCAAAGTGGCTGAGCTGACCCAAGATGACATTTCCAAGTGTGCGGTAGGCTACCTTGCTGCTCTAGTCACAACAGGCAGAGACTGCTCATGTCATTTGGCACGTCATGGCAAGTATCTGAGGCTTTGCCTCTTCCAGGAGGCCTCATGTTGTCACTGCAAAACCAACCCAAAAGGCAAGAAGGGAGGAAGACCAAAATACATGCTCTCTTAACGAGTCTGGATGCTTTGATTTCAGAAAAATGCTACCATGTCTGACTTTTAAGATGCACGCAACAGTGCAACATGGCAGAGCACACCCAAGCCAGTAAACAAATAAAGATATTTGATTAAAACTGATGAAATATATGTTTCTGCCTGATTTTTAAAGTCCCAGCATGTGACAGCTTTGGACAGTTTAGTGTGTTAAGCTGAGCAATGCTGGTTGTGTATTGCTATGTAAGATCAAGAGATAGTTTGAAGCTTCTTTCATAGACTGCACACTCAGAGCGGAGGAAAGGAAGGAGCTCTCAGAAGATGTTAAGATGCACCAAGCAAACACTTCCCACGGCACCTGGAAGGGACACTCACCAAAGGTGCATAACTTGATCATGGCAGCAGATGCAAGCCACAACCTGTCATAATGGTAGTGTTGTGACAGCATTGGTTTTACTGCTTTGGGATTCAAGGGGAGGAGGTAGCCAGCACTAGGGCCTTCTCAGTGTTGTGAGTCACGCTCTATACCCATAAAAGTGATTTGTCAGCTACCTGGCCCACTGTCCTGTCTTTGATAGTGACTAATAGTGGATGCCTAAGGGAGAGCACAGGAACAGGCTAAGCATGTAATTATACCTCACCATAATGTTTTCCCAGCTGCAGTGCTCTGTCCCTCTGAGGCTCCTGGATCCAGAAATGATCTTTCTGTTGCCCAGGATGTTGTTTTTTTTTTTCCACTCAATTGCCTCTTAACCTAGAAAACTGCTCAATAGCCAGTGTCCTATGGTAAGGGATCCCTCATCTGACTCCACTGGGTAACTCCTGTGTTTTAAACCTCTCTTCTACAGCTTCCTTTGTTTTCCTCCCCTTCTCCATTCTGATGCTGGTAGAGAGCCTGAACACTACAACCTCATTCACCTTTTTATAGCCAGTCACAGTTTGGCACACTTTGCCTCATGCTAGCCTTTGGTTAACACTTTTATGGCTCAAGAGGTCCAGCATATTGAACCATTCCTTGCAGAAAAGCCTTTTCCTACCTTTAGGGGCCCTCTCAGTTAGGTCAGGAAAGCTTATTAAACAGTGTCTGTTACTCAGCTCTATAAATCGTGATGACCATCCAGATGATCATGATGAGCACTGCATCACCTTGCTAATACCCCATTATCAACCTGACAGAAAAAGGTCATGCAAAGCCTGGGATGCAGGAAGACCAGACCAGTGCTTGAGACCTGGCTCTGATGCCCTCAGTCTCACCAGGCTCTCACAGGCTCTGGAATGAGAACGCATGAGCTCATGGCAGCGATGGTATCTCCAGAGCGTGGATCCACACACCTTCATCCTCATTCCCACCCCCTCAGCCAAAAGCACGTCACAGGGCATTCCCTGGCAGCTGACAGGATGTGCACCTCCTGCCACCACTCGCTGTTCCTCAGGCTGCAAGCATTAACTGCCTGTAACTGCTTTGCTGGCAGGCTGGCAGCACTGGAGTAAGTGCTTCATTGTCACAAGTGCTTGGTATGGGCACTGCCAGTTCATCTGCTCCCATGGAAAACCAGCACTGGCTGTATGGTGCCTGTCAAGCAGGGGGATGTGTCCAGTAACCTTTGGAAGACACATCTGGTCTTGGTGTAACACATCCCTTCAGACAGTGCTGGAGATGTGGGCAGCGTGACTCCATGCATTCCTTATTTCCACAGCACTGCCCTTGGCAGCTTTTCCACTTCCAACCTCTTGTCCAATATGCAGATGCTATCTCCCATCTATAGCAATCTGGGCTGTGATTTTCTGCTCCCCTCAGCATCTCTTGTGTGGGGACTGCTGAATGCAAGTGTTCACTTACTGGGATTTAGGGTCCCTGCCATCCTCTGGGAAATATTAAATGTCTGGGGAGCTAGTTATGAGGACACATCAGTTTACCTATTTCTTCAGTGGTAGGGAGGATCCTGAGAGATGGGGGGTTGCAGGATATCAAACAGTGGTTCTTAAAATGCAAAGTCAAAACTGGGCCATTGATCCACTCCCTCCCCTTCCAAAAAGGTTGTGCCAGGATCTGTCAAAGCTCAGAGTGAATCTGGGTCTGCAGCTCCTCTTTAAATGCAATTTTGCCCAACAGGTTTTCGATCTGAGTGCAGACGCAGGCTCGAGTGACAGGTAACCTCTGCTCACTGTGCCCCTGCTCCAGCAGATAGCCCTGCTATGGTTTGCAGGAAGGGCTGCTTTGGGTGCATCTGAACCCACAGCCTCTTCATTCTCAGCAGGATTCAGGTTTGGTGGTGTCGGGTTTTAATCAACAGAATGACTTCTCTTGAAACCACAGATTTTTCTATCATGAATATGTAGGAAAATATTATTCAGCTGATGTAACACAAGACTCAGGTTGCATTAGGAGATGGGATGTGATAGAACACGACGGTAATGAGTCACCTCATATCATGTTTTATTGTGATGTGTCAGCTGAGAAAGCTAGAGACCTATAGGTGTTCCTACCAGCCCAGTTATGAAACAATTGCTGCTTCATGCAGAGATTACTAAGTTTTTCCTAGGCTAGTTAGCAGATAGGTTTGGGTCTGTGGTTTAGCAGTGTTTTAAGTTGCAAGCAATGAGCTTCCTTCGGAATCTATTTTCCACCCAGGAAAGTCATCAGTCTCTTGTTAGCAAGGGTTAACCTTGCTCAAAACCTCCAGTCATCAAGACATTGTCTTGGCAGAGAAGAAAGGTTATGAGATTGCCTTTGTTTAAGACTATTTTCTGCTGACATTAACTAGGAGAGGGTGATGATGCCATCGCGTGTTGCTGTTGTAGAACTGAGACTATGAAGGCATGATCTGGAAAGTCAGGAAGTTAGAAACTGGCTCTATGCTTCTCAGTTTAATCCAGAGAGTGGCAGATGCCTAGGCACAGGCAGGAAAGCTTAAAGGGTTTTCAGAGTAGGCTTTTAATTTCCACCACTGCTGGCTGCATCGCTGGTGGTCAGTAAGAAATACACAGGACCCTTCAGGACATTTCAGCATTCCTGGGTATGAGATTGTGTCTGTGGGATGCGGGTGATGGAACTGGTGGAGTTCCTCTCCACCAGTGGTCCGGTGAGACCTGCTTTGCCTCCTGCTGGGCAGTCTGGCGGTATCTGATGTACATGATGATGGTATGTATGGTGATGGTAGATGAGGGGTTTTGAAGGTTTTTCTTTTTAAAGTTTAGGTGAATTTTGAGAATAAGGACTTACATGTTCAGTTTTTCTTGCATTTATTCTGACTGTGAGTGGACTGGGGGATGGGCCTGTAGTTTCTAGCCCTTCACACAGGGGACAGATATGGGGCAGGTCTTCTCTCCCACAGCTTGATGACTGCTCTTGACTGTGACCCTTTGGCAGTGCCTGTCCCTTGAGCCCTACATCTCTCTACAGCGGAAAAAGTCGATGTGGTGAAATGCTCTGGGGTTTTTGCTGTGTCAATAAACAGAGACCAGGACAGGACCTTTCCCTTCATTTTTATACTGTGGTTTGAACTCCCCTTCTATAAGTGTTGGTCTCACACCATTAACCCCTTGCAGCCCTGGTTTGAGGAGGTTTCTGAGCAGGGTTGTAAATGCTTCAGAGGAGGCACTGGGGAGGGAAGCTGAATAATGGAAATGTTAACGGACCTTTCATTGCACACCGGATACATCATTACTTAATTTCTTAGCTTTTGTCTCCTGTTTTTATAGGTCTGTTTTTCCCCCAATCAATAACATTCATCCTACTCAGTGAACAGGCTTGATATTGTTTTTATGGTGTGAAAATTACTGCTGCTTTGACTGCCTCCTATTACCAGGTGACGCTGCTTGGCAGAAAACAATGAATCTTCCTATTATTTGGAAAATAAATGTGATTTATGGGAGCAGCAATCGATACTGGTCTGTGTCTTGCTGTCAGAGTGCTTGCTTTCTTGAAATAAGGCTTTTACCTTTGGAGTGTGAAGGCTGTTTGTCTACTCCTGTGGAGCAATTTGTAATACCTATTTTTTAATCTCAGCTTTTATTAAGATTTTTTTTCTAGATGATGATGTTAAGGAAAATGTCTGGTTTCCTTTTATGAGTTTGATGTCTGTGGAAAGCAGTTGGGGGTGTGAAGTTAGGCACTCTGGCACAGAAGTTGTGGATGCTGGAGATGATGGGCGGAAGAGGAAGGGCAAAGCTAACCGTCGAGTGCCTGCTATCACTTCACTCACTGGAAAGACAATGGTCAGAACTGAGGATTTATTATCAAAACCCCACAATATTGATAGCAAACAATGGTTCAATTTAACTGCAGGGAAGCAGAACCACATCACCTGATAGCTGTGCAAGGCATTACCTAGAGATGTCTGGGGAGTTCTTTGTGCTTGTTCTTTCTCTTTTGTAGCCACTTCTCCACTGCCTACCAGTTGCCCTTGGCTACTGTGAGCCACCTCTGCTCCTACACAGCACAGGTGTGGGCCCTGTTTCCCTAAGGCCCACACTGAAAATGCCTTGTGCTTCTGGAAGAACAAGTAAATAAAGAGCTTACCTACCTGGGGACACTTTCTGTGTGTCTCTTAGGTCAAAGGAACTAAAGGACTTTCTCATAGATTTAGATTTTTTTTTTTTTAATTAAAAATAGACATGGACTCCAAGTCCCTTCAGCTCTCCAGAAACTACAGTTCTGGTGTATTTGCACAGGCAAAGCATTTCGTCTCACTGAGTGCATATATCAGCACCACTGTGAGCAATTACAGTTGAAGCTAAACCCTAAGCTCTTCTTTGTAGCTGCATCTCCCATGCCAAAGAAGCATAGGCACATCCCCAAGACAGCAGAGCTGTGGGTCACCTCAGCTGGGCATGAGGTCCCCATACCTTCAAGCATGGATGCTCTGGGAGAGTTGTGATGCCCCAGAGCACTACATGTTGGAAAGCCACCCAAGTGATTCCAGTCTGGGATGGAATTTTTCACCTCTTAGGAATCAAATGTAACCTCAGCAAATGATTCTGTCCCACAATGTACTGCATAAGGGGACAGTTCTTTTACCAGTAACTTTGCAAAAGCAGTCCTGTGTCCAAAAAGGTACATCTACATGTTTGCACATGTAACACTGAATACACAGTTATTAATCCTGCACAAAGGGCCAAAGACACACAGCCCAAATTATTTCTTTGTATAGAACTGAGCTGCTCAGAACAAATAGTTAACCAGGAGATTTTTGTTAAGTACCTTAGAGTGCAGGTACCTCAGATGGGAAGAGCTTGATCATTAATTTTGAAAAGCCAATTTTATTTCAGGTAAGTTTTATTTTGTAGATGGTTTACTGTCCCTTCCTGCCAGCCTTCTTGTTCTGCTTGAGGCTGACTCCTGGTCAAGATGAAGTGAACACCTGAAAGTTGTTTCTTTCTCCCTAGAGGTAAATATGCATGAGCACATACACATATGTACATGTACCTTAAGCACCCTTCCAGATATTTTCAGCCACTTTGCTTAGACCAAGGGGACGGATACTGTCTAGCAGCTAGGAAGCTGAAGCAAACGGGAATTGCTGTTTATCAGTCTTACAACAGTGGAATCATCATTTTTCTGAATATCTTTCCACAGAGCTTTTATTTTTTAGGCCTCTGAGTTTATGTTCAGGTAGTGCCAAACACTGGGGTGAGCTAAGCCTGATTTGGGTCTCCTCAGTGGAACTTCTTTGTTTTATGGTCAAGAGGAGAATATTATGAAAATCTGATCTGCTACATTATATGGGGCCATATAATTTCACTTAATGATGCCTACCCAAGTGTATCTCATAGAGAAACACCCAGGCACAACTGGAATTAATTATCTCTTTTAGGCATTATCCCTTACAAAAGGTACTTCAGTTTACTCAGTTTCTCAAACAGCAGCTTTGTCCATGCAACTGTCTGGTTCCAGTGTCTTTCTACAGGTAGGATCATCTCTGGCCAGGACTAAACACATGGTTTGTGCTAAGTTAGCAACAAAGAATGGGTTTCAGTGGGTAAAACAGCATAAATACAGCTGCCAGGGTGGCTGTAATTTTACTTTGATAAATATAATTACACTGTTGTTAAAGGGACTTTAGTGTCATTTATTTCTTCGACTTGCAAGAGTTGGATAGAGAGCTGTCAAAGGGACTCCACAGTTTTGTTTCCTTATCTAAAATTAGAGCCCCAGGACACAGCTGTATTTTTGTACTTTGAAGATTAATTTAAACTAAATACCATACTCGTTATATCAGGCTCTCTCCTCTTGTCTGGGATTTTTGTCACATGGATGTCCTTATTGCAGGTGCAGCTTTTCCTGCTGTCCCATTTTGCAGAGGACATATTTCTGTGTGTTTATGTGGCTGTTGGTGCAGGATTCAGTGCTGTGTGTTTTAGCACTCTAGTGATAGCACCTTTACTGCGATAATGAGACATGAATTTTAAGAGGTGTTATATAATGTCCTGGTTTGAGCTCCCGATGGGGAGCAAGGGGGAGAGTGAATGGATGAGCTGTGTGGACTTGGTTTAAACCACGACATACATTGATGATTATACCTATGCAGGAAGTCTGAGGTAAAATTCTAGACTTATTTAAGGTTTCACATATGTAACATAAATAAGCTATTGCTCTGTTTATCATTAGACTGAATCTCACTCTTAAAGACTCTTTGATTTTGATCAAGAAGCAGTCTAGCTGAGGAACAGAAGTGACATGTTGCTACCCCAGAATCTGTTCATAATTTGATGACATTATCAGGATATGTTCTCTATAAAAGATCCTGAAAAGGTCCTCCTTTTTAAATTAAACCTTGTGGAGTGTACAGTATTTTTCTGAATAGAATTAACCATTCTTTAATTTAGCCCTGGCAGTGCTTGTGCTATTTGCACTAATGTATACTGATATTCAGTGAATTAAATCATGACGCATCCTTCTAAATGCAGTGGTGAAGAAATCCCATCAACCCACATTATTTTAAAGCAGCTTTTGCCAACTAATTTGTGTTGCTTCAAACATGGAGCACTTTACTAGGATGAGTTAACTCCAATACTTACATAGTAAACCCCCAAATCCTGATATCATTTATGAGGCTAGCAGGAGCTTTGCTTCACAAAGGTTAATGTACTCCTGTCAGGTTCCTGACTTCATAAATAAAGCAGTGCTCTGCTTTCTCCCTGGAAGAGGTTGTTGTGTTCCTTGCTCCTGACTCTCGTAAAACTGAAACCATTACTAAAACAGTTTTTTGGCATCAGCCAAGGGCTTTCTACTCTGTAAGCTACCTCGTCCTCATTTTTGATACAGCTGAATTTCCTAGCACATTAGCCTAATTTATCAGCTTTGTGAAAAACCTGTTACGATTTTTTCTTTAGTGTCCTTCTGGTTTTCTGCAATTCCAGAGAATTTGGGGACGCAAAGTGTATTAATCTGGAAGCACAATTTTTGCTGGAGGAACTGGACCTTAGAGATACGAAGTTCAAAGTTGGAAATTTGTTGAAGTGAGGGTGTGCTGGAGGCAGAAAGTGGTTTGATGTATGATGGCCACATTACAAACATAACTGTGCTTGAAAAGGTGGTTTTCATGGTTAAGAGAGTAGTCTGGGACTTAAGGGGATCTGCATTCAGTTTTTTATTCTCCTCTTGCCTTCTTGAGTCAATATTCAAATGGTTACCAGCTAGCCTATATCCCTGTTCCCTGCGTATAAAATGAGGTAATTTAATCCCTTGCTCTTGCACTCCCTTCAATCCGTTTAGACAATTAATTCTTCAGCCTAAAATCATGCTGTTTCACAAGGCAATCACACAGAGAAATAATGTGGAGCAATATAGATTAAGCAGTTTTGTAGCTTATAAAAATGAAATTCAACCCTACAGAGTACACTCCTTACTACCAATACTGAGACAACATATTTCTTTCTCTCCCTGAAATCTAGACACACCAGAGATGGAGATAGGTGAGGTCTGCTAAGTACCCTGCTCCAGCCTTCTGCAGGTGCCTCTTGTTGCATCCCCTCTCGTTCTACCTACTTGCACTTGTAGTGCAGGCCTTTGTACAACCACAGCCATATCTCTGTGAAAGCCCTCAGAAAATGGTGTTAGTTTCACTTCTGTCTACAGCTATCTGAAAAATCGTAAATGTAATTTAAATATAACGTAAAATAAAATGCAATTAGTTTATCCGATGTTTGTCAAGAGAAAACAAAACTGAACAGCTTACATGGTATTTGGAAGAATAACACATTCCTGCCCTTTGGCATAATTCAGCCTATAACTTTTTATCCAGTTGTTCTTGTGCAATGACATCCACCACTCTGGGGTGTGACACAGAGCAGAGCTATGGAAAGATACCCTCTTGATATAGAGGAAGATTTCAGCACACCCATCACAGGAAAAGTTATTAAACCCCTTCAGTTATTTAACTTCTGCATTTGAAACCTGCATGTTTTGGGGGCATGTGTTAGTGGAGAAGAAATGTAACTACTTCTCTTTCGTCTTTCCTTTGGCTCTACCCCCAGCATGCTGGATGTGAGTCCCACTGGAGTGGAACTGACCCAGTAATGGTCCTCTGTGAGAGGTTTAAATACATTTTCCTACTTGTTAGAGAAACCTAATGTAACCCTAACTATCCAAGCCAACTAGTGTGGTAAAGAGATGTTGTAAGATGTCAAGAATCCAGAGCAAAAGGAGGAACATTTATAAAGGCACCCAGAACAGCTACCTTTAATGGAATTAGACAGCTTAGCTAAATAAATAAGAAACTATTGCTTGTGGAAAAAAATCTCAGTGATTTCCCCAGAGGTAAAATCAGTAAAGCAAAAGAAAAAAAAAAGTCTAAAAAAAAAAGTTAAATAAATCCCTAACCATAAACCCAAAGGGACTTGTCAGTTTTACAGCAGAAATTGGAGAGACCACTCAAGCAAGAAGAGGATTAGGCTATCTCCTATCAAAGCACACATGGACTGGATTTTTACAGCAACTTAAACAGAAAGTAGTGGCATTTTGAGGTGGCGGTTTGGGTTTTCTTTTTACCCCAGTTGTGGCAAAGATTGGAAGTAAAAATACACACAATACAGTCCCTAAGGTAATGCCTTTCCAGCGGGACCAGTGTGTCTGTCCTCCTAGGTTCATCCGCTTTAACAATTATAAAACTGCTTTGCACAATGACCCCCAAAAGCAGTGTTAAACATTTATACCTTTTGGGTAAATCTATGAAGAACTATGTTGCATGGTGCTGAACACGGGAACAAACTGGCCTGGCTGTGAGAAAGAAAGTACATAGTTGGTGACGAAGGGTCCTGGATGTTGCCTGACACAGGAGAGCTGGAAGCAGCTATGCCACCACAAATCCTCCCTCCTAACCCCCTCTGACCTGGGCTCCTGATCCCAGACACATCAGCGCTCAACTATTTTGAATCTGCTCAGGCTTCCAAAAATACCAGGCATGCCCTGAGCATACTCACATTAGCACAGCCTCCACCGTGAGAATGTGGTACAAGCTTGTTTGCTCTGCACTAGGAGCACTATGCTTGCCTGCCTCGCTGCCTCCTTGTCACTGCAAGACTATGTGATGGTATTTACAGGTATCAGAAATTGGGCAAATTATCACTGGAGTGTGAATATATGATTCCCTGTTAAAAGTCAAATTTTTTCCTCTAGGCTCAGCCCAGCTCCAGACATCTCTTCATTCCTGCAGCTTCTCCTGTTGGCCATTTGGTGTGTCCCTTGCTTTTCTTACTATATGGTTTCTGCAGTATTTTACAGTAAACTATGCTGGGCAGCATAACTGGGCATCTTCACTTGCCCATCCTCAGACTGCTGATGCACTCTGTGCTCAGTGACTGCTCTTTCCCTGTCATGCTGTGATACCTGCTGCCACCATCTGCTTTGTTGGTGTCTTAAAACATTTTTCCCCTAAAGAGAGAGCAGATACAGTTTTAATTTGGAGTCTACTTCTGGGCTTTCTGCTTGCTCATCTGAAAGTTATTAATTCCAGGACAGGCACAATTCTCTCTTTTTTCAGCTTCAGATTCTGGTGCTGTTGAGGTAATGTATTTCTGTCTGCCTAGCTTTTAGTTTTAAAGCCTTTACCACTGTATAACTCTCTCTATTCTTGTTTTATTTTTTTCTTAGTTTCCTTGCCACTCTACTGCAAGCTGGTGAAAAACTGTTATCTCCTTCCCACAGGCCTTGCACAAAGAGATAAAAAAGCAATTCCAGTGCCAAAGCTCAAAGTCTACCTGCCCATCCTTCAGCCACCACCCTATCTTGGCTAAATCTGACAGTGTCTAAAGCCTGGAGCCTCCTCAAGTTCTCCTTGGAGGTTTCCTTACACATCCCTATATGTTCTGCATTCACAGACATACAACCACTGAGCCCATGCAGCAACCGGTGTTCCTACTGGTAGTCACCAGGGAGGTGCATTGTGCCCATTTTCACTTTCAGAGCCTACCCTGAAAAGGGCCAAGTGCCTAAAGATGGTCTCAATTTATGCTCAGCATAAGAAGCCTTCTGCTAGAATTAAGTAGTTATAGGTTCATGTCCCTCAGCTACCTGAAGGCTTCACAGCATTATCTTCTTCCCACAAAGGCTCTTCTCTTAGGAGGAAAATAACTGAGCATCTTTAAACCAGCTCTTTAAGGTCTTCATACAGTGTGAGAAAGCATCAGCACAAGAATATACACAGTGCCAGACCTGGTGAGCAAGACTCCTACAGCCCTTGAGCATTGTGAGCACCATGTAATGGGCCCCATAGGTCTGCAGTAGTAACCTTGCTTCCAAGATGCCACATTTTGTAAAAAATGGTAGACTTGACCTTAACACCTACTATCAGTAGAGTCCTCTTCATAGTAGAGCTTCATATGGAACTGGATGTTCTTAGCCCTTTTCCCTACAGTACTTTGAGAGGTCAGTTATCTTGGTGCCATTCCTGAAGGTGTCTGACTTGAAACAGTATTAGAGGGCACAGGTTTGGCTTTTAAATCTAATTCTAACTCACTCACCCAAGTTAAAGCACATAATTTGTTCTGAAGCTAAGATATCAATCCAGATGAATTTACATCACCTCTTTCTAACCTCAAGACTTCTAGTAGATGAGTATTATGTTATCAGATAGTATTCAAGGATGCTCTTTAGCTACATATAGCTGATTCAAGGCTAGCCGTAGTAAAGAATTAATTGCTCAGTGTGTGGTTAAAATGGATTCCATCTTCACAAGTTTATACATTTAGCTTCAGTTGTTTTTTTTTTATGGCTGGCACTAATGATAAGCTTTCAGAATAAACATATGTGTATTGTTCTATATTGTTAGTAAAGTGGCCGTAATTCCTACTCTGCCTAGTTTTCCTGTTTTAATAATTCTTCTAATTGGGATTTTGTAGACCAGTACTGCCTTCCTTGAATTATTTGAGATGAATAACTCTGATGCCAGGGGAATATTTTACTGGTGCCTCCCTCACCCCCCGGAAAATCCATTCATATTTTAAAAACTTAAACCCCAGAAATTTGCCAGTTCCCAACTGTCATTTGCTCCTTATAGCCTGGTTTTGGAGCATTGCCAGAAGCTCTCATCAGTGTGCTCATGTTGTATACATGACTCTTTCAGCATAACGTATGGCTGTGGACAAGAAATAGGCACATGAAAATAACGGCTGCTGATTTCACTATCAGTATGCTCTTTGACCTTGACCCCTGCTTGGAAACTACTGTATTAGTAATTCAAGTCTCATGTTGTCTCTTCTCTTTACTTGTAATACATGTTCTGCATAGGTTTGTTACTAAGTACGTGTTACAGACTTCACAAACTGAGAATAAAATCACAGTGTTAGCATGACACCCCCAAATACCAATCTGTCTGCTAGGTTTCTCATGGCAGCTAGTTACTCTTTGCATGGTCTCTGTACCTTCTTACTGACCCAGCACAGGAGCAGCACTAATATTAGAAAGCACTAAACTCTCTGTTAATGTGGAATAATTTTATTTAAAACCACTAGTCTAGTTCCCAATTGAATTTATTTGCCAAAACATGAGCCCTCGGTGTAGCACAGATGCCATTTTTTTGTGTCGTGTGAAAGCATGGATTCTTGCTTAGAAAGATTTATCTGATATTAATGACAGAGCTGCATTTAGATGGCATGAATCAGCACGTGCCATAAACTGCTTGAACACTCATTAAACCTGATGAATTAAATAACCCTCCTGGGCTGGAGAGAGATGTTGCTGTTATAGTTTATGATATATCATATATCACATCTGTTCTACCCATGTTATTTTATGTGCAAAAGAGATAACACCAGCAGGAGTAATTCCTGTTTATTTTGGAAGAAACAGATGCTCAGCAAGCAAGGCAGTGCAAAAAGCCTGGAAATTGGGAAATCTGCTGGAAATCTCTCACATAGGCTTAGGAAGTGCTGGGAGACTTTTATAAATAGAGAAAAAGTCTGAAGAATATTATTACGGAGTAGTTATACTGTGGGTTGGTTTGTTTGCTTTTTTTTTTTCCACAGTAATACAACTTGTATTCTGCTTTGAATTCCTTTGGTTTTGAGTGCTCTCCCTTTGGAATTGTTGTCATGTGGGCTACTTATCCACTGCTTGGGTCTCTTAGGTTAGGGTCTGGTACTTGATGATACTGATATGTGTCTCTCCTGTTCGAGGGAGCACTGGACTGGGGCCCAGGTCTGCATTTCAGTGGCTCTCTAAATGGTTTAAGGCTTGGCAAAGGTAAATCCTCCTAAAATTGCAGGCCAAACATTGCTCACTCTGTGTTATCTACATAAGCTCATTTTATTTATTATTAACTGGTAGCACAATTCCTCCACTTCTCAGTTTTACACTTTTGGTCAGTCATGTGTGTGCTTGCTGGCTGAGAGCCCCTCCAGTCAGGCAGAGCCAGTTCCCAATGGAGTCAATGGGTTCGGAGCCAGGCCAGCTGCCCTTGGCTGTGAACTGTAAAATAAATATTTCTCTTAAACACAGAGCATCTTGAGTATTCCAAGAATGTCTCAAAAGCGAGTCTAGGCTATGCCAGCTCTTCTTCATATGCAATGGGGAAAAATCCTTTCAGAACTGAGGCATGGGAAGTATGTAATGTTGAGATGTGTCATTGTCTAAACTTTGGGCAGGGTGGGATGTTAGGGAAGGTTTCCAGGAAACCAGAAAAACTTTCACAAACTTACTGGCTGACATCCATGGCAAATGTCATTCCAGATATGGCAGAGAATTAAGCAGCTCTGCAGCAAAGTAAAACCACATCGAAAAAGAAAGATCATAACACATTTTAATGTTAAATGCTAAATATTCAAGGACTGTAGAAGTCAGTGAGACTGAGGAAGAGAGTTACTATCCCTGCTACTGTTTAAATGAATAATTTTCTATGATTCTGGTTAAAAACAAGTGGTTAGATGCATTTAAGTACATGTATTGTTTTTTGCTTTAGGAGGAACTAATCTTTAAGTTACTTACAATCTGTTTTATAACTAAACTGTGGATAAGATTTCTCTCTCCTGTCCAGTAACAAGTCACACTGTGATGAGAACATAGTGTCTATTTTAAATCTAATACACAGCTACACACACAAAAAAAGCTACCTTTCAAACAAGTTCACTTAGGACTACGAAAATCCTCATTCAGGCTATATAAAATTATGAAAGTAAACAGATACTCAACACCTTTGCCAGTCAAAGCTCTGTTGACCTAGAGCCAAATACTGAAATATGAAATTGGTACTGCTCTATGCAAGGCATTGTCCTTTACTGATTCTTCTCTTGCATGTTCATTTGCTCCTTTCTCAGCTCTCTCTCTGGGGCATCATTGGACTGCCTTGATCCCCAGGTCCAGTACTTTTTCAGTGCTGACAGTAATCTGAATTACTGGATTCCTTGGGGTGCAAGCGCCCAAAGGCAGCTGCCTCAATGGATCCTGCTGTCTAAGTACCTACTGCAGACAGTGGAGCTCTAGCCAATGCAATCCATTGACCCTCAAAAGTATTTGAGCTCATTATAAAATACTGGACTACCTCTGGCCATCTGACTTGCCTTCTAGGCTCCACTGGTGAGACTGACATTGACTGTAATGTCACCCTATGCACTAGCCACCCTGGCAGACACCTTGACTTCCATGTACTAAGCAGGAGCTGAATCGTATGTTTCCTTTCCAGACTAAGGTCCTGGCACATCTTTGTGAGCACCTCAGTTGGTTTTGGTTCAGTTCTTAATCTTTCCTTCCAATGTTTCCTCCTTTCTACATCCTCTCCTAATCATAGCAGGTGATAACACTGTTCTGTCTGTCACTCAGGCTCCCAGCCTGGCCAACATATTAGCTAGGATTTATCTGAGCTGTGATTATTGAAATATCTGTGGTTCTTGATTTCTGACTTAGACGTCTAAGAGCCAGTCCTTCCCAGCAATACACACAAGTAAATCCCTCCTCCAGACACCCGGTGTTTCACACCTAGATCCTTTCAGGTTCCTTTCCATCGCCTTTAGGAAATCCAATCCTACCCTGCTCCTACCCACTGGCTATCAAAGGTTGTTGTGGGGACCTCATAGCAGCCTTCCAGTATCTGAAGGGTGCCTATAAGGTTGCTGAGGAGGGACTCTTCATTAGGGACTGCAGTGATAGGACAAGGGATAATGGGTTAAAACTTAAACAGGGGAAGCTTAGATTGGATATAAGGAAGAAGTGCTTTACTGTGAGGGAGGTGAGGTACTGGAATGGGTTGCTCAGGGAAGTTGTGAATGCTCCATCCCTGGAGGTGTTCAAGGCCAGGCTGGACAGAGCCTTGGGTGACATGGTTTAGTGTGAGGTGTCCCTGCCCATGGCAGGGGGATTGGAAATAGATGATCTGAAGGTCCTTTCCAACCCTAACTATTGTATGATTCTATGATATTATTGTCCAGCCTGGGTTGCCTCTCATTTTTCTTTTTTCACACTGACAGCTTTTTTTCAAATACATCAAACATAAGCTTCTTGCCTTGGCTTTCAAGCTAAGCTTGCCCAGTTCCTTACCTTCTGCATCAGCTTTCATTGCCTGTCAAGGTAGTTACTCCCTGCTGGGTGCCATCATTCCCTCATTAACTTTTCCAACTGAGAACCTGTATGTGTTCTTCCATCAGGCCCTCAGGCTTGGGAGAGACATCTTGCAAACAGCCGCAAAGCTACATTATGACCTGTCTTCAAAGCTCTTATTTAAATTCTCCTTTGCCATAAGGCTTAAGAAAAAAACACGCTTTTGACATTATACAGACTACAAGAGTGCATTATACTATATAATATATTTATTAATGATTTCTCATACTTCCTGTATAGCTTTTCTTACACTTTGAGTATAAATTCTTTGGGGTAAGAATCACATTTGGGAGTTTGTCATTAGAATAGAAATAAATACATCAGAAGGATAAATAAAGAGGGTTGTAAATCTTTTTCATTCAAGAGAGGGACACACCTAACTTTCCTGTTGGTCAGATGTTGTTAACTTCATTAGGAGCCATGAGTGTTGACATCAGTTTGCCTCATTCATTGCCATTATTTCTAGGGTGATAAGGCTTTGGGAGACGCGAGAGCACCTCATTTCAGTCAGGACTATAAAACAGCGGCTACTTCTTCCATGATGCATTTTTTGGAGAAGCCACTGGAGGGACACCTCCACTACAAAACTGAAACCAGCTGCAACCTGCTCCAGCCCTTCTAGGCTCGTCTGTCCGGTCTTCCTCTCCGGTGGAAGACTCCAAACATGGGTGTTATTTGCTGGTTATGAACTAGTTCTGATTTAAAATCAAATGCCTAACACGGCCTAAAGTTATTCGTTCTATAGACGTAGGAGGAAAAGAAAGAAAGGCTAAAAATGCTCATATCACTTTGGACCAATGTTAAAGCTTAAAACTTCAAGGGGAGATACCAGAAGGCCTGCTTCTGCAAAGTCCAAATTGCTGAGCATCCTGTGCTGAAGTGAGGCTGGCTCATGCAAAGGCCTCAAGACCAGACGCAAATCTGCAGTCACTGGACATTAGGCAACTGAGTAATATCTGGTGGCCAAGCTGTCCCTCTTACTGCTGCAGTGATGGCCATGGCAAAGCTGAAATATCATACTGAAGTCCATGGGAGCTGCAGAATTTCCCTTTTCTATATCAAGTCTACTCCTGTTATTGAAAGTTGACTCTTGCCAAACCACATTTTTTTTCCCCCTAAGCTAAATAAACTAATGACTATCCACCACTTTTCTGTAAAAATAATAGTCACCAAAAAAGTGCCAATCTGGAGAAGATATGCCAAATGTGTCTAAAACATATCTCTGCAAATACAGTTCTATTTTTGTCTGAAACAGAAGGCAGGAAACATTTATATTCCTGAGTATCTAAATTTATCTTGAAAAGAATATTTATTAAAGTCACCATAGAAACAGAAATTTAGAAGTATTAGACTTATTCCAGTTGTTGCAATTACGATTTCCTCCACAGCATGATCTGTTATATAGCAAATAATGAACAGCTCAATATGTTATAATTTTATTCTAGAGATTTTTGTTCTTTGATAGAAAAAATCCTCAACTTCAGTAGCATGTAAAAGTGCCCTATCACATCCCCTTTTACTGAACAAAAAGAGAAAAGAACATGGAATATTTACCTGGAAGTAAAGATTCAAGGAAAAAGTTTGAACTTGCAGTCTATAATTTAGGGCAGTATCCAGGAGTGTTCGTCAGATCTAAAAACGCTTTATTTCCTGATTAATAAGCAAGCTCCATGGCTAACTGTACACAGTTAATGAAGACTCTGCTCTGCCTGTTGTTCACTGGTCTCCCTAAATCCCGTCAACAGTTGTCACAGCTACTGCTTACAAAGCCATTTTAAAAATGAACCTACCATGATTTTGCAGGAAACCATTTTTGTAGTGTGACTTCTTTAACCACAGCATTCCCTGACTGATGCTTGGTCCTTGCTTAGGGTGGTTCCATCTGGTTTATAAAGGGGATACACATGCCATATTCCTGCTGGATTGGATTACCTTGTGTTGACCTCTGCTGTGTGGATGTGTTCAACATAGGAACTATTTCAGTTAGCAGATGTTTTATAAATAAGCATCCTATGAATGCCAAACTTTGAAATAACTGTTTTCATGTGCTAAAAACTAACTTTTACCATGAAAAATATTTTGTAAAGTGTTAAGCAGTCTATGCTCCTCCTCTTACTTGGTGCAGCCTTTCATTCTAGCTATTTACTACAGTAGCTGCTCCAGATAACAGTTTTATCATTTACAATATGTTTGATATAAATCCTATAATATATAAGTCCCATTGTCCTATTGTGGAAGCTTCATCTTTTCTTACTGGATGTATTTTCTAAAAGGAACAATGTAATCCTGTATGCACAGGTTATATTTATCACAGCTGGCTTAGGCAGAGACAGAATTAATTAGGAAGTGTCTCAAATGTCAGATCATTAAATGAAATTGTAAAAAACTAAATTGTAGTCTTCAGGGAGAAGATATCTCACAAAATGACCCTTGAAACAAACTAAAATTGCTATAAAACATTCATTTTTTCAATTGCTTATAGGGACAATGTATATGGTTCTGCATAAACACTAAAGCGTTCTGATTTGATGTGAAGGTCAGCACAGAAGTTGTGATGAAGAATTTCTTTCAGTCTCTGAGGAATGACTAAACACTGAACAAATATTTAATTTGCATTTTACATTACTCTTGAATAGACTTTTCTTTTTCAAAAAGTCCCCCTGGAGTTTATTTCACTTCTTTTCTTGTCAAACATTTACAGGATTAAAATGAAAAAAACCCAAGATATACATAGCAAACAGTTAACGTTTAGTAAATACTTCCCTTTCACCTATGTTAATACCAAAAGGTGCTGTAGTAGTAAAATAAGGGAAAATGCAGCATATTTCTCTTTCCATCCTAAAGTAACAGCTTCCCTAGCCTGAAATCAACATTCAGACTCAGTCATAGAAATGCATTTTAATTGGAGAGACTCTTGCAATATAGTTTTAAAATCATGCTTGTGACGTCTGTTATTTTAATGCACTGTTTGATTCTGGGGACTGGCAGGAGGTTTCTGTATCAGAATGCTAACTCTTACCTGCATTAGAAAAGGTAACAAATTAAGTCAGAAAACAGCGTGTGGGAGATAGGATATTATTTTCCTCCCCTCCCTTTTTGTCCCCAAATGAATCTGTTTAGACTGAACCAGTTTTAGCTGCAGTGTCAAGGCAACACATTAGGAAAAGGGATGCTTTGAAGAAGCTCCCACCCATTTGCTGGGGTATTTTGTAAGCCCTTTTGGGTATATACAGACCCTTGTTGGTTAGTGACTTTGCAGTACTGACAAGACGCAGAACGTGCCAGTGTACACGTGCAAACACAGGAGGATAAACAAGCCCTTCTCGCTGCAAGAGCTAGTGTTAGCTGCAGTGAGGAGGAAAGCTGCATTAAAAACAAGTACACTCTTTCCTCCCACTGCTCCTGGTGTACAAAGAATGTATCAGATCCAGAGGCAAAGGACATGAGTGGACAGTAGCAGAGGCAGTTAGTATTGAGGGTTGAGGTTGTATTATATGAATATTAAACATAGCTTCTAAAGAGCAGTGGTCCCAAATGCACCCGAATTTATTTAAGGGGCTTATTTCTTTTTAAGATCCCCCCAAATCTGCAGTTTTTCTGTAGGCACTCAGTTGCCTGGCCTCACTGTGTTAAGATCTGTGGTTATTCCCACATCAATAACTGTTAAGAGGTGCTTGGGGTTGGCCACCCTTTCAGAGACCCAGCCCTGTGATTTCACTTCAGCTGTAGGGTTGTAGAGATGCTCTCTGCCCTCTTGTCTCTGCAGAACAGGTTGGAGAACCTGTTTCTGAAATTAGTGAGTGTTTGGAAAGCCTCCACTATGTTTTCCATATAAAACATTTTTGACAGCACCATCAATGGTCCCTCCCCCAGTCCCAGTAGGCTATGAAAGAAGGGAGTTTTCAGGAGGCAAGTGAACATAGATTCCTGCGCTGCTGTCTCTGTCTCCTTTGCACAATGCTGTAGAGGGAGATCAGGGCTCCATCCCATCTGCTTTCCAGTCTTAAATTCACTGAGAGGAAATTGTGGCTTGGAGTGCAAATGTGCCTCTGCACTTAGTACATCACTGCTTGACACTGTACTGGAGAAGGGAAGAGACAAACGCACCCAGTGTATTGTAGCTGGCTCTAAACTGGTGCTCAGGTGCCAGAACTTGTAGATAGGAGGCTGGATAGCTTTGAATTTCAGGTTTTAGTGATGCTCTTGTGACTTATCTTTGTTAGTCTGTGTCAGCCCATACTGGTAACCATAGGCATATGTATGGTAGCTTCACCTACAGTATGAGATGAAACTTGTTATGTTAATAACTTTGTGCAACAGAGAAAGTGCTTCCACCTAGAACTTGGCAATTCTCCACTATGCCATCAGACTTACAGCGCTTAGTGGGACTGGCAGTATATGCCAGTAAAAATGTCTGTGTGCTTAAATGAATCCAAAAGGGACTGACCATCAGCCTCTAATCTTCTACCAATCTCACTGAATTACTTTCATTCAATCTTTCTTTGTGTTCTCATCTGATACCACACTTATCCCTTCATGAACATTCCTCCTATTGAAAGCACAAGCCTTAGTCATCTGTTAAGAGGGTACAGTGAGTGTTACATGAGTGTATTCTTGGATTTTTTTTTCTTTGTGAACAGTTAAAATTGCTTCTTGAGGACATGAATGCCTTTTCTGGCCGTCTCCACTCCTCCATCTTAATCTTTGGTGCTAAGGACATTTGAGAAGTACAGGTCATGTTGCATTGGAGCACAGGATGTAGGAAGCTTACTGCATAAATCACATTCTGTTCTATTCACAAAGAAGATATAATTAGGGATTTTGTTTTCTCTTAAACAAATATTTTGAGTAACAGACTAACACTGGACATTTTTTAAAAAAAGAGGTGGTTTTGGGTTTTTGTTTGTGGCTTTTTTTTTGAGACAGCAGTATTAATAATAATAATACTGTCTGCTTTTTGTTTCATATTATACAAAGATTAGTTTGAAAGAGATATCAATTATATTTGTATAAGAATATTTTTTCTTACTGTTTTTAGTCATGTGTGTTGTACTGATTAAGGGGAATTGATCTTTGTTGCCATATGAAAATGGGAACACAAACATGAGCTCCGTGATTGTATAAGATGTGCTCGAGGGCCATAATTCCAGCCTAGAGGAACTCTTTGTGCCTTAGTCAGACCATGCAGGCAAGTCTATCAAATGTACGATGTGTCATATACAGATTTCTGTCTAGTGGACCTTTCTGTCCCAGACTCCACATTTATCATTGTCTCCCTGACAGGAGCTCTGCCCTGTTATCCTGACTTGTATGTCATTTATCAGTGTTAAGTACAACAAAAGAGTATCTCTTTAAACCCCCTTTACCCTTTCACATGCCTCTACCCTTGAATAATGATATCTGTCTCTGCAGCCACAAATATTCCATTTCATCCTTCCCTTTGTATTATGTTAGATGCTCAATAAGTGATTAAAATGGCATTCGTGCACTTTAAAATGAAAATTATTATGTTGTTGTTGCAGTTATGTGTAAGAGAAGAGATAAAAGCATTTGGGTGCTTTTGCCTCCTTTTTAGGCATGTCAAGTCAAAAGAATTTTGTAATAAAAAAGAATAATCCACAAAGTCAAAACACAGCAATGACAACTCAGCCCAATCATACAGTCCCAAGCTCAAATCTGAATTTTCAGCTGAGGGTATAAACCACTGTCTCCAAA
Source organism: Melopsittacus undulatus (assembly GCF_012275295.1). Classification (NCBI taxonomy): domain Eukaryota; kingdom Metazoa; phylum Chordata; class Aves; order Psittaciformes; family Psittaculidae; genus Melopsittacus; species Melopsittacus undulatus. Next base: position 106,575,835 of record NC_047527.1, read on the forward strand.
ATTCTGACATAAACATAGGAAGTAAAATAGCATTAATGGTCTCTGAACATACTTTCACATATGACTACCATATTTAGTTTACTCAAGAACAAAGGGGAAGGTGGGGGAAATGGGCCACAGGAACTTAGAAAGGTTACACAAAAAATGAAAACAGTTGCTGGAAAAGATGTTTTCAAGCAGCATTTCAGAAAGCACTTGCTGAAGACACTGGCGACACTGGCAGGGGAGCAGGGTGTCATCCCTTTAAAGTTCAAGAATATCATCTTGTACAATTACAACACTCCTTTGAAACCTGGACATGCAGCTGCATTTTCAGATGATTGTGACTCAATCACCAATAAAGTTGCTGTCCATGGGGCAGGCAATCAGTATAATTACATTGGGTTTCTAGATTACAAAAAAGAAACCACCCGAAAGCTTGCCATGAAAGCCAACACCTGCTCTTTCAATCCAGGGGTTATTGTTGCCAATTTGACAGAATGGAAATTGCAGAACATCACGAAGCAATTGGAGAAGTGGATAGCACTGTATATAGTAGAGCAACTTTACAGTAGGACTCTGGCTGGCAGCATTACAACACCTCCATTGCTAATTGTATTTTACAAGCAACATTCCAATATTGACCCCATGTGGAACGTCTGGCATCTCAGGTCTACTGCTGGAAAAAGTTACTCTCCTCAGTTTGTGAAAGCTGCCAAGTTGCTCCATTGGAATGGACATTTCAAGTCATGGGGAAGGACAGCTTCATATGCTGAAGTCTGGGAGAAGTCCCTGACCCTACAGGCAAGTTCAGCCTAATCCCCAGACATTCAGAAGCCTATGAAGCAAAATAGAGTCCATTTTAATAACTGATGGCATTTTCTCAGGAAACTCTGGTGGAGGTCCATAGCAGTCCTGATGTGCAAATCGGTCATCTGACCTGGGTCTTGGGGTGAAAGACTAATTGAACCATCTAGTAGCTGGTTGCCTCCAAAGTTTCCCTCAGGATAGCTGGCACTTGGCTGTGGAGCAGTTTTACCCAGTAAAGTGAATGATTAGAGGCAGCTTTTCCACAGCGGAAATGATGGAAAGAGTGAGATCGTCTTCGAACTCTCGGAGTTTATGAATCATTTCATCCACTGTTAGTGGTACTATGTCATTCCAGGTTACTGTTGCAAATGAATGGGCATATGATGACTGTGCATTCCGTGTAAATTTCTGCCACATGGGTCTTGTACATTCGACTCCATCTGGATCTATGGGTACATCCCCATTATTCAGCTTGATGTGATAGATCATCTCTACAATGGCTGATTCCCTCAGAGACAGGATGCCTTTGTCCACTTGGTCAAACAACTCTTAACATTGTCCTTGTATGGAAACCTTTCTTTCACAGCTGCCAAGAGCTGCCTCCAAAGGCTGAGGGACTATTTTGCTCTAGCAGTTGCTTTGTCAATTCCCCTTCCCTGGCAAGTGATCCCAGCTGCTTGGCTTCTGTACCTTCTAGTTCATGATCATTGGCCCCATTGTCCCAGCATTGTAGCAACCAGGTGATAATGTGCTCCCCTGGTTGATGGGTAACATCTTTTCGTGTTTTCTGTAACTCAGTTGAGGTCCGAGGTCGAGAAGTCACCTCTTCTTCTTTGTCATGTGATGATGACTCCTGATCAGATGCTGTCCCAGGTAGAAAGTGTATTGCCATTGCTTCTTCATCTTGTTCTTTCATCTTTCTTGTCTTTTTTTTTGCTTTTCCCTTTGCATACAGGAGCAACTGATATTGGTACGAATTCGTCCTTTGGGTTAGCTACAGTACCTGTTGTCGGAGTTTGGGTAGCTGCTGTACTTGTCGCTGGGGCTGGTGTAGCTGCTGTGATTGGAGCTGGGGTAGCTGCACTGCCAACAGATCCAGGGACATTTTTTCCTTTTGAAGGTGCTGGATAGTGTTGAACAAGGCCCTGTAGGCATAGGCCAAGCCCTAGCATGTTGCTATGATTTGTCCGTCTCTGGTATGACCAGAATGACAACACACCTCATTTAAGTGTTTTACTAATTTTTCTGGATTTTGCAGTTGTTCAGTGGTGAAATTCGAAAGCACTGGAGGGGCCTGCTGGCCTAGATACTTGCCCATACTATTCCACACACCCTGCCACTCATGACTGTCCAGTCTTGGGGAAAATCTCCCAGTCTTCCTGTATCGTCATCTAACCCTAGTCAGCTCTTGATATCAGATGAAATGTTCGTGGGTAAAACACTCTATATGCGTGCCAACATGGTTATCCCCATCACAATCATCAGGCAGGTCTCAAGGGTACCTAATGGCCATTCAAAACCTTCAGAACTCTCAGATGATGCTGTAAACGGTCTGGAGGGGGGGCTGGGAGCGTGACGGAATGTCTCCTTCATGGGTTGGCCACCCGAGGAGAAGAAAAAAAGATGTGTGATTGTTAAAAACACTTCTATTATATACCTCCCAACGTATAGAGGTGGTGACCACACTGGGTACGTAAGCCAGATTGGTTTCATGATCAATGATTCTATTGTATTACAAGTAATTACCATAAAGTACAATGAAACAAGAACCTTAGCCCAAGGTCCCCTTGGTCAGAGTAAACATGACCTAGGAACAACTAAAAACATTGGTGTTATCAGCGCTGTTCCCAGGCTGAAAGTCAAAACCACAGCACTGCACCAGCTACTAAGAAGGAGAAAAACTATTGCTGCTGCTTAACCCAGGACACCATGTTTGCCACTGTTTTATAACAACAGACCATCTTTATACAAAGTTGGTAACATGCTGGAAATCATAAGCTTCACAGAATTTATGCCTAGCTATTTCCTTGCAAGACATTTTATAGAGATGTGTTAGCAGCTCTCTATAGCAGATAAGGTCCAAGCTCAGGTTATTAACTACAGCTTGGAGTTTCAATCTATAGTCAATAAAAATGCCAAACCAATGCCAGTTTGAAGCTTCGCTTCTTATTCTCTCATGTATACGTACACACAAGTCATCAGTTCTCGCATCTCTCCTTTTATACCTCCCACTCTGTTTTCCAGAGCTATTTCCTCATTCTCTGTCTGAAAGACAAAAAGCACCTTATCCTTCATCTTTTGCCCAGACTCCTCATTCTTCTGCTCTCCTGAGCACTGCACTGGTCATACCTGGTCCCTGCCACTCTTCACCACTGTGCTATATCCTTCCAAGAATCACTTAGAGGGTGTTGAGACCTGCAGGTGTGGGCAAAGCAGTCAAGAAGTATCTGCAGGGGGAGAAAGTGCTGCGTGGCATAGCTGCTGCAAAAGGACTGCATGGGAAAGGATGAAAGGATCCCTCTCGCTACTCCAGATCTGGGTCCTGAGAAAGCCATCAAGACTGTTTATTTTTGTGTAATATCTGCAAAGCCTCTCTGACAAAGATGGGTAAGTGGCTGTACCACTTGATGCTGAAGGGATCCTCCAGAAAGGATTATTGGATGAAAACCAGGTCACCAGCTCCTGAAGCTGGTACAGCAGGAATACAAGTAGATATGAAACGGGTCATTTGGAAAGCAGGGTGTCTCCAGACCTTGATTTCCAGTTCTGGCATGTGAAAAATTCTTGGGGAGTATAGGTGCTGGAGGTTGGTTGCCATCCCTGAGTAAATTTGCCTTTTGTATTTGTTTCCTTGTGACCAGTTGATTTCAGTGTGGTAATTAACAGCCTGGCTATTTATCTTGCTAATTGCCTCCTTTCTTGTTTTGCAACTGAGTTTACTTGATCCCATGTGTACACTGGTCTTAAATACACTTAGCTGAAAATTGGTAGATTTTTACTGAGTAGAGGCATAAGGTTCTGGACCAGGTTTTCAGTAGAGGGAACAAAACCCCTAATAGGTTTACAAACAGGTCCATATAATGGTATTTGCAGCACTTGTATGCTGGCATGCCAGAGTCTGGGAAATTTGAGACTTCCCTGAAGGCAGGACACTGTCTGCTTCTTGTTTATGAGTTGCTATCACAAAGTAGAGATCTAGGAATAAGTCTCTCACAGAAGCTGCCATCTGGCAGAATCCATTTTTCAACTGGCAAACATGTTCTGACTCCTGACTTTTCCAGGAGCATCTCTGGAGGGCAGCTAGGCAGTCTCAACACCCTTTCTCTAGCTGCTCTGCAAAGCTACCACCAAAAGATCCATTCCTGTGTGAGCATCAAAGGGTACACAGTGCTTCAGATGAACTCCTCCTCTAACAATGCCTTATTCAAAGACACTATGGCAGCAGTTTTCCCAAACTGGGATGCACTGACCTAACAGCCACTTCCCAGTAGAAGGACCTACTCCTTTCCTTTTTGCCCATCTTTGCTCCCTGCTACACACTCTTGTCATTTACCACGTGGCAGGTCTGGATCTCTCTGGATCCCTCTGCAAATGGATGCAGCTCATTAACTCAGAAAGAAAACCCAACTTTTTTTTTTCCCCTTGGTTACCAAACATTACAGGAGACTGGACTGACAGGCAGCAGAAGACCATGAGAAGGGTCTGAGGAAACTAGAGATGGTGCACAGGAAATAGTGGGAGCAGGTGGCTGAGTGTAGGGAAAGGGCACAAGAATCATGTCTTCATTTTGAAGGCAGCAGCACACCATTAGATCAGCCCACCAGATCATAACAATTAGGTTGCTACATCCTTGGGTCTCCTAGAAATATTACTCCTGGTATAACTGAAGACAGCCTTCTTCCAAGTGCCCCAGGCTGGTGGCTCACAACTGTCTTACTATCAACTCATGACCTTTCAGTCATTTCCCAATGATGAGCTCCCATCTTACAGGAGGTGTTTCAGGTGTTAGTTCCAGATGTATTAGTTAGTATTTTGCACCTTGAATGTATTTCACTCCATTTCTGTTATTTCAGTGCAAAGTGCCTTCAATTCCTTCTGTACAACATACCAGTTCTTTTCTGCCTGGGAAAACCTCCCAGCTTTTTGCTATCAAGATACTTCATCAACATGCTCCTGACATTTGTGCCGATTTAGCATTTGTATTTAGGCTACATTTTCAACAAACCACATGCTACTTCATATACCCTGACAGAGGATGACTTAACCTCACATCATCACTTAGTACAGTAAGTACAGCTTTTGATGCTAAACACCCTCCCGGCAAGATTGTTACAACTCCCACGGAAATCAAAAGGGGTCTTTGCACTGATGTTAGTGAGCCAGGTCACCACACTGAACGGTTGAAGTTTAAGATCAGTAAGTGTAAGTTGTGAAGAAAATGGTTTGAATATGCCAGTGGGTTTTTAGGGTAAATTTTGTAGCTTTATATTGATCATTACAATGGGAAAAAACCACCCTGTGTTTAAACAAAATTACAGTGAATTGCTCAAAGGCAAAACAAAATTCTCTGCTCAGCTGTTTGGCTCACATTCATCTCCCTTTACTCCTATAGAAGTGACATTTTAATTAACTGTGTCAGGTGGATGTGTAATGTCTCTGCTGAAAAGCCTGTATCTGCTCAGCTGTGTGTCATAGTTTCTATACCACTAACATCTACAAGAGGTCACGCCTTCATGGCAGGAAGATCCAAATTCTGAACAAATACTTTATAATACATAATCTGGCTAAGCTTTTCTTCTCCTGGCACAAATGTATGGAAAGTAGTGATTTCCTTGGATTATTTAAATACACTTTTTTTTTTCTATGAGCAAGCTAAAAGATTTCTATAGTAGGATCAAAAATCAGTTGGTAATAAACAGTTTTGCATAGGACTGGTTGGCTAAATGGCAGCGATTTTGTTCCTCAAGTGAGTGCTTTTAGCTATGAATACCTAAGTGTGCAAATGTAAACCCTGCTTTTGCAAATATATGTGCAGCTCTGAGGTTCACTTTCTGTGAATGTTAATGGACACAGAATTCAATCACATGAATATTCAAAGGAAGTGAACATGAAAGCAGCACAAGTGTGGTTGAAGCAAAAATGTAATTCCGAATCACATCTTCTCCCCTCCCCACAAGTGTGAGCATCTTAAACTTTGAGAGTTTTACAGTATTGACATAACTGTGCATTTTTCAGGTAAATATAATGCAATATAAGCCATGAGACTCCACAGAGTGTTAGGAGGAATGTGTCGATTTTGTCAGAAAGTCTGATTTGGATCTGAAGCTTTCCTAGTCACCTGTCAGCTTAGGCCTAGATAGGATTGCTGTAGTGTGGGAAATACTTCTGCTGGCATGACAGGAGATGGTCAAAGAAGAGGATCACTAGCTTTCTGAGACTCCCTTGTCAAACCAGGAATGAGGGTGAGCAAGGAGGGAAATAATGTGTGAAATTCTCTGGAAGGTGAGGGATGAAGGGGAGCACATTTTTTTATTTTTATTTTTAAATAACAGTGTTGGGGTTTAAATTGCAAGTGTGTGATTTTAACATCAGTGAGCGGGAGGGAGAAACAAAGGAGGAATGGAAATCTATGTATACACTTACTTGAACATACTACATTCTTAATCTGTCACTTTAAGATGTGCCCATTTAGCTGCAGCTGTGAGTGGGAACCTCTGAAAGAGTCACAGAAGCAGGAGTGGGCATACAAATATAATTAAACTCCAGGAGGCTGAAGTACTGCATTTGTTATTCAGGAACTTTCCTGATGCATTTGATTTACCAATAAAGAAATCACACACTGATGCAACCTACAGGGAGAGAACGTTAGAGGTTATGAGCGAAGCCAGTTAAAAATAAATAGAGACAATCCAGACCTTTGGAAAAGCTAATGGCATTTTCCCAAGAGCATCATGAGCATAAGATCAGTGGGAGCATACCACACAACAGTAATGTGAATAAATGGCATCTTCCCCAGATGGGGAATATTGGGGAAATGGGAAAATAATGGGGAAACTGAGGCACATACGTGGTTGGAGCTCTGATTCTGCAGAGCACTTAAATAAATGCTTCAAACACAGCCCATTCTCGCTGATGGCAAACACTGCTTTCATAAACTTAGTCCTGTTTGTTTCAAATCCTTCCTCCTTAAAACAGGGATAATGTGATGGCTACACCTTACAGTTATTCTGTGGCTAGAAATAAGCACAGGTTTACTTTGCTAAGACAAAAGCTACACATGTGGAGACGAGAGCAAGAGATGGTCAGAGACAGGCTTGGTATAGGAGTACTGCTGAGAATATTAGGCACAGCTATCATTGGTGTGATGGCAGTAGGAAGTGAGGAGGAGCAAGGACTGAGGCTGGTAGGTGATGGACAAGATAGATAGGTATGTAGGAAGCCTCAGAGAGATGCACTGTTGAATTTGTGTGGCTATTTCAATGGAAACTAAATGTAGCACACTTACCATGCAGAAAACACAGTAACAAGCTGGGGCTTCCTAGATACCCTTATACTACACCAATGTAAGTGAGAGATGCTGGGGAAAGGCTTGTTTTTAATCCTCATTCAACCTGCAAGATAGGCAAGACATGAAGGGGCAGAAATCAGCTCATTTCAGTATATTCTTTTCTAGTCTTCTTCTCAAAAACTAAGGCAAAGCTGCAGTGATCAATGCAAGCTCTATGGTCAGAATCTTAATTCCTTCATGCCACCTTAATTCCTACCACCAGCAACTTGCTTCAGTAGCTCAATGGAATATGGATAATATTTATTTATTTAGCTAGTAGGAAGGGTTTAGGTAATGTAGTCATTATGTTAAGTCTTGATGCCTGTTCCAGCAGCTTAACAGCTGATGACAGGCCCTCAAATAATCAAATCTAAATGCATTTTCGAGTAAATTAAATACTTCCTTTTATTATACTCTCTTACTGGCACTATGTCAACTGCCATTTTACAGACAGTCCTCCAGAAAAGTAAGATCTGATAAAAAAATTGCATTTCAGTTTACTTCATTTACCAGAATTTTAATTTTAGTATTCTGTGGCTGACTTCATAAATGTCTCATTACAATAATAACTGCAACTCTATGCACAGTTGCATCAAGACCTTCCAAAACTCTAGTATACAAGGTCACTTGCTGCCTGTGTGGTTCCAACAGAGAATAACTCTCCATTCCACTCAGTGTCAGAACTTCCTGCCTCTTCTGGAAATGCCACCAAATGACTTGGAGATGGTATAAACACGTAATTGAAATCAATTTACTTAAAAGGATTGTGAACCTTGATATATGGGGAGATCTGCTTTAATAATTTATAGAAAATTGCTGGAGAGGCCAATACTGCATAGCTGCTTTTTCATTTTAATTACATGAGAGAATCTGGTAAAAAATCAGAATTTGAGTAGGTTCTGTCTCCCCTAACTTGTGTCATATAGGAAGCAGGCACGTAGTCAACACCAGCCACGTGGGGTCCCTCTGCATTCAGTGGAGAGACACCTTCATCTCTCTTCTTCTCTACTGTGGGCTCAGACTTTATGCTGAGGGGGCCACTTTGATTTTGGGCAGTCCCTCCTCAGGAAGACCTACTTTTCCTTGACTGTAATTTGCCAAAAATGTTGTCTTAAACAAACAAACCAACCTGTCAAAAAGATTCTCTTATGCTTCTTTCACAAAAAGCCTGTGTTCTTCGAAATTTTTCTGAACCTTCACTTTGAACAGTATGCAAACACTGAGCTAAAACCTAACATCTTATTACTAATTCTCTTTTTCCATATTCCAGTGCTCCTGCTTTCTCTCTGATTTTTCTCTTTATATTCCAACAGAAGGAAAACAGAACAGAAAATACAGAGAGAGGTAGATTAAGTCTATTAACTACATAGTTAAAGGCTCTGAATACACAGCCAGGGACATACTCAGGATTCTCAGGGCAAGCACGGCTTCACCATAGGTTATTCTCCGCAGAGTTGTATGGGATTAGGTGAGCAGGGTTACCTCTTCACTTGCTCCTCAGTCATTAACCCCCAGCAATCTGCTCTTCATACTCCTGGGCTTCTCTGAGTTGTAGGGATAAAAGAGAATTTACAGTAATGGCTCATTTCTGACAGATCTGGGCCCTGGTAGCAGAGAATCTGCTCCTTTTGTCAACCTGGTGATTCAAAGCAGGCAGGATGCTGCAAGTCAGGCAGAGCAGCCTGGCTGATTATTCTGCAAATGTTTTTCTTTTCAAATTTGCTTACATATCTAAATATGAGTTTAGCTGATAAAAGCCAACAACTCCATCAGAGTCCATTACAATCAGGCAAATACTCGGTAATTTCCAAATTAGTCCATGGACTACAACACATTCAAGTGATCTTTATAATCTCTCTTGTAAAAAAAATCTATTATAAGAATTACTTAAACATGGATTTACCAGGCAGATAGCCTGCAATGTAAATGACTTGTGTTTGGATAGGTAGAATGCATACCAGAATGCATGCTCAAATGAGAGACCATATTGACTCTTCCCGAGCTGTTATGGTCTATTAGATAAATATTATCTTGGTTCAGGATTGTGGTAGTTTTCTATATGCACAGTTTCCTGATAAGCCATATGGACTCTCAGATAAAATTGTGTCTTCAGATTTAGAAAGTGATATGGCTGAATAGCTGTAATGAGTATGAGGAAGCTCCTGTTAACAAATTAATCAGAATGTGTCACTGAATGCCCTCTCCCCTTTCTGTGTTAGTATGTGCTATAATACATACCCGGCAAACAGCCATTGCTCTGTGGTATTTTGACAAAAAACACATGCCAAGGGCACAGCAACCAATCCCTGCACAACAGTTGTGGTTGTATTTGTGTCCCAATGCTACTGTGATTTTTCTTATTATTTTCCATCTTGTTCACACAAATGCACATATCCACACAACCACAGCTCACTGATGTTAACAGAAAGAACTTCACGGATTTCAAAGGCATGGATTTCCATCACACATTGCCTTCTCTCACTTAATATTAATCTACTAAATACATTTTTCAGTCATCAAGGTCAAAAACTAAGTGGCTTTATATTTCACTTGCATGGACTGTGAGCACCAGAGATCCTTGTGCAATTTGTAAAGGATACACATAAACTGACCAAGGCTGGGACACAAACCATCAGCTGGAGCCAGGCCCCAGCTCTGTAGGTGACATATCAAGCAGCTTCACCATCCTTAACAAACATGAGGATTTGTCCAGTGCATTTGTGCATTTCTCACCATGTTGGTGTGAGAAACTGGGAGGTGAATTCCAGTTTGTTTAAAATGACTTTAGACCTTAGAGTGGACTATTTTTTCCTTTGTGCACCTTGCAGAAGAGATCTTTCGCTACTACCCAAATGACTGCTGCTTGAAGAGAACAAAAAAAAAGATACAATTTCTGGATAAATATTTTTGGTTTTGTTTTTCCAGCTTCTCCTCATGGTTAAAAGAGCTGATTTTGTCCTGAAGAACACAAAGGTGTACCTACACAGCATGGCTTGGCATTATACAGAGATAAGCAAGGTATCTGAGGGTACCACAGGGCTTATGACTCCTAGGTGCTTTCCTGTAACTGTGATTCAGAATGGGTATTGTACCAAAGCATAAGTATCTTGCAAGAAGTTTTTTGAAAAGATCTGAATTTTTCTCACAGCAGAAGGAGTGTCACATAGCTGCTGGATGGGATGTTCCCAGGGAGCTGGGGAAGGCAAGTCTCACTTTGGGAAAGGGATGGTCCATCCTTTGGATGGACACAGGAAAGGCCACAAGTGCTATTGCATTATTTCTCACAAATAGGTTAAGCAATTTTATTTTAGACTATTGTGTATTTTACCTTCAGACCTTAGAATGTGATGCAACAGACAGCATGTTTAGAAAGTAATATTAGCAGGTGAGGAATGTAACTTCATTGGTCCTGTATTCCATGACTTTCTTATTTTCTTAATGCTATTTTAAAGTAGCTCTGCTGTGAATGGCTAAATTTGTTCTCTGAAGCATGCTGCTGAAATGTAAACATCATACAACTTTGATTTCCTATGAATAGAGAACACATGCTGTTACTGAAAAGAACATACAAGATTGCCAAGCGTTTAGAAATCAAATGTTAATTACGAGTCAGAATGGGAGGACACAATGAGCTTTTGCCCATTCATTGTAGCAAAGAGATAATTTCTAAGCCTCTACAAAAATTGTACTTTGCAGGTCTGTTTGAATTCCTGTATTTTGTCAGGAGAGTGGCATTTCTAGCTCATGGTTCTTGCAGAGTATCAGTGTCTGCAGGCACTGTCTAATGCTGTTGTCTACCTGTATGAGGAGGTCATCAGCATCTTGCCTGTGCTCATGCTCACAACCATCCTCATGAATCAGGGTTAAGATGTTCAACGTTAAACAAACCGACTGTGTTGCAGATGTGCTGTCAATGCTTTTATAGGCCAAATTACACAATGGTGGTTTTATTTTTTCATGGAAACATACCTCTTTCTGTGCGTATTTGTCTCTATGTCAAGTCTGGAATGTGATAATAACATAGTTATGAACCTGAAGCATCAAGAAGTGTCAAAATAAAACCAACTGCGAGCAGCTGGTTTATCCTCCCCAAAATTTTACCAGCAGCAAGTGAAGATGAGGCCTGTTTTTATCAGTGGCTGGATGACTGGATCCTGACACATGAAACTTACCAAACCAAAGCTGTGCACTTAGTAGAAAGTTTGGCTTCCTTTTGCTTTTCCAGACACTAACATCTTAAGCAGCTTATTCAAAAATAAGGTAAGGGTACAGCCTCTCCCATTTCCAACATGTAAGTCAGCTGGGAAGAGCTCTCGGTGCTGGGTAGTGTATAACTAGCAGGAAATAATGCACACTTTACTCTTGCTGACACAATGGAGGTTATTGCAAGAACTCATCTCACTTTATTCAAATAACCTGTTTGGAAACAGGCTTTGTTTCCATACCTTGTATTTTAGCACTGTCAGACTCTAAACCCCGCAGAGCGCTCTGTGTCTGGCTGTTCTGAAGACAGCCACCCCTTCCATTCTCCAGGAAGCGCTGTTCTCATGAGATTTCTAGCACAGCCCATCCCCTGTTCAAAAGGCTTGGATAGGCTTGAATAAACATATGACCTTCTTGAGGAAGAAAATGTAAACCTCCCTCCCCTCCCACTCCAGCTGTGGTTCTTTTGAGGTTCTTTTCTACTATTTGTCTTTATTTATCAAGCAAAGACAATATGCTTAACCCTGTATAAGAACAGAAGATTTTCAGATTTAAAGCTTTCAGCTATAATGGAAACAACTGAAGAAGTTAAAAATTGTGAATAAAGTATGTAGGAAGTAAGTTTTTATTTTGTGTTTCACACTGTGAAGAATACACAGAATAAATAAAGCCCCTTGTGCTTCTAGGTACACAGCATATGATGAACCCCATCTCCAGCTCAGTCTGACAACTGCTCCTATAACTATATTGCAGGTTTGGTGGAAGAAGTGAAGAACTGTGTGGCTCTGTCTGCCAGGATTTGGAAGGTCTTTTATGCTTTTATTTTACTAAAGCATTGCTATTTTCAGCCAATTGTAATGTGTGCCATCAAAACTAAAGTCACTTAAATGGATGCGGGTTTTCTTTTTTATTAACTGCATGCCTTTTCACTTGCCATTTTTAACTGAACATTTCCTGTCCTCCAAATCGTTCTAGGTTCAGCCTCCAAGAGAGCAGCAAGGGAAAATCAGGCCATTTAAAAATAAAATAGATTACTTCTGCACAGCTTTCTTTAATCAAAACCATTATAACTGATGGCTCAGAGCCTTGATTACACCTCTTCAGAGGGCACCCCTTGATTTTGTGCGACATCCCTGATTATTTTATTTACTTATTTATTTATTTATTAGCTTTTACTTTCTGCCTTGATTTCTAGGTCACAGACTTGAGGCTCTTTCTTGTTTTAAGTGCATTGGCTTGTTTCTCAGTGGCAGGTTATTTTTCTTACAGGGGCTATGAAGTAAACATGCCCCCTTTTCAGAGGAAGACAGAAATTCCCGTGATCACATATTCCTGGAGTTCTTTCTCTTCCTCCCCAGCCCCTGTGGAGAACAAGACTGGACCAAGAGTCATTCCCCCTGACCTCTCCCGAGCACCCGCAGAGCTAAGGGCCAAAAGGTCATTTTCTCAGGTTCCCTCTGGAGGCAGAATCCAAAGGTCATTCCCTCCCACCCCAACTCACCCCAAGTGCATCTGAGAGACATTTAAAACTCCTTTGAAGAGGAAGAGATAGAGTCTGTGTGCTTTACCTACTGCCCTCAACAGTCAAGAGATGTGAACCAGGGTTATGCATGAAATGTTTCCCTTGACGCTCAGACTTACTCAGGCCTGGCCTCGGGTTCAAGGTTTGGCATGTTGTGAACTTCAGTGGGAATGGGCAGACATTGCTCACACAGCTGTGAAGTGGGCCTCACTGTTTCTGCTTCCTTTTCTGTTCCCCAAAGCAGCCTTCTCCTTCCCACAGCCCCCAGGATCCTCCTCCCAGAACTGGGTTTTACTAGTAATTTACCAGATGCCGTTAGGGAGTGGGGTTGAATAGCTCTTAATCTCTTGATGTTCTTGGTTCTTGAGAATGGAGCTGCAGAGGGATCATTTTATAAGTCCTCTTAGAAACCAAACCCAGATAGACTCACCCAGCCTCACCCAGAGCTCCTGCTGCTGATGCCCACTGCATTGCCATTCATGAACCCTTGGACTGGTTTTGGAATCACAGCACATTTCCCAAGAGTGAAGTAAATAGTTAAGGTTCTCCACTTCCTTCTCATCCCCTTCAAGCAAAAAGTCTCTTTTTTTTCTTGCTCTCCAAATGACCAAGTAAAAGAGAGATTTCTCATTGTTAATTTCTTTGACCTGCCTGAGGGAGGAAGGAAGAGAAGAGCAACAGTTATTTCACAAGGTCTCCCGCAGAAGGGGGGCACCAAGGGTCACTTCCCCTCAATCTGTCCCCTCCAAAGGAGCGCAGTTAGGCTGTGTCAATGCCATGGTCTCTTTGTGGTGGATATGCAGCCAGAGGTCATCCCCTGCCCCAGCCCTGCTCTCGCTGTGGATGCCCGCACTCTCCTGCATGCCTGCTTTCTCTCACACATGGGGGCAGGGGAGATTAGTTCATTTTTCCCTCTCTCTGCTTTGTACAGAGAAAACTCACAAGTCACTACCTGGGCCCCTTTTGGAAAGAGACAATAGAAAAATGGCAGTGCCTAGGGTTTTTTTTATCTGAGGATTTTTCAGGCTGCTGGGGCATAGTAGAATAAGCTGAGCAAAGCTTTACAATCCAAATAAAAGTGAAATGCTGAAGTAAAGGTTTTGAGCCACTTGGAGGTTTTCATAACACTGTCCAGAGTAGCTGCAAATCCACTGCAAAATTTCTATTGACCCTTGGGTACACACCAGCCCTAAATTTAGGGAAAATGCTAATCTCGTGTGAAGAACTGTAAGAAAGCAAGGCTCATGTGAAATATACTGGAAAATCTTGTTTCTGTTACCAGACAGAAAACAATAAATAAAAACACCTATCCTGCTTGTTGTTTTGAGTTTTGGATTGTTGCAGGTAACTCCTTCAGGGCTTGATCTGAATCCTTTGAAATAATGCAAGTGTTCTAGTTGAATTTCATGCTCTTTGGGTCAGGCCAGAACCAGGCTTCCGTCTTTACATTAGTCTCTGGGAAGATCTTTAAGGAGCTAATGTAGAATTAAAAGTTTTTGTCAAGAGCTTCCTTTTCACAGGTGATCTGATTCTTTCAAGTCTGGAGGCTAAGTTTAATTCAGAGATAGGGGTCTGCGGTTCCCGCTGAAGTCGATGAGCTCGTCTTTGCCACCTCCAAAGCAGAACCAAGGGAAATAAGCACTGTGTAGCTGCTTACCTTATGTCCTGGGTTCAGCAGCAGCAGTCATTTTTTCCCCTTCTTGGTAGCTGGTGCGGTGCTGTGTTTTGACTTTCGGGCTGGGAACGTTGCTGATAGCAAGTATGTTTTGAGTTACTGCTCAAATGTTTGGTTTGTCCAAAGACTTTCTGAGCCTCATGGTCTGCCAGGAAGCAGAGACAGGACACCTGACCCAGGCTAGCCAAAGAGGTATTCCATACCATAGCACGTCATGCCCAGGATGTAATCGAGAGTTACCCAGAAGGGCTGGGGCTCTGGGGGTTGGAGGAGGTATCGGTCGGTGCTCAGTCAGGCAGGGTGGAGTGAATTATGGGTCGGTGGCTGGTGAGGTGTTGTATTGTCTTCACTTGTTATTTCCTTTATCATTATTGTTTGTAGTAGTAGTAGCAGTAGTGATTTATGTTATACCTTAGCTATTAAACTGTTCTTATCTCAACCTGTGGGGGCTACATTCTTTGGCTTCTCCTTCCTAACTCTCTGGGAGTTGGGGGAGCAAGGGGGGGGAGTAAGTGAATGAGCTGTGTGGCTTTGGGTTTAAACCATGACACCTTAGGACAAGAATTTGGCCCCAAGATTAAAGAAGAAAACACACTTGTACATTGTCAAGGCATCCTACAATTTCAGCCTTAAGTATTTTAAATGACGAGAACAGCAAGCTGCTCAAAAAAGATGTGCAGGCTTTTTATGTACTCATAAGACTGACTGAATAGAGAAACTAATTTGGCAACAGAAATTATCATGTCCCCAGAACTTCTTCGTGAACTCCTTGGCAAGATTCAAAGCTCCTTTTGACACACTCCAAGACTATTTACAGGAGAACATATTCTAATCCAGACTTCTTTCTTTTCTCCTCCTCCCCACTTCCTCTACAAAGCCAGAATGACTTCTCTTATGGCAGATGTTGACTCCTGGTACTGCAATTGCAGTCTCTACACTTCAACACACTAAAAATGAGTCCAGAATTTCCTATTCAGCTTTTGAGATAACGCATTATTTCCACAGAAGACATGTGGAAGAACTTCAGTTTTATTCCCTAGGTGAAATTTATCTTCGTGATGCTGTGAGGCTTGGGTGGTAAAAGGCTGCCAAATGCCTTGAGATCCCCACGTAAGTGTGCAACATTGGTATTCTACAGCATCTCAGCACTCTCAAGTTCCAGACTGGAGCCGTTCGTCAGTGCTCTGGATGACTCCCCTTTAAACAAACTATTTGCAAATAGAAGTGACATACTGTTCTACGCACTGGGCTGCACATTGGTGGGATGCTGGTCCTCTGCACAGCATCAAGCCTTTCTGTGCATGCCCAGTAATTCCAGGATATGAGGGGGGACAGGATCCACTCTTCTGCACAGACTTGCTTGATTCACTCAAGTGTGAGCTCATACTGCCACCCCTGATCTTTGATCTGTGGCTCTGCCTTGGAGCATTACACACTTCCTGTCAGGATTTGTTTATTGCTACATGGTAATGCAGATGAACACAATGAATTTGAGTCACTGGACTATCCTTTCCTCCCCTCCTTCCCCAAATGCAAAGTACAAACCCATTTAAAAAGCAGAGATCTTTCTACTTGTAACAGAAACTTTTATCTGCATAAGAGGATAAGAAATTCGTTAGTTTAAGTTGTGTGATTGTAACAGCTCATTAGCAAGAGCTGTGCCTTTCACAAAGAGCGGCCTCCAGCCCTGCGTAGAAACTGTCAAAATTATGGATAAAGGTATGGGACAACTTAACCACCTTGGAAGGCAATTTCTTATTTTTAACTATGCAGACCACAGGGTTCATGAAACGATTTTAATGAACAGCCACAGGCCTGACATTCAAATCTTCATTTGTGTCTAATTGCAAACAGAATATGAAATTGACAAATTGATCTTTCTTGGCAAGAAAAAAAATACAGATTTTAATTTATGGTGATTATGCTTCTGGATTAATTTTGACCAATTGCCTCGTTTGTTTTTTTTTTTTTCTTAAGGTAAAATAAACATTTTGATTTCAGGTTTAACTACTGCAAAATACTGCTGTAAAAATCTTAACATGGCTACTCTTAAAACAATCAAAAAACTCCCTCTTTTAAACAGAAAATGCAGGAATTAGTCCTCCTAATTTGTTGAAAGAAAGAAATGATACAGTGGAGTTTTCAGCCATTTGTCAGGTCAAGAAAGTTATTATATGGTGTTTTTTCATCTGTGGAACCTCAGAAGGCATGGCCTTGATGAAGCAGGGCATTTGCAGCATTTTATAAAATGTATGAGGGGAGATTGAAACGTATTTTTCAATCTTCCCCTGCCAGCCTCCATGGCTTTAGTCAATTTATGCATCATCTGTTAAAGTTCAATATGGGGCACTGGGTCCCAAAATGTACTTTGCAGCATCCATAGCAAATCTTCTAATCTCCGCTTTCACTATCTGGGCAACATATGCATTACAGCGGAATTTGGGATCAGCTTTTAAGGTGAAGGGTGAAACGCTTACTTAGATAACCTACAGTATCTTGGCTTCAAGTGTAATGTTCAGGTGCGGATAAATGATTGCTTTTCATTTTCCCCAAAGATAAATGATAAAAGATACAGTTTTATACTAGGATTTATAGACCTCTGTACCCACATACACATGGACATCAATTGTTTGTTTTAAAATGTACGTTAAATACAAATATTGCAAAAGCAAGTTTTCAATTATGCATTTCTGAGGGAAATGATGCTATTTGACAGAGCATGATGGCTCCAGTAAGCCATCAATGTGTGCCTTTAGTTATCAACGAGCTTTTCTGGCTTCACTATTCTTACTTAATCCAAACAAAGCTCAGTACCTTTCCTCCCCCTCAAAGAAAAGAAACTACACATTTTTGTGTGTGTAGCAGCTCTATAACTTCACAAGAGTTAACAAAACTTCACAAAGGAATTGAGCGTAGGGAGCCTCTAATGCTTTCTGCACTTTTGTTTCCAAGTACAGCTTCTACTACAGCAGATTTTTTTGGCTGTTTTCGCAACTATTCTGTTTCCCCACTTGCTGCATTTTTGCTTTGTTCTCCCGTATGTCATTTGAGAACAATGCGCGTGTCATGTGAGGTAAGACGCTATTGTCATGGAAAGGCAAAGTCACAAACGGCAATTATTGTTGCAGGGTGCAACTGAGGAAAAAGATACCTGATTTTTAAGTTAATTCTTTAAAATGTGATCTCTCATTTACAATGTTACAACGAATTGTTGCAGAGTATTTCTCCTTCACAAAGCCCAGCTGCACATAAAGTTTTTTGAATTAAACAGCTATTTGCAGGTAACTATCTTTATTGGAAAAAGAGATTTACCGAGGTTTTGTGCCAGTCAAATATAAGGCTTTTTTGCCTCAGAAAAGTCCTCCTCAAGGTCCAAGTGTTTTAAAATAGATACGCTTATCTGTCACAAAATAAAAAACACTATTCCACTTCCTTATGACCAAGAACCACCAGGCCTTTTAGGGTCTAGAGACACTGTTGAGGTTTGGCCTGACAGACTTTCAACCACACCAAATGCCCACAAACCAAGCCCAGCCGCCTCTCTCACGTAGCTCCTCCGCACCCAGCCTCTCTCACGGCGCCATCAGCCGTTAACGGCACCGCCCCGCGGGGCCCCGCGGCCGGCTGCGCGCCCGGTAGCGCCGCCACCGCTCTGCTCTCTATCGCAAGGCCGGATTGGCTAAGCGGCGTCGAGAAGGTGTCCGCCGATTGGTTGGGTTCGGGTGCTGTTGCTATGACTCCGTTGCTAGGGCCTCGGCCGTCTCCAGGCCCTGCAGGAAACATGTAATGAATTATGGATGGTTGATTTTCTCAAAGAGGCCTGATCTGTAATGCAGATGAGCTGCAAGGCCCTCCTTTTCTTCTGGGTTCTTAAAAAAAATATTAAATAAAAAATAAAAAAGGAAAAAAAATAAATTTGAGTTTTAAATCAGAATCTGGCATTTGCGTGGCTGTCCCCAGTCACAGCGGTAACTCCTGAATACTGATGTTAATTCTTATGCAAAGGCAGGGCCAGAGGTCACTATCTGTTATTTGTTCAGGAAAAGCTTGTAGGATTTTCACTGAACTCTGTGACCCATTGGGGTATTATGTCCTCCCCCCGGCCTTTGGTTTAGAGACAAAATAGGATACAAACACCAGAAATGGTATTTTTTAACAGCTGGAGAGGAAATTGTCCCCATGGAGTATGATGGAGCAGGAGGAACCCAGCAGCCAAGCCAGCCAGCATGCTGGATTTTCTAGCCTCCTAAAAGATGCCTTTGCCCAAATACGACCTAAAACTTTCTGTTGGTGTGGTTTGTGCAGCTCAGGCCTTCATTAATGGTTTCAATACCCTTTGGCTGAGGAGAGCTTCCCTGCTAGTGCCACATCTATAAACGTGTCTCCTTCACACAAGTGCGAAACTGGATGTTGTTACCCACAGATAACTCTCCAGCTGGAGCTCCCCACATGAACAAAACCACTGATGTTTCATACCTGAATAAACAGGTTGCTACAATTCACTTAATTTCCCTAATCTTCATCAATTAAGAAGTACAGTGGATGTTATACTATGGAAATTTGTCATGGTTTGAGCATGTTTTGAGGGTGTTTTTATTCAAGGTTTTTTCCAGCCAGGTGGAGGAGGGGAGTCTGGGAGGAAGGAGAGACAGGACACCTGACCCAGGCTAGTCAATGAGGTATTCCATACCATAGCACGTGATGCCCAGGATGCATACTGGGAAAGAGAAGGCTGGAGGGGTAGAGCTGTGGAGGAAAATGGAGGAGGGAGCACATGGTGCTCGGCTGGGCAGGGTGGAGTGAGTTATGGGTCGGTGGCTGGTGGGGTGTTGTATTCTTTTCACTTGCTGTTTGCTGTATCATTAGAATTTGTAGTAGTAAATGGCAGTAGGGGTTTTGTGTTATGCCTTAGCTATTAAACCGTTCTTATCTCAATCCGTGGGGGCTACATTCTTTGGATTCTCCTTCCTAACTCTCCGGGAGTAGGGGGACTTGGTTTAAACCTGAAGTGTCGTGGGCCCACCGGGCCAAAAATAATTCGCCTTTATGTTGCCAATCTAAGTCCATCTGAGCTACTTCAATCTTAGCAGCTTTATCCACTTGCTGGTTATTGTGGTGTTCCTCAGTGGCCCGACTCTTAGGTATGTGGGCATCTACATGGCGTACCCTCACCACCAGCTTCTGCACCCGGGCAGCGATATCTTGCCATAATGCAGCAGCCCAAATGGGTTTACCTCTGCGTTGCCAGTTGCTCTGCTTCCATTGCTGCAACCATCCCCACAGGGCATTTGCCACCATCCATGAGTCAGTATAAAGATAGAGTACTGGCCACCTTTCTTGCTCAGCAATGTCCAGGGCCAGCTGGATGGCTTTCACCTCAGCAAACTGACTCGATTCAGTGCACTTCACCAAAAGTCTTCAGGCATTTCAAGAGTTTAGACCTCTGCTGAGCGGGCAGGCGGTGACTGTCCATGCAGGGCTTGAACGTCTGACAGTCTGCTACAGCTGGGGGTGCTCATGCTCTGTGCTCGTCGATACAGATCTGAGTCTCCGAAGTAGCGTGCCCGGTACAACAAGCTTTCCTTCTGCTGCTTCTCTTTCCAGCAGTTATTTCGAAGGTTTGCAATGTAGTCCTCCTCCATGCTCTTTTCAACATTTTTCAGGTTCATGCCCATGTATTCATCTGCAAAGTTCTCAGATACATAGTAGATGACCTTCAAGTGCTCTGTTACTCTCCTGTGTGTGTGACCCACAGACGGCCTATGGCTCAAACTGTAAGGTGGGCTGGAGACCATCATCTGGCTGAGAGCAGACACAATGATCAGGATGAGGTTAGGCATCAGCTGGACAAACAACCCAAGGCCACTGTCACCCTGATGTTCTCGTCTGTCCTGCCTCTGATGGTAGGTATATCGCATCCTGCCATTGCTGTACACGTGGACATTACTAGAAGGAAAACCTCCACCAAAAAACATGTTGAAGAGGTCCTCAGGGGAGATGTCTGCCTCAAACCCGCGGTGGAAGTCCGAGTGACTGTGTCCGTGCCGAGCTGGGTTGAGTTTCTCATCTCCAAACTGGTCATATTGCTTCCTCTTCTCTGGGTTGCTCAATACTGCGTATGCATTACCAATGACTTTAAATGCCTCTGTAGCCCCTGGTGCGTGGTTCTTATCTGGGTGAAACTTCAGTGCAAGTTTCCGGTAAGCCTTTTTGAGGTCCTCATCAGAAGCTTCTCTGTTTACTCCCAGAATTTCATAGTAATCTTTGCATTGCTTTACCCTCTTCACTGCATCCACCTGGTCCTGAGTGTAGCCCTTGGGGGCCTCTCCACCAACCTCCCCATTGGCCGATGGGAAGCTCCGGCCCATTTTCTTGAACTGAGGGTTTGTGGACTCCTTGGGCTGGGACTGGCCATTGGCTGATTGCTCGTTCTTGTTGAGTGATTCGAGCAGAACTTTTCACCCAGGAACCATTGAGATCCTGCTGCTTTTTGCCCAGATGCGACGGCTGCTGCTGAAGATAATGCCTCCTTCTCCCACCACACACAACCTTCACCAAAACCCCAGGCCTACCCAGCTGAACAATCCAGAGGCCAGACTGGATCACCAAAGTGGTGCGTGCTTGTCCTCTTTTTTCCTTATGTCTCTCCTTAACAGTGAAGCATTTCCACATTTGTTCTCCAGCATGTTATAAAGCATGTTATTCTTCTTTATCTCCTGCCTTTTGGAATCCACAGGTAAATTATGTGTCAATGCCATACCTTTAGAGAGCTTAGAAAATAATAGTGCGGGAAGCCAGTCATATGGGACACTCTTTCTGGGACAGAACTGCAGCACTGACTGCTGGCAGCACCACAGAATCATACAATAGTTAGGGTTGGAAAGGACCTTCAGATCATCCAGTTCCAACCCAATGCCATGGGCAGGGACACCTCACACTAAACCATGTCACTCAAGGCCCTGTCCAACCTGGCCTTGAACAGCACCAGGGATGGAGCATTCACAACCTCCCTGGGGAACCCATTCCAGTGCCTCACCACCCTAACAGTAAAGAATTTCTTCCTTATATCCAATCTAAACTTCCCCTGCTTAAGTTTGAACCCATTACCCCTTGTCCTATCACTACAGTCCCTAATGAAGAGTCCCTCACCAGCATCCCTATAGGCCTCCTTCAGCTACAGGAAGGCTGCTATGAGGTCTCCACGCAGCCTTCTCTTCTCCAGGCTGAACAGCCCCAACTTTCTCAGCCTGTCTTCATACGGGAGGTGCTCGAGGTCCCTGATCATCCTCGTGGCCTCCTCTGGACTTGTTCCAACAGTTCCATGTCCTTTTTATGTTGAGGACACCAGAACTGCACACAATACTCCAGGTGAGGTCTCACGAGAGCAGAGTAGAGGGGCAGGATCACCTCCTTCGACCTGCTGGTCACGCTCCTTTTGATGCAGCCCAGGATATGGTTGGTTTTCTGGGCTGCTATCACACACTGAAGCCAGCTCGTGTTAATTTTCTCATTGACCAACACCCCCAAGTCCTACTTCGCAGGGCTGCCCTGAATTTCCTTTTTGCCTAACCTGTAGCTGTGCCTGGGATTGCTCCGACCTAGGTGTAGGACCTTGCACTTGTCATGGTTAAACTTCATGAGGTTGGCATCGGCCCACCTCACAAGCATGTCAGGGTCCCTCTGGATGGCATTCCTTCCCTCTAGCGTATCAACATAACCACACAGCTTGGTGTCATCAGCAAACTTGCTGAGGGCACACTCAATCCCACTGTCCATGTGTCGAGGTTTAAATCAAGTCCCCCTACTCCCGGAGAGTTAGGAAGGAGAATCCAAAGAATGTAGCCCCCACGGATTGAGATAAGAACGGTTTAATAGCTAAGGCATAACACAAAACCCCTACTGCCATTTACTACTACAAATACTAATGATACAGCAAACAGCAAGTGAAAAGAATACAACACCCCACCAGCCACCAACCCATAACTCACTCCACCCTGCCCGGCCGAGCACCATGTGCTCCCTCCTCCATTTTCCTCCACAGCTCTACCCCTCCAGCCTTCTCTTTCCCAGTATAAAGAAATTATATTTTCCTATACCTAATGTACCTAATGAATGCTGATACAGAGTTTAGTTGTTTATTTCTGGTTCATTTCTTTGTTTGTTTTTTTTATATTGGTGACAAATCATGTCAATCCTTTCTGTGTCCAGCCTCTGTGGACAAATGTCAATTGAAAAATTACTAATTTTAAAGAAAATAATGAGTCTGAGCCTTATTTGGGTCAGATTGTGTAATTTTGTCTGGACTCAGCCAAGCGTGGGCATTCTCAGTGGAGGTATCTTGGTATCTTGAAGGTTCATGACCAATGTGAGGGACAAGGCAGCCTTGCTCCTCCTCAAAACCCTGTTTTTTCAGAGAGCTGCACACTAAGTGGTTTACTCACCAAGGAAATGACCGAGAAATTAGATAAAATTCTACAGATTTTGTATCATGGAATTTATGCTTTTTACACTTTAAATCCTGTCAGGTTCATGGTTCTTCCTCAGGGAGAAGTAAATCACTTAAGCAAGAGCTCTGAGATGAAGATGGCACATATCCGACCCTCCTGTGATTCAGAGTAGAATGACACCTTATTTCTAGGATTATTAAATGAAATGTTCTGTTGTGTAAAAACCAATGAGCACTAAAAAATAATAATAATAAAAAAATTAAGAAAGTCTATGAAACACTGCATACAGGAGTAGAAAACACTTTAAATTCTGGCCATTAGGCAGTCCCTAAAAGGTTCAGCTGCAATGGCCCTTATGTTTTATTATTTTCTATTATCAAAATGTTTTCTGCTGAATAAAATGATTAAGGCAAAACTGTGCTGCCTATCCCACCCTTTCCTGACAGAGCATTTATCAATCTGATTCTATGATTCCATTTGAAAAAAAAAAAAAAATCCAGGCTGTAGATATGTCATCAGAGACCCAATGATGCTGAGAAATGTCTGAGATGCAGTTTGCTGAAAACACTATATTAACATTTGTGTATATGGATGTGTTAATTTTACATTTTTGGTTATGTGCAACATACATTAAAATGAAAAATATGTTAGCAGTTTGTACTTGCAGGAAAAGTAGGTCATGTTTTTGTGAACCAAATAATTGTGTTTTAAACTTTTCATTGTGATCTTTATTTTCGTATCTAATACTCTAACCCATTGGAAGATGATTGTTCTTACACCTATATAAATACAGCATGCACCAAGAGATTTGGAATAGATTAATAGTCAGCAAAGAGGCAGCAAATGACTTCTTAAGCACATATGCAATTTAAACAAATAGATATTTACAGTGCTATAAATGGCCTTAGTATCTCACCATGCTTTCTATTGAGGAAGCACAAGAAAAATTCAGTCCACAGCAGCCAAACTCTTTCTGTAGCTATGCAGTCAGGTTGTGGAAAAGTCTTAGTAGTGCTGGGTGTTGTAATGATGTCTGCAGCATAGCTTTTGCCTTCATGCCTTTGTCCTAACTTCACTAAAAGTGCTTGAACCTGCAGGGCAGGGAGATCTCAACTCCACTGAGCATTGGGTCTCCCCCAGGACATTTTGTAGGCAGCTCCTCTGGAGGAACCTTGCTGAGTTTTCCTCATAAAGATTCAAGAATTCCCTTTCCTGTGTTTGTAGGGGGCAAAGGCAGAGATGGAGGCCTTTATGGTATGGACCTGACAACCTGACTCAGATCAATACAATACAGACTGGACAATAGGTTAAGTGTGAGAAGGTCCAGAGTCATCAATAGGGAGAAAAATTATGCAGGAAGCTTTCACAAAGAAGCTGCTCTTAAGGAAAGAGATGCATGAGGAAAGAGAAATTTTTAGTGCATGATAAGTGGGAGGTTGGTGTACGGTCAGAGTGGAGCAGGAGGCAATCTTTGGAATGCAAGAGTGGCTATAAGAAAGTGAGGAGAGGAAGTAAATTTTACCTTTTTTTAAATTTTTTTTCCTTATATCTGTAGCATCTGATTGAAAAAAAACCCAAATTATTTCCATAAAAATATCAAAGTTCCCCCACCCCCCCAAATCTTCAATATTACTGTTTCAGTAGACATCTCTTTCTTTTAGAAACAAAAGACTTCTTTCAATTTTCTTATCAACAATAAAAACATTCTAAAGCTCCTTTTCTATTAAGGACTGTATGAACAAAAAAGCTTGGAATTTTTAACAATAATAGTTTTAAAATAGTGCTTTAGCACAAAAATATTCTTCACAAAGACCCTTCTATAATTTATAACATTTTCTGCTGACGTAATTTCAACTGGTTTGTGCTATCAGTAATCTTCATGGAGTTTACATTAATCCACAAACATTGTACAGTGTGATGAAGCTGATGAGAATCAACAAAGGATAAAGTAGAGTATCACAGCCCAGATAAAGAAACCCACTGTTTAATGCCAGCTGCTTAGGAAATGTCAAAAGTAAAGTGAGTTTCAGGTCAAGGGCACTGGGAACACTGTGTTGGCAAACCCTAAGACAGGCAGCTTTTGTTATTAGTATGAACAAGGATATGGTGAGTCCTTTTTAATCTATCCTTGGGCCTCCTTCTAGCTTCCCAGACATAAATCCGTCCCATTTGGGCTCACCTCTGTGGCATTGCTGGGTGTTTTTCAAAACATACCCTCTTTGGTCTTTCTAATGTTCATCGTCAGGTTTGCTAAAGGCCAGGATTTCAGTGAAAATCCTTCTCCTAGGAGACATGTGGGCTCAGTGCCAGGCCTTGAAAGTTCAGGAAATAGTGGACACCTGCTCTTTTTTAAACTTTCCATGACAGCAAGGATTTTTCTTCACCCCTTGTTTTTCTGCCATGGTATTTAACAATACCTGTGTCAAGCCCATTTCCATCTTGCACACCTTTGCCTTTGAGCACTTTGGTGTGCTATTCTGTAGCATTTAGGTGGTGGGTCGTGAGTGTAACTTGTTTAGCACCAGCTAGAGGAGTTGCACCTCTTGCTACAACACTAAATTGGCAAATGAAACTTCTGAAGAAACAGGACCAGAGTGTGGGGAGGTTAATAGCTTGATTAATTATTCTGTAAGTAGCTCTTTCATGGAGGATGGGGTACTATTCCAGATGACTAGGAAGCAGAGGATCTGGTTTGGGAGAGCTAACATGTACTGATAAAGTTTGACGAAGTGTCCCCAGCAAGGTGCTGCAAAACAAGAATGTTGACATTCACTCTGTAAAGAACAGCAAAACAATTTGGCCCTGTAAATTCAGAGCCATAATAGGGTCCTGCAGATGTGCACCAAGTCAGTTGTAAAATACAAGAAACTTTGGAATGATTTTGCAGATTAACAGCATGGTTTGATTCTTTCCTTACTGATGTTTTTACCACCTCTTTGAATTTTCAGTTATCCCCTAAATTAATGTTTAATCTTTGAATGATATGTACCAGAGTAGAAGTCCTAATATAAAACTGTGCAATGTACATCCTAACATACATGCTGTGAACATGCTGTGGGTTATGGCTTGTACACTTTTATGAGACAACACTAGGAAACAAACTTCTTCAGTACAAAGTCTGGGGCCAATTCTGTTTAATATCTTTGTGATGATCTGGATGAGAGGATCAAGTGCAAATAAATTTGTAGAAAAACTTAGAGTGCTCAGTAAGTTTGCAGAGAACACCAAGTTGGGTGGGGGTGTTGATCTGCTGAAGGATGGAAAGGACCTGCAGATGGATCTGAACAGGCTGGATTGATGGGCAGAGGCCAGTTGTACGAGGTTCAACAAGGCAAAGTGCTGGGTCCTTCACCTGGGTCACAACAACCCCATGCAATGCTACAGGCTGGGGGGAGAGTGGCTGGAAAGCTGCTTGGTGGAAAAGGACCTGGGGGTGTTGGTCGACAACCAGCTGAACATGAGCTGAACAGGAGCCCAGGTTGCCAAGAAGGCCAACAGCATCCTGGCCTGTATCAACACCAGTGTAGCCAGCGGGGCCAGGGCAGTGATCATCCCCCTTTACTTGGCACTGGTGAGGCTGCACCTTGAATACTGTATTCAGTTCTGGGCCCCTCACTACAAGAGAGACACTGAGGTGCTGGACTGTGTCCAAAGAAGAGCAATGAAGCTGGTGAAGGGTCTAAAGCACAACTGCTGTAGGAATGGCTGAGGGAACTGGAGCTGTTTAGCCTGGAGAAAAGGAGACTCAGGGGAGACCTTATTGCTCTCTACAACTACCTGAAAGGAGGTTTTATTGGCAGTTCTTTTCTTTAGTGGCAGGTGGCGGTATTTTCTCTCAAGTAACAAACAACAGGACAAGAGAAAATGGCCTCAGGTTGCACTATGGGAGGTTTAGATTTGATATTAGGAAAAATTTCTTCACTGAAAGGGCTGTCAAGCATCAGAACAGGCTGCCCAGGGAAGTGGTTGAGTCACCATCCCTGGAGGTATCTAAAAGACATGTAAATGTGCTCAGGGACATGGTTTAGTGCTTTACTGGCAATGCTAGGTTAATGGTTCAACTCAATGATCTTAAAGGTCCTTTCCAATCTAAATGATTTTGTGGTTCTATGAAATGCCTCAGACATGCTGGTGTGCTGTCTCCCCACAATCCTTTTCCACACAAAACTTGTTGCTGAGCCTGGAAAGGGTTTTTTTCTGAATGAGCCATGAACAGTTACTCCAAAACAACTGGCTATTGGCCTTCCCTTCCCACTCCTCATGCAGCAGCTGTTGGTAGGATAGCTGCAAGTGTAGCCATAGAAATTGCTTTAAAAGCAGCTTGGTAGCTGCTTCAGCTTTTCAAGTCAGCTGGCAGCTGACTCGGGAAGCTGAAGCCAGCCGGCAGTGAGATGTCTAATACATATCCAGAAATTACTGTGTATTTGCAGTAATTACCATACTGACACACCACACTGTTTTGTCCGTATTCTGTGGTCAAATAGAATTGGTCAAAATGTTGCCATTTATCCAAAATGGAAATAAAAAAATAAGAGAAATAATGGGACTTTGGATGTTGATCCCATATGCCATAATTCTACTGGATTGCAAATATCTTCTATTACATAGTCTGTGAAGAAAAGGTGCCATGATGGGTAGGATCTTTCTGGAGAAAGGACCATGATGCCAGAATTATGTCTGTTTCATAAGGAGTAAGTACAGTAACAGTGCAGTAATGGTGATATGGTAGCTGGTTATGCGAATAAAAGTAGCATAAATAATTACTGTGTAATAGTTAACATTACTCAGGTCATTTGCAGGAAAAATCTCCATTTCCTTTTCAGCAAACCCTGTGTAATGCAGTGGGCTGCAGTGTTGTGTGTTATTTGAGCTTTTCAAGAGAGTTTTGAACTCACAACTATCAGGAAAGCTGGTGTGTTTGAACATGCTTAGGCTAGCATTGAATTTATAGGAATTTTTTTGGCATTGGTATCAGAACTCATATTGTGATCGATGGAAACAGCGTAGAGCCTTCATTTCCCAAGATTAATTTCCTCTAAGGTAAGAAAGCACCATAAGAACACCTAGTTTGATTTCCTCTATAATACAGTCTATTTAGCTTTACATGATTCACATATATTTTCTGCATGATGACTAGCTAATTTATGTCTTCAGGGGTAACAGTTGCATGCCACAGGCATAGAACAGAAAGAACAAGCTATAGTGCCAAGTATGTGTGAGGCCTCAGCAATGAGGGAGAGTTTATTAAACGGGACTTGCCTAATTGATCATAATTAGTGAAAGTGATACCTTCACCCATCTTTTAACTAATTTTTTTTCCAATTTGACCTTAGAAATTCTTTCCAATCTTAAATCTGCCAATCAATACGATTCTGTGCATGTGAACCAGAAATATAAACGTAGCACCTAGGAACATTTATCTCTGTCTGTTCAGATCTATTTTGCTTGGAGCCTTATTGTCAGTTATAGTCTGTAATGTTTGAAATAGAAAAAAAAAACCAAACACCCCCCCTCCCCCAAAAAAACCCAACCCAACCCAAAAACCAAAAACAACAAACCAAACCCACCCCAAACTCCAAAAACAGGCAAATGAACAAAAAATCCCAGTCTTCAAACCCTCAGGCATCTCCATCTGTCCAGTTGTTCATGAGAGGGAGAAAGAATTCTTCCTACACTGAAGTTGTATTAAATCACCCTTTTTTGGAAGTTGTGTGGTATCACTTTGAAACCTCCATCCAGCAGTGAGACCCTTACCTTCACTGATAATTTTTTAGTGTTTAATTATCCTGTCTGAAAGAAAATTGCATCTTGTTTCAAGGTTGAATTTGTCTAACTTCAACTTTCAGCTGTTCAATCTTGTTCAAGCTTTTGTCAACAAGATTGAAAGCCCTTTTTAGTTATCTTTTCCACCAGGTAATATATATATATGCCTATACAAACTGATAGAGTCATTCTATAACTTACCTGAAGTTCTGCTTCTAAACAGCACATCTCAGCTCTTGATTTTCCTACATCTCCCTGAGCTTCCTTTCTTCTATATGCTGCATGGTCAGAAACCAACACTGTCTTCTAGCAAGTGATGAGGAAAGAGGAAAAAATTATCTAAGAAAGAAGAAGAGAGGTTCAAAAGGAATTGCTTGATGATTGATCACTGTGTATTTGGAAGAGGCATTTCCTCTTGAAAAGCGAATCTCTGCTAAACATTCCCAGCATGCCCCCAAACAGGCTGTCAGCTCATTTCTGCAGTACTGATACTAAATGCCTGAAGAACAATATCCTGTCCTGGACCACACCTGACATAAAATAGCCAATCTCCAGTGAGGTCAGTTCCTGCCAGTGAAGCTGTTGCTCTTTCTATCATTTGAGGATATAGGCAGTGCTTTACAAAGAGGCATATGGATGTTAAGAAACACTGGCTAAAAGCCGTGATAAGCTGTAGCATCTTGTATAGTGCTCTGTGTCCGCAGTTCTCCTAACTTCAGTAGAAATATAAGGTTCACCAAACCTGGGCTGGGGAGTGGAGACACAACAAAATCATAGAAAACTCCAACCACTTAACAACTCCATATTAAACATACAGGAACAGCAAAAATTTCTCTAGCAATCTTCTGTCAAGAAGTCTAGTTTCTCACCATACACATCCAGTTATGAATATATTTATTGATATATTACTTAACTTTCACATTCTGAAAACATCAAGATAGACCTGCCAGTCTAGGACATCACTAGATTAGGACATTTTTCGTATACATTAGGAAAAATGTAATGCAGTCCCCATCCTAGCAAGCTTTTGGGACTGTAACACAAGCTGTAAATAGCTGACCAGATAAAAGCATTCAGTGTAGAAGGAATGAGGGATCCAAAGTAAGAAGGTGAGGACAGTTCTTCCCAAGGAGGAGCCATGATCATAATTCAGCATTTGCTGGTAGTGTAGTTTCTGTGTGTACCCTGTTGGGGGGTAATTTCTGCAGCAGCAATTTATTTTAAACATCTTTTTTTTTTTCTCTCAGGATGAAGCAAATGTTTTAAATTATAGCTATAGCATGGAAGAGAGAATATAACTGAAGCACAAATATGAGTCATGAAAATGTTCATGCCTTATTTTCAGGGTAATAACTAAACACCTGCTAAATTACATTTTAAAAAATTACCCAGCACTTCACAGTGGGTTTTATCCTTTCACTTGTTACTTTCTCTCTTAAGCCCCATTCTCAGTCCTTGATCTGCGTGGGAAGATTGCCTCATCCAGGCAGTACTCCCAAAATGCAGCAGACCTGCATCTACCAATGCTTTGCTCATGTAGGGCTGATTACAGGGCAAGGACTTTGGTTTGTGCAATGGGGACAGCACTTCTCAGGGCTTTTAGGCTGAGTTCTGCCATACTACTGGGTTCACGAACACAAAGAGAGAAGAGATCGTTACCCAGAAAAAAAACCATGAACTTTTTTTGAAAGCTTGTGCAACAGAAATAAGAAATTCAAAGTGATTCATCCACTCTGATGCTGTCTAATCTTTACTTTCCCACATGTTGCTGTTTCCTTTTGTTAGCAGCTTTAGTGTAGTAAACGCATCTCACTGAGGAGAATGCTGTAAATGGGCATTATCTCCCCTGAGATGCAGAGTATATATTCGGTTACTGAAACACTTGGGAGCATGGTGGAGGGCTCATGCTCAGTTGTCTGTTTTCCTTTTTATGTTTTCTTTAGTTGTTTTTCATTCTGGCATTGAGTGGGCACACAGGACTCGAACAATCTGTAATTGCATAGTGTCACAGTTGATGAGGTTACAAAGGAGTAAATATGTAATTGGTATTAGAGAGGATTTTTTTGACAATACTCACTCTACATCTAATAGAGTGCATCTGTGTCCTCTGTGGGCACTTTGCCTTAGATAATATAAAAGGAGAGCCACAGGGAAGAGAGAAGCAAATTTATATCTGCATAGTCTTCAGTGGAATCAGTTTCTGCAAATACACACTTGACATTTGAACTCTTTCATACCAGTACAGTTCCTATTGATGCCAGTGACATATTTGCCCTTGAACAGGAATAGGATTGAATTCTCACTGTTGATTCTCCTATGACAAGAGAGGTGGAAGTATCCCAGCATGATCTGATTGCCATAGTCAAAAGGAAGAGTTTTATTAGACCATCATGTCAGTAATTCTTGACCTGGGGTCATAACTGTGTCTCAGGGAGGCACAACAACTCTCCCTTTTTTTGGCTCACAAGGAGAGAACAACAATCTGATATATTTTTCTGTTGCAACATGGGTCATAGTGCAGAGCTGAATAAAACAGTTTCATCAGCCTGTCTCTGCTGGGTTGTTACCTGCTGTGTTTCCACTTCTGCTAGCCAAATTTTGGCACCTCGGTGATACAGAACAGACTGCTCTGGACAGTGCCTCCCATCTAAAGTCATGAAATCATATTGTATTTATACCACTCAGAGTTGAGAGAAATATCCTTTTAAAGGACCAAAAGCCAATTTTATTCTATTATGGCAATGTTGAAAGATTTGTTTAAAAGACTGTTGCGTACTGATGTTTGATATTCTTTGGCTGAAGCAGTCATTAGACACATTTTTAGTCATCCTTATTCAACAGTACCTAATAAAGATACATTCAAGTATCTTGTCCAAACTTACGGAGTGACATTACTTGAAAGTCCATCTTTTCCAGCTTTAAGGGCAAGTGTGGGAACAACAAGACTGACTTCCATGCAACCATGTCAGTTCACCTCAACCATTGCTTCACTTGGTCAACCTAAGGATGTGACACAGGCTGCTGGGAACATCGTCCCACCTCTCAGCCTTAATATTCGAAGTGTTGCAAGCATACTGATCTTCAGCAGCTACATACTTTCCCCAGCATTTTACAACGAAGTGGCAGGAGTCACCTGAGTACAGGGATATTATTCCCTGGCTCGTAGTACAGAAGCAAAGGAAAAAACACTTTTAAAAATACCTTTAGGAAAATAAGACAAAATGGCAAAAAGACAACAGTACACTTAGTTTGCCAAAACCTTGACAGAAGCAAAGATGTGCACTATTTTCTGGGGTCACTTGCTGAATTCCTGACGAAAATACAAATAATTTGCTTTCCTTTTCCTTGCCTTGCTCTCTGTCTTCCTCAAATCCTGATGCCTTTCAGCATCTGACAATAGCACCACCTATGCAATACAGCAGAAATGATCAGGAAATAAGGGGAGTGGTTAGATGATCTACTTTTTGATCAATCTGCTAAGAGCCATCTTCTGTATGAATGAGAGAAATCAGACACAGTATAAGGGAAATACAACAGAGCTTGCTTGTTTTCCCCACCTGCCCCTTTCCTCTAGCCACAAGAGTGGAAGCAATCCACTCCTAGGAATGGGTGACATAGGAGCAATCTCCATCCCCTGGGTTTGTTGTGGTGTGGAGGGATTATCCCTTCCCCCTGCATGAGGAGTTATTCGTAACTTCTTTTTGTCTGCCCTTAACTGTTTTCCCTGTCTTAAGGTTTTCTGTTTCTCATTTAAACAGCGTTGCTCTGGTTTTGGCAGCAAGGTGTGCAAGACACACGGGACAGGCCTGCCTTCATGTAAAACAGTCCTTTTCCCCTTGGCTTTAGTGTATTTTGTGGGATCTCTGCCTGACCCACACTATTCTCTCTCTACCTCCACTCCTCTTTTGGGCTGCAAACTCAAACATTCCTCTTGCTAATCTTTTCCCCGCTTGTCATGTAAAACCTCAAGATCCAGGTAACGAATGCCATCTCACCTCTTTCTCTTTACTCATATTTCTGTGAGGTGAATGAACCTGCTGACAATGGAAGGAAGAGATAAGAAATCCCCCACGGAAATATCACAGATACTTAAAATAATTTGGAGCAAAAATCCCTGCAGACTTACTGAAACTGCTCCCCCCACCCCCAACAGACAGAGGTTTATTTATCTGCTTTACTGCATTTTGCTTACGTCAAGAGCTGGATTGCTCCTGTACAGCCCCCTCACCAGGCAGATAATTACTACATATTCTTTTGTATTGCTGCCACCACCTCCACCATTGGGCGCTTTCTCAAACAATCGCCTGTGCAGCCTCGGAGCAATCCATCTCTCTGCAGACAGTAGGATAACAGTGCTTTGATATTAGGGGTCTCCCAGGAGCAGGTGAGAGTCTTGCCTCTTTTCTTGAAAATCAAATGAAGTAAATACTGTGCATTTCTCCTTCCTTTTCCAGATCATTAGCAAAGATGTTAAATAAAACTGGGCTAGCTCTCTGACAGCTCCAGCCTTTTCTTAATGGTATCTCGTCGGCCGTCACTTCCACACAGACACACTGACGTGATGTGGTGTCATTTATCATTACCTTTTGTTTACAGCCACTCAGCCAGTTGTCACTCTATGTGACAATGCCTGTATTCAAGCCAATATTAATTTATTTTTCAAGAAAGGCTTTCTGAGAGTAAATCTTATGCCTCACTAAGGATCCAGCTGTACAGCATTACTGGCAAGACCTTTTCCTTCACCATCACTCATTATATCTCTGATTAAACAAATCATAGCATAGCCTTACCTTTCTCTTCTTGTTATTCACAGCTCAGGGTTTCTTCCACATGCTTGTGCTTATCTTTTCAGTTGGTTATTCATAAAATTCTATTGCTATGCATTTAGGCAATAACCGTTTTTAGGCTTTCTTTGATTTCCTCCACCTGTCTCTAGCTCCTGAAGGTCAGTTTCTTTCTCAGCTCCCTGGACATGGAATTGCTAGACTCTGTTGGCTACAGGCAGCTGGAGAACTCAGCAATGGCAGGTCTAACTCCGATTTTTGCCCTAGAAGGATGTGCCCAATAAAAGTGACATCTGTATGTGTGAGGCAGGAGACAAACATCTTTTTGTAGTTCATAGTAGTCACACCAGTGGATCTTAGTTTTGAGCTTCTTCCTTTTCTACCCTTCTCTACTGCTTTGCTGCTCAGTGAAGGTAGAAGAGCCAGATGCAGGAACAGGGAATGCTGTGCCACATCTGGTTATCACTTCCTGCCCTGCACTGGTGTGGTAGAATGCAAGTGACAGCCTCTTTGCCACAGCCTGGACAGAGGCAGGATGTACTCAGCTGCTGGGCTTGCTTAGCTGTCTTCTGAACGATGGCAAGGATGGATAGCAAATACCTGCAGGGACCTGTTGGCCAGGATGCATATCAGAAGCACATTCAGCAAAACAGTTTACTATGCTGTGGACAAGTAAGGACTTTCCTTTCATTTTTTTCCCTACTGTTAATACATTCACTGCCAAAATAAATATTTCATTTCCCAGCATTAATGTAGCCCAAGTACCATATGTTGCATATGTATTCCCTCCCCTACTGTCCTCTCCCTGCTGTACCCCAACAACACCAAATATATAATTGCACAAAAAAGGGCTGGGGGATTAGGGACATATCTTAAACTAATCTTAATCTAATCTGTCTACACCTTCAAAATTACAACAGGAACCAGTGGCTGAGCCCAAAAGACAGAACTGGATGAACTAGTTCATGTAAAATTTCTGGTGAAACAGGAAGATTCCATGGTAATAAATATTTACTTCAAAACAAACTTTATCTCACTGAGATGTATTTATATTTTTCTAACTTCATAGAAAGTATGTTTCTTTTTAATACTGTCAGGGTGCTATACTTTATATTTTTTGAAAGTACAATTCAGCTAGAAATGACAAGAAAATTTATCTCAAATAAGAAATTCTTAACATCAAAAGGAAAATAAATTATTGTGGTCATGAAGCATTTTGTTTTACCTGATACAGTCATTTAGAAAATATTTTTTCTTTGTTTGCTGATAACTAACAAACCAGTTTGGAATGAAACAAAGTTATTTCAGACATATTTCCAGAGCTACTAGGGAGATAAAAATCCATTATCTGTAGAGAGAGCTCAGGGTAGACAGTCTAAGTCATGAATGTCACACTGAAAACATTTTAAGATCTTTAGATGGTAGATGCCATACACTTATACACACACATACATATATAGTATATATACATCTACACATGTGCGTTTATATCTGTATATATGAATGTGTGAGTGTATATCTGTAAAAAACAAGAACATTGTGCCATGGCAGTTTTGTCCTCAAGAATAGTAGCTCGATATAGCTTATGGAGAAGTATGCAGTCAGCATTATTATGGATATTATTTCCTTACAGCTTTGGACCCAGTCCAAGATATAAGCACATACTTATGTTGAGCATATCAGTAATTGCACTGAGCTTTGCTTGGGAATTTTCCTTAAGTCTTTCCCAGAAGCCTCCTGTGAATATATGGTGTGGGATTTTGTTACTAACCCTTTTAATAGTCCCCAGTATCTCTCATTTTCTTCTGTTTTGGAAACCACCACGATGTGACATGTGTGGCTGCAGCTTTAGGCTTATGTGCTGTTTGTGCTAAGTATGTGGATCCCACGCTTTTTTTAGTTCCCTCAAACAGGACCACTTCTAAGTGCAGCCAAAACAAGCAGGGTTGTAGTGTGTTGTGTAACAGTCATGGTCCAGATGCCTTGCAGAGAACATCTGCCACTGCTGCCAATGGTGTATTAGGTGTTGAGGTCAGTAGTTACTATTTGTGGTGAGAAAGACACAGCTCTTGGAGAAGATGTGCCTGCTGCCATTCCTGGCAATATCAGGATTGGTAAATTTAGTGTATCCAGCAAGAGATGCAACAAGGCCAGCACAACCTAGTGCTTTTCACTGGGGCACAGGTGCCACCTTGTTCTGTAGGTGACTGGAAAGCAAGGGAAAACAAGCAGATCAGCCTTTAGCCTCACAGAGCTACAGATCAGGTCCCCAGTGCACAGCTCCCCACTGATGGACAGAAATGCATTGTGGAGGCAGTGTAGCATAGCTTGTTTAATGCTGCATTATGTTAATGCATACCAGAGAGCCATTAACATGGGAAACTTAGATTTAAAACATAACAAACTGCACAATTCAATGTTTCATAGCATTGTGTATTCTGGAGTCAAATTTTTGATCAAGTTTGAGCCGAAAGCAAATTTTCTCAGCTATCTGTCCACAGATACATATATATTTGTTTTTAATGAAATTTGTTAATATTTACCAGGAACATAATGGCACTCTTATTGTTACCCAGGCAGTATGCTTTACCTATTAAATGTTACACAACCTTTCTAAAACCAAATTAAGCAAAACCATTAGCATTAATCCATTGAATGCAGGTGCTGTTTAAAAAAGGGTAGATGTTTTCAAACACTAGAGTGAATGGAAAAATTTTGCTGCCTTGACTGTCAGATTGCATTTCTTTCCTATTGAAGCTAAGTAGGTTAAATTAAGTGATTAATTAACTATGCGTCTGCACAATTAGGTGGGCATTTTTGTTCTGTTTAACTTAATGTATTTATTGCTAGCTTGGAAAGAATGGAACTATAATAAGACAAAGGGAAGAACATCTACCAGAATTAGACATTCCCAGTAACACTATTCTAGTATGGATCTTTCTATTGTTTCCACTGTAGCATTGTTAATTCCTTGGGTTTAAAATTTAAGCATGAAAACTTGCTCCACGTGAAATTTCTCAGAAGAAATTTTGCTAGGCTTTATTTACTGTTGTTTTCAAAATTGAACATCTGTAACAATCTGTAACAAAAGCGCCTTTGTTGCAGGTTTCCCGAGTTTCTTATTGTCATGAGCTGACTTGGCCCAGTCTGTCATTGAGATGCCATTTCAAAAACTAGCTCCTGAACTGCTACCTCCTGAACTGCTACCTCCTGAACTGCTACCTCCTGACCTGTTGTTTTTACTCACATGAAGGTAAATAAAGGCAGGTGATTCTCTGCAGCCAAGGAACTGCTCAGGTGCTCAAGCTGATCTGAGGCAGAAGCAGCAATCACAAGTTTGGTTTCCTCAATCCCCCTTCCAAAGAGCACATGGATGTCCCTCAATGTGCTGCTGATGTTCAGTGGAAGAAGGACGCCTATGGCTTCTCATGGGGTAAAATTGTTCCCTTCCACCCTTTGCACTGTGCCCCCATAACCACAGCCTTGTGCAGGCTTGTGCTGGATTTATCATTGAATTCCCCCCATGCAGCCAAAACAGAAGTGCTTTTCAGTGCTGCTGTTCGCCAAACCTCCTTTCCGAAATGGTTTTTACCTCAGTCCATGCCAGAATCCTGTTCACTGGCTGGTACAAATGCTGTAAATGGACTAATGTGGGCCCAGCAAGCGCTGGGCCTACTGCTTTGAGCTGTGCCTTTGAAAATAATGAGCTGAATTGTCAGAGTCCTCAGTCAGCAAGGCAAGAGAATGAGAACCCTGCTGCTCCCCTGCTCAGTTTGCAACTCCAGCTGCCAGCAGTGGCAACTATTCAACTGAAATTTTCTCCAGTGAGAAAGGTCTTTGGCAACATGGAAACGTTGGGATTTTTTTTTCCCTCCCCAACAACTTTTGTTTTTTTAGCATCAGCTTCCTTGTGTCCTTATACAAAAGTTCTTTTTCTTTTTCTTTTTCTTTTTTTTTTTTTTTAAGCTGACATTTTGATTCTGCTTTAATTAAACCACTTTGGAAGCAGTATGACTCTGTTTTGGAATGAGTTGCACTGGTACACGTTTTGTGTGGAGGCATCTCTATTTCAGAATGACTACATCCCTTCTGACAGTCCTCCCACAGCTAGCCCACCTTGCCTTGCTTCAGGCCTCCGTCAGTCTGGATTGTTGTTTTTACCTGTATGAACCCTACTGCTTTACAAGCATCCTGACCAGATGTCACAGGGCAGTTTTCATGCTGAGTGGCAAGTAAGTTCCCTCCTTTGCTTTTCTGCTTGCCTGACACATCTCTTGCTCCTTTCCTCCTCTTCCACTCAGTTACTAACCCACTGGGGATGCTATGCCCCAGGATTTTTTTCTCTCCCTGGAGAAAGTCTGGTCCTCCCTGAATTAGGGCTCTGCAGTGACCTATCAGGATCTGGGTCAGAGCATGTGGTTGGCAAATCCTTGTGGGGACTAGGGACAGCACCGTATTACACCCGAGGCATAGGGATGGCATTAATGAAATACAAAGATGCTCTCTTACTGCTCCCTCTACCTAAAGTAAATGCACCTGATTTTAAAAAGTTTTAAGCAGGTATAAATTGCTACTTTTCTTTTTTTCTGCTGTTTCTCTTCAAACCCACACCAGTCCTGCCCTGCTCAGATAGTGCTCCTACAGCTTTATCCTTGTAACAGCTTGGTTTTGTTCAGTGTTTGATTTTGCAATAATTGGCCAAATGCCCCACCTTTTCCACATGTCCATGTGCTTTAACTTCCTCTGTCTTGCTTGTTTAACCACTCTTGTCCTTTCATCCTCTCTCCCCTCTCCACAGAGCACAGCAGACATTATCAGTATTTCACACAGCATGTTTACCAGGGTAGAAAAACCCTGATTTAAAAAGATGAAAAGTAAGCTTTCTCTTAGTTTTTTAAACTAGATTCATAGTAGATGAAGTAAATTGCCAAATTTAACTATGACAACATTACAAAAATCCGTGGAGATGATAAGGCAGAAATTCCCAGACATCACCTCTTGCAACTCCACTTCCAAGCCCATGAGCTCATCCCCACCAGCACTTCCTGCTTAGGGTGCATGCCTCAGTCTGGAAAGCACCATTATAAGGAATTCTGGGCTATTTTTAGTTAGATTCTTGGATTTTTTAACAATTCAGATTCAAATCTCGTATTATAAAGTCTAGTTGGAAGTGAATTTTTATGATTGAAAAATATATGGAACAGGATCTAAACAAAGAGAATTACTGCTCAGTTTCAGTGCCTGGATTATGGAAAAATACACAGCTTCCTCATGGGGATGTGTTCATTCATTCAGTGTTTCCCTCCTATCTCAGCAAGTTCTTTCTGAGCACTAGACTGGTACATCAACATTGTTTTGTTTTCCAGGTCTTATAGAGCCTTTTAAAGCAATTATCCATCTCTATTTTGCAGCCCAACATTTCAAGAAAGCATCTACTTCCAGAAAAGAAAGCCACGAAATAAGTGCAAATTAACTATTATAATTACAAATATTTTTACCCTGTGCTGTTGGTTAGTGGATTGAAAATTAAGCCCATTTGGATGAATTAAATGAAATGCAAGAGAAAGACTATTCAGAAGTGATTAGCTGGTCTCTGTGTCCTGGAAGTCTTGTAGTGTACTACTAGAAAATACATAGCAACTACAAAACCAAATGGCAGAATGCTGGATCACAGGATACCTTCCTAAATCACTGCACAGTTACTCTGAAAAAAATGAACACCACAATAAACATGAATATGTTCTTAAGCTGGCATTAAAAATCTCACTGAATATGTTTTATAAAAATCTTCTATCAATCAAATACATTTTCTTAGGGATGGGTTCAAGCTGGATCAGAAGATGGCAGGCAGACTCAGGTAATTTGTGATCCCTCTCTAACAAGAGAGAGAGAAAAGAGGCAGTTTGATTCCAGGAAAAGCAGCCCAGCAAACGTTTCTCCTTTGAGTAAGCAGAGAGAGGAGGGAAACTGATCATTGCCTGGTCTGCTCTGCTGCAGGGCAGCTACAAGCTGTTGCCTGTTGAGGGCAGACAGTGAAATTACAACCTAGAGTAGCCTAGTGATCTTGCTTACTGCCATAACAGCTATGTTTAGTGGTGGGTATTTTCAGAATCGGGATTTTGTGCTGTAATCCACGTCACACAGCACCTGACTGGCAGATGTCTGGATACACAGCAAGGCTTGGAGGAACTGGTAGCTTGGAAGTGCTGGAGATTTTTTGGACGTGACTATTTTGATCCTATTGTCTTTATTCCAAAAGTGAATTTCTAACTACACCCACAGCTCTCAGTCAGCAAAATCCAGAACTCACATAAAAACAGTCTAATTTTTAAAGTTGTCAGAATGGCAAGATCTTGAAAATTCTGCCAGCTCATTAATATGTAATAATCCCATGGCAACTTGCTGAAATCATTTAGCAGATAAGATCTCATTTTGCTGATAACTAAATGGATTTTAGAACATTCAAGGTGGGTTTTTTAAAATAGCTTGTTTTCATTTATGATTGCTTGTAACTGTTTATATCCATTAAATAACTAAAAAAGCATGTCCACAGTCTGTCCCTGGCTGAATTCCTCTGAACAGTTCACTCATTCAGAGCAGTATTGGCTCAGGTTGTTGGTTCAGTGATCAGCATGATTTCTGAATCAATGTAACACAGGAGAGGGTTTACATTACTGCTGCCACAAAATGTAATCAACTGCCTAGCATATTTGTCTGAAGAATTATTAAAGAGTAGAATGCAAAGTGGCAAGAAATAGAAGTATAATTCTGGTAAAATCATCAAAGGATGTAATAACCAAGTTAGAAAATGCAGTGACAGATCTAATTAACGAACTAAATTACAATTCAGTCCAAAAATAATTGTCATTAGAAGTAAAATCACATTTCTGTCTGAAGCATCTCAGCATGTTTGCCATAGTGATTGGTAAAACTAGAAATAAACCCACTCTCATTATATTTTTAATGCAATTATTACACACAAAAATCAGTCATGAAATCGAATATGCCAGTTTAGCAATCCATTCTCAGCTAAGAGCCTTCCCTCTGACATTGCAATGTAGAGGGTCAGGCTGGGGCTACTGGCTTACAACACTCTCCTTTTGTGCTCATGGAGTCAACATTATTTTTGGACTGACTCTTTCCTACCAAAGACCTGAATTAAAAGAGCAGACCATTTAATTTTAATATGGACCTAATTGCACATCTGAATCAGTTGGAAGATGTCTGACAAAAGGAAAATACTAATAGGACATGTGCCAACTGCATTTTAAGTTGGGCTGCTTTTAATATAAGCTGAAGAGCTTTTGTATTAAGCTCTAACAATGGGTAATACAGCCGGCAAGCTGATTACTTAAGCAACTTCTGGATATATTCAGACAGCAAATTTGAATTCTAAGTATTTTGCATACTGTTTCCACCTATATAATTGTCTGCTGGCCCTTATCATTATTTATTATGCAAAACTGATCTTTTTTTTGAAGCGTGAAGAATGAAGTAATTTAGTATGCAAACAGTTAAAACTCTCATGTGGGTTCCGATTTCGTATGTGTTGATAAATTCACTTACGATGACTGACAGTGTGAGATTTTTTTGGGTCATATCGGTCACTCTTTCCATGACACTGATGAAAATGATAAACTAAATGCCAGAAGTGTCCCTGGCGCATCATAGGATGAAATGTGTAAAATGTCAGTGTCTAGCTGGTGTCTATTAATAACTAAATATGATTGTGTGCAATAAGCAGAGATTTTCATGTTGATTGAAGTATGATTTCTTTTGATCTTCCAGATGTTGCTGCTTAGAAATTCATATTGCTCTTTCGCTGCTAAATGCATAATGACCTTTTAAAACCTTTTAACTGTTAAAAACCCTTTTATTTTCAACACCTTCCATGTTTTTTTATGTCGATTTGGAGTTCCTCTCCTTTTCCATCTTCACCTTCCCTTTTTTTTCTCTGGTCTCCTCTTCCTCTCCCTTTTTTCTACTTTCCTTTTCCTCTAATACATTTCCCTAGCAAAGTTCCTGGCAATGCTCTGAATCCTGTGCTCGGAGGGACAGACACCATAAGACAGCTGGACCAGGTCACCACTTGTGTCATCGTTACTCCCTTAAAGTCTTGGGAAGTTATCCAGCATTGCTGGGAAATATCATCTGAGCAAACATTATGTGTGAATATCCAGGTCACCTCACTTCTGAGGTAGAAAAGCAACAAAGGCAGGTGTCAGAAATAAAGAATCGTGTAGCTGATGTTGATAGCAGAGTGATCTGCTCTGAAGAAAGGAATCGCGGAGCATTGTAAGTTTCCTGCATGAATAATGCATTTTTGTCGCTCATTTTTGGGCTTAGTCACACCCTGCCTTCCACATTTGGCCCCTTTATAGTTGCACCTGTGCATGAATGGTGACTGCCTGAGAGCCTGCAAGAATAAAACAAGTCCTGGAGTAAAGGCAGCAGCAGCGTAAGCTTCTCTTCATTATTCAGCTTTTGTGCCAGTCCTTCGTTAGTGGAAAGCTGTCTCTGGCCTGTGTGACTCAGCTCTGTTAATGCAGGGAAATGTTTCTGCACCACAAAGGTGTTTTAAGCTCTTAACTTTTTCGGTTAGTAGTCACTGTACAAAGATGGCAAAGAAGGGTGTCTCTACTGGCACTTTTGGCAATATGACACTTCAAGACCTCTGAACAGGTTTCACAGTGCTTGTTTCTTCCTCATCATTGCACTGTCCCAGCATCATTCACACTGAACAGGGACTTGGGAGACCACCTAGTCCAAACTCCCACTTCAAGCGGGGCCAGCACTGGCTTGAGACCTATTTTGTCCAACTGGTTTAAAGTATTTTGGATGGGTGTAGAAGGAGAACTGAATCTGGCATATTAAGGGCTAAATCCTCTTTACAGCCTCATTCTGAGCAAATGCAGTGTCTTCAAGCAGTACACCTGTAAATTAGCATGAAAACAAATCTGCTTGGAACAGCTTGACCAATTCACCGTAAAAAACTTGTCCCATCTGGCTGCTTCCAAACCATCCTTTAGGTCCACTGTCATCTAGCCTAGGAATTGGTACAGGGCTTTTCTGCCTAGATGCTTGCAAATGATGGGAAGTTGTCAAGGGAAAGGCTGAAGCACAGGGCCGTCTTCAGGTGTTTTGCAGCCTCTGAAATGAGAACATGGCTCATAGATCTGATTTAGCTATTGCTTTATAGTAGGAAAATGTACCACTTCTGCACAGACAGTATGTAGATGGTAAAGGCAATAAAGACAATAAAGCAAAGTAAAGCTTCTAGCAAAACAAACCCCATCTCTCAAAGGTTTTTACCTTTACACTTAGATCTGTTCAACATAAATTATTCTGGTTGTAATTACAGACTCTGTGGCAAACATGCCACACATAGCCACACTCAAGAAGATCCTAAGCTTTTAGAGGACCAGAACAAGTCTACCATAGCACAGATGAAGAGTTGTTCCAGTGGTTGCTGTACCAGATTATGCCAGGTTTTTTGTGTTTGCAGGTGAAAAATCCTGTCCATTGTATGGCATCTTTGCAACGTCTTTGTTAAAATGTCTGCATCTTCCCTGTGTATCTGTTTGCCACTAATGCAGCAGTGACAGTCCTGGAGCCTTTCGGCTCTCAGCTACCTCTGGTTCCTGTGCAGTGTACTGTGTCATTCATTATATATGCTGGTCCCATCTGGTCTGACAAGCCTACTCCATCCTCAGAAGTGATTACAAATAATAATGATGACAAAACCCAAAGAATTTTTTGCTTTATTTTGAAAATGATTATTTTGTGTTGCATGAGGGTGTTTCCCGCCTATCTCCAGTGTCACCTGGCAACCATTTGCTAGCCTCCTGCCATCAGATCCATATCATCAAGGGCATCTGGAAGCTCATTTGGAATGGGAGCTGCTCCTTTTCACCATCTCTTCTGGCCTTCTACAGGCAGAGGTGAGGCTACTGTGCATGCGATGGATTCATGACCATTACTCTGATAGAGGTTATTTCAACATATTATAGCAGTTTCATTTGTGTGCTGCCAAAATATTAAAAGAAAAGCTGATGCTGATGCAGTATCAGCCACCAATGCTGCATAATTAAGCATGCATTATTTGCAGCTGATGTTTGTCTGTTTGATAGAATGAAAGATAGTTAAGAGAACACAGTGAGAAGATATCTGAAGGGTGTCTATAACGATGCTGGGGAGGGACTCTTCATTAGGGACTGTAGTGATAGAACAAGGGGTAACGGATTAAAATTTAAACAGGGAAGTTTAGATTTGGTATAAGGAAGAAATTCTTTACTGTTAGGGTGGTGAGGTACTGGCATGGGTTGCCCAAGGAAGTTGTGAATGCTCCATCCCTGGCAGTGTTCAAGGCCAGGCTGGACAAAGCCTTGGGTGACATGTTTTAGTGTGAGGTGTCCATGCCCATGGCAGGGGGGTTGGAACTTCATGATCTTAAGGTCCTTTCCAACCCTAACTATTCTATGATTCTATATCACTGTACAATATAACAGTCGACCAAAGCAAGAGAAACAGTGAAAGCAATATCTCTGAGTAGGACTGTTCACCCTCTGTGTTGTTTACTCCTTTGTTTCTTGAATGGGTCACTTAATAATAAAAATTAGGTATTTGTATATG
Organism: Melopsittacus undulatus; assembly: GCF_012275295.1. Classification (NCBI taxonomy): domain Eukaryota; kingdom Metazoa; phylum Chordata; class Aves; order Psittaciformes; family Psittaculidae; genus Melopsittacus; species Melopsittacus undulatus. The sequence continues at coordinate 106,620,197 of NC_047527.1, forward strand.
TACATACATACACATGTATATGTATGTGGATTAAGTGACAAAGTGACAGAGAATGGATGCAGCACGTTAGGATTTTAATATATCTGTTTAAAAGATACACTCAGATTTTGAAAGAATGAAAGCTTTTGCCACATAGGGGTAGGATGGACATACCCCAATTTTCTCATCAAGCATCCTTTCCTTTTGTTTACACTGAAATGCCCTGTGGCTGTTCCTGTCAGATCACATTCCCCATTCTCCTCACCCCGAATATACCATCTCTGAATTGGCTGAGGTAAGTCCAGAGGACATTAAACACTGTTTTGGCCACTGGGCTTTGCTACAGGAATGAAAGTGGATGAATGGCCTGTGCCAGGCCATACCTTGTTAAAAGCATCTTCTTTTGATGGCTCACCTAGGTTCTAAGCCTCTTTCCTGGCTGTGCTGCTTCAGATATAAAACACTTTTCTGTGGTGGTCTCTTTGCTTTAAGGGTCTGTTCCTTTAATCAAAATCAGTAAGGACAGCAGAGGGAACATGGTTAAGGATGTATGTACTTGAAACATCCAAAGCTCTGAATATATCACCAACACGGGCCAGAATGGCCTGAGGAACATCTGTACTTCAGCTTTGCTCAACAAAGACAAATATGTCTCACTCAGCGCTTTGTTCTTAGATAAGTTTCCATATCGGTAGAAATAATTTAATGTATCTTGGTAATTCTGTTGTAATTCTGTTAATGCAGGCTCACCAGTCCCCCCACTTCAGATTCAATAGTAATTGGGTTGATATTACCTGCAGGTATCTTTGTAAGAAGATGCTGTTAATGTCACTACTCCAGAAGCTTTATCAATACATTAATTGGTGCTAGAAAGCTGACAGCCTACCCTTAAGAGTGTTTGGCTTTGAGCAACCTGAAACTTAAATTATCATTTGAAATTATTTTTGTTTGGAAGGTAATGCACTACACGGGGACAGTAAGAAGCAGCATCCTTGGATGGTACCAGGGTTTGATGAATGGATACCTAATGCAATCACTGTTTTTATTTGTTCCTGTAGCGAAGGCACACCCAGAGGCTTTGGTGAAGATTAGGGCCTCTCTGCTCAGTACCGTGTTCAAACAGCTTGCAATCAAATGTGGATTCATATATAAGAAAATGAAACCAGCCATTCTCTTTCAGAAAAATTGAATTCCTTTCCCAACAGGTCGATAACACAAGCTCAGGCAGTGGTGGTTGAAAATGATAGCTGCCACGGTGTGCAGTGGAGCTTCCTTAGGAAGGTTCCATATCTCCATAAGACCCCAGCCAGATGAACCTCTGCAGCAGCACAGAGCTTTTGGGAAAAATTGTCCACCAGGATAGAAAGTCGCCCCTCTGTCCTCCTTCCTCCAGGGTTGCCTTTGCAGACAGGCAAAGTTGGTGGTTCCCTGCACTATCAAGGACTGGCAGACTGCCTTGCTCGGACAAGGTACACGACGTAGTACTACCCCAATTCCCAGTGTGGCTAGCCTCTATCTGCACAGCTGATGGCAGACACTGTAGGAGATAACAATTACTACTCTGGGGTCAGCTCCCACCTCTCCCCTTCCTCAGCAACAACTAGAGAAGCAGGTCCAGTTCTTCTTCCCAGGCCTGCCCCTGCCTTCTTTCACCTGATCCAGCATCTCTCATTCCTCTCACAAAACATTCAGGCAGATAGTCTGGTAGCCCAGAGAGAACCTAGAAAAGCACTCTTGCCCCACACTGGTGTCTCCCAGCTTTCCCTAAACTCTTCTTCTAAATCTTCTCTTTCTAGAATTAATTTCACCCATAGTAAGCATCAGCCTTGAGCTGCTGTTGTGCTTTTAACAAACACAACTCTCCGGTGAGAGCTGATCCTGAAATGCACTTTTCTGCCTGGATTTTGCAGAGCACTGAGGGCTGGTCTGCCTGGCACTGCACAGAAAGACCTAATGGGTTACCACGAAGGTGTAATGAGGACTACTGCCAGTGGCTTAAACCAATTGGTTTAATTTGCCTGCATGGCTGAAATTTTATGTGCCTTGGAAGAAGGAAAAAGAGATGGATACAGCTACCTAAACCTCTTTGCCAGACAATGCAAAGGCATAAGCAACTATAAAGTCTTGCAGAGGTTGCTCCTGTCATTCTTACTTGTGAGGTGTAAGGAATGTAGACAGGAACCACTGGAAATGTTAGTTCTTTTCACGCCTTTGGAATCCGTTTCATCACCCTTTTCTGAAGGCAGGAACCTAGTACTGGATGTGCGATTTCTTATGTTTTAAACTATTTGCAGTAGTTAGAGGACTGATTTAGGATTGGGAATATCTAACTCTCACCTTTTCTCTAATGGAAGTAGAAATGTTCTCCCATTTCCCAGATTTCCAGAGTGCTCTGATCAGCAAAGCATCCTGTATCCTGGACGAAAGCAGTTTCCAGCTCTTCTTTTCAAGCCAAGCCACGGTACAGCCAGGCTGTCAAGAGCCACAGGGAAGAGACAGCAAGCAGGAGGGAACTGAGCAGCAGCCAGCAGCCAGCAGCCAGGCACTCACTGAGCGTGCAAAAGCAGTGCTGCATTTTGCCATGGCTTTCTTCTGGTTTTCATCCTGCGATGCTAAACTGTAACACTGAAGGTGCCTCAGCATGCTGCAGCCTTAACAGCAGTACAGAAATGACTGTTCCACCTTGGTGGTATCAAAAGAAGTCTTTACTCATCTGGAAACTGAGGCAGGGTGTAGGTGCCTGTTTGCCTAGACTTGGGTTGCTTTAGGAATGGCAGCTCCAACCACACCACCTGCACCAGCAACTGCAGCAAAGAGCCTGGGCAAGATTCAGGCTAAACCTGCGTGTATTAAGTTGTCAGTGTTCAAATACATGACTGTTGAAAAGGAGCATTTTTGATGAACTGGACTAATGTCTTATTTTTTTAAGCCTCAGTGTAGTCTCTGTTCATATTATGCACACCATTCTCCAGTGTTCCACTTCCTAGATTGTGTGAGGATAGATTCTCGGAAATTAATAACTTAGAGCTCTGTGTCTCAGTGAATTGTTTACTTCCTTACATCATTAATACTATCCTTGTAGGGAGAGGGAGTGTTGAAAATAATAAACACCCTTTCCTTCATTAATATTCTGGAGACTATGGGAGCAAAGACAAGACATGACTGCTAGCTACCGTAAGGCCTTGAAATACACAGCTTCCAGCTGGTTCTTCAGTCCATGCTCAGGTCTTTTCTTGCCAGCATAATAAAAAAGTATAATTACACAAACCCAAGTTTGAATCTTTTCTGGTATACTGACACTTCTGCTGTCTGTCTCTTTCCCTGTATATGTGTTGTATATACACCACTTAGAAAACATGCTGGGCATGGGTATTACTAATGCCTCTGGCTTTGAAATCACCCCTCACTGGTGGTTGGTGGGGCTAATGGTTCAGTAGATGGCACTATTTCCTCTTGATTTAGGACCAAGCCCGAGTCCCAGCAAGATGCTTGGGGATCAGCAAGACCGAAGTGCTCCATTATCAGGGCTAGTTGCTTCTGTGCAAGCTGTGAAACTGCGTTTTTGGCCTCGGGTGGGAGGAGGACTGACCCTGGCATCCTAGTTAAAATTCGTTTGTGTAATTTCATTCTGATTCTATGATTCCCCTTTGCACATTCAACTGGGTATTGTATTGGGTTTACTTTCCAGCCTAAAAACTGCTGTCTGGTTCGCAATATGTTGCATTAACTCTCTTAAACCAGTTATTACTATCCATCGCAGAGATGGCTGCATATCTATAGTGGAAAAGAAATGTGTCCCTATACATTCCTCCCCTTATAATGTTGAATCTTAATTAACAGCCACTTATAAAGTACTTTGACATCCCCAGAGGGGAAAAAAAAATGAATGCATGGAAGTGCAAAGTATTGTTAATTGTTATTTTAGCACTTAAAAAGCATGAACACAACCCTGAAAGCTAGCCAGAAAAATGCACTAATTCCAAATTCTGCATGAGAAAACTCAAGGCCACAAGGGAATTCGAAAGTTTCCTAATTAGGCAGAACTCACAAGGCAGACAAAAACTGGAAGACAAAGGTTAAACAAAAGAGGCAAGAATATATTTCACAGGAGTCCAACAGACAAGTAGAGAAATGCAGTGACAGATACTTGGTCTAGACCACAGAGCAGGTGCAGATCCACTCGGGGAGATGCCCACACATTAGCACATGATGTACTTTAATGGTAAATGCACTGGGCAAAGCCATGCCTGAGGTGGCTCAGGCAGCTTCCTCGGGGTGACAACAAGGATTCGCTTGGCCCCTTTTGTTTAGCTGATATCATAAGAGCAGAGAGGGGGAATTAGACTGACATTGATAACAGCCTGCCATACAGTCAGGGGAGACAGTGATCATTTGTGTGCTGCTGGGTCTGCCCGATTTGGTCTTTGGATCTTGTGTTTTTTTCCCCTGTGTGTTATTATTCCTACTATTTTTAGAAAATCCTGGAGAGAAAGAGCAAGTGGTTAAAAACACTAACTTGGACTAAAAAATGAGCAACAGCCTTGGGGCTGGATTTACAAGGATGGCTCAGGATACTAACAGCCATTTTATGTTACAAGTCCAAACGTAAATTTTCTAAGTCTCTCGTCTCCCCTTACAGGACACATTTAATACTCTAATTTCTGGAGTTTCCACTGGTAAAGTTTGCCAGGTGCTATGGCACTTGACTTGCACATAGACCTTCACTTGCAACTTGGTGACTTGACATCAAATCAGTTTCAATGATGAATTTTGTCCCTTTCCCAGAGGAGGGGCTCCTGCAGCCATACCGGAAGCCTGCTTTCCCTTCACCTCCCTGCATCTTCGCACAAAATGCAGCCAAACAACTCCTCCCCACTACACACCCTTTTACCACTTCTTCCAACAGTCCTTAGATCAAATCTCTGCTCTGTCCTTTTAGGGACAGAAACTCACAGCCAGATCTACTCTCTTTCTGGAGATTTTTTACCATTGGGGTAAATGTGCAAGGTAGAATGTAGCTGTCTCAGTCAATCCCATCAGTTATTTTCTATTTCACAGAAGCCTTTGATTTCAGTATTTACAGACTAAGGGAACTAAGCCCTGCTTTACCGCCAGCGCAGGTAAGGATCCAATGCCCAAAAGCTGCAGAATCAACTCTTTACAGCTTCTTGTTCCCTGAGACTTAATGAATATTTATGTCTTTATTGCAGCATGGAATAGCTCAGGTCCCATGAGCACAGCAAGCAGGGGAACGTTTGATTTGTGAGCCTGAGTTAGGGAGCAGCAGTAGCTGAAATTCAGGTGCCATGGGGATTTCTGCAAAGGAGGGAGAGGCCTGGTGTCTATGTAATTTAGGTATCTGAGGAGGTCTGTAGGACAGCTCTTTTGGAATTTAGCACATAGGGCAGCAGTTAGACACTTCCAGCACTGCAGTGAATATAGTTCCAGAGGCTCCAGCAATATGCAATCCACACTCACATATTTTGGTTATTCAAAGATATTTTTACCTTTCCTGAAAATTGAGCACAAAGGGCCTAATTCTTGATGTTGCCTGATATAACTCTTGATAAGTATCACTGAAGCTGATCAGCAAAACAGCATTTCACATTTGCCTCTTTGAGAATGGGATTTATTCCTTACATAACCAGATAATCGTGTTGACATTGGACTAATTCATATGCCTGCAGAAGAAAATATCTCTCTTGTTTTAATGTTGCTGTAACATTTCCTCCTTGGACATCTCCTGTGTATCTAAAGGCTCCACAATTTACACAGAAAATAGAGAGCTTCTCTTTCCTTGCTAGTCTGTGGCTGACTTTACCTGTGCTCAGAATGCAATAGTCAGTGTTCATTTTCTTGCTGTAAGATATGCAAGTAAGTCTAGCACCCTTTACAGAATACTACAAATACTGTATGAAAGGGTTCAACATCTCCCTTTTGGGCTGGATCTTTGCTTAATGCATAATGGTTCTTAATATTAAACATTTTCAGGAATATGTTAAGACCAGAGTATATTGTCCTTTGTGAGCCTCCAGTGAGTGACAACCTGGATACTTCTTAGGATAAGGTTTTGAGAGACAGCTCAGCCTTACAGCTTACAGTCTAAAATATGTAATGTCCTCACTACAGGTCCTATGGTCTAAGTGTTTCCCTTACTTTCACTCAGCTCTTTGGACCTTTTAGCATCTAGTCCCTATCATTAAAGGGGAAAAAAATTCATGTGAGAAAAAAAGGAAGATGTGGAGAAAAAAAGAAAGTTTAGATCATTGAGCTGATTTGCTTCACTGTATTCCTAGCTGAGCCAATATAAGTGACACACTGGGGCAGTGCTGCCAATAGCAGGGGGATGCCCAGGGATGAGGGCTGCCCCCCAGAGCAGTGAGCTGGGAGCTTGCCTCATCTGCCTGTGAAACATCAGCCTTAGAGGTAAGTAGATATCATTCCTCCTCTGTGGTCCAGAGGATGCAACAGAGGATGAACAAACTAGACTCAAATACCTTAATTATAGAATGCTACCACTGTACGTACCATAAAGCAATCTAGGATGGGAGAGAGAGAGGAGCTAGGAACTGATGCTAGCTGTGGCACAAGAAAACGGACTGTTTTCCTTCTGTGTTTGGGCCTAATTATTGTACTGAGTCTGTCTTTACTGGTGTCTTGGAGCCTTAGGGCTCTGTGCTGAAAGAAGGATAAGTGCCAGTAGCAAAAGAACAAGGCGCTCAGTACCAGAACAACAAAAACATCTTCATGAAAGCAGTGACCTGCAGGACTCTAATTAGCTCTGGTAGCAGCAGGACCCAGCTGTGATGCTGAACATAGATCTGAAGCTTGAAGAGACTCTGGCCAGCCACAAGCAGGCTCTGTAACTGTGCCAGAAGAGAAAGGAACAGAGGAAACTTCTGCCACGGTAACATGAAAGAGTGCTCAAAAGGTGTCTTGGGCTCTTGTGCCAGCTGGCTGAGTGGCTGCAGAGCCTAGGTACAGAGACTAATTTCTGGGAAATGTAAAGACATCTATGTTTAATATTAAAGCTTGTGACTCATTTTCTCTACTTGCTACCCCAGCTGCACAACCAAACACAGAGGCTTCAGTCTTCTTTCCTATGACCTTCAATCATCTCTTGGAAAGTCATGTCATTAGAATGAAATCTGGAGAGTTAATCTCAGAGACTTCACTAACTGAGACGAAGAAACATCCATGCTGCATTGGCCCATCTTTCCTTGAAGGTGAGGTGGATCACCCAAAAGGCTGATTTTTCCATCATTCTGACCTTACAGTACAGTCTCTGTATTTTCTCAAATGCAAGAAGCCAATAACATTACCCTTGTAATGGGTATTCTGGGTCTCTTCATCAGATTCTTCTAGGCAATTCCAGATCTGTTTTTTACTGGACTTCTAGTTTTGAATTGCATGGCAGGTTACCTATTTCTTTGCTTTTGCACATTTCTGTTGCTTGACAAAGAAACCAATCCTAATCCCTTGAAGTTGCCCATGATTCTGCCATTAATCCCTAAAAAAAAAAAAAAGAAAGAAAAGGGTACAAAATGTACAGAGTATCCCAGAACCAAGAGAAACGAGTTACCATGAAGAACATCAGTGCCGTATGCTGTTGTTTACCCATGCACTCCAAATGCGTTAATAGGTTACAAAATGGAGATGAATTTAGGTTAGACAGACAGCTTTGTCACTTTGCAGATGACAGGCCTTTAGACTCACAAGATAAATAAACAATTCAAGCATGGCTTTACCACTCAACATACTTCTCCTTATGCTCTTACAAAAGCTTGGGCAAATGTGTATTAATGTAAAAGGCCCTTTCCTTCCTGTGATTATTTATGTAATCAGTAGGAAAAAATTCATGATGAACTAGACTCTGCGGGTCAGCCTCTGATCACTCTAATTTGAATGCTGGATGAAGAAAAAATGTCACAGGCAGCCAATATCCTGAAAAAGAGAAGATCTGCAGGGCCACTGACAGGGGACTGGCAGTGAGTTGTCACGCTAGATTGTGCTGGTTATTTGCTGCGTTTCTCTCTGTGTATCATCTGGTCTTTTGCCCCTGAATTACTAGCTTAGGCTCCCCTGCATGCAAGACAGATGCCTAATTTGTGAATACCAACAGGAGTCATGTACAAAATAGATGCTGAACTGCTCAGACCTGTTAAAACTAAAAAACTTCTGAGCATGTCTGAAAATACATTAGTTGCCTCAGGAACACGGGTGCTTGAGGCTGTGATGCTGTCAGATTTTTAGGTGCCACCAGGTTTCATGAAGGAATGGTTTTGGGGGTACCACCTTTTTAGGTCATAAGCTTTAAAAAGATTTCGTTGTGGTGTGGGCCCATAAGTTCTTGTTATTTCTGTGCAATTCACAGGGAATAACCTTCACTTTGCAGCTCCAGTTTTGATGGCTTCCCAGTCAGGGTTTCAGGGATACGTGTTTGAGCTCCTTCTGCTCCTGAGTGTTGCATGGGGAGTTGAGATTACAGACTTAAGGATGGACATTCCTTTATGTGGCAGGGTGCTCAGGTGCAAGGCTGCATCAGTGCTTTCAATGACAGAAAGCACAAATGCATTACCATTTGGTTAGCACAAAAGTAAATGATTCCAAAGTGGCCACAGCAGCTTATATACTCATTATTTGTCCAGTAATAATATACAAACCCACCTTCATGTTATTCTGCCATAGAATCATAGAGTCACAAAATGTTTTGTGGTGGAAAAGACCTTTAAAGGTCATCTTTTTCAATCCCCCTGCAGTGAACAGGGACATTTTCAACTAGATCTGGTTGTTCAAAGAGCTGTCCAGCCTCTAATGTTTCCAGATATTGGGCATCTACCACCTCTCTGGGCAGCCTGTGCCAGTGCTTCTCTACTCTCATAATAAAAAAATTCTGTCATTGTATCTAATCTGGGCCTCCCCTCTTTTAGTTTAAAACCATTATAGCTTGTCCTACCACAACAGGCCCTGCTAAAATGTCTGTCCTCATCTTTCTTATAAGCCCCCTTTAAGTACTGAAAGGCTGCAATAAGGTCTCCTTGAAGCCTTCTCATCTCCAGCCTGAGCAACCCCAGCTCTCTCAGTCTTCACTTGTAGGATAAGTGTTTCATTCCTCTGATCATTTTTTGTGGCTCTGCTCTCAGTTCCTCTGCAAGAGATACACATCTTTCTTGTACTCAGGACTCAAGAGCTGAATGCAATTCTCCAGGTGGGGTCTCATGAGAATGGAGTAGAGGGGGAGAATTAACCCCTTCAACCTGCCTGCCATGCTTCTCTTTATGCAGCTGAGGATACAGTTCTATGATAAAGCTGATTGTGGTGTTGATGCTCTCTGTCCTGAAGCTTTCCCCATCTAGAGCAGGACTAAATTATGATAGTGTTAGAGTTTCACAGGATCCTTGCAGTTCAGGAAAAAACCCATCTTATTGACAGCTCTTAAAGCAGAGCAGTCAACGGCTTGATGGCCAGCTGGTGGCCATCAGTGAGCAGAGTATCTGTGATACTGTGTCTGGTTTGGGATCTCAGCTGAAGAAGGATAGGAAAAATCTGCAGTAGATCTAATGGAGATCTACCAAAATAGCATGAACCTGGGAGATCATGGCTCACAAGGAGAAGCTGTGTAGAGATAAACTTGTAACTGAAAGGGATTGATGGGCAGATACAAAGATGGAAAATCCTCTCTTGGTGGTGCTAGGCACTATAAAAAGGAAAAGACAGCAGAATGCAATTTGGGATTTCACTTTGGGCAGTAAGAAAAGCATGTTTTAGCAGGAGGGCACAACAGTGAAGAGCTTATCAGAAGTGTTGTTGTGCAACTTCTACCTTTTGAGGTTTGTCAGTCTCAGCTGCACAAAGCCATGGAACTTGTCCTGTGTGGGTGATAGCCCATCGGAGTGGAAAGATGGAGACTAGGTACCTCTAGATGCCCATTCCAACCAACATTTCTGTGATTCTGTGATTTAGACAATTCTGGGCATTTCTGTAGCTGTTATCTGTAGTACCAATGCAGTTCCAGGCTTCTGAAACAAGGCTGGATCAGACCAGGAGGCTAAGCCAAAAAAAAAAAAACAAAACATGAGAGCAAAAGTTTTTCTCTAAAAGACAATGCACCAGAGGCCTAGAAGAATTTTATCCATATGCTGCTATAAGACAAAGAGCTGTGTTTGTCATTACATTGAATGGATTGGCTGCGAATCTTGTCATTGTACAAAGTGCTGGGGACAAATTCAGAAGGAACCTGCCAGAAGGAGATTCCGCATGCTGAAGTGCTGAAAAGCTGCCTCTCTGCTGACAGCAGAACAAAGTCTTTCTTATAGATACTGAGGAGCTATTGTGTGCAGGGAGCCCCATCCAGCTCTTGACAGTGGTAGTACTCTGGTTTAAAATGTTAGGAAGAGAGAAGGAAATACCCTGAGGAAAGAAGTCAGCATTAATTTTACTGTTACTCTTTGGGGGTGAGCAATACTTAAGTCTCAGGCTTGCAGTCATTCAGGTAGCAATAGCTGCCAATTTAGCCTGCAAGAAAAGTCTGCTGTCACACAGACACACATATGCACACATCTACACCATCTTTCAAATACATTATAGTATTTACCACTCACTAGTTACCTGTGATTCCTGTGTGGTTAACACATTCCTGATGCATAGTCTAAAGCAGTGTTTCCAGTTTTCACTGTATGGCAAGTCTTTGCATGAGCTGGCTGCAGCACAGAGAGCAAAGAGCTCACTGCCATTTCACCTAATCCCATGAGCCAGACCAAAGCAGAAGGCTGAAGCTATGGCAGGCACGCATCAGTGTGCATGGATTTGAAACCTAAAAAAGAAATAAACTTGTAGATCTCGGTGGATCTATTTAAATACAATATTTTGTTCCTTTCCGTGTAGCTTTTTATACAGTTCTCATCACCATAGCAACACAGGTCCAGCTCTTCCGTGGTTACTTAGGTATCCTTCAGCACCCAGTTCTACCAGCTGGGTGGTAGTGCAGTTGCAAAAATATCACAAAGCTTCCACACACTGTTGTATGTGTCCAAAGGGCCTGAATACAGGTGCTACCCATGCGAACCTGCTAAGAGCTGCAGCTCAAGCCAGAATAAGACTTGAAGACAGATCCTTAAAGTGACAATTTCCCCACTTGATTCTCCAGTGTGTTGGAAACACCCTGGGAGGATGGTTAAATGATCTGTGGTTCACTCAACAGATGGACTAGGGACAAGTATGGCCATATATATTAATTTCTATATCTGCCGGTCTTTCCATCCTGGCAGCCCCGTGCAGCTTGGTGGTTAAAGCAACAATGTGTGACAGACAAGTTCAAATTTTACTCTGAATCATTTGAAGCAGAGAAGTACATCTCCTTCTCTCACATCCTACCATAACCCTGCTCCCAGTTCTCCCTGTCTGAATGAACATGCTGAAGCACAAATATTTCCTCTGCAGAACACCTTCCCCCCAGGGGAAAGGTTTGAATTTTGTCTCAAATGAAGCAAAACCAGGGAACTGAGCTGGAGTTTCCTCCAGCACAAGATTAACAATCATCTGTCATGGTTTGGTTTTGTTATCTTTTTGTAAAGGGAGATATGTGTGCAGGGGGATTTTTAAAATACACATATTCCTGTGCATATAAATTGTGTACCTCTTTGCATGCTTCTACTTAGATGAATAGTGTGTGTATATTTAGCAGCACTGTACACACACTGCATGAATAAAGGTTGTTGTGTACATTTTTCATTTCCGCTCTCTCTAAACACCTCAATCTATGTTGTACACAGTGATGTTTATGTTCAGGTAGTATGCAAGGCTATGCATGCATGTGCCCTGTTTGATGGTGGATCTCCTAGGCACAATACTTATTAGTATCATCAATCATCAGGGGTGTCATTTCCAAATTCCCTTTCCCTTACCTAATTTGCTAAACCTAATTCTTTATCACACTACAAAGCCCAGCATGAGAGATGGAAGTGATAATGAGAGATGGCTTGCTCATCCATGCTCTACTGTACAGAGGCAATGTCAGCCTGGCATCTTCTAGAGGGGTTTCCCAATTTCTTTCTCTTTCCATGTAGGGTGCTCTGTATCTCCTCAGCCCACAGCAGTTAGCAGCCCATTGCATTCCTATTGCACTGTAGCTTTGTTTACTTCTGGTTCCTCAGTGTGCTCTTTACAGTTGCTGGAATCCCTAAGACAAGCATCTTGCTTGCTCTCTGCTGGTGCTGTCTTGGCTTAGATACATTTACTAATGCAGCCAGCTCAGGGCAAATCCAAAATGCACTTCATAAATCTCAACAACCTAAGACTATGCATTTTTTTTTCGAAGTCCAGTACCAAATTAGCAAAAGACCTTTATCAAAAGCTTGCCTTATTGAATTTGACCGTCCTATTCTACTTGTGCAAATAATTGCACGTCTTTAAAACTTGGAGGGAGGAAAACAACAAACCATGAATGGAATCTAAACTACTTGTCTCAAAACTCCCTCCCCTGGCATAGACAGGGAGGACCAGGATTTCATCCTATATGTGCTGTCACTTACATTCTATACGCAAGTTCTGTCCTTGTCAATGAATTTAACTAACCAGAAGTCATTGATTTCCTTGGCTTTATTCACAGGATTGTCCTACACATGGATTCCTAATGGAATTAATGGATCTGCATCCTGCCCACATAGATTACAGCACTGGAGTTGGGCTCAATTATTCATGGATGTGACTTTGTTTCACCATCAGACCTTTAAAATACACAGCTGCTTCTCCTAGTTGTTATAAAGAATTTGCCATAAAAAGAAACTGGAAACATATGAAAACAGCAATGAGGCAGGTCAGGAGCCCTAGCAGGAAATGACCTGCAGAATCTCGTGCACATTAAGGGAATAAAAAATACAAACTCTGGTTTTCATAAGATGGGGAATGTATGTCCAGTGCATAAAGCTTTTAACACCAACACAAAGAATCAGTGAAGCCTGACTCTTCTGTTTGATGAGGAATAAGTAAGACTCAGAATACAAAGATGTCACCAATTAGCAACATCTCAGCTAGAAATGTGAATATTTTTAGAAAAATGAACGAATGGGAGACTTCTTTTAAACAAAGAAGAGATTTTAATCGGATGGAGAAACATATTATGGTGAATGTTTTACAAAAATCCTTTGGGAGTTTGGTAGTTTAGTTGCAGGAGGAATGGTACTTAACACTTTTTTTTCGCTGTTTTTGTTTTCACGTTGGACATCTATGATTTCCCCAGTGACAACAAAGTCCCATGAGCTAAACCATTTGGGACTCCCTTTTCAGAGACTGTCATGATGACATTAGTCTTTGTAGGAACAGAGGAAATAACATTATGTGGATGAAGGCACACCATACTGAAGTTTCACTAATCCCAGAATCTTCATACAAGTCAACCAAAACCAACTTTGGGAAGTCACTTTGGGAAGGACCTACTCAAAAGGTGAAAAGTCACATCAGTAACTTTGGCCGACAGCAGTCAGGATTTATCAGAAAATTGGAAGAGAATGTTTCTGACACAGAAGGTTGATAACAGGAGATGTACAGCGAAGGGTCTGCTTTGATAACTGGATTCACGGTGGTGCACCTTATTCACTCTGCCTGTCCCCTTGAGGTAAGCAGGCGGACACCATGCTACTTGAATGCCCCATGTAAAGCAGCAAGAAGCCCAACCATGAACTCAGCTGTTTGTTCAGAGGCCCTGAGACCCCAAAGACTGCTTTTCTTTTACAGAGAAGATACCTGTTTGCTTAGCTTCCTGACTGAAAGCCATGCTCAGACAGCCATAGCTATAAATAAATGCTTAAACAATGGTATTTGAGATTGTAAAAGCTCTTCTGAGCAGGTGTTTACTATACTACCCAATGTTCCTTGCTCTATTCTTGGTTGGCTTTTGAGCACCTCTAAAATTTATTTTCCAAGGAAGATATAAACACCTTAAAGGCTAGAAAATTGCAGTATTCCTATATGAGAGCTATCAAGCATAAAGGGGAATCTGTGCTTAATACAGCCTAGACCTTTATAGTATATTGTGCTCTGATCTGGTCATTTCACACCCAAAGGGATCATGCCAATGCCAATGTCCAGTTAAAGGTACCATCAGACTCCTTGTGTCCCACTGGATGGCCCACACTATAGCTTGACTGATTTTCTGAAAACTGTAAGTATCTAATGGAAATGACTTTTACACAGGGATGCTACAAGGAACGAAGTAAGACTTTGACACTGAAATTTCAAGCTGCTGGTCAATGCCTGTTTGTCTTCCCAGAGCCTAAACTATAACTCTTTCCCACAGTAAATGCTCCAATATTCAGATTGCCTGAGAAGTGTGAGCATTCTCTTAGCCTTTTGTAGCAGACCAGTAGAGAAAAGACTCATAAAATAAATTGTAAGTAAGTGTAAAATTAAATGTGATTAGACACAGGGAGTAAACCACAATTACTGCATATTCCCTGCAGGCTGGAAGAAGTTCTTTTCCTCCTTTACACCCTAAAGCTGTCATGTTGGCTGTGTCCAGCTGTTTGCCTCACTGACACATGCTGTACAGCTACTCCCTAGAGGAGCGGAAGGACTTGCAGCTTGAGCTCAGCAGTGTTGGCAGCTAAAGTTGTCTCCATGTATGTGTCACATTACAGTACACAACAGCAAGGTAGCAATTTCTCTGATGAAAAGTCAGCTGGTTGCTATGACAAAACATGGGGTTTGTTTGAATGCTATTTTGAGGCTAATTTATATCTCTTGCACTAACATCTAAGGAGGTATCAACTGAGATTTGTTTTAAGCTCCATATCTGAGAGGACCTTCGCTAATGGGTTGACCATTCCATTTTATCTAATGTTTCTATAGATCCTATCAATATGACATGAGTTAGCTGTCTTGAAGTTATCCTATTCACTAGATATGTCAGAGATAGCCGTACATATAATCTGCTATGAGAAGATATTTGAGAACATTTTAGTGGGTGATGTGGTCATTTTCTTTCACATGTCTATCAGAGGCAAAGGAGCAAGCCCTATACAGATGGCCAGCTCAAGGGCTTTTTGACTTACTTAGACCATAACAATCAGCTGTGAAGACAGATAAAGCTCTTATCCTCTATGGGTAGGTTTCCATTCCACCAAAGCAGGAGGAAGTTGGCCCTGTCTCAGGTTTTTACAGTCTGCAGAATTCTTAAGAAGTCACCAGTGATTGCAGGGCTAAATCTTTCCTGCGTACTCTGAAATGGAAAAATATTATCCTTCATGGCAGAGAATTTTTTGACAGGTAAGTACTTTATGATTCATATTTGACTTTCATCAATCACAGTAAAAGTCAGGTAAGGCCAGTTAATACTGTGCCTGGTAAACTGTTTCAACAAGTCTGCAAGGCTAAATGCTTTTGCTATTGTATTTAGGTAACTGCCACAGCCACACACAATTGGATGGCCCATACTAAGAAAAATATTGTTACTTTTGCAAATCTACCAAGTTGTGCACTGAGGTGCCACTCAAGCAAGGATGGTTATGAAGGCAGTTATCACAATCCTCCTGCTGCTCAAAGAGCTGTGTAAAGATTTTGGCCAAGGAGCCAGCTGTTTAACTGCTAAGTTAAAACACCAGCAATTTTCACCTTGGGGTAAGGTTTAGTGGAACTCATTGCTTTTAATTTGCAGCTTTGAGGAGTGTAACCATCTATGTTTTATAGATTTTTCTTTCCTATGAGGGAACTCATCAACTTTGATCTCTGTAACTATTGATTCTCTGTATTAAGGGATTGGTAAAACAGATTAACCACAATAGCATGCTAATTAAGACCATGTTTCAGCTTTCCAAAATTACTCTCTTTTTGCAAAAAGCTGATGAACTGACTGGCATTAGAGACCATCCAAGCCAAGGAGCCAGAAAGTAGAAGTCATAAGGGAAATAACCCCCATACCCAAGAGAAGGTTTGGAGACAATGCAATCTTGTTTTCACAATGTCCTGTGTGGGATTGTATTGAAACATTTAGTGGTGCTAACAGGATATTTCTCACAGACAAAGTACTGTCAGATCTTCAGCCAGATTGAGACTGGATTTGCTAAATGTGCAAATCCCAGGACAAGGAGTCAAGGCTAGGAACGGGACCTTGTCCTACAGAAAGTTGTTCTGCCAAACAATCCCAGCCTGTCAGGGTGGGAACCTCTTCAGGTTTTCTGAATTACTTTCAAGCTAAATTAACCATCTGGCTCCTTCCATCCTTGTCTTTCATCTGTCAGCCTTTGGAACAGAATCTTGCAGGGGGTTTGTGCCTGGTACAGAGGGTGCTAATCTCAGCTGGGGACATTTTGGCTGCCCTTGGGTAAATAGCAGTTTTCAACTGAAAGGAAAACGCAAATGTCTTGTGTGTTGTATCCTCCCACCTTGGTGCTCCCAGACCTCTGCTCTGGAGGAAGGACCCTCTGCCCACCTTTCACTCCAGCTCTGCTCTGCTTTTCCCAAGACCTATTTTCCACTGCACTCTCACCGTTTACTTTTTTCTCAGAGGCTGCAAACCTCAGTGTCAGCTCAGCTTGCATTAGTGTCATAGAAGTATCTTTTGGCAGTTTTCAAAAGAGAAAACGTAAAGTTAAGCATTCTTTAATGTGAAATGTGATAGAGTGCCTATTCTGAGCTTCTCTGGGAGGCCTGAGGCTCCAGCAACCTGAAAAAGCCAATAAAAGCTAATATCATCTGGTGACTCAGCTGCTCTCTACCAAAGCTCTGGCCATGATTTGAGTGGGAGACTCACAAGGTACATGAAGTCTGTTTCTTTTTGCCTCAGTCTTCACTGGCAACCTCTCTCCCCACGCCTCTCAAGTGGATGGACTGCAAGGCAGGGACTGGGGGAGCAAAGTCCCTCCTACTGTAATAGAAGATCAGGTTTGTGACCACCTGAGGAACCTGAATATACCTAAGTCTATGGGGCCTGGCAGGATTCATCCTGAGTCCCAAGAGAAGTGGCTGATGTAGTCGCCAAACCACTTTACATATTTGCAAAGTCACAGCAGGCAGGTGAAATCCCTGGTGACTAGAAAAAGGGAAACATTGCACCCAGTTTTAAAAGGGCAAAAAGGGGTACCCTGGGAACTACTGACCTGTCATCCTCACCTCTGAGCCTGGTAAGATCATAAAATAGATCCTCCTAGAAGTTATGCTAAGGTATATGGAGGACAGGGAGGTGATTGGAGACAGCCAGCATGAATTCACCAAGAGTAAGTCCTGCCTGATTAATCTAGTGGCCTTCTGTGATGAACTGACTACATCAATAGACAAGGGAAGAGCTGTGGATGTTATCTATCTGGAATTCTGTAAGGCCTCTGACATAGTCTTCCACAACATCCTTCTTTCTAAATTGGAAAGATATAGGTTTAATGGGTGGACTGTTATGTGATTGGTGACAGTCAACATGGCTTCACTAAGGCCAAATCATGCCTGACAAAAATGGTAACCTTCCATGATGTAGCACAGGTGGATAAGGAAAGAGCAACTGACACCATCTATCTGGATCTGTGCAAAGCATTTGACACTGTCCCACACAGCATACTCCTCCCTAAACTGGGGAGACATGGATTTGACTGATGGACCACTCTGGATAAGGAGCTAGCTGGATGCTTGCATTGAAAGAGTTGCAAACATCAAGCACTTAAAGGCTTGAAGTAAAAGTGGAGACCATCAGACTCTTGTCTCTTATAGCAACATGCAAGCCAGAATGTGGGTTGGATTTAAAGAAAGAAATATTGTCAGAGCAGCTCTTCAGAGTCATGTACACACTTATGACCATTTAATCACATTTTAATTTGGGTGTTGAAAAATTGAGGAACATGATCTGTACAGCTTTGGAATACTGTTTAAAAATACATCTCTCCCAGTAGATAGAAGCATGCAAAATATGGACACCTTTTAGAAGAAGCCTCAAATTTATACTATTGCTATGATTTCCCAGTTTCAAGATTTTCTGGAAGGAAGAGGGATATTTGGTTCAAAGGTTATTTTAGCTAGTTCTATCCAGTCTGAACTGAATTCCATCCCCCCCCCCCCAGACTTTCTTTTTAATGACAGTTTTTGCTTGTCTTCAGGTGCTGGGAAGAGGAGTCCAATAAACCCCTCTTTTGGTTCTTCCAAGAAATAAAAAAAACATTTAGGCTGTCATTCAGGTCTGCCTTCATCAATTCTATTTCAGTGTGATTTATATGATAGTGTCTGCCTTTGCAACAGCAAGGAATCTCAGTGGGATGGAGCAGCTTAATCGATTAGCAGTTCTGGTCACCTAGAAAGCGTGTTAATTGGCCTCAGTACTTGAAGTATGTGACACCGCCTGACCTAATCATCAGAACTGGAGAAGTCAATAAAGAGGAGAAATGCAGATGGAGAAAAGAAAGACCCAATTCTATACAACACGCTGTGAACATCATTCCTGAAACTAGTAGCAATATACGGAAAAGTAAAGTCAAGTGTTCACTGAATAAGGTCCAGGAGAGCTAAGATCAAGAATAATTTTATGTTTTCAGTTTCACCTTTTAGTTTTCCATCACGTACCTCTGATATATCTTAGCAATTTATCTGAAAGCGCCTAACTGAACCTGTGAAAATTATTCATTCTTCCACTCTAATAACATAATACTGCAGCTTGCCTTGCCTCTGTGCTCCCTAGGGATGCATGGAATCTGGTGAAGCCAGTGTGACCTGGTCAGGGAATGAGCAGGGACATGCCAAAACTCATCCTCCTCTGAGAGAGGAGCAGCCTTCACATTCAGCATCTCAATTAAATGCTGCAGGTGAGACCTCAGCTCCCTCTGTGGGAACGGGAAAAGGTTTGCTTAGCCACAGGGTCCAGCATTTTTCTCCAATCACTGATGACCTGGTAACTTCAGGCTGCTAATTTAGGCCTGTAATTTAGATACATGAAGAAGTTGGTGCAAATACCTCCCATGGTGCCTGCAGTATTAGCCATCAGCAATGGCTGGGTGAGGGCTGAAGGAGAGTGGATTGCTTTCAAAGTCAGGGCAGTGTCCTTTTAGACTTATTAAAAGTGCTCCTGTCTCTGTGTTGCAGATGAAGGACTTCAGTCCCTGGAGCTGGCAGGGGTGACTTTCCAAGCATTGACTGCAAAGGAATTAGCATTTGCAAGCACATAGTGTCCTGGTGAGCGCAGGGAAGGATTACCCTACATACACAGCCAGGGTTTGAGCACGTGGGCTTTTGGCAGGCAGAGGCTGGTGAGACAAGAGCCCAATATCCTAAACCTGTGTGGGGGGCAGAGGCCAGCCCTCTTGTGCAGTATGGCTGGGTAAGAATGGAACACTTAACTGCCCTTCTGTGGTGTCAGGATTGGATTTGGAATAATAAGGCTCTTCATCCTGCCAGCTCTGAAGGCAGGAAGTGCTGTAGTGAATCCTAAACCCTCTCTTAAAGATTCAGAAAAGGGCGATATACAGAAAATGCATCTGACAGTGTATTAAATGGAGGATGGTGCAAAGGGTATTCTACACTGCCTGTTGTGTTCATGGTGAAGCACTAGCACACCAGCAGTACTGGGCTGCACAAATGTTCTCAGAGAGGTATGTCTGGAGGGGTAGGCACAGCACTGTCCTCATCTGGCTGGGCTGTGCCTGGCATATCGTGCCTGTTGGCAGGGCCAACAACCCTGGGACCTTCCTGGGGAGAATGCAATGTAATAAATTCATGAGGGCACTGCCTAGAGTGTGGTCCATCCAGCAGCCAGCTATGGACATGAGCAACTTGTTGGTGTTTAATGCTTAATGTTGGCCTGTCCTGTTGGGCATGGCAGGTGACACACTATTGATGGGGAAGAGGAAACCAGGGAACATATATTAAACCCAGGTATGGAGCCATTAGGACTGAAGCCCCAGGGATAAGGATGCTTAAAATGACATCTATCACAACCTTTTGAACACTCACTAGGGTTCTGAACTACCTTCTAGGTTTTGTTTTTAAGGCTAATCACAGAATGGTTTGGGTTGGAAGGATCCTTAAATATCACCTAGTTCCAACCCCCCTGCCTTGGGCAGGGACAATTTCCACTAGATCAGGTTGCTCGAAGCCCCATCTAACCTGACCTTGAACACTGCCAGGGATGGGGCATCCACACCTTCTCTGGGCACCCTGTTCCAGTGGTAGGGAAAGTATTTGTGTCTATCTCTGCAGCCATGAAACTACTCAAAGGCTGAGATGGTTTTGTGATTAAACATTTCTGGACATGGTAGGTGATAATTTTTTCCCTCAGAACCCAGCAGGTGGCAAATCCACAGAATCCAGCCTGAATTTTTATGCAGTGACAAGAAAAATTAAGAGTTTCTTACCCAAACCAGAAGCCGTGGGGACTGGGGTAAAGTCTTAGTCTGGAGTAGCCACGCCTTAGGAAACAGTCCTTTGAATTAGAGGACCCTGAAGAGGATTTTTTTTTGTGATTTCTTTTTAATATTTTTTTCACTAAATATTAGATTTTTTTTCAATAGAAATGTGTCAATTTTGTAGCTGACTTTTGTGCTAGTTGGAAAGTGGACTTTTTTTTTTCTTTTTTTTTTTTTTTCCCCCAAATAGTCCAATTTAACTTTTTCCAATTATTTCTTAAATTAGCTCCAGCAATCCCTACAGCAACTCAGGTATCTTGACTTTGTATTTTGCACCCTGACTCACTCTGTGTAACCATGCAAGTGAGAAAGAAAAATCAGCTGCAGACTGTGCCACTATCTACATCCAGACCCCAGTACTCAACAAAAGCCAACGTCACCATCCCTATTTTATATATGGCACAATGAAACTATTTGCTTATCCTTGAACTCCTATGAGGAAGCCATGACTTCCTTTTTAGAACTTTGTCTTTAACAACCTCCCTTTTATTAATTTAAACATATCAAAAATCACAGTTGAAAGATAAGAGAGCTTGCTTGGGAGGCATGCAGGTTTGCAGTTAGAACCAATTAGAACCACCTCATGTTGGTGAAATACGTGGAAGGAACTGGCGGGAGAGGCACTGCTGCCAGCCTGTCACTGCTGCAGGAGCACCAGTATGGACAAAATGACTCCCAGCTCCTAGCAGTGCCAAGATGATAGTGAATGATGACTCCAGACACTCTATAGCTCACCAGAAGCTATAGATGCCCAACCATGAGTAAGTGAACATGTGCCTGGTAGGAGTGCTGTGACGCTATTTTATCCAGCACAAATGTCTGGAGGTATGCTTACCCATCTGTTGGCTAAACACTTAGCTGTGCTTTCATTTTTTCTTTCTCTGTTGCTATTGTTTATGTACATATATATCTGTAGGAAAGATATGGTCCACAGTGGGAAAACCCCACTATGTTAGCAGAGAACTTAACACAAATGTAAAGTCAGAAATCACAGGCACAGTCCTATTAGTTGCAACTGTCCAACAAAATGTGTTTTCAGAAAGAAGCAAAGCAGAGAGCAATATTATCAGGAAGAAAGTTAAGGGAGTACTGCAAACTCATGTTGTTGCCCTTCAAGTGCCAGAAAGTTCAGAGACAGTGGAGCTATTGATGTTAAGTCAAATACGGAAAGAAAGTAAAGCGAGTTGTAGTAACCTGGCGGACAGGAAGCAGAAGAGACATAAGGAAGAGGAGCAGTAATATCTCCAGATCAGCCAGGTGAAAAGTGCAGATCTGTCTTGTCCATTCTCTTCCATAGCTCACTTTTTCCTGAGCCACATCCTTTATCTGCTGGCCTTTCAGTGGGGAAGACAGGGTTTTTAAATAACAAGAATAAAGGTTTCTATTTATATTTTAATAAGGAAGCATTTCTTTTTATCAGATTACCAAGCCTGTCATGATTCACCTCTGAGCCCTCCATTTGGCTAATGAATTTATGCCCCTCTCTCTAGGGGCAGAAGATCTTGTCATTCACAAAATGATGCCATTATCAGCATATCTCAAGCTGAGGTGAGTCAGGGAAAGAAAGCCCTGCTCAGCTTCAGTGGTGCTGGTCTCTCTCCTGTGTTTGGTGCTGTAAGAGGGCAGGTCATTATTTAGCTCTGATGCTGCTCTGCTCAAGGGCTACTTCCTTGTCTCAGAGACTTTAATATCATGAGGGACAACAGTGCGCTATGAAACCCCCATTGCACCTTTGTCCTTTCTCAGATCAGGAGCTGCTTACTGTTACAGTGCAAAAATCTCCTTCATTGTTTCAACTTTGGTGCAAACTGAGTGGAGTAAGCTCCCCATTTTTCACCTAAAGGTAGAACAAGTGTGAAATTTTGGCCAAAACATGGTGAAAAGAAGGCTGTACTTTGGTTTCTGTTGGGTCAGGAGATGATTCTGCACCTGTGGTGCGGACAGGATGCTAACCCATATAGTCACAACATCACTAAGGTGGTTTTGAACTTTGTTAAGGACAGGATGCCTTCCATCCCTATCTACTTCTGAGCCATCTTACACCAGTGCAGCTTTTCAGCTCTGGTTCAGGACCTCAAGATGCTGCCCACCACCAGCACTCCCATTGCGATATCTGCAAACCTAAATTTCAAGATGGCAGAAGAGCAGATGTTTCACAGCACATGGGACAGTCCCAGAGCTGGAACACCTCCTGCTGTTGTTTTTATAGTCTGGGTAGAAAAGAAAAACAGAAGTAATGTTTGGGTCTTTTTTTTTTTAACCATGGAACTTCAAAACATCTAGTATGCATAATCCTCACACAAACTTAGCCTACATGTGGGCAATCCTCAATCAAAACTGTGTGCTGCTGTCTGCCTGGCGTGTCAGAGAGAGTTTGTGGGAGCTGGGTTTACCAGCTGCATGCTGGCAGTGCAACACTCCCATAAGAGATGCAGATTCCCTAACCAAAGTCCTGGACACACTGGAGAATGCCAGCTTTCAAGGGAGACTTAAAGCCCATAGCCAGGAGGGAGTCCTTCCACAAGAAGGAAGTGATGATTTTCCACAAGAGAGGCTATTTCAGTAATGATGTCCTGCCTACCTAGTGCCCAGCCTGTATTCTCCACTGGGAACAGTATTTTCCCACTTTCACCCACCAAACAATTCTGGGCTAAATAATTTACCAGTGCTTATTTCTCTCCGCTGATCTGGGAACAATCTGAAAGGATTAGCTGGGACTACCACTTCATTTTTAGCTGGTTGGATTAGGGGAAGCAAATCCTACCCTCTATGCCTACATTACAGACTGAAGGGTTGGGAAGCAGATGGGATGGGAAAAGTGTGTAAGCGAATATTTATTAGATGTTTTATAAAAAATCTGTTAGTGAAATACTGCTGTGCTGTTACCTGTTGTCTCCTGGAAGGTTTAACCTGGATTGAGGCATCAGGCATTCCTCAATCCTGGCTATGGGCAGTAGGAGTTTATCAAGATGATGGTGCTTCCTTTCCCTCTTGCCCAACCCTCCATATCTCACTGTACATTAAAGAGAAAATCATGTACCTAATTAAATAACTTTCCCTGACTTAAAAAAAATAATATTGAATGAGCTTTCAGATGTCAAAATTAAAAGCTATAATGGCGTTTTCAGCCAGCATTAAATTTTTAATTGACATACATTAGAAATTGTGTAACACATGCAGCATCAGCTAATCTATTCAGAACAAGCCTTTAAAATGTGATGGTCCCAGTGACTCAGACTGCTCAGACCCAGCTAGACCTTAGCTGCACAAGTCTGTAAGAGTCTGCTTTAGGATGGGAAAATAGCATCAGTTATGTATGGCACGGCTGTTTGTGCCTGACATTTACATAAGCCCTGATTTTAGAGGACTGGAATTCACCAAGGAAAATTACCAAAGCTTTTACAAGCCAGCATTCTGCTAAAAAGAATCCTTGTGGACATTTACGTGGTTTTGTGCATGTTAGATGTGTTGGCAACTTACAGAAAAGCAAGCCTGGATGGATGCAGAAAAGGAAGAGGTGTGAATGTCTCCCAGGGTAAATACCTACAACACTGACAAAACACATGTTCTTTTTCTTACCAAGCAGAACACGATTACTAGAGACTGGAAGTGCCCAGCAGTGAGATGACAGCAGTGGCAAATCACTATAAAGGTGTCCATCCCTCCCGATCCTTACTGAATGTGACCATATGGGGTTACTGCTGTAACCTCTCTGTAGAGCAAGGACACACATCTTCCCTGCAGAGAGCATGTAAACAGCAGTCTCAAGATTTCTGTTCTCATGCCTTACACCCTCATGTCAGAGGGGCACCAGCCTACACACCATGTCCATCTCCATTTGGCATCTTGGCCTTGGCAGATAAGGGAGGTGGAAGTCAAGCAGGGCAGGAATTTGGCACAAATGAGATTCCAAGCAAGACATGGCATAGTCTGGTTCAGTAAACACAGCTATAACAAAATCTGTCAGAACAAAATACCTGAAAGTGCAAGAGCCAATAGTGAATAAAAAACATTTCTTTACCATCTCATTATCTCATCCTGTTGCTATACTGTCTTTACTCCCTCAGCCACAGAGAGCAATAAAGAAGGTGATTTAATATCACTGACATCTAATGGTTTATTGAAAAAGCTCAGCATTTAGTGCTAAAACAGTAAGGAAGGCCAAATCCTAACTAGCAGCTTAGGAAGACAGTTTGGCTTCGTTCCCTGTCTTGTGGGTCTTTGCAATGGAAGTGTATGAGATGGGCAGAACTGTAATTCATTTCAAACCAACTTGTTACTTCAGCTTCTATAATAACTTATTTTACAAAATCCCAACCCAAACCTGAGCAAAAAAAAAAAAATAGGCTTTATTTAGAACAAACAGTAGAGCAGAAAAAAAGTCAATGCTAAAGACCTTCTGTTCTGTACGCACCATCTCACTGAGTCAGGTCACTTACCCAGCTCCTTCAGCCATGCATGGCTAGACACACCAGATGTTAAATTAATCTCCCTTTTCAAAGAGAGATGTGTATTCCTGCTCATGGAAAAAAAAATCTATAAATAATCAAAAGGTAATTTTGAAGAGAGTGGTGGTTTGTTTTTCCCCTTCAGCCACTCACAAGGCTTCCTTTCAGTCCTGGCAATGCTTTTATCAGGATTGCAAAACTGTGGGTCCACTCGGCTTCTGCCCAACAGATTAGGTGTAGCATCAGTTACACAACAAGAACTGGCCTTGCTCATGCTCACTCTCTATCGTAATATCCATATGCAGGAACAAACATTTCTAACTTGGACAACACAAATGATATCTGCTGGAAAATGTAGCAGATTTCCTGCATGAAGGAAATGGATGCCACATTTAGAAACAAGTGCTACTAGAACACTGCCGTTCAATAGTTTTTTTTAAACATGAACTCAAAAGTCTAAATACCATGTTTTTGGCCACTTCTCCCTTTTTCCTCTCTTGTGCTGGAAAGCAGCAGTGCCTATGCTCCCACACAATGCTCTCACCAGCTGTGAGGTATGTGGAGCCATTAAGCACTACCCAGGATAAAGACTACTCTCCAGTTGTGCCCTGCTGTGGGTCATCATGGCACCTCATATCGAGCTCAGTGTACGAGTAATGCTCTCTGCTGCTGAAGTCATAGCACTACCTTGAATCCAGTACTGACAGATGTTGAAACATGCATGATAGTTTATAAAAGGTGCTGCCATTTTGGGAATAGTGGGTTATTTCTGGGAAATTACTGTTCTGTGAAATTCCCTCCCATACCTTGAAATCTGATAGAAGCCACAGAATCCAACGGGTAGACACATGATGTGAGATTCATTTCCCCGAATGTAGACATCCAACATCATTTGAGGCACCTGAAGAGATTTAAGGCACTAGCATGGGGCTGGCAAACAAAACACAAGACTTCAGACTCTCAGCTGATGGCATGAGTGC
Organism: Melopsittacus undulatus; assembly: GCF_012275295.1. Taxonomy (NCBI): domain Eukaryota; kingdom Metazoa; phylum Chordata; class Aves; order Psittaciformes; family Psittaculidae; genus Melopsittacus; species Melopsittacus undulatus. The sequence goes on from NC_047527.1 coordinate 106,645,970, forward strand.
TGGAGGCTAGGCAGGACATCCACAGCATCTGCAGTGACATCAAACACTTAGAAACATGCATGGAATCCTGCCCAGAGGGTGGGATTCAGCTCATGGATTAGTACACAAATATAAATGCTTCCATGTGTGCTACATCCATAAGTTTCCACTACCGCAAATGACAATCTTGCTGGTAGAGCCTAGGCAGGAATTTGTCTGTCCAAGTGTGGGCATCTCCTTTTGGGGAGCTGATTAGCAATCAGTCTGCATCAAGGAAAATTTCAGTTAGGTCTCGAAAAGACACTTTTCACAAAGATGACCCAGAGGAATCTGCACCTCTGGGGGTCCACAAAACTTGTCTGGAAATGACCCTGAGCAATGTCCTTCAAGTGCTGTGCTGAGGTAGGGAGTGCACTAGCTGAGCTGCAGAGCTCTGTTTTAAAGTACATTTAGTAGCTCTCCACTGACTCCAAAAGGATATCAACACTGTTTTAGTAGATGTCTTGCTCTATGAGCTGCATCCACCTCTTGTGCCTCAATCCTGCGTAACTGATGGTGTAAAGGGCAGGGAGAAGCAATATATTTTTTTTTGCCAGGGGAAGTCATGTCTCAAAAGCCTCCTAAGAGGCTTTGAAGGAATCAGTGGGCACGCTGATGTGGGTGGTTTACTTTCTATTTTGTATTTGGCCTTCCTAAAACCGTTTGGCAAAGGCTGTCTCATGGAGGATTCTTGCAGAAACTGAGCTGCCACTGGATTAGAGGGAAGGTTTTTGTGGGTTAATGAGTGATTAAAAAGTAAGAGACAGGTTGTGAAGAAAGGGACAGTTTTTGCAGTGTTGGTGATTCCCCAGTACAAACAATGTGAAAAAGGTGGAAGGAATAGTGAGGTGGCAGAGTGTGAATGACACATATTATCTAGGGTTATAAAAACAAAAGTAACACCAAATAAGTGTTATAGAGAGACCTTGAGATGACGCAGGACTGTAAAGATGACAGATGAAATCACTGGTGATAAACACAAAGTAACGCACATAATGTAATACACATCCCTAACAATAAAGATGTAATGGTGACCTCTGGGAGAGCGATTGCCCTAAAGAAAAAGATTTGGTATTGCTGTGACTGAAGGTGGCTTGTGAGAGCCAGCTCAGTGCTCAGCAGTTGTGGAAGGGGGCAACAGGGTGTTAGAAATTCCAAAGGGAAAAATATAAAAACATCATTAAGTGACAGTGAGCCATAGCCTGGGCCTGTGCATCTCAGAGCAAGTATAGGAGAAACAGAAATGAACAAGGCAATGTTAGAGATAGCAAAGGTGATCAAAGGCCCAGGACAATTTCTTCCAAAGAGGAGAAACGAGCCTTCGGTGTTGAACAGGAAAACCTGAGAAGGAATAGGATAAGGATGTCTACAAATTCATGGTCTATAAAATCTGAAATTACTTAGCTTTTTTTTCACAAGTGATACAATGCAACTATGAGGGAATAGGTTTACAACATCAAAAGGAAATGCTTCTCTACTAGCACATAGTCAAATGTTGAAATTCCCTGTTTCAGGGTATTGGGTGAATAGGGTAAAACACCTTATGGTAGACATCCAAATCAGACCTGATAAATCACACCCTAAAAATACTTATTTTCCTTCAATGAGTACAAAGCTAGCTTATGATGAGCTGCTCCTCTGTAGAACTCCATGCAAAAGATACTCAGAAGTTTGTTAAGACAAATCCCACTTCTAACATCTACCAGAAATGCTGGAATAAAACATTCCTGTACCTTTGAGAGCTGTGGCCAAAGTCAGGGAAAAACCTCGTGCAGGGCAACATATGAGTCATATAGCCCCAAACTTAGCTTAATGCTATATCTCCCATTATGGTCATCCATGTGGAGTCTTTCTTCTGTATTGATGAATTCAGTTGTTTCAAGCACACAGTGTGCAGGTCCTATCATTAAACCAAGAATAAACCCAACCTACTCTTTACCCCTCCCTGTGGGTGCACAGTTCTTTGTATTTGTTGAGGATGCAAAACAGAACCACCAATCCCATCAGCAGCACTGAAGTTTTACAGCACATTCTAAAAGTCAGACTCACCTCAGTGCCTTGCAAAATCTGGGAGCAGATTCTCCTGGAAGGCATGCTAGGGCACATGAAGAACAACAAGGTGCTTGGTGACAGCCAGCATGGCTTTACTAGGGGGAAATCCTGCCTGACCAATTTGGTGGCCTTCTATGATGGGGCTACAAAAGTGATGGACAGGGGTAGAGCAGTTGATGTCATCTACCTGGACTTGTGCAAAGCATTTGACACAGTCCCACACAACATCCTTGTCTCTAAATTGGAGAGACATCAATTTCATAGGTGGACCACTCGGTGGATAAAGAACTGGCTGGATGACTGCACGCAAAGAGTTGTGGTCAACGGTTCAATGTCTGGCTGGAGACCAGTAACGAGTGGTGTCCCTCAGGGATCGGTGTTGGGACCAGTCTTGTTCAACATCTTTGTCGGTGACATGGACGGTGGGATTGAGTGTGCCCTCAGCAAGTTTGCCGATGACACCAAGCTGTGTGGTTCGGTTGATACTCTGGAGGGAAGGAATGCCATCCAGAGGGACCTTGACATGCTTGTGAGGTGGGCTGATGCCAACCTCATGAAGTTTAACCATGCCAAGTGCAAGGTCCTACACCTGGGTCGGAGCAATCCCAGGCACAGCTACAGGTTGGGCAAAAAGGAAATTCATGGTAGTCCTGCGGAGAAGGACTTGGGGGTGTTAGTCAATGAGAAAATGAACATGAGTCAGTTTCAGTGTGCACTCACAGCCCAGAAAGGGCTGCATCAAAAGGAGTGTGACCAGCAGGTCAAAGGAGGTGATCCTGACCCTCTACTCTGCTCTCATAAGACCTCACTTGGAGTATTGTGTGCATTTCTGGTGTCCTCAACATAAAAAGGACATGGAACTGTTGGAACAAGTCCAGAGGAGGGCCACGAGGATGATCAGGGGGCTGGAGCACCTCCCATATGAAGAGAGTCTGGGAAAGTTGGGGCTGTTCAGCCTGGAGAAGAGAAGGCTGCGTGGAGACCTCATAGCAGCCTTCCAGTATGTGAAGGGGGCCTACAGGGATGCTGGGGAGTGACTCTTTATTAGGGAGTGTAGTGACAGGACAAGGGGTAATGGGTTAAAACAGGGGAAGTTCTTTACTGTAAGGGTGGTGAGGCACTGGAATGGGTTGCCCAGGGAGGTTGTGAATGCTCCATCCCTGGCAGCGTTCAAGGCCATGTTGGACAGAGCCTTGGGTGATATGGTTTAGTGTGAGGTGTCCCTGCCCATGGCAGGGTGGTTGGAACTAGATGATCTTAAGGTCCTTTCCAACCCTAACTATTCTATGATTCTATGAAAAATAAAACCTTCAGGAACTTTGGGCAACCTGAGAAGTTCCTGTTTTTTATACTGCATATGGGCTGCAGTAATTCAGCTGAGAGCAGAAGTGAGTCTCTCCCTCTTGCGCTGGCACCAAGTAGGGCAGCAGATGGGCAGAACTTTTCTCCTCCTGTTTTACTGAGTTCTCTGTCCTTCTGCTTCCCCAGTAGCATGAACAGCTCAGGCTCAGAGGTTTGTTACCATAACACGGGCTGTGCAATAACAGTACTCAGGTGTACTGGGGATGCTCCAGGCTGATACTCAAACCCATCTCTCTCTTGAGCCCTACCAGAAGCCAACACTCAGACTGCTGGTCATGAGCTACAGCTGTAATTACAAAACCATGAGTACTAGCAACAAAGTAATGCCCCTTAGCAGCAGCTGAGACACTATCCTGTAGTCAGAGCATCAGGCTGGGCAAGGCTGCTTGTACCTGCGTAACACAAAGTGAAAGCAAGCGCTGGCTGCCTGAATCAATGTACACAAAACTGATGGCTTTTGTGTTTGCCTGGAAGATACATAATGCTCCAGTAGTTATACAGTTAAATGTTTTTCTCTTTTTGTCCTCCATCTGATGTTACCAGAGGCTTCAGAAAGCTAGCTTTGGAGATGAAAAGACCTCCTAAATTACACCACCAGGAAAATAGCTATAATGGTGCATATATTTTGCTTCCAAGATGAAAGTCACCTTCTTACAGTGAGAAAGGCACAGATATTAAAACACACAACTACAGTAACAAGGTTAAAGAATATAAAACGTGATTCTTCTGGTGGAAAGGGAGTGAGCAGGACCAGGACTGTTTCTACCTTCCTATTTACATTTTTCTAGTTCTTTCCAAGACAGTGGTGAACTATTTTAAGTCTTCTTCAAAATGCAAGTGGAATTTCAACACACAATACAGGACCATGAAAACAGCCATACCAGGGCTGTATAATCCTGAAGACTGCCTCTGATCACAGCTAACAATATATATTTCACGGAAAGATACAAACCTTTGTATAATGGGCAGTGCTTATGGGAAAATTACTTCCTATCCCCTAGGGAACAGACTGGTTACTTTATGCTGTGGTTATGTGGGTGCCTAGATTTTATTCCTCTTAACCTTATTTAATATAATAGTGAGTATTTTCTATTACCTGTTCAAATCCTTCTGTGAAACCTGCTACGTTTAAAACTAAATCCCTGGGCAGCCTGTACCACCCATTATGTTATGCACTGATCCACCAGCCTTGCTTCCCCAAAATTGTTTTTCTGCCCCTAATTTTCCTGAATGATGGCATCATTTATTCCCTTCGTTAACTCCTGCACTCTGTGACACACAATATAGGCCAAATTTTTCCACTTTCTGGTTGTACAAGGAGGGTCAGCGTAATTCAAAATTTTGTGTTGCCTGCTTCACTCTCTGGTCTGAACATGGCGTTCCGCCTTGATCAAAACATTGGGAGCTGCAATATTACAGGGCCACATGACCAACCGAGAGGTGGCTGCAAATTCTTCTGCTCAAAGCAGATTAAACACGCACCTCTAAGCTGCCAGCACGGATGCCCTTCTCTGCCAGCCCCGCGTGCCCACCTTGCATATTCAGAACCCAGCTCTCCAGCAACAGAGGTACCGCTCCCACCCCCCAAATAAAAGCAAAGCACCAGCTGTTAATGCTGTATTCACAGTTCCATACTCCACAGACAATGTGACTTTATTCACAAATATGATTTGTACAGAGGTAGAACAAAATACTTTGTATAATCTTCTTTTTTTTTAAACTATATACATATAAAGAATATAATAGAATGACAAGAAAGAAAAGGTTGTAAACAAAACAATATTATGCCATCAAATACAGTACAAACAGCATGCAAGAACAGCTTCAAATGAAATCTTGCTGGTGTAACTTTATTTCTAATGTGGTAAATGGAGAGTAGTAAAGAGTCATGCTCTAATTGGATTGAGTATGCCACAGCTCTGCAATTTTGTTTTAATTATTTTTTTCTTTTACACTAAACCAACAGGATATCTTTCTTTTCACTGTGGTGGGGAATGCTTTTGTAATGCCCAATGTAATCTTAACAGAAAAATATAATAATCAAATATACAAAGTGTACTCTCATTTAAAAAGCAAAACCATAGAAACTGTACAGTTTTCAAAAGCGAATTATCTCAACTGCTTCTTAAGAGAATTTTCTAAGGAAAGAATAAAATATGCAGAATAAAAATTAGGAGAGCTATTGTTCTGTAACAAAGCTAATCAAATACTTGTTTTCCATTCCAATAAACAGGTTTTTTTTTAATTAATAACGATTCTGGAAATTATGAAGTGGGCTGGGTTTTATTAATGTTGCACTTGACTAATAAAGCATGAACTCCTTACAGGTACTATAGCTGTCATTCCCCTGGGGATGGATGGAGATTGGTTCTGCATGCATGCTAGAGACAAGGTTTAGACATTGGTGTAGATTTTAAAAATATTTTAAAGTGTTTTAAATGTTTAGTGGCATCTATAAAAATAATCTTGCTTGCTCTGCTACTAGATTGACATTTGAACCTGGGATTTTCTGCTGAAATTCATTCTTGGCCCTCGTGATCGCCAAGGACTTCCACTGGATGTTACCTGGGCTGCACTGGGTCCCACAGATGGTGGTCAAGAGAAATGGTTAGAGCCTGCACCTGAAACATGTGAAGCCAACAGCAAACCCCACACTGTTTTCTCTGTGGCTAGGGCTGAACCTCAAGGATCTGGGCTTTACATAGCAGTTCTGTCTTGCCCCTCCATCCCTCTAAATTCCAGTCCTTGTCATGGGAATTATAAGGCTGGAGAGAGCAAACGTGCTCTATGAACTATCAATGCTGATGACAACCACCTCTCTATCCCCCATATATACACACACTGTGACTATGTAAATGTGGAGTCTGCTCAGGGCTAGCAGCCATGCTCACTGCCATGTCTGTGGGAAAACAGGGTTTTCTCCCTCTGCTGGGAGGCTTTGACCAGTGAGGAAGAAAACTGAGCACTGGAGTTAAATCACCCTTCTGCAGCTCCCCATCCTTAAATGGCATTTAAAGATTTAACCACACAAACAGCACCTGTAGATTCAATTTGTCTTTATCAAGAACATGAGGATAGTCAATATTAAACAATCACTGCTTATGGCTATATGTCAAGCACCAGCCCAAGCTTCAATCACAATGAGTTTACCAAAGATCAAGCAGAATATTGAACAGAGGACGGTGGGTCTCATTTGTCCCTGGGCTCTAAGGTGATCCTGGCTTCCAGGAAGAAGCTCAACACAACCTGCTGGTGGACTCAAGGCTGGTTCCACATCCAATTCAAATGACTAGGGATGGCCTGAACAACATCCTTCACCAAATCACAAGGATTAAGTTAACTGCAGTGAAAAGGGTAAAGAAATATCTGCCTAGCATGAGAAATCCACCTCTGTGGCTTCATCCATGGCTTTGGCATCTTCCTGGGCAATGGGCTGTCAACTCCCCCCGAGATTGCCCCAGTGCAACTGAATCCTGCATTTCAGTAACAGACCCTGCAGCAGATTATCACCCCCAGAAGCAGAGTATTTATTGAGAGATGTGAACAATATGCTATGCACAGAGGAAATACTCTGTGTGATAGTTTACGGTTAACAAAATAAGCCTGGCACCTCTTTGTGGAAGAACTGTACAAAACATGGCTGAAATAGCAGGATTGTCAATGACATTCAGTGGGTGATACTCTAACTCTCTGAGTAAGACTGCATCTTTCTGCTGTGTAAACTGGTCTACAAGTATGAATAAAACAATACATCCCTGCCCCATTAGCCTTGGGGGAGATTAATGCCCTCTAATCTATGCTAAATAAACTTTGAAGCATGAAGAGCCATATTCAAGTCTTACATACAGCTGCTTGTGAATTAATAGGGATCACCCTGAAATTGCTATTATGAAATGCAAATATTTGCAAAAGAACAATTAAAATATATTCCTGAAGTGCAAACGAAAGGCTCGTCAACCATGCTTGTGGTATGTGCAGGGACAGTCAGAAGGCAAACGCTAATGAATCCCAGGGCAGAAATCTGTGCTAAAAACCCATTAGCCCATTGGCAGTAGGTAATGGCATGGCATCTTGCACTGGGAAATAATTTTACCCCATAATCGGATAGCTTGGCTTAGCATGCTCTAATTTTGATTCTTTGGACAGTTTGTTTGGATATAACAACCTGTATTGTCAGAAAGCTTCAGTATGTGGCTCACAGTAAATCTACTTCAAACACTTGCTGATACTGCTCAGACTGATCTCATCTGCCCTGATCTGCAATTTTGTGTTAGCTAAAGTAATAAAAGAATCCTGTTAAACCTAAATTATCAAATGAAAAAGGCAATTTTCTCATTTATACTCCATTAGTTTTTTTAGTTATTGCTAGGAAAGCTCTAAAATGCTTAGGCCATAAAATAAACATGTGGCTTAATGTACAGTATGTGTACTTAAGAGGATGATGGCATCTGCAGTAACTGCTCTGTACTGTTATTGTAATGGAATGCACAAATTAAGCAACAGCACATCCCAAGTAAGGCATAAAAAAATGCATGGCAAAAAGTAACAAGCCTTCTGCTTTATTTTTTTTTTTATTTTTTTGTAATAACTCTTTAATTGCTAGAAAGAAAAAAATCACCAATATCCACACCTACAACACAAAATGGTTGGTTTCGATAGATGCCTGTTACATCGTGCCAGCAAAACTCTGTGATGTTGTTATTTGTAACATTTCACTGATCAGAAGTTTATAAAAGCTCCCCCTTCCCAAATCAAATTCCATGATACATTTTCAGTGCCAAACGATTAGCCTAATATGGTTTCAAGCACACAACACTCTTAAGATTTTAGAGAAAAACCACCCCAGATTCTTAAATAACAGAGATGTAGGATAACATCTGAAAAAGCATCCAAGTATTCACTTTTCAAAACGAAATTAAGAATCCAGATCATGTAAGTACCTTTGATAATTTTACTTTCAGGCTCTTCACTTAAACATAGCAGAGTACTTTCTATCAATAATGTAAATTCCTTGAGAAGAGAACCAAAAGTAAACCTGTGAATTCACATAAGCAAGACTGCATAACCAAACAATTTACAGGCATATTTTAGCATTACTTTGCAACAGTAAGCATTAGGATTTTGAGAACACAAGAATGTCTGAAATTCAACCTGTGTGCTTCTTTATCCCTTAATGGTTAATTAAAATAAGCATAATTGTGAACAAGGAGTGAGCAGAGCCTCTGCAGGAAGATGCAACTAATGTCTAGATCAGACAAACTCAATGAGAATCATAAAATGCAGATCGGAAATTTCTCCTTCAGCCAGGGTTTTAGAGAAATATATTTTCCTGGCTAAAGAGGATGGCACAGCACAGTTTTACAGAGGAATATGCAAAAATATAAAGAGGAGACCCATTTTTTTCCTCAGTAATCCCATAAAATCAACCATCTATTTTCTTAACAGCTCCAGACATTTACCTGACTGCTGACAGAGCCTTTCCCCATCACTTGAGGTGAGTCTACACTCTTTTTCTGTGCTGTCAGTGGTAGGTACATGGCTAGAGTTGTGCTCATTATTACCTGGTTTCCCATCATGGTGACCAACTTGTTCTCCCCAGTTGCAACAACTGTGCAACATATCTACTTACAGTTCACATTTCTTCCATTCATGGCACAAAGCTGAAAAGTAAACAACAGTTAAGAAAACATTTGCCTGCCAAAACGCACCATGAGAAGGTGCAAGCTCTCTTTGCCAGAGCCTGGACCTCTGTTTATTCACACCCCCAGCACTGTTTCATGCTCTAGCTTGGCATTGTAGAGGACCAACTGTGACTCTCTTCAGGCTCCCCTCCCTCCTCTTATTCAGCCTTTGAGAAGTTACAAAATATAACAGAACACTGTTTTCTGAGACTATATTGACTGCACTAATTATCAACAATACTGTATATTTGCCATTAAGAACATGAATGTGTGCTTTCAAAGTGTGACATTCAGGGCTTTGAGGATATGAAAGGAATTAGATGGATTGTTCTGTCACTTAATCCGAGGCTTCAGTGTACTTTTAAAAATTTGTTTAAAACCCTCAAAACAAGAATACACATTTTAACTGTTGAACTTTTACCAGCTAAAGGAGTTTGTAAGGACCCTATCACTATGTGGTTACAACAGAAGGTACACAGTTAAGCTCAGGTCACGGTTTCCAAGAACATTCACAGGGACTGAGGATGAAGAAAATGAGGGACAGATCCTGCGGGAACCTTCGCGAGACTGAGCTGCTCACTGGGGAAGTGCCTTGAGTATTGCATTCACTTCCTCTGCAACCGCTGTCAAAGCAAATTCAAACTGCTCCTGCGGAGAGAACAAATGTATACTTTGAATAATAAAGCAAAACAGTTTCCAAAAGCCTGGCGTACTATTCTGCAGCTGAGCATCCTCAAGACACTGTTAAAAATATGAATATGCAGAATGAACTGTACACTGCAATGGAAAGGAACAAAACGTTCTGGGATTATTTATGCCATATAACATGTTTGACAGCATCTTGAAGCTGGAGTAATTTTAATGGAGAAAAATGTTGGTAACAGAAACTAAGCTATTGGAACACAATAATGTATTGCAACTGCGTGGTCAGAAGGGCTTGGGAGTAGTTGATCACTAGCCATTTCCTTCTAACAGAGATGGAAAGTCGTTATCATAATTGAGATATGAAATAGATGAGATGTTGCAAAGCAGAGCTTTTGGCTTCTCTCAGGACTGTTTCTAGTTGAAATCAGTTAGAATAAATATCTTCTCACCTTATATCTATTATATAGAACAATATCTGCTTTTCTGTTTACCTGTTCTTTTTCAGCCTCCCATTTTAATGGCTCTTCTGCACCCACAAATTAACAAAGGATGTTTAGACCACTCCTATTAAAAAAAAAACCACTTGAGAAGGCTTTGCTCTGCTGTTAATTTACTGTAAGCACAAACCTAAAATTACTAAGAGGCTTCTGTACCGGGTTGGCAGAGCCGTGAAGGACACAGCCATGAATGGCCACCTCTTCTAAGTGCAATACTAACACACTCCTGAACTGTGTAGTCCTACAGAAGGACAAAGGAATTTTACTTCCTCAAGGTTAGCAGAAGATACATTTTCTATGGAAGTAGTTTTCTTCCAAATTTAGCTTACTGAAGTATCTGACAGGATGATTTGGTGTTTGCAACTTTTCAGATGAAAGAATAAATGTGGGCAGTTTGCTGAGAAAACAGGCAAATCAAGGACACCTGACACGGACTGTGGAGAATTTTCTGGATTTTCTAGAAGTAATCCAGTGGTTTAAGACAGCCAGGGTCAAGAGCAGCTGAAGAACTGACTTTGAGAATGGAGTTCTGAGATGCACGCTGCAACGCGTCCCAAGATCACTGCTGGGATATTATCCCCATTTAGAAAACTGGAGGTCTGGTAGGTACCTCTAGCCCCTCAGTTTGCTCTTCCAGGGGCTGGAGGTATCTGTGTGGGATGGCTACAAGTATGTACACAGCAGTGGTGGATGGCTGCAGAACACAAGCAGCCCCCAAAACAATTACTGGACTAATAGCATTAATTTCCCAGAGTGTTTCACTGTACTGTAGAAATCTGCAGGAAGGATGAAAGAACAAACTACAGATGTGTAGCTCCTAATTTAGAAAGGCAGCTGACTTTTATTTCTTAAAATTCAGTGCCAGACTTCTCTGCCTTCTCTTACCCCACTGCAGTCATCTCCCATGTGGAGAGAAGCAATGATGGGCACAGCTCCTGAGCAGAAAAAGAACAAAGCTCAGAATAATTTCTCAGAGACACTGACATTCAAGAATTTTGCTGTCTGCTTGGTGCTGTCAAAGTGGCATCCTTGTACGTTTGCTGGACTGCAGCCAACAGTTCTCCATCAGACATCAATTCACCCTTAAGAGGACTCTTCCTCATTAGGCACAGAAAATGGTGTGTGTGCCTGCCTATGCCTCTCCACACTCCCCAAGGTCTCTGCAATTACAGAAAAGACTGGAGATGCTTGTGGCCACCCAGGAGCATTAGTTGTATTTTAACAGAGTGCAAAAACATGTAAGAGGAGCTGGAGGGCAGCAAAGGCAAAGAGGGCATTCATCTGGACATGGCATGACATAACCAGACCGGGCACTTGTACCAGCTCATAAAGCTTCAGGAAATTAAGCTGGTGCATGAGAAGTACTTGCTGCTGGGATGAAGAGCTTTGTCAGGAAGAGCTGGTAGTGGCTGGAGTCCATTGGTGTAGCCCTGTGAGACGGGAGACCTGTGGAGCAGCTTGGGCAGGGTGGGAGATGCTTGTGCTGGTGCTGGCCAGGAGGGGGGCAAAGCAGGTGCTCCTGGGATGTGAGCTCAGATGTGAGTGGGAGAGCTGGTCCCTGTCACTGCCAGTCCTTGGAGCATGGGGAGCACAAGAACAGAAGAGGCTGATCTGAGTGTGGTGGAGCTGATATGGTGACGCAGCCAAGTTTCAGAGTTGTGCAGATGCCTCTTCCAAGATGTGGGTGTCAGTTCGGAAGAAAGGAAACTGCCCATGGTAATGAGGCTACCTAATGTGCTCTTCATCTGAGTATTCTATGGTCAGGAAAAGCTTGTAAGATCAGGGACTGCAGTGCTTTAATGTTAGTCACACTGCTGAAAATAACATATGTCACTATAAGGGCAAATCTGCCCTTTAACCTTGTTCCGAAACATGTTCACCTTATTGTGAAGATCTGGCAGGCAGGAGAACATCTGACCTGCAAGTAGCTCTACTCCTCACAGAAGGGTACCCCTCATGTGAGCACAGGGCATAATTGCACCGCCTGAAGAAAAAGTGTCTGTCTTGTATGAGGACTGCTGACTGAACAACATGAACTCCAAAGCTCAGTATGGATACTGGAGACAAGTTCAGTGGAGACCAGCAGCTATCATCAGGTCTAACCTTAAATTACTGAGGCAAAACAACTTATAAAGCATAATCTTTACTGCCAGAGCTCAAAACTGGCTGTGAAACACTACAGTGTTGTCTTTCTGGGATGGTGCAGCTGACCTCTTCACCCTCTTTCCTTTTGCATAATACGCACAGGTGACATGCAGATAGTGCAGCTTCCCTTGATGCAAACCACCACCCTACAAAGGAAAGCCTTTACACACCTTTTGCACCTTCTCATGCAACAACCAGAGAGAGCAATTTAATTTCAGAAATTTTTAAAGAAGCTCAGTTTGCTGTTTTGTAGAGCTGTGCTATTATTCACATATGCTATTTGCATAGACAAGATTTACTGGAGATGAATTTTAACATCTAGCTTTGCCTAGAAAACAGAGCCAGACAGGCATATTGTGTGGCATCAGCTCTATATATGCATTGCCTATAGGCATCACCTATAATGCAGAGATGACAAGGATATATTTAGTAAAAAATAATAGGTTGTTTCATTATGTCTGCAAATAAAAATTCCCAAGAAAACAAACTGAGTAAATATAGCATATATGACACAATAAAGAACCTTAGCTAAATATTACAGATATGCCAGAGGAAAGATATAGCAGAGAGAAAAAAAGGAAATATACATTTTTCCTATCACAGAGAATACACTTCTTCCTTCATTACTTTTTCCTCTCACATGTGGCATATCAATTCTATTTTATGATTCCCCTGAAAAAAAATACAACAAATCCACAAACCCTCTATTATGCTTCTCAGAGATGCAGAATGCCGTTATGATAATTTCATTACCATTTATTATATACAGTGCTTTTGAATTAAAGATCCCTTCCAGAAGACAAAATGTTTCAAACAAATCTTTCACATGCTCATTGAAAATGTGGAGCGCTGCCTGCTGGAAACACAATAACATTGGTGAAGTAAGTTGATGTTTATTTTGCCTAGGGATATTCTGTAATTGGCATTTCTAACCTGACTTTTAATCCATCGTTTTAAATTACTCCAAGAGTCTAATATTCCTCATTTGTATTCAGCTGGGAAAGCACAGGGGTTTGTTTAAATCCATCAGAAAAATTCTCTGGGGATCGTGCATTGCTAGCATGTAACCAGATATTTATAATTTGCAAGACATTAGCTTGAATAAGTGATTTGGGTGTTTTTGAGAAAATGACAATGATGGAAGAAGGAGCAAGAGGGGAGATAAGCAATATCCTTAGAAAATTTTTCATCCTGGATGAGAAAACAGTATACATTCCTTTTCTGGAGTTTTTTCAGATAAATGTTTGGAGGGCAAAACCACATCTTGAGTGCAATTTTCATGGGACATGGGTAACTATTTCTGATCTATGTACGAGAAGTTGTTCACATAACCTTATTCTTTGGTTATGGAACTTTGTTTTTTCTTTTGTTGAAGGCAACAAGCTGTAATTTCTCTGCCTTGAGAAGGAAACTGAAATTTGAGGTCTGTATTTCTACAGATCAGCTACATATTTTGGATACATTTACACAGTAGTTTAGGACTTCCATCTTCCCTCAGAGTAAATATATGTGACATTGGATACTGTATGCTATTTGAATTGTTTTCCAGCCTGAATAATCAAGGTAGAAGAAAGATTTGTACAATTTTATGTCTTACTTGCAGATAAAGATGAGTTGGCTTTGACTGGCTCATCTTTATTTTTAATGCACTTACTTAACTGGTAAATAATAATTAACATCCCGTCAACTGTTCTCCAGAACCACATTTCCTAACATTACAGGGAAGCTAAAACAATTAGGCAGGGATTTAAGAACAGTTATGAATCAATGATTCCTGCAACACACGTTTGTTTCACCGTTGTCCCTCACCAATTTCAATTCCCTACATGCTGCAGACTTTCCTGTCAGTTCCAGCCTGGCCATGGCAGAGTGCTGCCTGTCTTGTTACTCAGTTTGGGGCTGTAACTCTCATTTGATATTTTACAATGTCATATACAAATTATTTTGTCTCCATGACATGAACAAGTTTCTTGACTGTCATATTTGCAGCACTTAACTTGCAGCAAATACCCCAAAATATCATTCATAGAATCACAGCTCATTCCATGCATCACTGAAATTGTTAATAACAGAAAGGCTCATTTCTAATTTAAGGGGCTGCAATCACACCGTCAGCTATCTTTAAAAGTTTTACATTGTGGAGAAATGTCAAAACTATTCCAACTGACAGGAATTATAGAGTAAGATGTTCACTTAACCAAAGGGTACAAATAAAGTTACCATGCTACATCCATAAAGGATATGGCTATAGGCATGATATAAGCTTTTCTATACAAAGATTCTAAAAATGAGTCAATTTCCTACAAAACTGTATTTCCTTTAATTCAAAACATTTTTCCTCCAGAAAAAAAAATCACAAAAAAAAAAAAATCAGCAGTTACATTCTCTTTAATAAGTTGAAGCTGTACTAAAAATATTACATGCACAGTTAAGCACAAATACTCTAAGAAAATAGTCCATATTTCAGGATGAAAGCAAGAACATTCTTTCAAATGCACATTTTCTTTAGTAGGCTATAGCTTGTCTTGACTGCCCTTCATATATGGTAATCAAGATAGATGTTGGAGATGCTACAAGAAAGAGCAGTAAACACCAAAGAAAGTAGCCTAGATAAATCTCCAGCATAAATAAACCTCGGTTGGTAGGGAGCCAAACAGAGTAATCAGCAAGCGACCTGCGTTAAATTAGGTCATACCCTCTCTCTTCTGTCATGAAAACAACTACTGTGAAAGACCTTTAATGTATTTAAAATCCCAGTGGATTTATTGACAGTACCTTTGTCTGGACCATGCCTGGTCTCTGGTCCCTCAAGTGCTCCAGGGTAGCAGCAATATCAATCTCTTTAGCACCTGCAACAAACCACAAATTGGGCTGAGTTCAGAGCGCAAGATAATCCATGCTGCGTCTGTCAATCTCTTGCTATCGGGTTCCCTTTGGGCTAACAGTCCAATTGAAAATTATTACATCCATCTCTCAGCAGACTTGGCAGGCAGCTGCAATTCTTGTGTTCATATAGAAAAATAAGAGGTTGGGGCAGCTTTTATTAACATTAATTCATGAAAAGCCAGAGAAAACCAAATTCTTAAAAATGCCTGTGTACCTAAAGCAGAATATATTTTACAGAACCAAATGGTCTGTTGTGGCAATGCCACCAAGTGCCCCTTTGTCACTTCTGAGAGTATGCACTGAATAAAGGGCCTGAACCACACAAAGATTTATGCTGTTAAAACAAGATTTAGGTGAACTTTTGTAACCTGCAGCTGAGATCCAGAAAACCTGTCTGTGGCTTCCTAGTTCAGGACCTGCCAGACCATCTTGCTGCATGATCATCTTCAGCCGGCAAATCTATGACATTTAGGTAATACTGTGGTTGTTTGAACACCACTGCTGTGTAGTGACTGGTTACATCTAAAGCATTGCTGCTGCAATGGCTAACATGTCTAGAGCATGTACTTGTTTAGATCCCAGGACTGGATTTGGAGGCTTGGCCCCAATGTTTACCACTCTTCCTACAATTTCTGTAATTTAAAGGCTTAAACCTAACTGTAATTAGGTTCATGTCAATTTAAACATCATGCACCTCCTCATTTACCCAACTCACCTTTGTAACACAGCACCATCTTTTAAAAAATTCAGAAAAGTGACTAATAGTGAATGATTTAATTTGGTTTCCTTTGATAAAAGATACAAGAAGATACTTAAAAATAACATCAGCTCTATTGTAGAGATGTAAGTTATATACATATATATGTTATATACAACACATTGTAAGTATGTTCTTCGGCTGTATCAGAAATTGAATGAATTCATTTAGTAAACATAACAATGACAACTCAAAAAAGGTATCTTGACAGATACTCTTGCTACTTTACCATGGGTTGGGGCATTCTATGGCTTTTGCTTCCTCCACCTCCCCATGCCACCCCCCTCCGAATAGTACAGGATTTTATAGGTATAATCTTTGGAAAAAACAGAAAGTTTTAATTTAAAATAACCTCCCCCAAGCGTCCTTACAATGGAGTAAAGCGATGCATACTCATAAATGCTGTGAGGTCTGATAACAATGATGGTAATTATACCTTAAGTCTGCTGCAGGTTTTGCAGTGGCAGTTCATCTGGAAAGCATCAGTAAAGATGCGCTGTTTGTAAATCTTATCACTGGTGTAACAAGGTAGCACATTTCAGTGTTTAGTCTCACACGTGCAACTAGGTGGAATTTTCTTGTTCCACCACAGATGTCCATGGGAACAGACTTGTGTGAGTATTGTGCACACTTTATAGCCTACTTGTGGCCTCATTAGATTACCAGGAATTAAAATGTCCCAGCAGCATCCTGGCTAAATATAAGAGGAATCCATTCTTTCAGAAATTAAGACACCAACATCCATGGATAAGGTTGACCACAGTCCTGAGCTGGCCTCTGAGGTGTGCTGCAAAGATGGACCTGAAGATCCTCTGAGTGGAGCTGTCAGGCTTGAGTGCCACATAGACTTCCCCATGCCTGCAAACACATACATCCCTGCTCCAGTGAGGGACACTTTAGTTGAAAATACTCTAGCCTCAGGACAAAAAGGGGAAAGACTCATGACAAGATCTAGTAACTTTAATGGCTAGGTGAGCTTCTGAGCTTTTCTTTGAAAGAATTAATTCCTCCATTTCTGTGATGGAAATTGCAGGCATTTACTTGCAAACTGATGTTTGCTTTTTTATCATCATTAGCAGAACGACGTGTCTAATAACATGAACAACACCTGATCACAAAATCCTGATTTAGCAAAACACCAAAGCATATGTCGTAGTGGGACAGCGTGCTTAATGGGAAGCTTGTTTTGAAGTCTTTTGCCAATAGGAGTCCCTGAAACATCAGTTTTTACTGATTAGTGTTGCCTAGCCATGAGTTGTGATCAGCCCACATCACCCACAAGCACTTGTGATGTCCTCAGCCATAGCTAATTGAAAGGAAAAGGAAAGCAAAGTATGATTTTGCCCTAAAAACTATCTTATTGAGAGGCTAGAGGGTTAGAAGCAAGGTGAACAGATGCAGAGATTGGATTGATAGCCCTGTTTCCATTTCTAAATATCCCTGATATTATGGTGATGGGAACTACCTAAGTACCTAGAGATGCTGTTCAACAAAACTTAGTGCTGCAAAGATGGTCAGCTGTTTTGGAAGAAAAAAACTTGGAACAAGAAAACTCACAGGAAAAAGGATTAAATTAGTGGCACAGGATAAAACCAGCATTACTAGTTTTCTCTCTACATTAACAAACCTTTCTTCCTTCTCCGCATCCACCACTACATGTTCTGCATCTACTCCCTTATTGTGTCTAAAACAAATGAGTTTAAATATTTATTGCTAGTCCACTCTTAAACCTCATTTTGTGATGAGGACTTTTTTCTACTCATACTCATGCTAGATTGCTGTTATATTATGTAAATTCTGCTGACTTCCACTGATGTCTGTGATAGTGTGCAGAAAGTTCTTTGGTGACAGAGGCGGACAAAAGGAGAGATTTCCAAGGCACAAATGGAAGCCTGAACCCAACTTCTCACAGGTGAGAGGAGCTCAGTGTTTAACCACAGCATGAGTTTTCAGCCCTCTTTTGAATTATTTTTGTTGAAATCTGACACAAATTAAACATCTTTGCTACACTGAATCTTTCTCTTTAATCTTTGAGTACAACAGTATGGCACAACATTCTACAGTACCCAGTAACACTTTATTTATGTTTTCCGTGCCATTTTAGGTGACACAAAAAAATACAGCATATGCTACATGACATTAGGAGAGAGAGATACCAGGTCTGAGATTGTCTTAGGAACCTGAATGTGTGCAAGTCCATGGGACCTGATAAAATACATCTGTGGGTCCTGAAGGAGCTGGAGAATGAAGTTGCAAAGCCACTGGCCATCATATTTGAAAAATCATGGCAGACAGGTAAAGCTCCCAATGACTGGAAAAAGGGAAATATAACCCCATATTCAAGAAGGAGAAAATAGATGAGCGAGGGAACTACAGACCAGTCAGTCTCACCTCTGTGCCTGGCAAAATCTTGGAGCAGATTCTCCTGGAAATCATGCTAAGGCACATGGAAAACAACAAGGTACTTGGTGACAGCCAGCATGGCTTTCCTAAGGGGAAATCCTGCCTGACCAATAGGGTGGCCTTCTATGGTGGGGCTATGGAACTAATGGATAGAGGCAAAGCAGTTGATGTCATCTACCCGGACTTGTGCAAAGTGTTCAACACTGTCTTGTACATCCTTGTCTCTAAACTGGAGAGATATAAAATTGATAAATTGACCACTCAGTGGATAAAGAACTGTCTGGATGGCCACATGCAAAGAGCTGTGGTCAACAGCTCAAAGTCCAACTGGACACCAGTAACAAGTGGTGACTCTCAGGGATTGGTGTTGAAAGAGATAATGTTCAACATCTTTGTTGGCGACAAGAACAGTGGTATTGAATGCACCCTCAGAAAGTCTGCTGATGACACCAAACTGTGTCATCAGGACACAGCAGGAGGGAAGGAATGCCATTCAGAGGGACCTTGACACGCTTGTGAGGTGGGCTGATGCCAACCTCATGAAGTTTAACCATGACAAGTGCAAGGTCCTACACCTGGGTCAGAGCAATCCCAGGCACAGCTACAGGTTGGGCAGAGAAGAGATTCAGAGCAGCCCTGTGGAGAAGGGACTTGGGGGTGTTGGTCAATGGGAAAATGAACATGAGCCGGCTTCAGTGTGCGCTTGCAGCCCAGAAAGGGCTGCATCAAAAGGAGCGTGACCAGCAGGTCAAAGGAGGTGATCCTGCCCCTCTACTCTGCTCTCATAAGACCTCACTTGGAGTATTGTGTGCATTTCTGGTGTCCTCAACATAAAAAGGACATGGAACTGTTGGAACAAGTCCAGAGGAGGGCCATGAGGATGATCAGGGGACTGGAGCAGCTCCCATATGAAGACAGGCTGAGAAAGTTGGGTCTGTTTGCCCTGAAGAAGAGAAGGTTGAAGGGCGACCTCATAGCAGCCTTCCAGTATGTGAAGGGGGCCTACAGGGATGCTGGGGAGGGACTCTTCATTAGGGAGTGTAGTGACAGGACAAGGGATAATAGGTTAAAACTTAAACAGGGGAAATTCAGGTTAGATATAAGGAGGAAGTTCTTTACTGTAAGGGTGGTGAGGTACTGGCATGGGTTGCCCAGGGAGGTTGTGAATGTTCCATCCCTGGCAGTGTTCAAGGCCAGGTTGGACAGAGCCTTGGGCGACATGGTCTAGTGTGATGAATCCCTGCTCATGGCAGGGTGGTTGGAACTAGATGATCTTAAGGTCCTTTCCAATGCTAACTATACTATGGTTCTATATTGCAACTAAGGATATCAGGGTTAAATCACACTTTTACTGAGATAGCTGAAAAATATCCATACACCGTTAAGGTATTTTAAACACTGCTTATCTGGAAATCCCACATACAAAGTTTGATGCAATGGTTTAAAATATGGAAGAGCTCGATGCACTGATTCCAAGGATATTCCATTACTGGAAGTGCTTTGATCAGGGTACAAAACTATGAAGTCCAGCAACAGATGGAGATGTTAATTGTCATAAAGGAAATTATCTAGAGGAGGGGTTAAAAATACTAGACTAGAGAGCACCAAAAACTGGAAAAGAGAACATAAAATATGTCAAAAGGCAATATTTTTTTATCTTTTCTCCCCACCAATATGTATCTGTCTGCTTAACAGTGCTACTGTTGTTTTAGAAAATAAAGGGAGCGGTAAAAGAGGAAGCATTTAAAGAATACAAAACTGCCTTTTCACCTTTTGACTGTATTTTACTCTGCAGGGAATAAATTTGGTTTGTGCTTGTGACAGGTCCTTTTTCACAATGGATTTCATTGCTTGTTTTAAACAAATGTACAAATGTAATTTAGTGTGACACTGAGGTAATGTTGTATCAGCAGTATTGTGAAAAGTGGCTGTGTAATGTACAATGTTGTTTTTTTCTTTTAAACAGAACATGCATTTGCAGTAACTCACTATGAGCTAGATACTACTAGCCTTCCTCCTGCCCTTAACAGCTCAGCCAGCTAGCTGAGTAAATACTTCCAAAAGCACTTCCACACCAGTGCAAGGCAGACTTTAACTTTGGTAATTAACTATCATCTTCCTAAAGGCTTCAAGCATTCACAGTGAGTGCACAACAACCCACATCAGGAACATTAACTGGATAAACTAAATGAAAACAAGAGAAGATGCAGGCTGAATGACATTTTGCCCCCAGGGAGAGAAGCAGCTTCTGAAGTTTAGGGTCATATCCTCTGCAACCCTTTATCTCCCCTCAGGCACAAATGCAAGATGCACACTGGCACTTAACAGCTGGTGCTCCTGATTAGCAGATCTCAAGGGGTTAAAGTGTTTGCCCTTAAATAGGTGCATAAGCTGAGTATCCAGCATGTCATAAAACCATGGGTAAAAGTTGAATTGCCTTTTCCTCCTGCAATAAATAAAGAACTAGACAGATGCTGCTGCAATAGGCTCCATGAGGTGACCAGCAGAGTACAATATTTAAAATCATCATAAATTACGTAATGTTAGTTTTATGACTTAATAGTGAAGTCTTCCTTCTCTTCTCATTCCCTTAAACATGGCAGGGGACATATTTTGCTAAGCATGAAACACACGAGAAAATCTCTGTGGAGGATAATCCCTTCCACACTGTATCAGCACTGATGTCACTGTGATGGTACACGAATAGGACAGACAAAGTTTGTCAAGAGGGGTAATAGCTTTTAATATATAAGCTGTGAAGGAAAAATTAAGGAATTAAGAGTGGTTTTCAGGTTTATCAAACTATGGAGCTTATGCACCTAAAAACATGCTGGGTTTATTTTCTTTTTTAGTTATAAGAACAATCAGCATTTGTTACATAAATGTATGAAAATTTTGGCTTAATTAAGGTAAGCTTTGAGATTTCAATTTTATGCAATAGGCTTGAACATACTTACATTGAAACCAAAGTCAAAAGTACTATTTTATACATTACTAATGAAACTGCAGCAGTAGATTCTGTGAGACTGATAGAATTTTATATTAAAGCACTGTATTAAAAGGAATATTTTAGATTCTAGAGGCTCTGAATTTTCTGTGTATTTATAAAAATAAAATGATCCTTAAATACTTCATCAAAGCCGTTATTTGTGGGGGGTTTCTTTTTAAATAAGCCAAACTGAAGAGCTTTCTTTGTGAATGTTTCACAAATACACATCACTCATGAATATTAAATTAAAAAGGATTTTTCTAGCTGGGAACAACTTTCAGATCTACCGGCATATATTCTCAAAAAGATATGATTATAACTCTGCATAACTGCTATAATTTTGTTAATGTGAGTCCTAAGGAATGGCTATGTTTAGATACATTTGAATTTTCTTCCAGGCTGAGATTCTGACTTCCTGCAACATGCTGGTTAAATCATTAAATTCCCCCTAAGTTTCACACCATCATTTATAAAATGAATCGTTTTTTCCTCACCTAGTAAGTTGTTATGAAGGCAAATCCATTAATGGTTACAAGCTACTTGGACACTAGAGAGGTGAGGACCTAGACAGATACTCTGTTGGTTTTTTTTCAATACCCTTTGCACCTTTCTCAGCCCTCTTTCTGTCCCCCTTGATTATAAAGTGATCACAAAGCTGAATATATGATGTAGGAGTCTTGATGAGCTATTGTAAATGGGGGATTATTAGCACTTTTACCATTTCTCCTTGATATGATCATCTGTGTGACAATAAACATTTGCCCCAACAGAAAAAAAATGGAGCACTAAGGGGAATACAGAAATTACCTGTGAAGTGCCTTTCTTTTTGCAACAGGAAGTATTCAAAACCATTCTAGTCAGACATTACCTGCTTAATGCATTTTCTTTATATTTAGTATATTGTATAGATTTTGAATTAGGCCTTGAAGGGCAAAGGGACCTGTTAGGTCAGATTGAAACCATATTGTTATAATCTCAATAGAAGAGTCCCTAATACAGTTCTTTCTGCTGATGTTGCTAGAAGCTGAAAAAGATCTAATTAATACTTGGAAAATGCTGCTGATTGGCAGCCTTTTAGCCTCAGTCATGTGCAGCACAGTATTCACAGGCAATTGGGACTGCCATGGAAGAATCACTTGTAATACTATGAAATAACAAAAATACATGTGAGAAAGAAAATTAGGGCAAAAATAAAGTGTCAGCAAGGATGGTGAGTTGTCTCATCACAGCGTGTCTGTGTTTTGGAAGAATACAAGTGTTTTTCATGTTTGGGTGATGACTGCATGACTCATGCCTAAAAATGATGCTTCATGGTCAAAGCAAACTCATGCACAATAGCTTTATGCTGCTTTTCTTCCCTCCCAGTGTGTGTACTCTGACAAACAGGCTCTCTTGGGTTGACAGTGCAGCATTTTCTGCCCCTTTTCTGCATTCAGCTTTGCCTTAGCAAAAAGGTGATGAACTGTGGAAACCAAAGGAAAGAAAGATCCTAAAGGACAGACAGTGACTAGATCCAGGCCTGCCAGGAGCCCAGCACATGAAAGAGGCCCAACCTATAGTGGTGGCTGTGGTAGTGTATAGAAAGAGAAGTGGCCTTGATTTACCTCTGAGGCATTAGGAGGTAAAACAGTACTCATGGACTATTACACTGCCATTGCTATGCTGTTTCCAGTACCCAAGCTAGCTGGATGTAGCACAGATATGCTACAGATTTGCAATGCTCCTAAAGCCCTAGATGCCTCCAGCTTCCCACTGACAGCTTCTAAAGGATGGCTTCTATAGCTGCTCCAGCAAGTGTCTGCCCCATTGAGTACCTAATGTTGCAGCAAAACATTTAATCACACCATATGAGGGGCAAACTCAATCTGATTAAAGAAGAAAGGGTCATAACTAAGGGGGGTGTAACACCACTTCTTCACTGACCATTAGTTTTAATGGCATACTGGTAATATTTACTAACCAGCTTAGTCTCAAAGGCCCAGCCTCATCTCATCTACTCCAGCCATCCTTGAAGTTCGAATCGAAGTTAGTCATCTCCTCTCTCAACAGCTAAGAGAGAGAGGGGAAGCTCTGATGGGCAATTCATTTGCCTGAGAATTATCCTCCAGAGGTGCGTATCATTCTCCACTGACGACTGAGGAGACCTAGACAACTAGGTTAGGTGAGATGCTTAATGTTACATGCTTAATGTTACATGTTTTATACGGCTAAAGTTAGATGGAACCAACCTGGCTTGAAAAGAACTGAGTTTCTACTCTGCATTCAGGGCTCACAAATGCTAGAATTCACCAAATATAATGGTGTTTGAGATCTGTGTTTTGTGTCTGTTGCTTTCCCCTCTTCCCTCACCTCCCCAGTTTGGCAATTCTGATGGACATGACAAAAGAAAAAGCAAAATGGAACCATAATGAAAAGATAAATCAGTTGCAGTCTAGTGTGGGAAAGGCCACAGAAGTGAAAAACACATTGTAAGAGTAACTGCTGTTTGTATAGTGCTCTGTGAAGAAACAAGTATTTTCTTCCTTCAACTTGCATTGTCTGAGTGCCCACTAAATACAAACACTTGTAAATATTAAAAGTTAAAAAGGGATCTGAACAACAGCTAGAAACTACAAGAATAAAAGCAATTTTCATTTGTAGTTATCCAGATGTCTGCTGCTGTAGCTGCTGGAGTTCTGCTATAGGCCAGGTGGATCATTTGATGCTTTCCATGGAAAGGGGAAAAAAAGCATCAGCAAAAGCCTAGTGAGGGACACATTTTTAAAGATAACAAAACAGATAAATGTATTCAAGCTGGCATTTTCATTAAAAGCTTATTCTATCTCTGAGATGAAAGAAACCTGTGTGCGTCCATATATTTAGTGATCGAACCAACATACACCTGAATTAGTGAACTGCCTGTAATTTCAGACAAAATACACGTCTCTATACACCTAACAGTGACCCAAATTAAAATTTTGCTGTCTTTATCAGAAACCAAAAGAACCACAATGAAATGAACACAATGGGAAAAGCAAGCATATGAAAATTATTGTGACAGTCATATACACAGAGAGTATATATTATATAACGTTACTGTTTACACATTTTATATTAATACTTGAAAAGTGCGTGTTATAAATGGAAGTGATATGGCTTTGTCAGCACACAGTCCAAAGAAAAGTGATACTGAAGATGAAATGCCTAGGAACAGCCTAATATTTTAAAAACTGCTTCAGGAAAATAATGCTTCTAAGCTTACGCTGATTTTAACACTTGCAGGGAAAGATTCACCACTGACACGCCAGCCTTTAAGCTAATATCCTTTGTCGCTGCAGAAAAAACATGCAGAAACCACTCACTGTAACTGAATGCAAATGGATGCTAATTTGAGGACCAATCCCTCCTCACTTCCACTGTGCATGAGAATATGCAACATCACATATACCATATAGGAATTGTTTTTCTTTTACATCTATGTTCCCTCCACATCCCCAGAGGGAGCTGGGTCTCTTTAGTTTGGAGAAGAGGATACTGAGGGGTGACCTCATCAGTGTTTACAAATATGTAAAGAGTGGGTGTCAGGATGATGGAGCTAGGCTTTTTTCAGTGATATCCAGTGATAGGACAAGGGGCAATGGGTGCAAACTGGAGCATAGGAGGTTCCACGTTAACATCAGGAAGAACTTCTTTACTGTAAGAGTGACAGAGCACTGGAACAGGTTGCCCAGGGGGGTTGTAGAGTCTCCTGCATTGGAGATATTCAAGGCCCACCTGGAGAAGTTCCTGTGTGATGTATTCTAGGTTTCCCTGCTCTTGCAGGGGGGTCGGACTAGATGATCTTTCGAGGTCCCTTCCAACCTTTGGGATTCTGTGATTCTGTAATATGCCTAAATTGCTACATGCATGAAATAGAAGTTAATAAGTTATATTCCATATAGGGCAAGATATCCTATAATCAACTATGGTCACTCCAGAAAATACTAATGCACATATCTAAATTCAGCTTACATGTGCACGTACATACACATGCACACATACAAAGTGTATACATAGCAAGAATTACAGATGTGCAGCTACTGCCTATTTATAGGTGTCCCTCAGTACCAGTCCCCATAGAGTTCTACACGATTTTCTTCTTTTAGTACCTCTTCCAGAAACTGCTGGTGAATTACCTGAAAAGCATTTTATCTCCTCATGCTTAATGTGAACAAAGTTAAGAATGACACTTCTAAAACATGCCCCAGTTGGGCCCCCAAAATCTCAGAGTCCTTTTTGCAAAATTTGAATCTTCTTTACAGGGAACACAGAAGTAGCTCACCCTCATGAATCTCATAACTTGTAAGAACTACATTTTACATTACTTTCATTTTATGTTGCACAATGGTGGCAATGCTTTCATAAAACAGTACATGCAGTGACCTGAATAAAAGATGCCACTATTACAGATTCATTCTTTAATGAAGTTTATACTTAAAAGTGACTAGGCTGGTGCAGCTATAGAACTTGTGGAATAATTACACTTTAGTTAGGTAATATAGATTGTACCCTTTACAGCCAGAAGACTACCATCTGGTCAATTAAACACTTCTCTTCAAATCCTTCTATGGACTGCCACATGAGATTAGCTACAGAAAAAAAAAGTAGTTCTTCACTCTGCAT
This sequence comes from Melopsittacus undulatus, assembly GCF_012275295.1. Lineage (NCBI taxonomy): Eukaryota > Metazoa > Chordata > Aves > Psittaciformes > Psittaculidae > Melopsittacus > Melopsittacus undulatus. The sequence continues at coordinate 106,672,046 of NC_047527.1, forward strand.
ATAAACCTCCTTTTCCAAACATTTGCCCAGCTGCTTCTCAAACTGATATCACAGTACTTCTATGACCAGCTTTTCCACTTTTCCATATTCTAACCTACCCATTGTGTGAAAAAATGCCGCCCAAATTCCTTATCTGCTTGTCTCCTCCTTAGTTTCAGTCAATGACCTCTTGTTTTCAAATTAGTCACTATCTCAAGCTGCTTACTGACATCAATACATTCCTTTCAGGATCTTCTACTGCTCTATGGGGACCCCCCTTCGTGCTCCCTTTCCCAAGGAACAGCCCATGTCTGATCAGTCTTTCTTCACAATTCATTTGCCCCAAACCCTGGATAATTAGGATTGCTTTCTACCACACTTTCCTAGTCACATTTTTTTTTTCCCAATAAAATCCCCAAAACAGCAAATAACTCCAGAAATATGGCTCTTTTAGAGTAATCCTTGACTGTACAAATAAGAAAAAAGCCAAAGAAGTTAAGTCAGTAACTTGTTTTTTTTTGTTTGAAATGTTTATATGCCAAAAAGGAAACCTGCTAAAAATGCAGTCCATACAACATTGGGAAACATTAACCAACATCATCTTCCCCACAGTCACTATTTCATTTCACAACAGAAGCCTACAGAACATGCTACATTTTTATCATTTTATGAACTTATAATCAATGACTCTCTAGTGTCAAAGAGTCAAAAGCTTTAAAGATTTATATGCCAAAATGTGTTTTACAAAGGAAATAAACACTGTTCTAAATAGTGATAGTTTGCCAAGCATCCCAGGCTGGACCGTAAAACACTGTCCTATACATTTGCTATACATTTTTGCATGTAGCTGGGGGCCCAGCTCTCATTGTGATTAATTATCTGCTGGGAAAGGCTGCAAGAATGAGCACTATTTGCCTAATTGTGTTTCCAGGGTAACTCATTACATAAAAGTTACAATACATAAATGAAGCTCATTTGAAAAAATAGCCTTATAACATATGATACGTTTACATGAACACTAACAACTTCCTTCAGAAATTGAAATAGCAACATTTCAGATTTATATGCTTAGCATTATTGCTGCTGAGAACTGAGACAGTCTTGTGGATAGCACAATAGTGCACAAAGCAGACCTTAATGTTTTGGCTTTACCAACCTGCATTTTTTTTCCTTTTTCCTAGAGATAATAATCTGTCTCACCCAAACCTTGAAGACCAGCAACATGATCAATTCAAACTGAGAACATGAAAACAATTTTTTTAAATCCTGATTTTTTTCCTGCAGAATAACCCTTATTTCTAATTCCACTTTTTGTCCTTTTACCACACTCTCCCCATCCCCACCCAAAAAAACCCTAATCTCTCTTTTACACTGTATATTCTCCCAACCACTGTATGACACATAGTATGTTTCATTTTCATGTGAGAAGCTGGATCCTAGGCAGAAAAATATTCCCTTATTTCCTAAGAGCATGTCAGAAATAGTCTGCTCTGGACTTGTATCAGCACAACTGAACAATAGAATTTTCTCACACTTTGCATAAGGACTCAAAAATAAGCAGATTGAATCCATTTTAACATGAATATGGGCAAGCATTTTCTTTCATAAAATCCTTTCAGAGATGAGCTAACCCCACAACTTCATTATGATTGTTAAACCCACACAGCAGATAAGCAAAACCTCAGCAAGGGTTCAGATTAGCCAAAATCATTTGATCACGATGAGTCAGAGGGCGAATTAAGGAATCTTTTGTTTTGCCTTAAAATGTCATGGTATAAACTGCATCTGCTCAGGAGCTGACTCACAAGACCCTCAGACAATAGGGTAGCAGGGGCAAGGGAAGGACTTGGGGAGATAACCTCCGCAGCCAGCCCAGGCCAGAGTGTGTGTGCTCATCAATTATAATCCAAGCTTTTGAATGTGAGAGAATAAACCGCTGGTTTGGCTTTGGTAAATCAAATCTTTTTTTGCTGGGTTTTAGAATTCGGAAAGCAATACTTTAAAAGGACTTCAAAATTCATATTCGCCTTTCCTTTGACTCATCTCGCTCCAGCTAGTTCAAACACAAGAAAATAGATGGTCAGCAAACCCTAAGCAGCTGCTGCCTGGATTAATATCTAAAAATCAAACCATTATCTACACTATCCAAGCCTCTCAGTTCAGAAAAATGAAAGTGGGAAGACTCGTAATCTCATTTTTTTTCTTTTTCATGCCAGAAACATTCAATAAAAATGTCTTGCAATATATGGAACTCTTAGTCACTACAATAAGCCTCAGGAAAGACAAGAAATAAGAAAATTCTCAACTTTCCTCCAGATCACACAAAAAGAAAAAACCTCATCAGCTCAGAGTTACTCTGAGTTTGGGGTGAGGAAGGAATATAAAGTAGAACTAAATCTAAATCAGCTTATCTTCCTTAGCTACAAAGAATCAAACTTTTAAATACATCGAGAACATTGAAATTCTCAGTAGAAATTAGCCTCAGAAAAACAGCCTCTGTCAAAAATTCAGCAAGCATTGTTATCTACAAAAACAATCCATTATAATTTTCTCTATTTATTTAAATCACGGAAGTGCACATGAAGTTGAAATAAATCACTTCTTAACTTCTCACTCAAAAGTGAGCTTGTCTTAAGCTATCAGGGAAATGAGAGGTGACTTGGTGACTGTATTAAAATTGCAACACCCATGTAAAAATAGTATCGTAGTTAGATAGCTGTCATAGTTAAAACACATCAATTAGTACTTAAGCATGTTATTGCAAGGCCAGATTCAATACCACTTAGGTTTTGTTATTTCTGTGATAGGTATAGGGTTAGGGTCTTTTAACTACTCTGCAGATGAATCTAGCAATAAAAATAATCATAAACTACATGATAAATAGCAGCACAAAGTTACTGGAACAACCAAACAAAAGGATACACTTCTATTCAAAACTTTCTGCTGACACCACATAGGAATGATAGCACTGAATGGACACTACTTTTCTTTGAGTGTTCCAGTATCTAATAAGATTATTTCATGTGGCTGCTTGGAGGGAACACACAGATGCAATCATTACAGACAGTGATGACTGTAAGGACAGTAAGGACAGTGAAATTCATTAAAAATGTGACCCAACAGGAAATCGTTCCTGATGCTCAGCAGAGCCAGAGGGAGTCCCACAGGCCAGCTCTGTGTGGCTCTCAAAGGCAAAAAGATGTTTGCTGAGCAAGAGCTCCTGCAAGCTCCATGTGGGCTCTTGAGTGTCCTCCTGCCAGCTCAACCCCCCAGGTACACCAAGGGGGAATTTCTACTCTTGGTACCCATTTTACTGTCCTGCAAGTGCACTGAAATAGTGTGCTTTGCTTTTTAAAACACTCTTTACTGCTTTCTCAAAGGGGTTGAGACCATCACACTGATGTGCTGAGTGTCAAACACAAAACCCTCCCCAACTTGATTTCTTTTCCCCTGCTTTACGGTTTAGGAAGAGGTCCCTTGCTGGTGGTTTTCAGCATCTAAATAATAGGAGGGATGGCAACAGGCAATACAGTTGAAGATATGAATTTATAACATGTTTAATAGACTAAGTATTAGCACTAATTCAATGAGCAGTAGAAGAAGAAATTGTAAATGACAAAGGCATTTACAGTTAACTGTCTAAGAGAATGCAGGGAAGTAAATCATTACATGAAAAAAGAGCCCCTTTTCTCGTCCTACCCTATTAAAAACCTCACTACAGAGCCAAGGCATTTATTGATTGCTTTCTACTTTCCCACTGCCGAAACTAAGTACTCCTCTATTTACTTTAATTTAAAAATGCATTATTGTCTACTTTCTAATAAACCAGACAGTGGAACAAGAAACTCAAATTATTCTAAGTTTATTCTTAGAAGTCCGGGTTTTTGGGTGGCGTGGTTCTGGTTGGTTTTTTATTTTTTTTGAAAGACTGAGGGCCTTAATCCTTAAAAGCCTTTTTGAAAGAAATGTTACTAGATGCTGGCCTTGCAGCTGGGCCCAGATTGAAAGTGCACTTACATTTTTATGTTTAGCGCTGAAGGACTCTGAAGTTAGCCCTCGCACTCCACATAAAAGCTTTGGAAAGGGCATTCTTTGCCACTTGTGCAATTCATTCTCTAAGAAAAGGAAATGGAAAGAAAGATTTCATGTCCAGGGCTTCAGGCCTTTGATCATTTGATGAACATTGGATCCTCAACCTGGGCCTCCAGCTTCTCAGGCCAGACAAAGAGGGCCCCGGCCGCACAGGCTGGGCCTCGGTTCCCGCCCGAACAAAACCTTTGGCGGCCGCACAGTGTGACAGCCTGGGAAAGGCCCACCTCAGCAGGGCTGAGATGCCCGCTCTGCCCTTTGATCTTTCATTTAAACCCCAGCCAAAGCACCAGGTCAGGGGATTTCGCATCGCACACCCCCATGGGCAAAGGGGAGCAGGTCAAGAACAAAATGGGGGTGACCGATCTCCAAAAAGCCCTGTGACGCCTTTCTCTGGCCAGTTTCACATGACTTGTCTGGCATTGTGAAGAGCTAAGCCCACACTTAAAATGGAATTTGACATTACATGGTACAATGGAGTCAATAAATGGCATTCTTCAGTGCTTTTACAACAAAGTCAACCCTCCCTTAAGTGGCTGAAAGCCCCAAGCTAGAAAATACTTCTATTTACTTCTTTATGCGAGTAAGTTGCATATACTTTAAATCTAGTTTTCATTATGGCTAATGACTGAAATGAGCCGAACAAACATCTAACAAAGGTCTACATTAATTTTACGACGTACCATTGCTTGTATTTTTAAAGACTGGGTTGTCACGTGGCACTTAACTAGCACTGGAAATATCTCCATATACATCCACAGAGTGAAACCCTATTTTCCAACAAGCATCAAAACCTAATCTCATCCCACTGAAAAATTTATTTTCAGGATAGTGCTAAGGAGAAGGCAAACACACGGCTTCTTTTAAGATGAGCAGCCAGTTCCACATGATGCTCACTGGCAGAATATTCAGTCCACGTTTGAAGAGACATGTTAACATAATCTGGAGAGAAAGAAAACACTAAACTCTTCTTTCTAAAGGGACACTAAAGGACATCTAAAGGATGCCACTATGTCCCACAGGGCTGGGACATGCAGGATGCAATAGCTGATGACCGTGAAGCATGGAGTATGTTTTAAAACTACATGTAAAAATATGTATGTGCTAGATTTTAAACAACTGTAAAGTGACTAGAACTCAAAGAATTAAATACAATTTCTCTCTATAAATAAATATACATTTTTACAATCAATATTTTTTCTTTAAATACACATATCTGCATAATGCCAGATCAAGGTGTCTTGAGAACTCAGGTTAAGAAGTAAAAAAGGAGAATTACTATTTTTTGTTTCTCTTCAACCTCCTAAAGTTTCTCTTCCTCTTAAAATGCAGTTCTATGAAATTGTGATACATAGTCAAAAGAATGAAGAAGGGGTACAGAACATGAATGAAGTTGACTATTATGTGTTTTAACCTACAGTGAGGTTAAAAGACATAATAGTCTTTGAGCACTCTCACTTTTTAGACTCCTTCTTTTGAAGACAGTATCAGTATTAAAAATTTGGTTTAGTTCTAACATACAAAGATTATTTCAAGATATCTCAAGTACTTCCCACCATGAACCATTTACCTATCAATAAAAAGTAAAGAAATAGCCCCAATCTCTAGAGAATTATAGACTTCATTTTCAAGAAACAAGAGTATGCATTTATGTTGACACATGATTTTCCACTTCATAAAATTGCATTTTAGAGATAAGAAAACTCAGAAACAGAAAAGTTTTTACAATTGTTCAATATTGGACAGTGGCAGCACTAGGAACAGAGTATTAGATGATTTATTTTCAGTCCTCTATTCTATTCACTACAGTCATCTTCCACCTAAGAGAAAAATCTGTGCAGCACATGAGGCCCTATCTGGTACCGTCTCTTCTAGGTGAAAGAAAAGTAATGGTGTTTGACCATCATGGCTGGATAAGTGACACAGGACTGGGCAACACTCATGAAGCTGCCCAGGACCTAACTCACTTACCCACTAAATAAGGATTCTACAGCCGCAAGGTATCTTCTTGTAAAACATGTAATAACTATTTTAAATGATAAGTTTAAAAATTCAAGTACTTCTCAACAGCACCAAACCACTTGCTCATTCACAAAGCATTTGCATTTGGGTTTGCTGTTTGAAATTGCTATGAAAATAAAACTTAAGAATGCTCAGGAAAGAGTGCAATTCACCTCTAATTTATTCTCAGATTTTCTGTGAATATTGCTCCCTGCGTTGTCATGGCAACACAAGCACATCTTTCAGTACCAAGGAAGTAACAAGCCTTTTGATTCTCACCTTTGGCCATTTTATTGAGAACCATGTCAATTAGAATGTAGGTTCCACTTCTTCCCGCACCATCACTGCCAACAGAAAGGGAAAAGAAAAAAATAAAGCCTATCAATGTGCATCTAGACTTAACATGAAGGCACCTGCCCTCAGTGTTATACTGTTACACATGGGGGAAGAGGAGAGGCAAGGGGCTAAAGTAGGATACTGAGAGAGGAGAGAAAGCTTGCACTGAATTAACACAAGCTGTTTGTGGAAAATTAACTATTAGCCTGCACAGGTAACAGGACTCCGTTCTGACTTTTTTAAGCCAAGTTGTGCTTCTGCAAGAAAAGCATTTTAAACAGTGGAAAAGTCACTAACCCCAAAACAGGATATCATTTCTGTTCAAAAAGTGTACATATAATGAGCTTATAGTCACTTGTATATGTGATCAAGAACCACAGAATAAGTTAGACCAGAACACTATCCAAAACATCTCACAGTGTTGCTGATTGTATTTTTAACACAGTAGTCAGAGAGAATGCATATAGAGACCTGCTTGAGAACCAAAATATTTGATTACTGAGGGTAATCTTTCTTCACTATACATCACAAGAAGTTTAGTCTTTCTTTTTACTTTTCCCTTTAATTCTTAGTTGCAAAACCCAGAAAAAAATATTGTACAATTCCTAAGAAACAGCTTTAACTTTTGTTTGTACCATCAGCCCTTCCTCAGAGATGTGAGGCCAAGCCTTGGGAGGGGTGAAGATTTCTCATCTGAATGCAGCTTGTGTCCCTTTCAGAGAGCAACGTGTAATTGCCAGTGCGATGCTCTTTTAGAGCTGCTGTTAGCAAACATAATTAAGACTTTTAAGTAAAAGCTTTTTATTCTTTCCCTCCCCAAAATTTTTACAAAGGTGCATGTGTGACCAATTAGACTGGTATGTAGCTTTATTAATTAAGCCATTATTTTTATTGATAGCTCAATTTGTGTACAAAAATTAATGAAAAGAAAAATAATAGAACAGCATGAAGCGTGTTATCACATTCTGTCTACAGGCAGGCACTGAAACTTAATTTTTTGTTAAGTCTCTGTAGACACAGGGTTTTTTTCAGTTACTAGATCACTGCTTAGAGAAAAAGAGGTAATGGTAATAATTTTTTTTTATGTCTATGAAGGGAACAAAGACACAATCTTATTAGTTAAGCTGAATAATGAGAAACAAGGTAGTGATCAGGCCCAATAAAAACTACTGAGCTGATAGTAGACATTTCCATCCATCACAGTAAGGAAAGAGGAAGAAACTTGAAGGCTCTTCATTCTGCATCACATGTTTCTTTTCTCAGGCTTCCTGAGTGCAATGCAGACAAGCCTCCTCCAGAGCATTCACCTCTGCAGAGGGCCTCCTTGCAACCAGTGGAACCCTGTTGAGCCACACATGAGAAACGTATCCTTTCCCTCCTCACTTCCACCCAAAGTGGAGTGCCACGTGCCAAACAACCTGCCTCTTAGCAGGGCTGGTTTTCTATCTTCCTTATCTACAAGAATATTATCAATAAATGAGTGCAACATTCTCCTTAGGATCTCCAATGGCAAAACCAAACATTAACATTATTATTATAAAGTGTTCCATTGGCCTGCCCAGTAGCTTTTGTGTGCATCTATCAGACTGTCAGGCCTAAAGATAAACTGTGCTTAAAGGATTACTCAATCTCTGAGTAGGTTTTTATTCCCTTACATTGCTCTCCTCTTACCATGACCACTAATAGCAAGCAAAAAAGGAATAAACCGTAATTGAATGTTAATAAAATAGACTAAACTGGGAGGGAATGCAAGCAAACACTATCATTTTGAAGGAGATTTATGAAATTGAAATGTTACTTGTGTTGGAAAAGGTGGCCATACATTAACAAGTCTTGGCACATCTATAAAATCATAGGAAAGGGTTATTTTATTATGAAAACAGATCCCAACTATTAATTAGTATTAAAACCCAGCTGAATTACACGTAACACCTTCAGCCTACCTCACTATCCATTTAGTGATTCATCTAAAGCTTCAATTTGCCCATATCGTTTATGTCTATATAAAATTCTTACACATAAAAATCTCTCTAAAGCTATTTTAGAAATTGTACTTGCCTGCAGTGAACAACTACTGGACAAGAGCGACCCCTGTAGCACTTGTTTACTTTTCTGAAATAAAACAGACACAAAAAATTAATTGAGCACATTACATACTGCTTCTTTTGCCAACTGTCAAAAATAAGCAAAAAGAAAACCCAAATATTGCAGACTTTAAAGAGTCAGGTTGATAATTTCCTTATATAACAAGCAGTTGTTACATACATAATCCTGTATCAAGTTTGCTTCTGCTTTGCTGCTGTAGAAATCCCAGAAAACATCCCATTATCGTTGTTGGCTAGCCAAAATAAATGAGCTGTTTTCTCAAATGTCTCATGTCTTAGCTCCAAAACTAAGATTTTCTTGAGATGCTTTAATTTTCAAGCCAACTTTGAGTTCATGAGCTTGTTCAAAGAAATATCAAAGAGCATCAAACTGAATCCAAAACTAAAAAGGCTATTCCAGCATACTTTGTACAGTATGTGCTGATTTGTTAAACCAGTTCTCTTCAGAAAGACAAATACCAACTCCTGAAAAGTTTCTCACAAAATTCTAAAATATAACCTACTGTGGTAAAAATAACTAAACCCATCAGTAAGCTTTACTGCTTTGGTTCCAGTGCAGAAGTCTTATATTTTTAATATTTACACACTATTGTCTTTCACACCTTCCTAGTTATACATTCTCAGTGGCAAGAGAATCTATGTGAAATCAATCAATAAAAGTACAGCTACAGAACAGGTCTGCTGGTATGTAAATTCAATGAAGGAATTAACTGGTGTTGAAGCAAACCAAGATACTCAATCTAGGAATAGAGCCCACAAAACTGGTTTAGATCTATTTAAATTGCCTTACAAAAAACAAAATCCCAAACTCTCTCTTCTCTTCTAGGATATATTTTGCATGTCAAGTATGTTACAAGCCCCCAAAAACATAAAATATGCACACATATGTTAACAAGACAAGCTGAATAAAGGCTAAAATTGGAAAGCATTGCTTCAGGAAATCAAAACCTTTAATTCAATTTACTTGATGAGATGTTTGAGTTTATTGGAGTTAGGTTTCCTATAAAACCTTTTCATAGGGTAGCTTCCAAGGGGTTACCAGACCCTACAAGAGTTCCTAGCTCAGCAGTGTTTTATAGGATCCTGACTGATAAACTGAAGTGAGCTGCTGGAATTTGGCAACCGTGGTACAATGATATTATGAATTTTAAAGCATAACTAACCTACTGAATCATTTAGTTCTTGGCTGTTCATCTATTCACTAACATCTGTGCTGTGAAAACATGCACATATCTTTAAACATTGCTTACAGTATAGACTACAGATGCCTAAACTTCTAAATCTGACAAGAAGTCAAGATACCTGGAACTCAACCCAAACAGGCCATGGAGATGTTGGTGTTGTCCCAAGAAGCTGTGTTTTCACATTCTGCTTTTTATTATTTAAGTTTCAAACCAAACTTGTTAACAATATTCGTGCAATGATTCCGTTTAAACATTAGAATTCAGGATTTTTTTCACAATTCTTACTCTTTCGCTTACTGATGTAAATCATACTTGCAGAGACATTCTGCCTCTATTTATATTCCTTGGATGTAAGTAATTAATGCAGTAGAAGACTGTTTGATGAAATAAGTGACAAGACATTCAGAAGCACCTGACTTTAGAAGTTAAATGGACCATTTATAATGTCTATAAATGCATACACATGGAGGCACTACCAAGCAAAACTTCAGTGACTTAAGCTGTAAGAGAGTTTTTACATGAATGGACCATTCAGTTCTTGGTGAACATATCTGAGGATCTACTCCTTCTATACAATATAAAGGCTGATATTAGTTCTTTTGTATTGTACTGTAAATTATATTTAAAACATCTGCAAAGATGTCTGTCAAAAGCAGTCTGCATTCTCCTATGTGCAGCTGGTCATCGTCCCATCCCCTCCACCCCCATCATGTGCATTAGTAAAGAGTTGTTTCTGCATTTAAGGTATTAAATAAAAACTTATAACTACAAAGGGGTGTTTCCCATTTCTTTTTCTGCTTGTGTGGTTCCTTTGTTCCTTGTATGTCATCAGTAATAAGATATTTTCATGTTGTGACTAGCCATCTACCAAAGTCCTAATATAATTTCAATGAGAAACTCTATCTCAACCTATCAGTAAATCAGACCTCTCAGTAAATCAGACAGCCAGAGACACATGTTAGGGAAAGACACCTTATGTTTGTCAGTTTTATTGAAGGCGTTTCAAACATTTTCATTATCACACATTTCAGAAAACACATTATAACAAAGGGTTTCAATCCAGCTGGTTCATAGATTTGTCTATATATAGTTTACGAAAATATTTAGAAGTGCAGCAACATCTCATTTCATTCTTAGTTCTGGCTAATGAGAGTGAGCTGAAAAATTCATCAGTAAGCAAAGTTCTTAAATGTTGAAGAAAATATATATTATATATATACATATACAGGAAGAATTAACTCAGAAAGAATGATTAGTAATACAAACCAACCCTTGGCTCATTGAGTGAAAAAGAAATCATCATGCAAACCATCAGCAAGCAAAGGTCAGAGGTCGTTAGAGGCTCAGAAAAGGGGTTTCCCACATTGTCCCTGCAGCAGAGTCACAGTTTCCAATGATCACTTTTGTGACTATGCAACTGGGCTCATATTACTAGCTGCAACATCACAAAAATGACACTGGCAACCGCTAATTAGCTGGCAAAATAAGAATTTGTCCATTTTTAAAGTGAGCAGTGTTAGTAAATGCCATTGCACACAGCGAGAAGTGATAGCATAGTAGATATATATTTTAAGCAAAGCCCTCACATGTGATGCTAATTATCTTTTAGCTTAGCAGTCCCTCTTTAAAGTGTAAATGTGCTCCCTCTGGGCTCGAGAAATATTTAATGACACATATCAGTGCATGACTAACAAGCTAGTCCAGAGCAATAATGATTGGTCTATTGTTCAAAATGAAATTAGGACTCCAGAAGCATTTAAAACTGACCAGTGGTTTCTGTAGTAGCCTCACCTCTCAGGGACTGTCTTTGGCACAGATTTTAAAAATATATAGAATAATCTCTTTTTTTGCAATTTGTACCAATGTTATGAAAGTATGGTAGATAATTCTGCAAAGTTTAATGTATCTGCTAGATGCAAAATCATCTAAAACACTGTCTGATACATAGTAAGAGAAATGTAAGCTTTCAGTTTTCAAAGAGACTTGTAAAATTTACTTAAATAAAAATTTTAAGGTCCATATTTCCACAGACTCTGGGCAAGGTAATTTTGGGAATCCAATTTTTCTTGGCGATGAATTATAAAAAAATAGAGGGTTGGTTATGTATATGCTTAATTTCATATATGTATGTGAATATATAAATATACACACATATCCATATATATATACAAACACACTGAATGCACATAAAAACATAGATAAGATTAAGAGAAATGAGAGCAGCCCCTTCCTTGAGCTACCTTACTATGAGTGTGGTAGCGCTATCAGACATTTATTGTGGGGCCTTTGTGACTCAGCTGTTGTAATTCAATGGAGTTTGTACTTTGAATAGGAAGCTTCAGGTGCAAAACATGGGTTGTACAAATGAATTCCAAATACATTATTTTAGCAATAGTGCATTAGGTTTTTTGTCATTAAAAAAAAATAAAAAGAAATCAGCAAAGTCAGATGACCAAGAAAACTGAAATTCATAAACCAGTTATTGTGCATGACAAAATTCCTTTTCAGGAGGAATTTTACTATGCATTCAGTATTATGAGTTCATTGTACAAAATCTGCACGTAGCAAATGATTACAGTACCCTACCCTGGACTGTGAATACATATGAAATGAACACTCAGAATTCAATTAAATCTTAACAGGTTCATTCTCATACTGGCTTCAAATACAAAGAATGGCAGCTCCACTACTTTTCTCACCTAGTTATCATTTTTCTTTTTCAAAGTATTGCACAACACTTCTTCTACATGGCTATTTAACCCTTCCACGATGTCACGCTAAGAAGTACTTTCTTGGAGATGCGAACTCTGACTTTCTGGAGATCTAATCCTGCAGTTCATGCAGGGACCTCAGCTCTTACTGAAGCAACTCAGAGTTGAGGTGTTCCGAAATTCAGATGTCCTGGCTGTACAGGCTCATTTATAGTCTAGTTAGAATTCCTAGCAGCTTTCCCACTAACTTCAGAAAGAGTAAAATCAGATGCTGTGTTGGCTCTGTGCTGCAGCCTCACACAGCTTAAAGGAACCAGTTCAGATTTTCTTCTACAGAAATTCACAACAGGCAACTTCCTTGGTACCAAAGCAAAGGGAAATCAACCTATAAAAATCATAGTAAAATTTGAACCCAAAGAAGAAAACCTTGAAAATTCAATTACAGTTTCAACTCCATCCTATGGCTGTGCTTCATTCCTTCACAATTTCTTTTGTGTTGCTACTGTGTAGCATAGCTTTCTATTCTTACCTAGCCATTGCTCCTAGTGATGCAGTACAGCTGTATTGTTACTTGACCTGCACCACGTGAGATGACTCTCTGCTTTGAAGAGCCTTGCAATATCTTTGAGAATACTGATGGATGAAGGGTGGCATTTAGTCCTAAATTTTTAAGGGTAAAATTCTGCCAACAGAGAACTGTACAAACAGCTCCCTTTGGATATACGCCAGTTTCTCCCCCTTAGGTGCAGATGCGTAAATCTGACTGGCATCAGCCAGAGCTCCCAGCACATATTGAAAGAAGTTTGGACCTTTTGAGCACTGAGCCCCTTCTAATCACTTTGGGGGGTTGTAGGTGATATTGTAGTACAGAGATGAAAACATGCGATCCCACAGGCTGCTTGTGGATTGAGAACCAGCTCCCCAAACCTCCCAGAGATTCATTAGTCATAAGCACATCGCTGTGGATTAGCACACCTACACATGAGGCACTGGGCACAGTTTGCAATCAAATGAAGATTATTTCAGACCAGTATTTATCATGCATGGCTTTAATTTTCAAATTAAAATTTAGATAGGCACAGCAAACATTAGAGAAGGTGGCAAGGACTTTCACAGGTTTTGCCTTTGTATATTTGTATTTTAAAGCCACGTTGACTTTCTTGAAAATTCCAGAGGGTACGCTTTGTCAACACTTTCATCTGCTTTCTCAAATTTCCACCTTCTTGCAGACAAAGAAGGTCTACAGACCTTACTGTTTGATCCTTATGAGCAAATGCTCTCATGGCAATGCTGTTATTGGCATATGACTCCATTGTGATTTTTTTTCCCAAGCGTGCTTATACTACTGATTTGCGAGATTCCTGCAATAAGGATCTTAGGGGAGCCACACCAAAAGCCTGAAAGTTGCAGAATGGATAAATACTTGGAAAACAAAGAAATACAGAAGCACTGAGGAGCTGAACAAAGGGAGAAAAGCTATCTACCTCTAAAAGGGAAATGAGTATGTCCTAAAACCAGGCAACATCTATGTGTGAAACAACATTATACATCAACCTACTGCAGATTTTTGTGTTAGTTTAGCATTGTGGCATCACAGGCTGAGGACTCCCTTTTCAAGCAAGAAATATTTAAAGGACAAGTAAAAGGACTAATTTAGTTTCTCAGATCTGTATGGTCTTAAACAAACTGTAATACTTTGTGCTTTACCTGCGGAAATCCAGAAGTGATCTTGTGGAAGCAGGAACCCTCTGATCATTCCAGCTGAGGAAGTGGAACTGTGTCACTGTGCGCGTCTCGTTTGTCTGCAGGTTCTTCAGGTAGAAGCTCCTCACAAGGAAATCCTCGCACCAGATGTGCTCAGAGACAAGGTTTACCTACACTCCACAGGAAAGAACAAACAAAGATCAGCAATCTCAGTTGCAAGCCACACATTCAGGATTGCAGGTATAAGATGTATGAAATGAAGGAATTGCATGAGTTTTACTTTCATTAGTAAATTGGCCAGTGCTGGGAAAATATTTTGTTTTAGCAGTCAATATAGCTGTCAAGAAAGGGGTCAGCTGTCATTGTCATTTTATTGAAAACATAAGAAAAAATTCTTGACAGTCTTAATGAAAAAGGAAAAATCACTAAATTGAAACTATATTTTTATGTGAATACAAAAGACACTGCCTGAAAATGTGCTAGACTCCAGTTGCTTTCTACACAGAAATGTCCACAATGCACTGCCCGGGCCACTCTCAGAGGTCTTAAAAATCTGCGTTGAATTCATATGAGAAGTGAAAAGTCAGCTTCTTCTGCTATGTAGAAAAATAAGCATTAAAAATGCAGGTTATTTGCAGAGTTTATTTTTTCTGACAACGGGTTTGTGAACATTTTAGTATAAACAACAGTATTCCTTCACATTTTCCTATTCTTCGTATTTGGCACTGCGGTATTATTTTCCTCCTCTGCTCAGCTGGACAACTGGAAAAATCTGACAGCCACTGTCCATGTTACACTACAACAAATTGATGATGTGATATTTTGGGCTAGAAACGTAAAGCAGAAAATAAAAATATATATTTGTTGTTGTGACTGAAGCCGGAGGTAAAAATAGATAGTGTTAATTACTAGAGATATATAGAGGCTTTTAAAATTCACTAGTTCTAAAAATACTATGTTTCCTGTAAAAAAATAAATACACACTTTTATATTTCAGCTACTTGAAAAACCATTTGAAACACCAAATTATTGTCCACGTTTTCATTGTAATACTTGGCTCACAATTTACTAGATTTTATTCAGCTATTAAAACTGCACTTGCATTTTCTACAAATCCAAAACTACTTGAAGGCACACGAAGTGCATTTAAGAGCCTCAGCTCAACCTCCAGGTTAGCTCGGCTTAAACACCATTTTGTCCCACATGAAACCAACGATATCAACCCGTGCACTTACTGTCACGTTTACAACCAGATATTCTGCTAGGTACCTCATAGATGTGGTAGAGGTTTGACCCTTCATCTGGCCAATAGTGGTAGCACTGTTTGACTCCGTTTTCCACGAGGGGTGTCAGCATGACAATAACGACACAGCCGTTCTCCCAGACCATCTGCAGACAAAGAAAGACACCGTGGCCACATTGTGACTGCCTAATTACTGCGTGACATGTATAATTACTGCACTCAGACACACAATCAAAATTTATTCCATTCACAGGAAATTTATTTCATTTTCATTAGACACTTTTACTCTGCAGCTGCTTTCAAATCCCTGAATAAACTGGCACCATATTTTGCAGGAGTCCATGAAATATTAAAGAATTTCCCACAATTTCAGTTAGGGTCTTCCACAAAACCTCTCCTTGTTCCTGGTACTGTGTTCAGCTGTTTTTCTGTCGAACTTTAAGATCCACAAAGGGAACAGGGAATGACGCTTGCAGGACACACAGTTATTTGGGATTTGATATTTAATACTAAAGCAGTACAGACCTACTAAAGTCACTTGTGATGAAACCTGCTTGTGTCCTCAACCCTGTGTTGTTTTACAGTTTGCCATGTAGCAAAAGGTATTACAGTATGGCATTGCTGAAACAATCATAAAAGTTGGATCTGATCAACAGTAATGAGGAAAAGGCAGGAAAAACCTAAATCAAATCTGTTCTTCTAGAAACATTTCAGATGAAGAAATCATTCCTCCAAACACACATATATAAAAGATTTGTTGCAAATGGCCATTACTTTTTCTTTCTTCTTCCTTCTTTCTTCTTTCTTTTCTGTTTTTCCTTTTTTAAAAAAAATCTTCCTTTTTTCTTTTTCTTTTCCTTTCCCCTTTTCCTTTTCTTTTTCTATTTTCATTTTTGTCTTTTCTTTCATTCTCTTTCTCCTCTCTTTCCTTATTCTTTTTGTTCTCTCCCCTCTTTTCTATCATCTCTCTTTTCCCATTTTTTCTCCCTCTTTTTTCTTTTTTCCTCTTTTTTTCTGGAGGTAGAAGGGAAGTCCAACTCCTGCTGCAGAGGGTGCACTCAGTGCACAGGTACAGCAGAAACAGAGGAAAACAGTGTTTCTTCACTACCAGCATGATCGCTTAATAATTTAGACTAGGCACAGAGTAGAATACAGGAATCCAGCACATCCTCAACTAATGGATTTGCAGATATCTCCCACAAACAGCAAACAAGCAAAGATGCTCTGGTCTGGCATATCTTTCTTCCAAACACAGCCCATGGCTGAACAAAAAGGCTCCTATGAATTAATACCAAGCAGCATAATCACTAAAAACTGTTATTATTATGCTGTACATTGATGTTATATTTGCATACAACTTTCATTGTCTTTTTGCTAGCATATAAAATTACTGAATGAAGAGAAAACTGCTCTTTTTGTGAAGGGTTATGTTTATTTCACAGAAATATTTATAAGCAACTGTATTGACATGTAAATTTTGTAAACAAAAAAGGCCTTTGTCTAAACTGTGCAAAGATGAGATGATACATTCAATTCAAGGATTATTTTTTTTTAATTACATATCAAATAAAAAGGTTTCCCATTCAGGGATAATGATGTTGTCTTCCCTTTTAAGAATAGCTTGCATGTAGAGAAACAAATTACATTTTTCTTCCTTTTTTTTTTTTTCATTTTGCAACATAATTAAAACAACTTTTAAACCCAGCTTAGAAATTCATTTAGAGAAATGCATCTAGGGTTTGCAGAGAATGGGGTTATTTATCAATTTCAACAGAAGTGGGGAAAAACAGCTGAATGTAAGGAATAAAAATAATCTTCCTTACCTTCTTCATCTTTTTCCTTAAAAAGATTTTTAAATAAAAAAATGTCCGTAATCCACTCACCCTCCTGTTAGAAACTCATAATGCCACAAAGCCAGCTAAAATACTTTAAATTGACAGCTAATTTATTTTACAGACAGATGTAGATTTATCATTTGTATCTTTTGTACTGCATTTGTTTTAGGCCACAGCTGGGAACCTTCTTTGTATGTAAGGAAGATGATACAGATCTCATTCATTCTAAAGTAGTTTCACCTTTTCTAGTCAGCAATCAGACTAAGATAAGAATTCAAAACATGCATCTTACTTTAAAACTAGCCCCACTAAATCAGTACTTTCATCACATAACGATTTAATGTGCCTCTAGAAGGTATAGAAGCTCATTGAAGCCATTACGAAAATGAGGAGAAACACAGTTTTTATGAGTGTAATAAAAATACAATGATCTAGACCATAAACTAATCATCTACCACTCTGCTTGTGCCACCCAAGTGTAACATTATAAAAGCCCACTCATTTAGAGAGGAATCCTTACAGTTTGGCAACCCTGTTCATTGGTTCAAAGATACAGCATTTCATTACAGAGGGGCTGTCTGCATCTCTGAAGATTTTATTAAGCATAAATCCAAATGAAAGTTAATTTAAACAAACAATTTCAAAGTTACTCTGGGGTATAATATTTCTTTTAGGTCATTGTGTGAAAATGTAGAAGTCAAACCTACTAAATCAAGGAGGCAATACAATCTAGTGCCATCATCCCTGTTACAAGCAATTGTCACTGCATCTCCTGTGCTTACCATTGAGATGGGATTTTCACTAAGACTCACAGTCTGTGACTGGAGGACTACAGCATTTTCTTTGTTTCCTTGATAACTTAAATATTAGACCATCAGGCTGCTACCCAGATTTCTTTCCAAGGAACATAGAAATGGGATGAATCAAAGGCAGTTCATGGAGTTTTATACTGTCACTTGTTCACTACCCTATCTTTAACTTGGTGATGGGTTTTTCAAAAGCTCCCAACACTTAGTACTTTGTTATGTGCCCTGTCCGGACATGGCCATGTATTAGAAAGTGGCCCTGAGAAGTGTGTCTTTGAAACAAAGGAACAGACAGCACAGACCTGTTTTGCACAATCCCAGTACAGCCTTCAAAGAGCATCTGGATACCAAAGAGACATTTCAGCTGGGTTTGGAGAGTAAAGGAGGAGGCTTGGTTTCAAATTCACAGTAATTCACTTAATTCTGAACTTTGTATGCATGCACAATATAAAGTAAGTCAATGCATGTGATATAAGAATAAGGAGAATATCAGGTCCTTAGAGCAGTTTTTCTTTTTAGGTAGAGCCCAACAAAATTATGCCTTATTTGTCTATAGTGTCTATGGAAAGTAAATATACTTTATATATATATATATATGTAATATATATATATATAAAAAAACCCTAAACTTATTTAGATTATTTAGCAGGGGCAGTTTCCTGTTTGCAATTTACGGTAATACTTTCAAGAGAAGAACAAATGGTCAATAGAGTCTTCTGAATGGAGGTGAGAAAGTCTGAGTTACATATAGGAGCTCACTACAGAGCTCGCAATGCATGCTTTGCTGAAAAAGACAGTGTATAATTTTGTGTGACATGTCTACCTGCAGCCTGTACCATTCTCAAAACATTTCTTAGACAAGAATAACACCATCCCACCCCATTTATTGCAAATTAAAGGCCGAGTCCTGCAACCCAAAGATGAGCAGTGTGTTTGACATCCACAGGATTCCCTGTTGATAAAATCCACCATGTGTAGAGACCTCATGCTGTGGTTACCCAGCATGCCAGTCTCTTACAAAGGACTTTCACATTGGGATGAAATATATTTAGAACAAATTACTTGCAAAGGAGCACAGAACTGCTCCTTTTTTTCAAGTAAGGGGAAAAACAAAGTCACAAATAGGAGAATCAGCATTGCAACACTGCCGTAAATCTGATAAAACACCAGTTTTTGAAAGTTTATATTTTAAAATGTCCTTATTTACTGGCTTGTAAAAAAAGGTTAATATGAATCCCTTTGGCTTTTTTCAGACAATTCATCATTTTGAAGCTTCTTTTTATAACAAATGATCCCACCCAAACCCCCTTTTCAGTTGTATTTTCCCTTATTTTTGTGACAGAGAAATGACAAAGTATGTGCCCTGACCAGACACTCTTCTTTTGATGGGGACTGGTGAAGAACTTTCTACAAAGTGATGATAAAAGCAGAAAACAGGTAATGAGTTAAAACCAACCTAAAAATAACGGGCTAATCATACCAGCTGCTTTCTAGGAGAGATCTCCAGAAAACTAAAGAATTCACCTTTCCAGTCTTTTAGGCAAATGCAAGACATTAGGAAAAGCAGACAAACAAGTAAATGAACCCCCCAAATAATTTCTAATGATAATCAAAACTCAGCAGGAAAAACACAACTTCTAAAACAAAAAAAAAAGGTACTAACCCTTGCTGGATCAGATAATTGTCTTATTACATGTCTTGAAAATAAGTAACTCAAATGTGACTTCTTTGAAGTTCTCCACTAGAAATGGGAACATTGTATTGAATGGACACAATCAGAAAATGGTATTTTCTGCAATATTTTAAAACCAACCTGCAATGCTTTAATGAGTTAAAAAAAAAAAAGAAAAAAAAGGTTATCTTTAAACTGGAAAGAAAAAAAAAAAACAAAAAACAGGAGGGGGGAACTAATTTTTTATTCTCAAGTAGAACTTCACAATGTTTGCCAGTCAAAAAGCAGCCCTTTCTGTGAAGCATTTAGTTGAAAATGACTTATCATTTTGACATGTAATGGGTCAAATCTGTCAAGGTCAGAATTGCCATTTGCAATGTCATAGCTGTGCCAGACAGATAAACAAAGCTATAGGCTGAAAAATTAGCGATCAACAATCTGTATTTAATTAAAAAACCCCCCTGACTCTAGCAGTTGAAAAGATGCCTTCAGAGAGCACCTTATACAAATACATGGTCGTTAAAATGGCTCCATATGTTATATCCCTATTGCTGCAGCAACAATTGTTTGGAAGTCAGTGGGAATTGCTAACTCAAGATGACTGTATGTGTAGCAATAACTTCTGCTTCTCAGAGGGATGTAAACTGCTCTTATTCTTCTCAGTAGACTCCTAACTCAAGCCTCATTATTAAATAATTTAAATATGAATGCTATTTAGTATTGCAGTGCTGACAAAATTACATTAAGGAGGAAAAGTCCACCAAAAATGCCTGTAATTAGCTTTGCACGTTGGTATTGGAAAGGTGGAACCTAAACAGTAAAGGGATAGAAATTTTAAAAGGACCACTTCTAAGTACCTTCTCCAACCAGAGGCATAATTAGAAGTGCGCATGGTAAATGTGCACTCCTTTACTGAACATCTATGGAATTCCAAATGCTATATTTATTTCACATGGCTTGATAAGTTACTAGAGCTCTGGGGGCTACTGTTCAGTGCCTCTCTCTCCCTTGCTGTTTTTCTTTTATTAAATTAAAATATGCATATTTTAAACATTGAATTGCTTTGTGTCGCTTTTCATCTGCTTTTCTTTCTGAAGGTGAGAACTGATCAGACATGCAGGAAGTCCCATTCCAGGCAAGGAAAATAAAACCTGGGAATCAAGACTGCCTGAAATCACTATGTTCTGCAGAGAACAAAATGCAGAAGAATAATTTAGTCTGTAAACTAATTTCAGTACTCATAAAACATGCTGAACTGGGAGCACAGAAACCAGCAATTAGAGCAGGGAAGGGTTTGGTACAGTTGTTCCTACTCAGCCCATGGGCCTGGAACACTGATTTTGTAGGGAGACTTTTTCAGCCCACCAGGATTTGCCCTTGGAGATCACTGATGACTAATCCTTTTTACACAGCAAACAATCAACTGACAGTATTCTGTATTTGTTTTGTTGAATTCCAAAACTGGAAGAGAGAAGCAAAGATTCATGTCTTCAAGATTGCAACTCAGGAATAGGGTTCTTAATATGCTGGCATGACCTGGGAGGAAAACGATGGTCAGTTTTTGAACTGACAGTGATAATATACTCCTGAATATGGGTAGAGAAAAAATATTCTAAAGTAGCATTAGATTAAGAAATGCAGGACTGGAGGCAACAAAAAGCAAATGGCAACCAAACTCCCTGGCTCATATTAGGGCTCTGGTCTTACTCTTGGGACTCCTTCTGGACTTTACATTTAATAATCTTGTAGTAAAAGTGGAAAATACTCAGAGGAGCAGAGATGAGGTGTTCCCACTCCCTGTAATCACAATAGGGCAAACCTCTACTCCAGTAAGCTTTGGTTTTGTTTGTCAGCAATAGGTGCCCAGCATTAACAGGAAGGTTGAAGAACATTTCCAATTTCAAGACTATTTCATGTATTGCAGAATAGTGGAGGAAAGATGAGGTCATGAAAAACATGGGTTTGATTCAGAATATATAGGATAAAGCTCGTTCTCACTTACTAGAGGAGCATCCTAATCATAAAGGGGCAGCACCTGCCATCTGCCTTCCTGGTCAGTGCTGTTCATGAGTGGTGTCTGCTCTGTCATCCACGCCAGGCAGGAGCCCTTCAGGGACTAAGGCATCTGGAAAACTATCTAGCCTGAGATACAGATCTGTTCAGGCAAAAGACAGAATTTTCTGGTCCAGACTATAAGCGTTGACTGTATTTGTTGTAGGTGCTTTGAACCTTATTGGACATCTGCAAAATAAGGAAAATCCTATTTCTCAACTCCTTCTACAGAAGTTATATAATGTTCATATACTTATTAATTATGTTGGTCATAGAGGGAGGACATTACAAAACCACAACAGATATTTAGAAAAATATATCATATGTGGCTTCATTTTCTAAGGCAATTTGAAGCATTTCCACTTACGTCACTTGGCATGAAATGCCTGATCCCTCCCTCTATTTTATTTAATACAGTAAAATAAAAAAAAAAACAGTGAAAATGCATTTCCCTCCAAAAAGGGAGAGTGGATAGAAGGGCAAGTGTGGGTAGATTTATGAAAGCAAGCCATTATGTGGGGTATTTTCCAGGGAGAAAAATTATGGCCTCCTACAGAAATCTCCATTTGGAGATGGTGAACCTTAGCAGACATGCAATTTATAAAACTGGCATAATTAAGAACAATTTTTCAGTGCAAGGACAGTTGGTTTTAAATTTCCTAACTCATAGGAATAGTTTCTTGCATATTATCATCCCTGCTTCTTAGAATACATTGCAAGTTAAGACATGTACTTGATGTCAAATACTTCATGGAATTATAACCCAGCACATGCAGAAAATAATAAAATTTTATGCCTCCAGAATTATTCACAACATGGAACTCCTGCTGCGAAAACTTGTTATAGATCAGAAATGTTCTACATCCTCTTTCTTTTGAATTATGTTCAAAGAGATGTTGAATTTTAATAGCGTTATGTGAAAGAGCTGAGTGAAATCTCACTGAAGCTGCTGGACAAAATCATCACCTTTCATTCAAGATAAATGTAAGAAACAAGCAAACTCTTTTATGGAGCCTGATAACTGAAATTACAAAAGTTATCATCAAAACCAAGAGGAACGTGAAGCAAATGGACCCATAAGTTTCTCTAGAAACTGATATGCTTAATGCAGGGAGAGAGGCATTAATCAAGGCAAGATGATTAATCCAGATAAGCAGCAAAAATGTGTAAAAGGAATAAAGAAACCCACAGCACAGCTCAACAAACTACCATTGTGATCTGGTAGAAGAAAAGCTGAAAAAGAGGTTGGGGGTAAAACACTGGGTGAATGAGGTTTGGAAAAAAGAATTTATTGCCTGTTATTTGATTCTGTCTTTGTCCAAGGAAATAAAACTCTGTACTTTCTTTGTAAATAAAATGGAACTATATCAAAGCAAAACCCTATCCTGAGGATGAATTCTCTTTCCAGCTGAGAAGAAAACAATCCACAGACCTGGCAAATTGTTTAACTACTCCGATAAAAATGGATTAATACCATGTGCGAAGAGGCATCCAGTTTTCAAGAAAGGGAATAGTGAGGTGGAATTCCCACTGAACCAAAATAGAATCAATGAAGGAGGTATCTCTCAGAAATAGTAATTGGTAAAAAGAGATGAAAACAAGACTAGATGAAATTAAAGGAAGACTTAAATCAGCAGGAAGCTTTTAAAAATTAATTAAAGTAGTAGCTGGAAAATTTCCAGAGCTGTCTAAGAGATGACATGCAGGCAGAGATGAAATCTCTGCTTGAGCCACAAACACAGAGTATCCAGACAGATTAGGAAGCCCTGTGGCAAAACAGATCAATGAGATGACTGACAACACAACTCCTGCAGGCTAGAAAGTTTTCAAAGAAATAGGTAAGCCAGGAAAGTTGGAACTAACTTGGCACTTGCTGACTTAGAGAAGCTGTGCCAAGAATAGAAGGAGCTGGAGAAGTAAACTGGAGGGACACAGACAGCTGTGGAAGTCTGATGCCTAGAAGTGGTCTTACACCATTAGAAAAGCCAGAGTACATCTGTTGCCTTTTTTATCATAATAACTTTTCCAAAATGTACAAAATTGAGCAAGATTTGAAAATTACCAATATACAGGAGTTTGGACTATCTCCAGCTCAAAGACTGCATCTTTGAAAGAAAAACTTCCATCAAGCTGATCTCTCTCAGATCAACATGAAAATCTAAATGAATAGAAATGCTGAGTCTAATGGCCAGCTCTAGTGGCTCAGATTAGATGGTACTCAAGAACAAAACATGTTCTTCTTCCTCACCTTATCAAAAAAAGACACAGTCTTTCAAGAAGTGGTCACTTGTGAGATGATTCGAAACTTGTCCCCTTCTAGTTCCATAGTGGTACTAGGCATGAATCTGCTCATCACTAGTACGAATGCTAAACATGAGGAGCCTATAAAAAGCATCATCCCTGTTTTAAGAAAAAGTTTTGTCCATTTTGGGAAAGAGAAGACCCTGACCTAACCATGATCTTTGCACAGATCTGAGCAACTTAAAAATGGTAAATGGGAATTTGATTGCTAAGTGTCTACTAAATGTCACTTGCACAAAAATACTGGGGAATGGATTAACATAACAGGTTTTAGAGAGGCTTGGCAATAAAACTAGTGAAAAAGATTATTCAAAACTACATCATCTGTTTGTTCTTAAATAGAGCTAATGGATGTGACCACATGATCCTATAGATGACAGAGACGAAGAGAAGCAGGCACTGCAGAGCATTTTAGAGCTCTAAGTTCCTTTTGGAAGAAGCTTCCTCCAAATATATCTGTAGCCTTCTCCCCTGCCAACAGGCATTTGGTCCACTAGACCACTGAACAGCTGGTCTAAAGTAAAACCTACAAAGTAAGTACTGTGACTCTCTACAACTCCAATCCTAGTGGGTGATACTGCTTGCTAATGTAGACATAGTCACCGATAGGAGGAAGAATCTGATGCAAGCCTAAGGGAAAATAGGTTTAGAATTTGTATCTCTGGAATTTGAACATGAAACCCAAACAGTCAGGATAAATCAGGTGCAGTCTGGATTTCATTATGCATATCTGGATTTCATTATGCACATTTATGGAGTAAATGGCAAGAAAGTTGTCTTCTACCTCCAAGTAATACATATGCTTTTTAGACAAGTGTTTTCTAGAAATCAGCTTGAAATGTCTACAGGTGTGGAAACAATTATAAAAGTTTCTTACTGGGGTAGCCTTGGGCTTCAGCAGCTCCAAGATAAAATGGAGTGGCTGATACCCACCATGCAACCAGGCTTTTGGGATTCTTAGTAGCTAAGACTCTGAAAAAATAGAAAGCAATATATCTACTAAATATTGCCATAGAAGGTGATGCCAAGCTCCAAGAGTTTCTGTTAGACTTGCTAAAGCATGACATTGTGCATTTAGGCAAGGTACAGCCGAACAGTCCTAAGTCTCTCTGGAGTCTGTCACTCTTTTCACTATCAGTCAGAAAACTGCTTCACTGAGCACACAAAAGGGGAAAAAAGCAACAGCTGGTATTAAGTGGAGGAGGGAGAGGGAGGAGAACCACTGAGAAGACGTATCAGGAATGAATAACTGAATCTTTAAACAATCCCTGGTGGCAGCACCATGTTCTGTATAAATGACACAAAAAAAATGTATTCAAGTAAACATCAAAGGATTCTGCCCTGACAGGAGTTAATACTCTATTTTCCACAGCAAGTGCAGGTTGCCCATGCTTTACCTTAAAATAGGTACAGTTCAGTGAAAAAAATGACAGAAACTTTGCTCCTGCATCTGGGCATAAACCACAACAATTTCAAGCCATGGCTTTCGACTTGTACAGTGGACCCGCTACATGTCAGTGGTTATGGACACAGTCTTCTGTAAGGAGTTAATCTCTCTTAGCCTGTTAATTACACCCAGTAGATACCATACAGCCATGTAAAAAGCTTGGAACAGTAACTAGCACATTGATGTGTGACCTGCAGGAAGTTTAAGAAAAGTGGGTGATATACCAATCTGATATAGGTAGATTGAAGTGACAGACATCACAAAAATAAATGTAAGAAACAAACTTTTCTATGGAACCTAACAGAAGAAACAATAAAAGATTATCACATCAAAAATGGACACATAGCCTCACTTGCGCAGATGCTGAACTATGGCTGCCAAATAAATGGCTTCTGAGGAGATGTTTACATCAGATCTGATGGGGAGATGAAATGAACTTTCACTGATGGATAACTGGGAGGAGAAATCACTAAAAAAAGCAGAAGGAAAGTGAAGGAGAGTGAAGACACTGTACTTACAAACAGCATGAAGACAGAATGTCAAGAAAGAGACCTTTTGAGTACCAAAGAATATTCAGAAGGAATATGATTAGATCACAGAAATAACATTTCAATTCTACTCTCTGTGTCTGTGCAAACAGTTTGATTAACTGTTTAGACTGGAATGGGAGAAGAACAAAATATATCCTTCATACTCTGTTTGCATGATTAATTCTGATTTCTGCATTAGCAAAAAAAGCTTATACAAAGTGTGATTTTGAAATTACTCTAAAAATGGGAACATATATTTTTGATGTGTAGAGGTGCAATTGCAGATTAAAATAAACAAAATATGAATATACAAATATGCAAAAATATACACTTAAAAAAACTGGGCCTTAGGAATTGTATCATTACAGAGCAGCTAACATGGTATTGGATTTTGCATGCTTAAGAAACACATTTTCATGTATCATGCCTGTTATAAGGAATTCACCTGCCAAGCAAAAAAAAAAATACAATAAATCAGTGTTTTCAGGTATGTCTAATTACCAAATAGTGAAGAAAAAGCCCACAAGTTACTTGAAAATTTAAGTCAGACCAACAACTCAACTCACTTCAAGAAGAAACCGTTTGCTCTGCACTTTTAAGAAGCAGTCCCAAAATACCCCAAACTGAGCATTTAAATATCCAGGAACCCACAATCAAACAAACTTTTTGAAAATATCTTGATTCCTCATCAGAAATAGTAGGATATTGTGACATGAAAAACATCTTCAATAAGGATCAGTTAACACTTTCTAATCATAGACCAAGCGATGCAGAGGGAGACAGTTGATGATTTCAACTGATGCAAGCTCCTAGAACACAATAGTACTTTTGAAATTTGTACATAGACACTCTTTATCTTCAGAACAAATGCTTCAGAATTCATAATGCAAAACAAAAGATAAAAACATATGTTCGTGTTGATAATAAGCCTCAGTTGGCCTCCTCCCCACACAGCCTCGGTAAGCTTTCAGGCACACTTATGCACTTATAAAGGAATATCTAACGCAGCATATCTGTCACACAGTTGCACACACCTAGCCTGGTGGAGTGTGCATGTCTAAATCTTAGAGCTGCACAAGCACATAAAAAAACTGCATGCAAAGTACACTCATATTTGTGCATCACCAACTACTGCCTTTAGCCCCAATCCTGCAATTATGCACGTACTTCAATTTACGTGGCAGGATCTTAACTCAGCCTCTAAATTGGCTACCTGTGGTAGGGAAAATACATAAGAATTCAAGCATTTTGGGGAACTGGGACAAGTGAGAAGCAGGTTTCAATGGAAAAAATCATGGCACGTAATGTTAGGTCCTTTTTGATCTGGAGAATGACAATGACTTCTGGCTACACTCTTAAGAAGGTCAGGCCCTCTGAAAATCATCCTGTCCTTGGCTGTAATTTAATTATGGAGACCTGGCAGTAAAATATGAATATTTTGGCCTGAGGCTTTCAATATAAATTCCAGATCAAGCATTCTGTACAGGGTTTGTCATATACATAAAAGGCTTGAATATCACAGAATCATTGAATCGTTTAGGTTGGAAAAGACCTTTAACATCATCAAGTCCACCTGTTAACCCAGCATTGCAAAACCCACCACTAAACTATGTCCTCAAGCACCACATCTACACACCTTTTAAATACCTCCAGGGATGGTGGCCATGGATCAAGGGACAAATACCTTTTCTTGCTTTTCTTAGATCTCAAAACTCCTCACAGGGGAGATAATTTTGGTGTTTGTTTTGATTTACTTTTAAGTTCTCTGACAAAAAACCATTTTGCAATCTGTGGCACTCAGTTTCCCTTCAGAAAAATAATGCAGTGAGCCAACCAGCTTTGATGCAGTGTGGGGTACTAGATCTACAGCATCATCACAGCTTCTCATCCTCACCTCCCTAGATTTTAAACAGATATTTGAACAAAGGTTTTTCCACCTAATGTGACTCAAACACAACATATTTATATACACCTTACATTTCTAGAAGCACAGGAAAACATTTGACTTGTAACTTAAATTCAGTTTTCAAAGAGCTGTTTAGCTTACCTGCCAGAAGTCAGCGACAGTAGCAGGAAGAGGGCCCTGGGTGGCAATATATGCAGGGTTTCGGGGGTCATGGTCCATCTGGAATAAGTAAAGAGAACACAGACTGGGTTTATTTAAAAGAAAATCCCTTGCTGTGCTAGAGACTGAAAGCATGTGAGTGCCGAAACATGGGACTTCCTGACGGACTGTCATGTCCCTGCATCCTTTATTGGCAAGCAAACAAATTTAGTTCTATTTATAAGCTCAGGGGAGAACTTTTTCCACAAAAGACTGATGCTACCAGATGACTATCAGCACACATGATGAGCAATATCCTATGTCCTCAATATGGAGCATAAGATCATTTATGGTGGTTGACAAAGTATCTGAGATCAGTACTCATGGTTTCATAGCAACCTAAGAGCCATTTGAAACATTTCTCTACACTGAATGTTAAGAATGCTCCACACATCTAAATATGTTCTCCACTTCCACCATGCCAGTCAAGGGCACATGTAACTGGAAACCAGCAAAAATGGAGAACACATTCAGTTTCTGGCTTTTTCTGGGTAGCTGATTTATCTAAATGAATGGATTTGGCCTCAATAGAGGAAGTTCTGCTTAAAGACCTTAATTATTACATTTAATTCAAGGAGCAGAAAATTCACTGAGCAGAAAAAATAAAGAATCTAAGAAACAAAGCCATCAAGAGTAAATAGGATTAGTGTGTTACAATGAATGTTTTCGAACTGATGGGTGGTTTTCTTAGTTCTAAACCTTAGGACCCTTTCTGCTGAAAAAGAAGATCTGCTGATAGGATTAAAACCCAAACAAACTCATTCTAACCCTGAACTGGGCAAGACAAAACTTTGAACATAAAAAAAAGAGACCCAGTTCAGCTCTCAGATGTGTGGGTGTGACTTGGTGACACTGAAGTTGGCGAGAGTTAATTTATACCCATGTAGCTGAAGGAAGAATTTGTCTTAATACATGATTCTGTTCTATAAGTAAAGATCTGAATAAGAATGACTGTGAGTCACATTTGCATTAACAGGCATCTACTGAATTTATTCATAGCCTATCAAAATTTTCAGTGATGGTACATGTCAGCATAAAAGAAGGCACCTCATAATTATGTGCAACATAAAAGAGGGAAGAACCATAAAAGAACAGATGTAAGTTATTCTAACAGAACAACAATATGATGAATGTTGCAAAAAAGGAAGAGAACACTTCTACGCTTCTAATTTTCTGATGTATAATTAAGCTGGACTTAATATTAAAATTTTCCCTGACAATACAACACAGGTAAAATGAAGTCACTGAATCCATTTATAATTAAAGCTTACTTGTGATACACCACCCATAGTTATAAGAAACCTTGACCAGGATGTCTATAATACCATCATTTTATTCTGAGCTTCATTGGGATGCTTCTCTTATCAGCAAATAACTCTTCATAACAAGCAATTGCTCACAACAAATTTCAAGTTTGCTTTCTTTGCCTTTTGACAAAAGCAATTCTGATAGCAGGACATTTACTACTGTGAGTAAATGTGAGTATTTTGAGATGAGGGAAACACTTGCTTTCTTCAGATGCAGTATTAGTGAAAAAACCTTAGGAACAATTTCAAAATGGGCAAGTGTTTTGTTGTTTGTTTGGTATTTTTGTTTTTTTGGGTTTTTTTTGTAAGAATTGAGACATTGAATTAAACACATCTGAAAACAGCAAATGTGATTAAGCAAAGTCAAGTTTCAACTATATTTTTGCTCAATTACAGATGAATTCATTTCTGTTATTGTTTTGTTTCAAAAACCCAGAGAGATCTATAGGATTTAATCATGTGCTTAAATGTTTTTCTGTGCTGGAACTAAAAACCTTGACTTAGAAAAAATCGAACCTCCCCACTGTGGAGGACTTGCTACTCCCACTGGAAACTGTTGTAGGCTGTATCCATTTGAAAATGATGTCACTTGACTAACAGGCGAGAACTCGACTTAGAAATGTAACCAACAGTGACGACACTAAACTTTATAAAAAATAATCACTTATTTTGAATTTCTTCTTCAACTAAATTCTTTTGTATGTAGACATGCCAGGAAACAAAGGCAGAAGAAATTGAGGATGATGCAAATAGCGCTGTCATGGGAGGAAATACTTCTCAACATTCAGCTGATAAATCAGGAATAGGCCAATCTTGGCATTTCAGCATTAATCAACCTCTGTCACAAAGGTGCTGCTGGAACGTGGCAAACATTACAATAAGCACAGAGTAGTGAAGTGTATCAGCAGTTTTACAATAATTCAAAAGACAATTACAATTATTACATTCCAAGCACATTGTGTTGCACAGAAAACAATTATGAGCAGAAACTCTTCTTGCTTGAAGCAAATAGAAGATGGCAGAAAGCCCTATCACACTATTAAATGATCTTTAGCTGAATAAAAATAAGAGCAAAGATTAAACTAATTAAATGAAATTCTTGGTTTCATCAATTTTCTATTATACGTACTGTTTTAAAGGCCAGTATTTCAAGAAAAGTGTGAAAAATCACTATTCTGGTCACATTCAATTGAATGTGAGTCTGTGACTGCAAGGAATGATTATTGAATGTTTTTGTTATGTTCTTTTTTATTCTCTCAAGGTCACCAAGAACACCAAGGGCATCTTAATCTATCAAAGTTAAGAAAAGTTTGAATAAAGAAATAAAGTCAGTAATGGATTTTAAGCTAACTAATCAAGGATCAACTAAAAGGCTTTTTTCTATGTCAGTAGTCATTATCTTCTTTTAAGGATCCCTCAGATTTCTCACTTCATGAAAATAAAACAGAAAATTTATTCTCCAGCGAAGAACAGATAACAGCAGGCTCCATATTATCAAGTATTAAAACAAAAAATTGACCGTTTGCTAACATTTTATACCAGAACAACCACCAAAATCACCCTAATAGTAACTGCTCAAAAAGAACAAGATTTTTCCCCTCTGTCTCCATCAAATCACAAAGTTCACAAGGATTACATCAGAACTGGATCGAACAGCCATTTTGGGAAAGAAAAAGCTGCAATGATTACAACTATTCTGCTATGGTGGAATTCTCATTTTCTGCTGCAGTACAACAAAGGCAAGTCTGGTGATAATGTTTCAATCTATTTTTCCATGATTTTGTATTATGGAAAGAAAGGGATCAAGGTTTACTATAACTGACCATGCAATTGACTGTAGTGATTCAGTCACT
This sequence comes from Melopsittacus undulatus, assembly GCF_012275295.1. NCBI lineage: Eukaryota > Metazoa > Chordata > Aves > Psittaciformes > Psittaculidae > Melopsittacus > Melopsittacus undulatus. Next base: position 106,703,305 of record NC_047527.1, read on the forward strand.
ACCAATATCAAAAGCAAATGGAAACAAAAAGGAGGAGCATTCAGATTTTTTGTTGTAAAAGAAAAACTGCAGAAAACTTTACTGGCACCAGTTGTTTTACCACGGGCTTTCTAATATAAGCTGACTCACAGTATCTTAAAGTAGGAAAATACATAAAGAACACAATATCACAATTAGTTACACCTTTGTTAAATTCGTATCAGACAAAAATTCCACCTTTGCTGTACAAGAGGATAAAAGCTACTCCTTTGATTTCTGCTTCAAGAGTTCTAAAATCCAGTTGTTTTATCCTAGGATTTTGCAAGGATTCTCTGAAGAACTCTGAATTTTGTTGAGTTTTGAGACAGACACCATGCTGCTGCATGATTTCACAGTAATGCTGATGAAATATAGAAAAATCAATACATTATGGGTGTAAATCCTCAAATTTATTGTATTTGGACTAAAGAGTGGTACATGTAGATTCTTGTTAAATAGTCTTCTAAACTGTAAACTGAAGTAAAAGTGTCAATAGGCATCAATGACCATTTTGAAATCTCATGTAAATGATACACCAGTTCATTCCTGCCCTTTACCTTCCATCCCAGTTTGTCAGATTCTTAGTTTCCACACAGAAAGATGTTGAGAGAGATGTGGTCTCAGTCACACTATATTTACCTTGATCTAAACCCTCTGAGTCCAGCTGAAATATTCCTAAATCACATGTGATCAGAATGTGATCCAGTGTAGACCAAATACAACAGAAATAAAGTTTAACTGTAATTACCACCTTAAAAAAACATATGGATTCAAGGTACTGTGCAGTTTCCAGATTTAATGTGTTTCTAATAAAAAAACCCAACAACCTTTGATGCATTTATTTATCAAACAGAGTATAGACAGCCTCTAAAAGTAAAAAAGTATATTTGTTTTTGTAAAAGAAAGCATATTCAGCAAATGCAGATGAACTTTGCAATCAAATTCATCTCAGCATTAAAATTAAAAAGGTAGACTAGCCCTTATCTTCCTGTTTGAATTAAAATTTAAACCAATTTTTAAATCCTTCCTTTAAAACCCCTAATGGAATGAAAGAAGTAAATCTGGTTGTGAATGCCATTATGAATTTCAGAGCCTATTCTTGGTGATGAAATTTGTATGCTGTGTTTGAACAAACTGTCATGCTAATGACATTCCTCAGTCTGGTGTCTTCAATAACAAGCAAACTGAGTTTTTAAATGTAGTTGATGGGATTTTTTCTCTCTCAGACACCCTATGAGGAAAAACAGAATTCCCATTTACTTTCATGACCTCTGATTTAAAAGCAAAGATTGCACATTATTTACTACTGGATGATTTTCCTGAAATTTAATGAGGACTAAGTACAAATATGACAGAAGTAATTATCACAGTTTTATTCTGCACAGTCAGGGTCTTCTTGTGCTGTAATTGCAAGCCTTTCATTCAGCTGCCGATAGCAGAGTTATTATCATAGTACTTTACGTTATTTCAGAGAGGAGGGAAACAGATTTCTACCTCACTTCTACCCTGCAAATTTATCCTGAGGACTCATTTCGACTGGCCTCGCACTACAGTGAAATTAAAGACCTACGGGAAGAACTTGGACTAAATCTTTGCTGATTATCTTCACCCGCTCCCAGCCGTGGTGAGGCCATCAATCTAACCCCAGTTTTCACAACATATTGGAGAGAAAGGAAGTCTTGAGGGGGGTAGCATTTTTTAAAAGGAAGAAACATGTGGGCAGGTGGCCAGCTCATTGTCTAGCATAGGGATTTTTTTACGGTGTTCTGCTGCACTCATTTAGACTTAAGTTAAGGTTGAGTGAACCCCAGCTGGAGACTGGACCACTGACCCAGAAGCTGGAGATACACAGCGACATGTACACGACTGGAAGCCTCCCTTTCTGAAGCTCAAATATAATTACTTTATTTTACACTCTTCCCCTCCCACATAGCTCACACACGGAGGGAGGAAAAAGTCTCTTCCAGTCAGATCACACCATACTGATCCTGTGCTATTAATGCCCATCTTGCAGGTCACTACAATGCTCACTCCTAACCCAAGCACTGTAAGGCAAAAAAATGCACCAGGAACATCATTGTATGCCATGATAATTACTGAGGTTATTGAAGTTGAAAGGCAGCTGTCTGAAGGAAAGAAGTGGTAGGATACTTGCAAGACCAATTAAAGGCAGACTTCCTGGGACTCCATGTCCACTGTATATGTACAAGGACGTTGATTAAATGTGTATCTGCTAATAGAAAAGATCTTAAATAAGCAGCAGTTGTATATCTAGCCCAGGCTGCAATAGCTGTACAGCCACAGCAAATACTGCAGGACCAAGTGCCCAGTATAATAGAAGTAGGCTTCTGAGGTGGAGAGAACACAGACTGATTGTCTCTGCCACTTGTATACTCTACCACATTACACAAAAACTATACCAAATTAACAATTGTGTTCATACTAACCTGAAGATACTTAATTTATTTTGAAATGAAACTGCAGGGAATTCCAAACTATGGGCTTTCAAAGTGGTAATTTGCTCTTACCAGCTTCCCACTGCATCACCTTCAGGAAACACACATTTTATCTAATATTTTCAAGAAAGCAAAGTGAATATTGACTTCAAAAAATGGACTCACAAAAACATCTGGAGCACTCTAGCCTTGGAATAACAGGTCATCTACAGAAATGTGGGCTGTGGCACTCCTTCCCACAGAGTAAGGTCCCTATCCTACCATGAAGAAGAGGAACTGAAGAGTTTATCTTAGCAGGTTTTCATCACTATGCAAGACACTGGGTGCTTGTCCCATTTCAGTGAAACCTTTGTGCACACACTTATCTCTGGGCATAGAAATAATTCTGTAAGAGATCCAAAGACAACCATCAGAAATTTTGCTTTATCAGCATGACTCAGTTTATTGAATGAAACTCCTGAAGCTGGGAAAGCTATACAAATTAAATACTTAACTTTGCAGAAGGAAATACCCTTACTAAATGCTGGATGGAAAGGCAAGATTACAACCCCCTGTAAAACCATGAGAGTTAAAGCTGTGGAAGCAGAGTTCCTCTGCCTGAATTAGCTCCAGACATCCTGACAAAGCAAATCTCTTCACAGTTATGTTAATGGGATATATTGGTCCTGCCTCTCCACCCCCAATATTAATCTAGTATTTTTCACTGTAATTAAGGGAACAGATAGATACACTATAATCCAGAATTAAATTGCAACAGCCATATACAGACATGCAAGTATTTGCCCCTTCCTCAACTAAATTTGTGTTCTAGAAAAAGTGAACTCTCCACAGACTTTGGGGCAGGTTGCAGAAGCCTATGTTGGCTATTTGGCAAAAACACAGTACATATACTGCTGCCAACACCAAACCTTGTTTAGCACCATCTTCAAATGCTGCAATTCTACTTTTGCACCATATTGTAGTCATGCAAATTACAACCAAGCTCTTACAAGAATACAGTATCTCACTTCCATTTAACACCTCCCACCCCTGTGCTTGCCACAAAACCTCACAGCATCTACTGACCAAACATAACTCACCAAATATGCCCCGAAGACAGGCAGACACAGAGCGCGGAAGTGCTCAGCTGGACTTCCATGCATGACTTTATAAGCAGGATATATATCCTTGGAGAGCCAACTAGAGCTTGGTCTACTAAAAGACATACTTAAAAGTAGTCCAAAACTTGATCTGTGCACATCTACCCTGTGCTCTAAAACAGCAGCTGGCAATCCCTGAAGCATGCTGGTGCTTTGGTTTCCCCTCTACCCTAAGCCAAAGACAAAAGCATCCCAAAGATGTTTTTTGGGTTCTGTGCATTTTTTAACTCCTTTGAATAAAACATTTTCATATGTTCAAGGAAATGAAGCTTTTGAACACTACTGAAAGCAACAGACAAAGCTCACAGAGCAGTTTCTAGAGAGTTGTGTTTTGGGTTGGTTTTTTGGTTTTGTGGTTTTATTTTTATTTTTTTAATTTTTTTTAAAGAGGTATTGTCAACAACATTGGAAGGAAACAAGTGGCAATTTCATGCTGTTGCAAATTGCCAGCTGCCTTGCCCACACAAGTGATTTAACTGGGGAAGTTATATTCCCCAGGAAAATGTGCCAGTAATGGCATACACAGCCCACTGCAGAGAGATCTAAGTCCCCATTCTAAGTTCTTTCTCTTAGTTCCCCTGTAATAACTTTTTAGTGACTAATTAATGTGGATAAGAACCATGAGCAAAAGTGACTCCAATACAAGCAGTCTTACAGAGGTCAAAGACACAGTGTCTTTTTCCACCCTTCAAATGGAATCTCAATGGATATAATTCCATTGAGATTCTATAACAGGCCAATGCTACTGGCTCTATCATACATGTTTTGTGTCTAAAAATAGAGATCTTTTCTCCCTGTCATCTTTCACAGACAAAAAAAGGATTCATCTTCAGCTTGCATAGGGTGAGAAAGGGCAGCTGGTCCATACTGGAGTATCCAGATGCAAAAATTGGATTGACATATTTTGCAGTTTGAATGAATACACAAGTGGTAAAGGATCTCATTCTCTCTTTCAAAACAGCAAGCTCGGAGAAGAACTGGGAGAACTACAGAAACACCAAGTTGTACATCTGAAGGGCAACAGAGGAAGAAAGGTAAGAGCAAACGTCGTTTCCTGATGCAGAAAAAGTTCAGAATCCTGTGGAGCACAGCTCTCCATGCCTACAGAAACCACTCTTTCTATAACTGGAGCTAGCAAAAACGAACAAGAAAGTTTTATGTCCTCAGAAAAGGAAAAGCTCCACTAAGGGCATATTTTTGAATCTTGTAATCCATAAATTAATTATGCCAAGTACAGAAAATCTGACACTATTAGAAGGTAGGACTATCTAGTGACTGTTTTCTTTGTACATAAACTTTGAGGGTACTGCATGCATACGTATAAGATTTATTTCTCTTAAGTTGGAAAGGATAGCCCAAGACATCATAGTTCTGAGGTGCTCACAACCTGAAGTTGCACAACCTGAGCAGTGAGGTGCCTCAAGTTAGCATGTTTTAAAAAGGAAAGATAGCAACTGGCTGTTTGGATTATTTCTCATAGGTTATCATACTTACAATTGGGCTAGCATTGATGTAGTCTGAATTGTCGTGGCTACTTTCACCTTTCAGGCATATCCTGGAATGATCATCTGCAAAGGAAAAAATAAGAGAAAAAAGTTTTTATACAAATATACCCATTTGAAGTTAAACAATTCAAAGTCAGATTAATGTGCATTTTAAGACAGGCAAAAGGTAAATATCAGAAAGGATATTCTGGCTCCCAATCTCACATAGCCTTGATACAGCCATGGCATCACAGCCTGATTCAGGAATGAAACACTAAGATATTTTAGAGACTGAGTATCAGAAAGGATGTTTTCATGAGATGCAATATTATGTGCTACAACCTCTCATAGGAAAAAGGAGAATCTCTATTGCTCAAGAAGTTTAAGCTTTAAACTAGAGATATAACTAGAAAAAATAGTATTATAGAAAACACTTTCATTTTCAGGGTTATGGAAGTAGTAAGCTGATGGACTTTATCTGCCTGGATTCTCTGTAAAATGAACTGCAGGAATATCGATGTACAGTTGAGAGCTGGACAGCAAGTTAATCTGTCCTGATCAAAAAGACCAGTGCTGTGTGGTACTATGCTAGTGACGTGGAGAGACAATATGACTTGGAGACAATCATGGAAGAGAGAAAATGCTGATAACTGCACCTAAAAGTATGGCTGGAGCATGTAGAGGTATCTTACACTGCTGGAAATGTAACTAGTTCAGACACCACCAGTAAAGTAAACAGAAGCTCTGGACATAGGACATTTACTCATGTTTGCCCATTGCCATGATTCTTTTAGTACCTTTTTACTTGTATTTTTACTGGTGCTAGCTCAACTATGTTTAGAGCTGGTACACCCCAGCTCCAGCCCTTTTTTTAACTTCAGGACATATGTAATGGATGATTTCTATTTGTCTGTATTTAGACAGTGACAATGCAGATGTCTGCATCTCTTCCAGTCATCTAGACTCACTCTGCTAAGAGAAAAGAAATATTTCTATGTCATGAATCATCTCATCCCAATTTAGCTGCCTCAAACAGACCAAATTGCACTTGAGAAGTGCCCGTTTCTTTCCACTGACTAAAGAAAGACCAGACCACATGCAGATAATTTATGTGAGAGATGTCTAAGTCTTTAGATATGAATCTCAAACAACTTATACATGATACATAACCAACATGATTTATACTTCTCAGCAAGCCCACCCTGCAGCGTATATTGTGGTGAGAAGTTGTGGAGTTGCCCTTTCTGTAACCCTCTGAAGCTAAACATGGATATTGATGTTTTGAAAGGATCTTTCCACCAATTATTAAAAGAGATATAATAAGAGTACAGGAATATGCCCTGCCCCCCTTTGTATCTTGTCTTGTGGCCTGTGACACTATTCTTAGCAGCAGATTTACAAGTTAGCTTTTTAAACTGTTAAGTACCACTCATTATTTTAATAATGAGGAACAATAAATGAGTTATCAAGTGTTATAAGTACCACACAGGAAAGTAAGAGGCAGAAGGTTTGGGCTCTGCTTAGGTTTATTCACCAGTAATGTCATGTCAGTTCAATATGTGAGCAAGACAAAGGCATGCTTGTATGAATGTTGATTATAGTCACTCAACCTCATCAACGATATGCAACCCACCAACATGAACAACTTCCTCTTGGAATATGATTAGAGGTGAACAAGTCATGTCAAATGAATGAAGAGCCATTCTTTCCTATTCGCATAAAATATTTGCTCTGGTTAGGTTTCAACACAATAGGAGGAAGATGAAGATGAGAAAGGGGACACTTTTATACACATTGTTCATTTCCACCTTACTTTGGCACCACTGCACAAAGAATCCAAAACATAGAAATGAACTTGTGTCACCTGAGATTTTAGAGATGGTCAAGATTTTTTTATAGGAAGATTTATCATGAGCATTGTCACAAAGTGCTTGCAGGTTACATGCACTGAATGTGGTCTCTCATCCATCTTAAGCTAAGTAAGTGCTCAGGATAAGCCCCATTCACTGGACAGCAAAAGTGTTTGAAATAATCACCAAAGAAAACGTATGAAATGCTCCCAAAGGGATGAGGGAGAGAGAGTAGACAGTGATTCATCAGGATTTAGCATACAGATGTCAGTGTGACTCTCCAATAAAAGTCAAAAGTCAGATCAGTAACTTCAGGATCTTTTGTTTTTAAACAGTGTTTTGTCCGGAGCCACTGATTCAGTGTGCTGTATCATTATCCAATGGAGCGTTAATCAGAGGGTGAGACATCTTAAGTCTTCGGCAGTGAAAAGGTGGTGAGACTTTGTGCTCAGGAAAAAATAAAAAGTGTGTAAAAAAGGTTGTACATGTGTTTTCTGCCTGTATCAAGTTTGCACCCGTGTGTGCTTTAGTTGCATCATCAAGTGTTCATATTGACAATGAACAGATTGTGCTTGTCTATGCCTGTTATCACCTCAAAGCTTCTAGGAACTAGCATAATAACTCTTCAGAAACAGTCAGAAAAAGAAGAAAGAATAAAAAAAGATATCATGGACATCAGTTTATGTTAACAATAAGCAACTGTGGAGAAAATGCTGAATGTACAAGATTTTTTTTTGTAAACTGTGTATTGATTATGTCAGAAGCAAAAAAGGTGAAGCAGGAAAAGCAGGAAATAAAAGGAATGAGGTGATAGAAAAGGAAGATAAATGAGTGGTCTAAAAAGCAAGAAAGAAAGATGAATGAAGAAATAGGAAGGGAACGGGACAATAATAAGGAAGTGAGAGAAAAGACAAATGCTGTTACTAGCTACTGCAATCTGGCCAAGCTACAACTAGTCATAATTTCAAATATCTACAGCAGCTACTGCTAAATCCTGAACCACTTTGCATTTGTTATTGCTCCAGCCAAGTTACAGCTAAAAGAAAAGCAAAACATATAGGTGGATATTGATATAAAGTATAAATTATGAAGTATAAGGGATAGATGATAAAGGACAAAACATACAGCAAACACACATGACTTTGCAGTATATAAATACTCAATTTATAGACTGAGAAAGCTAAGTATTGCTTTTCACGTACAAATATCTTCACATGGACTAGGTTAAAGTTAATGGAGCTTGATTAGTTGGCTAAATACAAACATGTCATACTGTTTGAAAAACTGGAGAGTAGATGAGACATTGCACAAGGATAACAGGTATGACACAAGACCTAAAGACTTGTACCCTATTGAATCATCTGAAGCTCACACAGGATAGATGAAGGCATTCTAGAGCTATTAATTTCAATATAAATCAATGTCCTGGTTTCAGGTGGGAGGAGAGAGTTAATTTTCTTCCTAGTAGCTAGTGAAGTGCTCTGGTTTGGCTTTAGTTTGAGAACAATGCTTATAGCACACCAATGTTTTTAGCTGTTGCTAAGTAGCGCTTATCCTGATCAAGGACTTTTCAGCCTCTCATGTTCTGCCAGCGAGGAGGGTCACAGGAAGCTGGGAGGAAGCAGGGAGAGGACACCTGACCTGAACTAGCCAAACGGGTAGATCTAGACTGATACTTTTTTGATACCTTTTTTTTTCTTTTTCATACAAAGCACTGCCCAAAACTACACTGAAGTAGGAAATGCAAGAACTACTGAGGAGAAAAAGTGGAGCAGGCTGAAGACTGTAAAGAATCAGGACTTGTTAATTATTATTATTTTGCCCATAGGTTATTTGCAAAACGGAACTCTTAGATCAGAATTGAAATCAAGTTTGTTGATTCCAGAGCATTCTTTTTACATGCATTGCTGAAACAGACAATACACACACACCCAGAACAAGTACCATCTGCTCAGGTGTTCCCGTTTCTGGTGCACATTCCCTGGCTGTGCTCTAACTGCACACAAGCCTCAGACCCGGGCACACACTCTTCCCCCAGATGTTTTTGCTTTCCTTTGGAGGAAAACCAGAGCACAGCAGTAAGCAGGTTGCTCTAATATATACCATGACCCATGGGCACTGCTACAGAAGACAGCTTTTGACAGATGTTTACTGAAAAAAGTTGTTTGTCAAATGTTTAAAATACCTGTATATGTTTATGGTATATGTAAATTAGAACATATAGTACTGACCCTACTAAGATAGTTTTATTTTGCAGAGGTACAACAAGAAAAGATAAAACCTGGAAAGATGTTTTTTTGGACACCAAGATACAGAGTTGCTTGTGTGTTCAAACTGAAAAAAAGGTATCCCATTGGCCTAAATTATGGCAATCTGCTTGTTGATTGGATAAAAGGATGCAGTTTTGTTAATCTAGAAGGTTGAAGTTACTTCAATTGTTAGAATTTTTTTAATTAGTAATTAATTCAGTGCAGTGCCAAGTATTTTAAAAGCTGCTTGTAAACAGAGAAGATAGGAATAAGAGTAAGGTGTGATAAAATTGTGAGATTAAAGATAATGTAAATCTACAAATTACATCAGTTATGTGATCAGTAAAAAATAGTATCGTATTATTTTAAGACTGGTTAAGAAAGAGAAAAGTTCCTTTAAAGGCTTCCTAAGATGAAATCTTTCAAGTGAATTGGCAATCTTGTTCTATCTCGTCAAGGTGATTTTCAATATGAAAGGGGTAAGAAAATGCCAGCAAGACATTACTCTATAGGAGTCCTTTGAATGTGGCATAACAACTTTGTAGCATATCAAAAACAACAGCTTTATTTTTAGTTTATTATGAATTTATTATGAAACAATTCTGTGACTTTTTGCTATAGTTTTAATGTCAAGAATGATAAAAAAGTGGTCAAACTGGGCTCCTTCTCATCTCTAATCTGAATATCTACGATAACCATCACTTTATCAAAATTTAGTATGTTTTAAATTCTATGCCACACACTCTAGCCATCATCAAAGTAGTTTTAAAGATATAACATGACAGCTGTTTACCAGTATGCAGCAACTTCAGAAAGTGAGAGCAGGTAATTTTGTGCAATTCAGTCAAAAAGAAAAATTCACAGTGCACTAATAGCTATAATAGAAGCTTCTACACTGTAACAAAGCCAAAACCCAGCATTTTACTCTTGTGAAAGCACTAAGGGATTTTAAATGTGCTAAAATACTTCTAATTAAATCTTTAAATAAATTGCAGCCACCTTGCCCATGTCCAAATACTTTCCCAGGTAGTACTGATTCAGCCTAGACTCAACGATGGGAGAACAGGCATAACAATATGCCATGGAAGAAGCGATGGCAGAGACTTGTCAACTGAAGACTGATCAACATAGGATGATTCATCCACATGGTACAATTTGATGAAAAGAGACTGTCTATCTTATCTCTGAGAATAGCTCAGGTCTCTAGTGTGGCATGACACCCAAGATAAAAATCTCTCCTCTTTAGCACTGCTGCAGCTATGATACTTCTGGATTCAGAGCTAGAATGGTCTATCTTATTGCTTGTTGAATCATGCAGACATGTCCCCTGCATCAGCTGAATAACTGCCATCAATTCCTGGCAACACCTGTAGCTTTCATGCTTTCTCCAAGGCAGCAATCAGAAACTTTTTTATGAGGAGAGATTTGGAATAGCTTAAGATGGTTGGACTGTAACTCCACACTGAAAAGAACACTTTAAGCAGGGAGATTAACTTGGATCAATTCACATTATCATGGAGCCATTTTCACATCCTGTCATGTCAGTTAAATGCCATTTTTTTCAGAATGGAAAAGAGCACAGAAAGTCTTACACTCCAACTTTCATGACTTCTTTAGAACTTTTCCACAGAAAAGATATGGAAGTCATAAACTGTTGCTGTTGCCTCGAAAGGCTTTTGACCAGCACCATATTTATTCAGGGGAATGAATGCCTATCACCAAACTACTGTAATCCTCTCTTAAACAGCAAAGTATTGCAAAAAGAGCCAGAAAGAGAGCCAAACCCTGCTGAAGTACAACACAAGAACTGATGGGCGTAGTTAAATTACCATGTACTTCCAAAGAATCTTCACTCTAAATCCAGCTCTGACATTTACTTAATGTGTTACCTGTCATTTTCCCATTTCTAAAGGAGAAATGGTACTTACTCAATGCTCTCATAGGGAAAATGTTTTCAGGGCACTTTAAAAATTAAAATAGCTTTCTATGTTTGCTAAGCTACCCAGCTGGATTGTGGGCACACTGATTAAGGGTATTTTTGTTGCTGTGGACTGTGTATATAATCGCAGTTTCAGTTTTGTTTCATTGGTTGCTTAATAAAGTGTGTGAAAGCATTGCTTTATTTCAAGATGAGAAAGGTGTCTGCTTACAGGAAAGAGCAGATTCTAGGCATATAAACACTGGCTGCTCTTTTTGTTTGTTTGTTTGTTTTTTCTCTTTCTCTTTTTATCCTAAACCTAGCAGAGATTGAGAAACCAGCCTGCAAGCTTATCCATTGAAACCTAAAGGGGCTCATTCAGTACAGCTGAGTATCTGATAAACAGATTACCTAGCCATGATTATAGACTGCTGGTATTAGTGTTGGATGGACATGGTACCAACTTGTCTAAAACACAAGCCAAACTTCTTTCTGTTGAATGGCTACAGATGCCACCCTCGTACAGAAAGTATATTCCAGCACTGAAAAGCACTCTGGTTATTGAATTTTATGGGATGATACAGCTGCAGCAGTGGTGCTATGTGCCATAGTTGTGTATTTTTGTAACATATATGCAGTTAACAGGGATATAAACAGCGTCTGATATGACAACAGGTTATGAAATCAGCATATAGGTGTAGCTACAGTTTTCTAGTACACATGTATTGTGTATTATGTTCACCAGTCATCTGTAGCTTTCAAACCACTGTGCAAAGGATACTGAGAAAAGTTTCAGGAACTTCAAATGCAACTATCTGAATTAAAGTGTACATACATGGTACTACAGTCCGTGAGCGATTCTTCTGGATATTTTCCTCCCGCTCCGCAACAGTGGTGGCATTTGGTTCAGCCTGATAAGCACACAGAGCTTCCCACTCTTTCTCCAAACGATTCTTGTTTTTCAGATGATCTTCCATGTAGGACTGGAATTAAAAGAAAACTATATTAAGTATTGACTTAGCTAAGCTCAAAGATGAACTAAAAGTATGTATCTCAGGATGGAAAACATGGGAATCTTGAGCTTTGTGGGAAAACAGTCTTATATGGCTAACTCACTCCAGAGAGTTAACTTGAAGCTTATTTGTGCTATACAAAATGAGAATGCTAACATGTACCAATGCTAACAGAGAACAAACGCATGAAACCCCCAACTACTGAGCTTGAGGAGAAAGCTATTTCTTTTTCAGTACTTAGAAAAAGTAAGCCTAAATGTCTCTTTCATCAGGCAATGAAAAAGAAATAAAAGCCCATTGAGAAAAATTACTACAACAGCAGCTCATGTCAAACCGAAGGATTTTAAAATGAAACCTCAAACACATATGCAGGTAACAATGGATGTGGAATTAAAGAATTGCCGGGCTGAAGTTTCATGGCTCAAGTACCGGATCATTAGGCACTCATCCTGCACATGGTCTGGCACAGAGATGGCCTTGAACTGAGAAGGCGGTGTTAATTAATATTAATATATGTTGCTAAAGACTGTACCTGGCATTCAGTAAAGTCAACAGAAGCATCACCAAAGAAAAATGAATTAGCTGTGGCACAAATGATGGCTCATCAGAGTATATTGGTTGAGGTTTTAAGTTTTTGCAGATCTCCCAAACCTGGGGGTGCACTACGGCAGTGGACCAGGAACTGGGTTCTGAAGTTTGCCAAAAGCGAAATAAAAACCTATTCCTTTACCCTGAAAATCACCTAAGTAGAAGAATGGAAGACAGCAGAAAGGAGGAATGGTGGGCAAAACGAGAAATCTTCCCTTTGCTTTAACATCAAAATTAAGCAAGTGATCACCTGGTACTGTAAGCCTACTTATACAGCCAAATTACCTTATACAGCCTGACATCTTTCCAGGGGAGGGGAACCTCAGTCCATCCCACTCCTACCAGTCTGCCACTGCCAGCAAGAGATGCCCAGAGCCTGGAGGGGGATTGCAGGACGATAGGAGAGCACCTAAATAGCAGCACAAAGGAATTGCACCTACTCCAGCCAGTAAGTCAGCTTCATTGTGGGCCCAAATTAAACTCCTCTATGCAAACACACAGAGCATGGGGAATAAGCAAGAGCAGTTAGAGATATATGCATGCATGCAGGGCTATGATCTAACCGGGATCAACTGAGACATGGTGGGATGGCTCCTATGACTGGAGCACTAGAACTGAAGGGTACATACTCTTTAGGATGGATAGGCAGGGGAGATAAGGAAGGGGTATTGCCCATTATGTCAATGACCAGCTGGAGTGCATGGAGCTCTGCCTGAGGATGGATGATGAGCCGAATGAGAGCCTATTAATGGGTCAGGATTGAAGGGAGGGTAGGGACAGGTGACATTACAGCAGGGGTCTGCTACAGGCTGACTGAGCAAGGTAGATGAAAGTTAACACCCTTAAACTGATTAAAAAAGGGACAGTTTAGGGGGCAGGCTCAGAGGCTGGGTGGGGGTCTGGAGCAGGGCTGTGAGTGGCTCTGGCCCAAACATCAGTCACAGCAGCTCCTGATGACTCGCTAATACAGCCCAATCTGCAGCAAAAAAGCTTGTGTAGAAAAAGCTCATGGAAAGGGTTCACTGAAAAGTACAAAAAGCAGTTTAATTGCTTAGAAAACCTTTCCCTCAGACAATCTCTGTTATGCCGAATTCTTCCCAAGCTTGCTTTAAAGAAGAAAGGCTCTCATGCCCTCTCAGCAGGTTTAACAGAAGGTGCAAAAAGCTTGCAGCTTGTCTTCCGCCAAATGGGAGTTCTGCTAAAGCTGTCACTCCACCATGCTTCTCACCCGACCAGCGAAGCAGGATACTGCTCTCTCTTGCAGCTTGAATGCTACAAAAGAGCCCCTGACACACAGCTTTGTTTTGTGCAGGGTTTGTTGGGTGTGTGTGCCTTTACAAGAGATTTGTAAATCAATCTTGTTACTGGAAAGCAATTCAAGAAGTGACGCTTCCAGAAAGGATATCTTTAAGGACATAGAAATATATTGTGTTAAAAGAAAGTATCTAAAGGAGGTAAAACATAGTGCTGGCCCAGATAGAGTCAAAACACCTACTGTGTGATTGCTTCTTTTCTATAATGAAGGAAAAAGCATCACAGTGGACAGAGCTGTGACCTGATGGATAGGGAACTGTGAGAGTTACATAGCCCCATCGTGCATCGGGGAGCTAACGTGTTCCCAGCCTTAATCCAGAAGTTAACAGGATGAAACCACCCTCTGGTAGTTTACTTGTCTTTGCCAAAAGGCTGTTGCTACTGGGGAAAGGAGGGAGGCTAAAGATCCCATTCTTTTCTCCTGCTAAATCTGTGCCTGGATATGTACCCTGAGCATCATAAAAAGAAAAAAAAAGATAATCCCTCCTGTGCAGACTAGTTGGAATGTCAGAATTTTTATGAGGCAACAGGAAAAAAAGCGCAGTATCTCACAATACCACTGAGCCAAGTCTCCTGGCTTCAGAGAAGCTCTTTAGCATGCAGCAGGCAGAGATCAGGCACTCAAGGACCAGCCTGTAGCATCTTCCCATTTTAAACCACAGTTTTAAAATCTGATTCGTTTTGACATGCCCATCACAATGTCCCATAGACTTCAGGGACATTTTATGCAGATACACTGCCAACACTGAATGTCTCTAAAATACTGAGATCCATGATGCTGTAGGCAAATGGCCATAAACATTTGATTCCTAAGGAAGGGTTGAATGCAGTAAGAAGCTTCCTGTTGGCTCCAACTTGTCTATTTGATGATTTCAAGGACTATATTTTAAAAAGAAATTTTATTTTCTTTTTAGATTGTTAAATGTGACATGGTTAAGGTAATTTGATTGCTTTTAGAGCACATGAATTTTTAAACTCCTCTCTCTAAGGAAATACTCTATAGTTTTACCTTACTTTTTCAGGGAATACTGAGTGTAAATAGAAGTAAATGTTCAAATGAAAACACACTGAAATTTTTACTTCAATCAGACAACAACTTCTGGGTAGTTTCAACACCTGTATCGCATGGATAAGATCCATGGAGCACTTCCTGACAGATCTTGAAAAGGTGTTTGACTTTGAACAGACCCATGGATGGCTCTGCACAATATGAACATCTGCTTTACACTTGCTTAAAAAAGCTACCAAGAAAGAAGCTGGCTTTAAAACATTCAGGAGTCAGACAATTCCCTCAGAGTTAAGTAATGTTTCATTTACAGCCCTTCAGAGCCCCTGTACTCATCCTCATTTTGCTAAACAGAAGCTTAGTGATTTTGAAACACTCTCTTGGGAGCTGCTGGATGTACATTAAATTGAGTGGAACTTCTGATATTTTAGAGATTGTACATCTACTCAAATCCACTCCTTAATTAGCATGTTTTCATAAGACATTCTGCAGTATTTGCCTGGTACAAAAGAAATTCATTACCAACATGTCAAACACACACACGATTTTTCTTGTCCCAGAGCAGCAGGTAAAATAAATAGAAGTTGTCACCACTGTTATCGCAATGTTTCTCAAAACCTGCTGAAAAAAGTAGAGGTCTGGTCTCACCAATATGTCCACATCAAGACAAGTCCCTTAACATGCTATTATTTAAACACACACTGTCTGCTTGGAGAGATCTCTTGATGGACTTTAAATTTCATTAAGTCATATTTTTCCTTCTATAGGGCCTACCTGCAGGGACAATTGGTAACCCAGTTCATACTTTCCCTTGCATACACAGATAAGATACTCTTGCTAACAAACATGTTATGAAGATAAGAAGGATGCATCAACATTACATGGAGAGGCGGGATGTGTTATAAAATCTATTATTATTGTGTGAGACATGCCTGTTGTCAGGGAAAATTTGGGCATTCAGCCAGAGGATGACAAGCTGTCCCAGGGACAATGAATCTCTGGCCAAGAGAACCAATGCCAGTGGCAAATATCAAGACAAATTCAGTGTGCCTGAACACAGGTACAAGGACAGAGCACAGCAGCCTGGCTCAGCTTTGGTAAAACTTCCTGAGTACTCAGTTGATGTTATAATACGGTGTCAAACCACTTTGGTTTTCTTCATTTTGTTTTTCCCATAATAAATATAGCAATTATACTCCTCTTGTTATCTGGTCAATCACCAAATCACTTGTAGAACTGTTTAGGTTAGAAAAGACCCTCAAGCTCATCAAGTCCAACCATTAACCTAGCACTGCCAAATCCACCACTCCTAAACACATTTACTCATCTTCTAAATACCTCTAGGGATGATGACTTCACCACTGCCCTGGGCAGCCTGTTCCAGTGCTTGACAACCCTTCTCAATGAAGAAATTTTTCCCCATATCAGTCTAAATGTCCCCTGGCACAACTTGAGGCCATTTCCTCTTGTCCTATCACTTGTTACTTGGGAGAAGAGACTGAATACCTTTTCCATAGATAGTATCACTTGTATTTGCCAAGATACTTGTTTTAAAAACACCTATTTTGTTAGCTGATGTTCAGCTTTTACAAAAAGCAATTATTTTTGACAATATACTTCCTATATGGTACTTCATTAGACACTCTTTTCATGACTGAGCATGTCTCTTCTACTGAAAACATCCCCAACTCTTAAATTGACAGATCTCAACAGGTCTAATCGAATCTCAAATGTCAGTTAAGTGGAGGGGACATTATCTTAATCCTTCTGAACAGAGACCTCTCAAATCCACACCTTTCACCTGTGACAGCCACTGCTTTCACACTACTGCCGGTTACGCCACACAGAGGGCCAGACAGTGCTGTGATGCTTCAGTGGATTCCTCAGAAGGAATTTGAAGAGGAGAGAATTTACCTTAGCTATTATATAGTAAACTGTGCACTAAATGGCCATACTTGAAACAATTTGTTTTGCTATTCTCTCCAACTGACTTAAGGAAAATTTGTTTTTTGGCCTTTGTTCCTCCTAACTTGTAGACTACATTGTTCTGGCACAGGACACGCCAGCGTTTTTGCTATTCTGCTTAAACTTCTTTATGTTCTTCTGTACATATTGTGTTGACTATATGTAAAAGGAATACTTTTCTGAAAAAAAGACAATTTGCTTTCAACACAGCACATGATTTTCTCCTTCATTTTTCTGGCTTAATACCTCATTAGTGGCTTCATGTTAAATATCTCTGTTCCCATTTATATTACTCGCAATGTTGTACAGTTCAGAGACAAAAGAAACCTATCTGGTTACCCATTTCCAGGCCCTCAAATAATGCTTTGTTCCTTGGACCTCACTAAGAAACCTTCTAACATTTAGGTGTCCTGTATCTAAAATAGAAGCCCAAAACAAAGTTCATTACTACATCTTGGGATACAAACTATTCTGACTATACACTGTATTTCTGGAAATAATCAAATATTTTCAATAAGGAATAGTAATCCTCATTTGAGATGGCTTTTGCATAGGAATGTCTACAGTACTGCTTTTCTATTGCAAATTTAATTTGCTACCAATTATCACCAATCCATTTATTTTAACCCGTCTGCTTACACTGAATATTGCTGTTATGTATAATTTCCACTTGTATATATTTATGATCTTCATGTATATAATTCATGATCTTCACAAATCATGAAATAATGGATCTATGCAAACTATAGAAATCTCTTCTTGTGACTCTTCAAATATAATTTAACTTTATTTGTTGTATGGGTTTTCAGGTCTAAAGTTTCCAACTTTGGAATTACTCTTCTGTCATCAGTTCTGTGCAGAACTTTACACTGCGATACCATTTGTAAAAGTTATTATCACTTCCACCCACTTCCAGCTAATTATTTAAAAAGTAGAATATAACTAGATCTAACAGCAATTCCTGTACTCTGCCCGACACCCCCATACATAGCTTTTGATCATTAATTTTGTGTATCATCCTTTAGCCACATTTCAATCCACATAACTGTCTTCTAAAAAAATTATATTACTTTTTCAATTAACTATTCATAAGACAGTTTCAAGGCTTTATTAAAATCTAGATAAATGGCATCTGTTGTTTTCACTTCATCTACTGGTTTTGTAGTTTTGGTTAAGTAAAAAGCAATCAAGTTTGTCGAGGCAAGATTTATTCTTTGTATAATTATGCACATTCTTACTCATTGTGCAATATCCAATGGAAAGGATGGAAGAGATTAGCAAATGCACAAAGAAAAGACTCCAGCCTTCTCCATCGTCTTAAATGAGACCCTCACACTTATCTCCCTTTTATGTCCTTGAAAAATCTCTTGCTAGATAATCAGCAATTTCGTTCTTAATATGTGCTTCATTATTTTTCAGGGCTGAAGTCCGGACTTGGGCAATAGCAATAGAAAGGTTCATTTGTCTTCTTCTCCTTCCTTCTCTGCACTCCTCTTTTATAAGATGACTGCTTTATTCTTCTATTTTGGTGCACCAACACTTGTCCAGATCTGCTCAAATAAAGCTCCCTGAGGTATGTCACTATTATGATCCTAACTATATTCAGACCACGCAGAGCACCATAATGTTTCTCCACATTTTCTGATAATTTCTCATATCTTTCAAAACCTTGTCATAGTAATATTGAAGTTACTTTAGGCTCTTTCTTATTTATAGACAAGGTCAGTCTTCTCTCTGAGCTGCCATGGTATTCTTGCAGAGATCAAAGGCTGGGAGCCAAGCACATTTGCTTCCATGAAGTGGTGCCCCACATAGAGGAAAACAAGGGAGCAGAGCCAAACTATGCCCATATCTTTTATACCTTTCTCCCTTAACAAAGCAGACCTTAAATAAAAGGGGGATGTGCTATCACAACCAATTTAAGCCTGTGATCAACTAACATGTTAAGGAAATAAATTTTTTCCAATCGTTACAGTTCTATTGAAGCACCATAGATGTTTTTGATGCTCTGATCCAACCAACCCACAATAATGCAGAGCCTATAGCTGTTATCAAGAACAGCTCCATCTCTGAAATGTCACTGCATACCTGTCATTAAAAGCATTAGCTTTAGTTCTAACATGGCAAATCAAGTTTCCAACATTAATTGTACAGAAATGTGACTTTATTGGGCTACTTACATTAAGTATATATATATATATATATATATGTATATATATATATATATATACACACATATAAAAATCCCATTGTGGCAACTCACTGTCAGTATCTCACAGAGCTTGTATCTGGAAGAAATCTCAGTAATTAACATCTGGCTATAAAGTCTCACATACTTTCAACCCTGGGGAGTGTTCTGCATCCGCTACTCTCAATGGTAACACCCCTGACTTTACCGTAGCCAAGATTTCATCATTTGATTAGTAAGTCATTTCAGGGTGAAGGCTCCTTTCTCTTTTATAATTTGTCCTGTGCCATCCTGGATGTCCTGACATTATCAGTCAGAACTAAGTAACCACAGACGAAAAAATCTAGGAAAACAAAACCTGGAAATATGTATTTGGCCTTGATAAAATACACTGAGATATTATTTTTACTTCTCAGTTTCTGTAACCATATTACTACCATAACGTATTTTTATCTAATATTTCTCAGTACCTGATTATACCACTGAAAAGAACAGCTTTGAACCCTTTTCAATTAAGTATTGATTTGATTAAGCAAATAAGAAAATTACCATGAAGCTTTGCTAGTAATTTGGCATAAACCACTACTACTATCATACACAATATGGTAGGTGATGAAGGAAAACTAAAAACAAAACAGAGGGAGGCAATTCTCTGTCACAGCAACCATTCAGTTTGGTTAAGAATCATATCCCTAGATTGTTTCAAATAGGTTGTATTATCTGGAAACAAATTAGGTTCCATGGTGATGCCAGCCAACAATAAAAAGATATCGTTCCATAGTTTCAATTTTATATTTTTAGATGTAAAGGGCAGATGTAAAGATTACTCTGAACAACTAAGCATGTACATAGAGAGCAATTGTGCTTTAACTATGCCATCTAAAATAATTTTAAATGATTGCCCTTGGGTTTCTAGTGAAGTATCGTCTTTGCATGAGCAGTGCATGGCATTATCCACCAGACTAGGCTATCATGCAACTTTTGCAAGAATGACTGTAATTCACAAGTACATTAAATGGCAACCTACATTCTGTTTACCTAAATTAATATACCCTTGATGTACCGTATATCACTGCCTCCCCCTCTCTTAATGCTCTGATAATAGAGTTTTGTAACTTGTAAAAGGATTACTTCAATCCAATCAGCAGGTGCTGGGATCAGTGTGTGTCAGACAAACACTTGCTAATCCCTTTTCTTGCAGTTCCCAGCTGCCAAAGGTGCTCAATGAAATCTCAATGAAATGGCTGGATACAACCTGGTGTGGACTAATGAAGCTTTTCAGCTCTGGAGAAAATCTTGGAACATACATGTTATGCTAAACATTGCTTGAATCAGAATGATACAGGCAGGTATGTTTTTAAAAGGAAACACAGCTGAGAAAGTAAACATAAAAAAAAGAGAATGCTTAATTATGACATATTTACTCTATCTTGCTCTCTAAATATAACAAAAGATAAAGAAATTCACTCCACAAAGAATCCCTTCTCAAGGATTATCAGCTACTTAATGGTGTCTTCTAGGTCTTAAAATACAGTCATCTTCATCTCTTCCTTCTTACCCCCTCTCTTGAAATCTAAATTATGCCTATGGAGATTCACCCCTGTTATTACTTTACTTGAAATTAACCTCAACAAAAAGGAGAATATGATTACCATAAAAGGAATATAATTTGCTCCCTGACTATCTCTGTATTTCTACAGCTCCTTCTGTCCAACTGTCTGAAAGTACTCACATTACTTCTGCAGGGGAGGCAAGCACCGTTGCTATTCCACAGATGCAAAATAAAAGGGCAGAAACATTGAAGTGAATTTCACAGGGTCACAGAAAATGTCTCTAAACCACTGATTTTGCATGGAAATTCAGAACTCAGTCTTCTTGACTGTTGTTTTTTTCCTTTTCCCATGATCATGTTTATAAACAAGACCAAAGGTCACATAACCTTCATGAATCCATATCTGATAACATTTTTGCAATCACAGCATACCAAATGTTCTGACTTTAATGACATTAGAACAGGTTTACTTTTGGGGGGTATGTTTAGAAGCACAGGGTTTAAGTGGTTGATGAGTAGAGGAATTTAATTTATCCACATTAGATTCTGCTTATACAAAGACAAACCAAATTAAATAATAAAGATTTAAAAGATGAATTAACCAAAATTGGTTTCCAGGCTTTCTGTAGTTCTTATGGTAGGTTTCACAGTAAAAATATAAAATAATAAATAGCCTTTAAATAAAGGAAGAAAAAATGGAGGGCTAAAACTCTTAGCCAAATACTGCTATTTCACAGCATGGGATGTGTTATGACATTTCTTAAAACAAAAATAAATCCAAACAAAAAAACCCCAAACCTCCCCATTAAAGAAAACTCTGCAGTATAGGAACTGATGCCAAGGATAGTGTCAGTTGGATGCATCAACTGAGACATTTTGGGAAGCGCTTCTGGTAGCTTTATTAAAAAGTAAAAGCTCAAGCTACTGAATAAAAAGTAGCAGAAAAACTGCATAAAATAAACAAATCAAGTCGTTTGACTCTCTGTGATAAACATTGACACCCAAATCCATTCTCAGAGGAAACTGCCATTTTCTTTTTACACTTCAAACTGATTTTTTAGATGATCCTTTCTTCTCACATTATTTTTTTTACTAATGGTTTGAGCATCATACACAATCAAAGACATTTCTGTGATTCGTTTATATGCATGCTAATTATGTCCTATGTCTGAAATAAAAACTTTAGAGGTATATTACTACACAGTAACTACCTGGCTGAAAATACAAAACCAAATTCCCTGCCTTCTTCCTCTCCAATCCCTGCTAACTCAATTAAGCAGCTAAATTTGGGTTCCCAGTTGGGTACTGTATTTGCAAATTTAGACTTTAATGAATTAAAGTCTGTGTTTCTTTTCAGAGCACTTGTACAGTCATCTTCATTTACTATATATAAAGATTGCTAAGAGATAAATATAGAATTCTGAAAACGTCATGTTTAAAAATAATCTTCTCTTCAAGCATGGTCAAGTTCTTCAGAGATAATAAGACTAGGAAAACCTAGGCAACCATGACCAAGTACATCAAAGTGATAGAGCACATGATGTGATTTATAGATAGTCTGGCAATTTATGCCTCTGGTAGACAGTGGCCATCTTGAGGGTAGAAAGAAAAATATTTCTAAACACATAACATCCTTAGAGCAAAGGGATAGGCAGTAACACTCTTACTACTCTTCTTAAATATGTGAATAAAAGTGAACAGGTGCTCTCCAGGAGTAAATTATAACTCATAAAGGAAAATCCCTCGGCATTTCAATGGTCAGGGGGGAATATCAAAATTGGTAGTGAGAGTTTGTACACAAACACACAGAGGTTTACATGAACATTCAGAATATGCAATATGAAATCCTACAAGTCTTGCAATACACCCTATACTCATAGCCTAGCAGCAGATATATGCATAAGTGCAAGTAAACATATGGTCACCTGTGAGAAAAAGCAGTAAAATAACAGACTGGATAACCAGCCTTTTCCTTAGAGAACTCTCTTAACAGTCAGAGACAAGAAACTTGAAACCACACCAACATCTTCGATGGTCAAATCCTCACATTCAAGACCATTTTGGAACCACATCCCTGACCTAGGAAGTTCTATGTTTCCACACTGCAAATTGCAGAGAACCAACCCAACTGCCAGTGAGGGCAGAAAGCAGAGCAGAAACTCCCTTTCCACAAAAGTACTTTCAGGACTTAATGGAGACGACTGTGGGAGAAGACATTACTGACTTCTGCCCTACCCCTTCCAAGTCACACTCACAGCCACATCAAACCAACATGCAACAGGAGACTCAGCAATGCTGGCAATGAGAAAGGTGCAGCTGGCATCTACCCAGCTCCTAAAGCCTAGAGGTAGGCTCCCATTTTTAGGCAAACTGTTATCTCTGCTCCATAGATTTGCAGCTGAGGTTGGTCTAGCTTAGTGGTTCTCAAATTCTCAAATATTTTTCTCATTAAAGCATTCAGAAGGGTTTGTGAAGTGGTGGTACTTTAGAAATGCATAAGCTGAAGACATCCTACCTGCTCCTGGGACTCTTGGGTTTCCATGGGAGCCAGTACGGGTCAACACTTTAAAGAAGTTTGAGGAACACTGGGCTAATCCATAGATGAGAATATTTGAAGTGTCAGAGGGCAAAATAAGAACAAGGGAAAGACAGTGTGAAAGGGGACAGGAAAAGAAGCCACAAACAGACTGTAGAGGTCAACAAAGAAGCAAAATGATAAATGATGAAACTGTATTGCAAAGAAAGAAAGTCAGAAAAAAAAACAACCCAGAACATAGCAGATTAAGAAAATGCTATGGGAAGAAGCAAATTTTGGTCATAACTGATGGCTGTCAAAATTTCTTCATGTGTGGTTTCTTTTCTTTGCAACATTTCCCTTCACACGCTGAACCAAAGAGAAAACATTGAGAGAATGATAGTAGTAGTTTTGAGGAGACAGTGCAAGTACAGTTTACTGCTGTACAGAAGGAAAAAGCACAATAAAGAACCTAAAATTCAGTGCATGTGTACATGTCTGAGAGAACTAAAGATATAGCAGATTAATAATATATTCTGGAAAGAAACTGTTTCTAATCCAGAAGAGGCTCAAGAAAAATTAGTCAATGACATTGTTTTCCATTTGAAAGTAACTGCACATCCTCAGTTTGGTTTTTACAAACTTTTCAAATGTGTATTTAATATCTTTCAGCCAGCTCTCCAAATATGGAATAGTTTGCTCTTAGATAAGGAGGCCAAAACTAAACTTGCAGATCCAAATCTGATGAACCCAAGTGTAGAACTCCTTTATGCTTTTATGTATTAAAAAAGACTAATGAGGGATAAATAAGGGCAAAAATATTACCCTTCAATATGATACTTTTCTATTTAAGCCAACATGATCAGTCATGAGAGGAGAGTACAGAGACATCAGGGAATGCCTAATACTGGCTGGCTCTGCTTCTGACCTTAAGGTTAGCCTTGGTCAAGACAGTTCCCCGTCTGTGCCCAAGCTTCCTGACTAAAAAGACAGGATAATAATATTGACCTTTAAAAAGGGCTTTGAACCTACTGATCAAAAGTGCTATGTAAGAGTTGGCTTATTATTATTTTGGTTACTGAAGTGAGTTGAAATCCTTCCAGTGACTTTAATCAAAATTTTTTATATCAGGCCCCAGAATCGTACCTGAAGGACAAGGTTTCTCACAATTGAGTTGTGAGGATACACATATGGTAAGTCAAAGCCTGGGTGCTTACACACACATACCACAGAGTTTTCTTGACTCCTGCAGAACTTTAAATGACACAAAAGTAATTTCTGGACTTCCAGAACAAATAAAGTTATTAGGAACCATCAGTATATTTTTTACATTAATAGTAGTTAGAGACTATTATAATGCTTTCAGGCAAACTGGTCTAGTGCAAACAAAGACACCAATAGGTGAAAGTAGGCAATGAGGAAAAAAGCACTTTTCACAGGCAGGTACCACAGATGCCCACTTGACCAGTAGCCCCACATCCCTCCTGCTGTCAGCCAGCACTGCCCTGGGGACACACATTGCTGCTTCTGTGTAGTTGCTGTGGTTAATCAAACCAACTTTTCTGAATGCCTTCCTACTAAAGTGGTAGATAAATATTGGTATCAGAAAAACTCCTGTATTTAGAAGAGCTTTGGTTTTGGATTTTGCATTAACTTGATCCTTGACAAATTCCACCTCTTACCTACATCAGCCTACTGCACTGGCATGGTGACAGTCTTTTATTGTTGTGGTCTACATGGTTTGACTCTTACAGATTAAGAAGAACCCTTGAGGTCTTTGACCTAACACATAATTATAATACATTCAAAACATGATTTAATAATGAAAGTGCTCCTTCAGGTGTTGTTACTGCATGTTATTTAACAATTGTATGCTTAAGCTATACCCTTTAAGCTATACCCCTTCGATTCTGTCTGATGAATGTAGACTGTAGTACAAAGTCTACAGCACTTTCTGCTACAATACCACTCTATCTGCAAGACTGTTGCAAAGGAACATTTGTAGGACTACAGATATAAGGCTAGTTCTGTAACCTGCAATTTTCTGAGTGAACTCAATGAAGTTTCAACATGATCCACACAGAGGTAAAGCCTGGAGTAACCTCATGGTAGAGTACATACCTGGGGGTTGCTGCTTTATACAGAGTCCATTTACTCATGCAAATAGTGTCATAATCAAAGTATTTAAATGATCTCTGTCTGTTCTGGTGGTAAGATTTGTCACTGGCAAAGACATGTGACATGTCTTACATTAGCTTCATTTTCTGTAATAGGACACAGGCAAATTAACAGTGTTCTTTAACATACATCTCCAGCACTTACGTGGTTGAGGCCACTGCAAATTAAATTTTGTAAATTATCACTGTTTTGCTTTTCACCATTTATATCACTACATATTTGCAGTTTTCTCATCATGAGAAGTGAAAACAGCTTCATCAGCTTCACTTGTACACTGCTGTAAGAGATGAAAATTGCAATATTGCAAGGAAAAGTTTTAAAATTTAAAATGCCAAGTAGTTTTTCATTAACATTTAAAAGACGTATATATTATATCTCTGCTCACAAATATTTATCTATACCTATATGAGAATACTGTTGCTGTACATGATATTTGTACACAAGCCTATGTGTGGATATAAAGCACCCATTTCTGAATACTCATCTCAAGACACATGACACTACTAAAAATATATGAAAACTGAAAATATACTACCATTTAAAGGAGTAAGAATGCCTAGCTAAACATGAGGTAACATTTTTACCCAAGTTAATTATAGACTTTTTATGTGTCATAAAAATATCACCCAGATCTAGCACCCAATTCTGACTGGGCTCCCACCTGCTAATCAGATGCATGCAGATACAGCCTTGGGTGCAATTTCAATTCTCAGATTTTTCTGCTGTAGCTTTTTTCTGTTATCTCAGTAGACATCTTCACTTTGGTAAGATGGATATTGAACTATCATCCTGCTACACATTCCAGGAATGTGCACACAGCAAGTAGCTCGGAATCAGCTCACATATGAACAGCCTTAGCTCCCATCAAATATTCATTCATTTAAAAAATATTTGCACCCTGCTGTCAAACTTAGACAAATTCATACTGAGCTTCAGAAAATAGCTGTTTTAATGGTAAATGATGTTCCAGAAACCTCTTTCAGGCTAAACACTCTCGTCAAAATTATTTTAATAAGAAAGATTAACAATTTCAACATTAGCTGCTAATCCCCTTTCATTTGAAACTGTGCTGATAAAATTCTTTGCTTGTCATTCAAATAGTAAGTAATAATTATAGATTTGGGGCCTCCATCTCTTGCTTCATTAATAGTAAATTGCATGGAAGTCTGAAGCATAAAGTCAGCTTTGATACATCTCAAAATGCAATTTCCATAGCTTTCCTTAGCTATGTACAATTAATTACAGAGTTAATAAGGGGAATATGTTAATGAAAGGGAAATTATTCACTCAGACCACCTGGTCTTATCAAATTTCTTTAATATGTTTCCTTCTTTCTGTGAATTTGCATGACAGCAAGAACACAAATCATGGAGTGCATTGCTAGTCTGTTAGTATTCTTATTTGCAAGCAGCTAAAGTCCACTTAAATTAAATCTAAAAAGAATGTAAGAACTAGTCAGCACTAAATTACTGTATTTGTTTTGTCAAGTTTAGTACCTTTTTAATTTTAAAACAAAAATGTTTAAACGACTTCGTAATTACCAGACTCTCCTCAGTGCTAGGAGTATAAATATAATGTATCCAATAAGGAAACATTGTAATTTTTTGCTTCTTTTCTATAAAGAAGTGCATTGCATGTGCATATATTTAATGAAAGACGTACAGAAATGTGCTTCAATTCACTGCAATCTTAACAGCTACTACAGCTTAGTTGTCACATGCAGTAGAGTTATTGGTTGTTCATGGGAGTATTTTAGATAGTAAAAAAGCCTGGTCAGAAGTAGGCAAACCTTCACATAAGTCATAAAACTAATGCAGATGGGACACACTGTCAGAGAAATAGTTTTTAAAGACACATAAAATCCAGAAACCAACCATCTTCAACAGACATTAATGGACTTACTGCTAACCAGAAACATTTTAGGACCTGGACACCAGCTTTCATAGTCATTTTAAAAAGAAAAGGGCAGAGAATTCCCAGAACAGTAATAGGTCATGCTTGGAAGATGTAATGCTTTTGAGCAGTTTGTCACCCCTCCCTTCTATTCTTAGTTCAATGCAAGGGTATATCCAACAGCCAGAAATAAGAGGCAACTTGTAATTCTCCCCTGCTATGAACAGGGTTTTCTTGGCCAGCTAGATATTACCGTAGAAGGAAACAAAAGAAGTATTATATAAAGGAGACAAATTAATAGCAAAATCATGTATTTCATAAAAACATACTGGGAGAGGGATATTTGAGAGTAGTAGACTTTAACATTATCCGGTTTGGCCCAAAAGTTAACACAGTCCTCCTTTACAGAACAGCAAATACTATGTCATCTACAAGCAAACTTGACAGATTATTTTAATGTTTATCTCCCTATTTAAAAACATTTCCACAGCTGCGTCGTGGGTGCATATGCAAAATTTGATCGGCACAGGAGCATTCTGTCTGTCCTACACATTAAATTTTCCAAATACCACCCAAATTCTGATACCCTACAAACCACTGCCATATTAAGGCCTAATCCCAGAAATGGTTGCAGAAAGCAAAGTATAATTTTAATTTATCTATCTTGCTCTGAAGATGAGCATTAACAGATTTTGTTGAATCAGTGGAGAGTTTAAGCTATCTTCATAACCAATAGCACGATCAGGCCACTTCTAATAATATCTGCTGGTGCAGCCCACATGAAGAGAAGGAGCTCTCCAAAATACCACTGGAGTTCTAGGTATCTTAAACTGCAACTGGTGTAACAGTGCAAAACCACGGTGCCCATATGATGCACCTTCTTTGAAAGTATCATTAAGCCAGTTCCAATTTCATCCTTACATGTTTTCAGAAGCTCTGAAGTTGTAGTCCCATTTACCACACCCCATTTGATTTTAGCAGCGCATCATGTCTTGCAGTCTTTGTGAACCATTTTTTTATATCATAGTGAGTCAAAATTCACCTTCTCACATCCAAACTCTGCAAACAGCTCAGAAATACTCTACAACACAGATTATCATGGTCCTCCTGCCTGAGAAGTCTTTCTTAACCTTTTTATTTCTAGTATCCTCCTTCCAAATAGGCATTTCCACCTGTTAGATCCAAAATATGATTAACTACAATGAGTTATCACTGCATTTTATGCATGATGTGCGAACACACAGTAGGACAAATACAGCAAGGAGCATTTCATTACTGAGGATGCATTTGGAAACAAAAGACAAGACCAGCAGCCTCCTGAATATGTGTTTATCTCTGGTTTCTGACACTAATAAGCCTCTCAGAAGACTCTCAGAAGTCAATGAGGACTCAGTAACATCCCTTGTCTTCAATCTGAAGTATCAGAACCCAGATCTTTTTTATTAAATGCCCCCCTAACATCTCTTGCTACTTGCTACAGCCAGCACTTATCTCACATGGACACTACCTGGATGTTCTCTAGAAACAAAAAAAAACCATAGGAGAAAAAAGTTCAGCTAGCCACCACATCTTGTTTCAGCCATGGCTGTGCACAGAGCTGCATAAGCTAGTTTTGTGTCACATAGTTCTCCCAATGTAATCCTTTTGAAATTAGTACTCTAGCATATTAATAGAAATGTTTTCTTCATCTTTCGACTAAAAGCCTCAGGGAATAATATAACGTAGCTAAAAGTGTTCAACCAAAGCAGTTTAAACAAAGGTGGAATAAACACCTCACAGTCAAATGACAGACCAAGAGGTAGTCACAGAAATGTTGCGAGTTATTTCTAATCATGAATACATTTAGGGAAAACAACCGACAGGGAGGAATTTAGGAAAAAAAAAAAGAAAAGATGTTGAAATTAATTTTATACCATGTTCAAGAGGAATGTTTTTCTTGATTTAATACTGACTCTGCAATTGGCATTATTTCCTAAGGCCCATTCAACAAGATTAATACAGAAAAAGGGAGGCAACTGAACATGAAACAAATAAAAATGGAAGAATCAAAGGGTAACCTTTTCATGAATATTTTTTTCTGAATTTTGTTGATGAAATCTATGTAGTACATACATCCATTTATTAGATTTATGGCTCTATTAGTAGAGCTGTTTTCATATGCAATTAGATTTTTTGCACTTTTGTTTGAGGTTTTTCTTTGTTCCTGTATCTCAAGTCTTGGCTTTAAACAAAGACAAATGTTTCAAAATAAATATTTAGGGAGGAAAAACAATGAAAAATAATATGAAGGGATAAACACCATTTCATCAGCAGAGCTTTCAGGAAGCAACCAGCTCCACTAGTCCCTGAAAGCATGACAACTCAGGGAGAGAAGGTTAAAGATTTCCCATCCACAGTATTTATGTCTTTTTGGGATATCAGCTATCTTGTCAATGAGTAATATGATCCACAACAACCCCTGAATCCTCTCTTCGGACTGGTTATGATAAAAAGGCCTTTAGGGCCAAAGCCTTCTTGGGATCTACATTTCATCAGACTTCCACAATTATTTATACTGGCACCGTTGAAAGATAAGTTAGGATTTAGATCCACTTAGCACTTGTGTAAAGAATTTATTCCTTTAGCTAAACTTTGCCACTGACTTGTTTCCCTTCCCATGTGAGGAAGGATTTTTTCTTCATTTTCTCAGTTGTAAGCTTTTTTTTTAAACAGAGTATTTATATTCTTGAAATTCATAAAGAACTAAAGACAAATTAATGATGGTAGAAGGGTGGAAAAAGAAAAAAATATAAACCCTACTAAATAATCAGACACCATAACTGTGACAAAGACTTTGCGCCTTTCCATACCTGCACTCCTCACCTTTCTCCCTGCTAGCATTAATCACCCCTGTGTCACATGTCCCTGAGCAGTGCACTGTACTCATACCATGCATCATACTCCTTTGCTCAGGAAATGCTTTGTGTGTATTATGGATTAAGCTTGAAGTGGAAAGTACACCTGCATCTAGCACAGTGCTGCCGGCCCTCACATGCTGGAGTCTCTTTTTATTTAGAAAATAAATGTTGGGGGTTTTTTGGGTGTTTTTGTGGGTTTTTTTTTTTAAGTGTTTAGATGTCTTTTGCTCCTGCTTTTACTGCAGCTTTAATAAAGTCAAGGAATTGCAGCAGAATGTGGTGCAGGATTTAACAAATATTTTCTCTTGCTGGAATGTGTCTTCTGTCACTCAGTTATACACTTTTCCATACTCAATTAAAAGAAAATCTATAGCAGCTACCCCAGAGAGTCCGTTTCAAACAGATTTTATTTTTAAAAATGAGAGTGAAGGAAAACTGGTTGTAAACCATCAAAAAGTTACTATGCAGTGACTGCAGGATACCAGTGTTGTCAAAAAACCCGAGTTCAACCTTGGAAACTATTCCCTCCTTGTTACCCCTGTCAGTTACACAGCAATCATGCCACTAATTCAGCATCAGAACTAAAGTGGATGCAAAATTCAGTATCTTGGGTCTCACTGGTTTCCTAGCAGGTCTCCATCCCATGTCCCCCAGTTCAGGTTGTGTCACCTTAAGGGATACAACCTGTCCCAGAACTTTCTTCTGACACAAAGTTCCCACATGAGGCCATTCTCCACTTTTCTATGGGGAAAGTCCTTTCGTTTTGCAGGCACATTGCCAGACACAAGGGGACCATATACACCTCCTAGATGTGAGGCCCTGGGTTTCACACTCTAGTTCATTGCTCCCACTTCCTTGTTCAACCCAGATATGAAAATTTTTTCTCCTTCTGACAAGTACAGTATGCACAAACTATCACAGACTATTATTTTTTGCAATCCATACAGCAGTTTCATACCCTCAGGGAGAAGATTCCTCAGACTTCCGGCTTAAACAAGTACTGAAGAGGAGCTTTCGTAAATTCACACTTTCTGAAATTGTAATTTATGTATAATGCTCCAAATTTTGCACGTCTCTCTTTACAATGAAAAAAAACCCAAAACACAGAAAATTACTTCTGCTTCTGCAAATTCCCTCTGATATATGGTATTCAGATAACAACTTCAAAATGTTATCCCCAAATGCATACACTCCTTTCTTGCAGTACTGTTCTTCATTTAAAAACTCACAAAAGATTATAATTATTTTAACAAACAAGCGTGGTAATATATGAAGCAGATGTGAGATCCAATCTACCTAACTTAAATGCTGAACCTGTACTTCAGCATGAACAAAAGATACTTCTTCATCTAAGCTGCAGATGTCAACAGGATGGTGCAGGCATAAAAGCAGCCCCCCCAGGAGAAATCCACTCTCTGCCTAATTCTCTGGAGATCATCATAACCACCCACTCCACTGACTAAAATGGAATTTATGGACTCCACAGCACCGCTTCATGAAGTGCCTAAAACATATGTATAAGTTAGGAGCCCAAGTCAGGGAGACTAAACCTCACCAGGACACTTTTAACCTGTCCCTGGTTTTCTTGCTGGATTGCAAAGGGAAGCATTACACTTTATTAGGACTTCTGTTGCCATTTGAAATATAGATGTACACATGTGAATAAAGCAGATAGCAATCTCATCCTAAATTCCAACTCTTTCCCTTAACGTGACCTTCTGAAAATCAATTGTTTTCTTGTAAAACCAATGGTGACTGAAATGAGGGCACTCCTTTGTTGTTGCTCATACTGAAACCAGCCAGTCAGTGCCACAAACATGACTGCATAAAACATGCTCTTCTAATTACACTTTCCAAAGTGTCTGGATCTTTTAGAAAGACAGAATCAAAAAGTGCCATATGCGCCATCCTCCTGCTATGAATGTGAGGAAAAAGAACGTGAAAAGGAGAAAAAAAAAAGCTCTGAATGTTGTTATCGCTGTCCTTCTGGGCCTCCTGAGTCCTCCCTGCTTCCTC
Organism: Melopsittacus undulatus; assembly: GCF_012275295.1. Classification (NCBI taxonomy): domain Eukaryota; kingdom Metazoa; phylum Chordata; class Aves; order Psittaciformes; family Psittaculidae; genus Melopsittacus; species Melopsittacus undulatus. The sequence continues at coordinate 106,735,544 of NC_047527.1, forward strand.
CTGCCAACAGTACACACTACCTCGTGCTGCTGTCAGCAGTGCACAGACATTGCCTCTGCAGTACAGGAACGTGGCAGAAATGCAGGATTTTTCTCTCCGAAAGACTGGTTTCAGTCTAAGTGAGGAGAATGCCCCACAGCCACGTGGGTTTGGAAGATTCCTGGTTTCTCCAGACCCCAAGCACTATAAACAGCAGGCTAACCACAAGTAGTATCTTGTAGGTCAGTCCTCCAAGAAAACAGTACCTGTGGCCAGTCACAAGCTCCAACAAATCCAAAGCTGACATGGCTTGGATATCACTTCAGGTGTGACCTGCTAGCATTTTCCAGCAAATTAAACATCTTCACAGAAATGTTTCTGACCAACGTTACCTCTGAGCAAGATTACACGGAGTCATCAGCAGTCACAGACACATTTCTTCCAAGCTACTTTCATTAAAGATTCATCCTGTAAATAAATCAAAATAAACTATTTCCACTGCCACTCTATACAATAATCCACTGGTTTATTTTCTCTGGGGATGTCCTGACACCTATGAACAATAAAGACTGAGAAGCCCTCACTGAGCTAACTGCTACTTTGCTGCACACTGTGGAGCTGAAAAACACATTTACAGACTTGTAAGTGCATTTACGTGCCAAGCAGATGGTATTTGCCACTCTTACTAGGCTCCTTGCTAATATTTCTCCTCACTTTTTTAGGCACTGAGGTATTTTAATAGAAAATATTTACAAAATTTAAAAGATGAGAGGATTGTGGCAGAAGGAAATGGGAAGAACTGGTAAACTTCCTGTATCAAATGGTAAGAAAGTTGTGGAGTGGCCCCTCGCTCTCCTCCTATTCAGGGCAAGGAAAGGTAAAGTTCACTTTGTGGCAAGCTGCTTCTGTTGAAGTCCCACAGTCCACATCATCTCCACAGGCAGAGAAATTCAGACAAACAAGTTATTACAGATATATGCATTTTTTGTGAGCAAAACATAAATTAGGTCAGCTCTCCAGGTTCAGTGTGACACAAAGGAAGCAAAACACGAGCATTTCTGATCAAGTCAAATCATCTGCTTCAGTGCTGTTGCTGAATGATGTTGATCTTCCCATGTAAACCTAACCTAGCTTTGCCTTCAGCAAATCTAAAATTTACTGTTTAACTGCTTCCCTTAAGTAAACATCCCACTGCTTGCCTGACCCTCTTATTAGGCTTGCCCTGATATCTAGACTAAATGCATCCTTTTGATTTTAACGCATATTTTCTTCCTAATTGTATCATCTTTGTCCATTAAGCACAATTTTTCCCCATCCTGTATTTCAAAGCGCAGAGGCAGACTCTCCTGCATCACTGATTTTTGTTTGTTCACTTTAGACTAAACAAATTAACTATTTTACTCTCTGTGTGGTTTGTAGTCTCAAGACACTACAGCATTTCGTTTACCCTTCTTTGAACCCTCACTGTCTAAGATATAACATATGCTGTTAGATAGCTAACATATGTATGAGTTCATCCAGGGTTAAACAGGATTGACTGAATTATGGACACTGAACAGCAGAACCATGTTCTTGACCAATCTGAGTGGTTTTTAAAGTTTATATATCACCATATGAAGACAATTCTTTCTTGCAACTTTGCAGAAATTCCCAGAGCCAGAATAAGTGGTTCCCATATGAAACTTTTTCTCTTTTAAGCTTGATTGTATGATTTTTTATTTTTCCCAATAATACAACTGAAAACAACTTTGCTCAATTTAAAGTAGTTTAAACTGTTTGCAAATGTTAAATCATAATTCTGCCTACACAGGAAATTTCACTCTTATTTCCATACAACTGTATAAACTTCTGACAGGAATTTGTACTTATTTTGAGGTTGGGCAATTAGAGATGTTCTTGTTATCCTCAAGCATTTTAGTTAACTATGAAAGGAAATGAAAAGAATTTTAATTCTGGTTAGGCAAAAATGTGACAGTAAAAATTATAACAAATTATTTTCTGTCATGGGAGCAACTCTTCAAAACTGCACTTGTTTACCAGTTTTTAACATAATACTTAATTAACTCCTTTTGGGGGGAAGGAAGGCATGAACAAGCATGGGCAGGGGAAGACGTATTTACCAATGATGATGTACTCTGATGAAGCAGTCGGTTCACAGACCCGCCCTGCTTTTGCTCAGTTTTATAGCTGACACAACCAAAGCTGAAGGAGGTCAGTAACCTGGCTAAGGTCAAAGTAACTCTGTTTTTTGCATGCCTTCATTCCTTTCTCCATTATGTGAGGTGTCTTATAAGAACTTGAAAAATATCTAATTCAGCACTTTCAAATGTAAGTCCAGAAAAAGAGAGAAAGAAGTTGGAAAATTGTGAACCAAGTGTGGCATGGTGGAGAGAAGTTTTCTTCCGAGACACCCCACTGGTGAATCTTCTCAGCAGTGCGTAATCAACAGGGAAGTTTCCAAACGCATGGCAACACTACCAACTGGAAAGGGTGCTTATTTTAGATTGGCCATACTAATATAAACCAGAAATGAAATATAGAAAGCAAAATAATGCCTGGCTCATCATCTTCACCATCACCTAACGTCTCAGCTGATTTTGATGCACCCTACAAACACAGCAAATATTTAAAGGAGGAGAAAAATAAGGTGTGAAAACAGGGGATTAATCTGTGGCTCTTCCAGCAGGATGCTAACAAAGACAGAAACAAGCAGCAGCCAGTCCCAGTCACTGGACTCTGACTCCTACGTACACACAGATTTTTACATGTTCATCTTCTACACTGATACTGGTCACAAGTCGTGTTTGGAAGTAACACAAATTTTCCAATGCAGACTTCATCAATAGAATATATTTGGATCATTTCAAACGTAGAATACATCTAGCTTGGAAGAAATTCAGCCAAGGACAACAAAATTCAGACAAGGCTCAAAATCCAGATCCCTTTTCTAAGGGTAATAGAAAACAAATTGCTCTGTACCACTGCTATTCTGTTGCTTTCTCAGCTCAGATAACTGCACACTGAAGATACATGAGAAAAAGCAGCAGCTGATCAGAAAGCTAGCAGTTTTTCTTTAGTTCTCCAAGCTGAGGTAAACATAAATTAATAGGACAGACAACAGAGAGCTTATCTTTTTTTAAAGCAAGCACACAAACAATTCGTGTGTGCAAGATAAAAGAATGTTCCCCAGAGAGGAAAAAAACCCCAGATATAATGAAAAAGAATTTGAAATAAAAAGCCCTTTAGTTTTAATTATAAAAAGCAAAGATTACTGACAAAGTGCAGGAATACTTTTTTACCTGTGAAAAGACAGCTTCCCTTTCTTTAAAAGTTATCTCTCTCCAAAAGCTCAGCAGGTGCTTCAAATTCTGATGAAATTTCTCATGCCGTGAAGACAAAAAATGCCTTACCAAGATCATGTGACCGGTGGAAATGTCCATGTTGGACTGGACCGGCTCCTCGCACCAGGATGATGTGCTGCTCCGGGCTGAGGGGCTGGGAATGGGCCCATCACTAAATTGTGAAGAAACGCTGTTTATTCGAGAAGAATGCAGGGGCTCTGGGCGATCAGATGCTTTCACTGCCATGCGCTGACGACATAGCTCCTAGAGAGAGAAAGAGGAAGAAACAACCTACGGTTAAGAGTAATTACAGGATGCAGCCTACTAAAGACATATGACTTACAATATGTTTCCAAGGCTGGAAGTGTTTTCCCCCTCACTGCAGTGATTTTTGGGAGGCTGTCTGTTCTGTTAGGCACATCTACAAAGAAAAACTCAATGAAACTACTACATGATGACTACCCTAATCTTTCAAAAGTAATTATGACTGCACGCACATCTCCTTCTAGATAACCAAAAATAATACTTTGGAGCTTGACTTCTCTAACAGAAAGCCCTTTTTTCCCCCCTAATATCACCCTGCATTCTGCAAAGCCACTTTTGAACTGCTCAGCCTCCTGAAGTTAATGGGGTTGCACGGGAGTAATTGAGAGCGCTGCTTGGCTCTGGATATGCAAACTCAGCAAGCTCAAGGCAAGTGAATTGATGTGCTCCCCAGTATAAATTCTAGTTGATAGATACCTCATTTCTCTTCATTAAAATAGCAAACTCACAACACTTCCTCCCCGATGTGGGGCAGAGAGGATGGAGAATGACATTAACGAAGAATAAAAGCAGAAATCTGTCATTGTATTAAGCAGCTTTGGTGAAGAAAGAAAACTCAAGCTATCACACACACTAATGCAAACCACATTAAAACACCGAAATCAATCGCACTGGGAATACATATATTTTCTGTTGCTCTCATGCATAGAACTCAAGTAAAAATTCAGAGTTCTGGTTAGGTAACAGAAAATCCTGCTGGCAAAACCCGCTCCTTACAGTATAAAATTCTGACTCTCATGGGATAAAGAGATCCACAGTTACACCATCATTGTTAAAATGCTTTAGAATCAGTTACGTGCAGTGAAATCCCAGACAGCATAATAAAATTATCATTTTTTTAACATATGTCTATTGTCCATGAGAGATACTTGGCCGCCTATGGTGCACAGCATGACCGGCTAGTCCGTAGTATGTGGACATATTGCACACACGGTGTGGTTACACATTTGTCTCAGATTACTCAATCTGCACAGATGAGCACTAAGAGCACCATTTCTTGCCTCAGGCTAACAAAATAATACAGTCTGAAGAATTCATACAGTTGAAATGCCATGGCTTCTGTTTTCTTATTCATTGATAATATAGTTGCAGCCAAAGCACCATCAGTAGGATGATTTGAAAATGTCCATATATCAAGTGCAATAAAATCTTTTCAGACAGGAGTTAGAGATAACTTTAAGACTATGTGTGGGGTTTTTTTAACCTTGCAAACTTTAGGACAGTAAAGAATGATCCTAATCCATGCAGTAGCAAGTGTTCAAACAAACCCACTGAAACCATTATATTGAGTCTCTTCTTGCCACCATATGGCAATGATTAAAGACCCCTCCAAACATTTTCATCTACCAAAGCTTCTGTTTGACTTGCCATTAGAGATGCTTATGTGGAATTTTACTATTATTTGGTGTGTAACACATTTTTATATATATATGTATATATATGCATGTATATATGTATATACACAAACTAAGATACACCAAGACAAAATTTGTCTCATAATAACCAGGATATATTTTGTTGTTTATTACAAAAATACAGTCAACAGAAGTTTGGGAGGCACAGATTTCTCCTGGTATGTTTTGACAGTTGTCAGAATAACTGTACAAGCTGTCCCAAGTGAAACTGCTACCTGATTCCAACGTTGTGTTTTGTATATTTATTAATTTCACCCATGCCGTGTAAGAATTTTTCAAATTTTTACAAAAAAAAAAGTAGGTTTTTTTTTCCACACTTGTCTTAAATGTTTTCTGTCACTTGGTAACTTCTTTACTTCCTACAAATCTCAACAGGAAAAAAAATTAGGGAAAAAACCCCCAACCCTTCAAAAATACTTTGATATTTAGACACATATATTAGTGCTAGATAGGTTGGTTAAACTACCAGTATTAAAACCAAGACCTTTTAATAAAGGAAAAAATTCATTGTATTTCTTTTATTTTAAAATGTAGGGACAAAGAAAAAATCTCATCTTCTCCTTTCCTCTGAAGGATCACACACATCATAAGAAAACAATAGCCCCAAATGTCAATTACTAACCTTGGAACAAGCTTGTGATAGTGTAATTTCAAATCCCTGCTTTTCTGGGGGGGAAGTGTAACAGTGCAGAAACTTTTTAGACAGAAAAATAAATCTACAGAAACCCAAAAAGCTGTTCAGATACTTAGATATCAGCCATTCTCAGAGGAAATGGTTTATTTGACTAGGCAAAAGTATAATAAGGAAAGGTATAAAGATATGTAGTCTACCACATAACTGCTGAAAGGATTTCTCTTCTGGCTAGCACGCCATGTGGCTCAGATATGAATTTATTATATTCTAATAGACATCCTGCTACTTGACTCACCCCAACTCCATGCTAACAATAGCATTTGTATTCAGCAGGATCTTTGTTTTTAAGTTGATTTGTTCCTGCTGCTCATATCCTGCCTCAAGTCATCCTCTGCTTTTACAGGTGGTTGCTGTGGAAAGAATTATAGACCTCAGCTAACAAAAAAGAAATTGGGATCAAGAGAACTCTGAGAAATTAATATATCATTTTTACATAAATGATAGTTACAAAAGAAGTAAAATTGTAGCCAACTGGTTCTAGAGTAGATTAACCTCCAATTAAAAAGAATGTTTTGGACAAAGTGTTTAATATGTTACTAAGAAACCCTGTTTTAAAACTAAATTTAACATTGCTAATGGTCCTTATGAAAGAAGGTAAAGTTGAGAAACACAACAAATATAAGTTTAAAAAAAAAACAATCTGATCTCAAATATTAACATATCTCTTTCCTGACATATATAGAACCAAAACAGTTATTCCCAGAACTGCTGTAACTGTCAAATACCTTAAACAAAGCAACAACGTCACCGCACACAGCCATAAAAAACGTTTAATGTAAACAGGAAGGTCAAATCATAGTTGTAGCAAAAACACCACTGAATTTCTTGATTGGTGTTTTAAATCTCCAAGACAATGGGGTTTCCCCTGCCTATAAACAGAGGGTATTTGTTTGAATGTATTTCCAGACTGGTCTAACAGCCCTTGACAGCTCTTCCTTCCCCCACCCCCAGCCAGCCCAGCACAGGCTGAGGAACCTGCCCCATCTCTGTGTGTACATCAGCGACCTCAGGACATCTACAGCTTCTCCTTTTTCAAAGCTACATCTTTGTTAGCTCCACCATTTCAACTCCTGGTTGGGTTTTTAGCCTAACAGTGCAGGGATAACACAGTTAACACCACCATGTATGAAAGCTTTCATGTGTGGGGTGTTTCAGGGAGCCAAAAAGGCTCCTCCAGGACATATGGAGTGGGAAGGTCCAGCTCAGAGCTAGGAAATGTCTAAATATGGGATCTGGGTTTGCTTCATTCTTGGGATAGTCAGCAATATCCCCTTCCCATGAAAGGTATAGGGAACAGTGGCACCTCAATGTGTAGGGTGTTCCACACCAGGTGCTCTCAGGGAAACATCATGCCTGGGCACTTAAAGAGGTGTCATCACTCCACAAGCACATAAAACCCTAGATGATTAAAACCCTCACTAATGTGGTATCTTCTACCTGTACACTCAGAAAAATAGGGATGTTCTTCCCCACTCTCCAAAATGTTTACCCTCATCAGCATTTAGCAAATCAGCCATCTACCAAACCGCAATTAGAATTTAAACTTGACTAAAATGTCAAAGCTACAGACTGTGAGAATGACACAAGCTGTATTTCTGTATCGTCTCAGCATGCACACCATTAAAAGTATTTTCTAAGAATGAGTTCAATTTACTGCTGCACTTCTATACTTAGCTGAGTGGCTGAGGCTATTTCTGCCGTACTGCGACTCAGTAATGTCTAGCCGTTGTTTGTGTACAGTTTGAGTGCCATTCTTCATTTAAAAACATCATTTACACCTAAAAAAGCAATCATAATGCATAAAGTGAAATATGAAGAAATGATCCTCCTGACCCTTCAGGCTATGATCTAATGGATGGGTTGGACGTAAACATTTATTTAAAAGGTAATTTGAAGTTTATGACATTATTTCCCATCACATGGGAATTGCTATCACACTGAGGCACTTACTCTGTTTTTTATTTCCCAGCATTTATTATCAAACTTATGTGGTGGTCACATGCAGTATATAATGGAAAAGTAATATCGCTGTGTGACAAAAAACTGCCATAACCAAGATAAATATTCTGTAAATAATGTCCAGTTAAATGAGTTCAAAGTACAGAGCAATGATCATCTGTAGACAGCTTTTTATTTGAAACATAACTGATAACCTTAAACAAACCATAAACAGTGTTCTCAAAAAACCTCTGGACGTCTTCCAATGAGGTTTTAAAGCGTTCCTAATACTTGGTTGCCCTCACAGAGACAGGTAGAAGCATAAGGCAACAATTATTTTCTCAGATACAACAAATGGATTTCCAGATCCATGCAGTCCACTTCTGAATGAGCCATACTGTGGTATAAATGTAATTTATCCACATTTAAAAAAGGACATTAAGAGACATGGACAACAAGCAATATGGATGGAGAGCCAGTCTTGCCACTGTGTTTTGTTAGATGGGTCTCTCAATTTGAACAGATGAGTAAGAAAACCAAGGAAGCATCAAGTCTGTTCAGAAATGAGGCCCACAGATAACCTGTCCAGGTCTTGTCTAGAGGTGCAATCTGCCTGCCACCACCAAAGTGCTATGCCACCTCTTAAGGATGTCCCCAGCCACTGATAGCAGTAGCATTTACTGCTGTCATTCTGTGATCTGCATCACAGAAAGGCAAGAGAGCAAATGATAATTTGCAGAATCTTTTATCTTCCATCAAGTTCAACTAATATAGTAGGTATCTGGAAAAATCTCTTAAGACCACATAGTTTACCAAAATATTTGGGTTTTGAGAGAAATCTATGTATACACCCTGATAAGGACTAAGAGCATAGGCAAACATATAACTAGAATCAGCTGGCACTAGGTTAGGGTTAGGGCCAATACTGAATCTTTTCCCATATTTGCAAAACTTATACTCAAAAACCTCAGGGTAGCACATTACAGGCAGGAGACCTGATTTGAGGATCCTGTTTAAGAGATGGCCAACTTGCAACTTGGATTTCCACTCGCTACTCTTAAAGATGAACCACTCCACCACAAACTGCCTCCAGTGAGGATGTTGCTGCTTATTAAAATATACCTACTGAATACAAATACACTATGCAACATCTTCAGGTAGTCCAAGTCCAGCCACTGATCACAGCACATGAATCACTCTCATCTAGCTGATACAAGGTGCACTGGAAATGAAGCTGTTCAATCCAAAGTATCTTTAATCTAAAATACTGCTCTTCTTCCCCAGCCACACTGATCTCAGACCTGCTTAATAGGAGCCTCAGGAACTGAGGGGAATTACAACTTTCCAGATTATTTAGAAAAATATATATAATTTAATTTGTATACATTAATGAAAATAATCTATTTATTTTTTTGTAACTGATCACCAAATTTACATAATTCCAAAAATACAGTTCAGGAAATAGGCCTAACACTTCCACATTTTAAAAATCTTTTGCTTAAAACATTCAAATGGAAATATCCTGAGCTAGGCCAGAAACAAGTGTGACACCATTATTTTCAGAATTAACAAAATATAAGACAGAATAAGCCCTTCCGTGGTACAATTATAAATAAAATACAGAGACATTAGACAAAGAAATTACTGTTCATTAAAAGTGATAGCTGAGTGTACATCAACCCCTTTCAACCTGACCTGCCTAATGTTCTATCAGAAACAAATCTGCTTAAGCAGGCATGATCACAATAGCAATGTGTTTGTTTTCCATGTGAAACAAAATTACTTTGTAGAAATTTTAAATTAAAAAATGCTGACTATTAATTCTAAATGACTCAATGTTATACTTTATAATAAAATATATACTGAAACCTAAGAAAATATGTAAACTTTTATATGCTGGTTTGGCAGAACAAGATCTTTAAAAATGTTTTTCTTTTAAGCTTTAATATGTTGAATTAAATAGTAGCCTCACTTTCCTTTAAATTAAGGAGGAATCATTGATAGGATGAGCTGAGATCTGCACTACAGCAGGGATTCAACTGTTCTGCTGCGGATGCAGTCACAATACAGTGAGATTCAAAAAATGAAAAATTAGGTAAGCTCATTTTTTTTAAACAAATGAATCTAGGACTACAAACATCATTATTCTCTAACTAAATTTACTCAGTGTTACTACAGGGTGAAGCTAAAGTCATTTGGCTGCCTTTGTTTTGCTTTTGCATACTTAATATGCTTGCAGGTATTATAAATTTAACTTTAACTTATTTACTGTGTTTGTAGCTTTGGGATTAATTACAGCTTTATTACCATTTATTTTTGAGTTATTGAAACATACTTTCAAGCTTTGGCTTCATTTTAACATACCTTTTGTCCAGGAGTAAAAGAGCTGTTTATATATGTGGAATATTTGTACACATATTTTCTATCCTTGCCAGAAAAGGCAACTACAGAGATCAGTGTGCCTTCAGGAAAGGAACAAAGGGTGATATTGGAAAAATATTTGAGAGTAATATATTGAGAGACAATGCATCAAAACTGTCATTACATAACCATACTCTGTATAGTTTTTATTTATCTAGACTTGGATGTAATAGACCTTGATAGAGAAAGAAAAAAAAAAGAAGTAAGTAAAATGTTATTTATTTGGTTGCTAATACAGCCTTAGTCCCTCTAGTTCAGTCTACTACCTGTCCTCTTGTACTGCACCACACTCTGCATATCTGGATATAACTTTTGAGCCTTGGTGTAAGGGTTTTGCTTTGTTAGGTTTTTAAATGTCAAAAAGGGCAGGGCTGCTGTTTCTCTTTGAGAGCATTGCAGTCAAACACAGGCTTGAAACTCATTTTCCTAACAAAACCCCAATTTTAATTATGGTCTGTGAAATAAAAAATTTCAATTATTTTAGCATTGTGAGTGTTTCCTGGTGGTGAGTCATGCAATTACGATTCCCCTTTCTTCATGTACACAAAGAGAGTAGAGGCCACGAAGGAGGGGAAAGGCACAGAAAACAGTGCTATCTTTATATGGAAAATTACTTTTCCTTTATTTGTATTTCTTTGCTTTAGTCCCTCTTTTTAAATTCAAACATTTGCACAGTCTTATCCTACCATATCAAACAAAAAGCCATCATGGTCTTGTATGTATCTCCAGAAGTCTAGCAGATGTGGAAATTTCTGGCTTGTATGGAGCCAAAGATGCTGTCTGTGCAATACAGCTTAAGGAAATATTTGTATTTTAATTCTTTCAGTAACCTCTCCTCAGCAAGCCAGACATCTAAGTAATCCAGAAGCTCTTGAAGGAGGGAAAGGTATTTTATGTGGCTCCTGTCACCACATAAGATGAAAGTCATGAGATAGATGTGACTGCATAGGTCTAATGATACTTCCCTGTGAAAAACAGTAGTGTGTTTTCTCTGCTATCCATGCCAGGAAAGCACAGTACCTCTTTTGGGATAATACTGCTTTCCAAAGAGTCAGTGAAATCTGAAGACCATGTTTAGGTTACTCTATTGGGAATTTTTTTTCTATGCAAAAATACAGTAGACCACTCCAACTGGGACTGTGAGAGTGCAACAGTTCATATCTTTCATTTCTAGAAGCTGGAAGAGTTTTATGAAACAGATGCCTGACTTCACATGACTGCAGTACACTGGACTTCACAATAGAAGATATATGAAGGAAATTAATGTTTTTTACAAACTGATTTGAACTGGTATTTTCCCTGCATAATAACATCATGGTGGTTTCTTTCAGAATTTAAAGACACTACCTGGATGCCTCCAAGGAAACCAAGGACTATTTCTAGTAGGAAACATCTGCAAACCTTAGGCTAAAGTCACCTGAGATCTGCTCGTGTAAAAGCACCTAGGTTTTTCTCAAGGTGTCCCTGGCAGTGTCTGAGCATTCATGGTCTTGCAGTTCAGACAACTTAATTCTGGAAGCAGCAGGACATGACATTGACCTCTATCACCCTCCCCCCAAAATAAAAAAGGAATTTTTTTTTTGTGTGGTTTCAACCAATGCTTGCCTCTAAATTGCATTTCCCACATTTCAGCTGTGGTTGCATCTAGTGCTTTACAAGTATATGTTAAGTATAAAGCTGGGAAAGGAAAGATTTCTTAAGAAGAAACTAGGCAGAGAAAAATAATGTGTAAAACAAACTTGATCTTTTCTGTATTTTCTTTATCTTAACTAACTGAAATACATGCTCATGAGGGCACAGCTGCTTCTTAATATGAATTTGCACAGTAAATTCACTTCTAGCACAGTGAGAGCCATACAGCACAGTATGGGTGACAAATAAACCATAGTAATGACTGAATTAACCTGAAAGGCCACACAGAACCATGTGCAAATTCATCATGTATTTTGACTTTGTCTAACCCACCCAAAGCCCAACCAGCTTCCAGCAGATGCCAGTGCTCTAAAAGATAACTGCCACAAATGTTTCCTTTTTCATTCCCAGCGTTTATAGTTGCCTGGGGCCCAAAGCAGGCAAAAAAACACAGTCCCAAGCCAGCTGTAGTTTCTCAGCTACATTACATTATACATCATGATACATTAAGGCTGTGTAGTCCACTCTTTTATTGCCATGAAAGACTAAAAATGGGAGATCATTTCTGCCAGAAATAAGAATTCCCATCTGCCAGTAGGACTTAGGAGGCACTTCCAGCCTGGAAAGAAACAAACATATAGCCACAAGTTTATGTCTAAAAATGTTTTACTCCATTTCAAAGACTATTATTGCTTCTCCTTAAGCCCGTGTAACTGCATTCATGGTAACAAATGTACTAAAACCAGTCAGAGAAATACAAAAAGTAATCCTAAAAACTTCTAAAAATTTCAAATACTTTACATTTTTTTTCTAACAGGTAGTTATCCACACAAAAGGTGATGCTGCAGTAGGGAAATATTTATGAAGGATGGCCATTAGCGACAAATCTTTCTTCGTAACATCATCTACCATGACTGTTGAAATTGCCAGTCATTACCCTCTCTTGATTTGAAAACTAAAGTCATCACTTTCCACCCATTCCCCACAGAAAATAAAACCGAGATCACTCTTTAACTCTGCTAGGAAGAGCAAGTGCAAATTTTGTGAACAAGGAAACAACATTAAAAAAAAAAAAAGGATCTATAGAGCACAAAGCTGCTAGTAGGTCAGAGCACTTTATTATGAGCCAAACCTCTACTAATACAGAGAAGCACTGCTGAACTACAGGAAAAAAATTGCACGTATGAGCTCCATCCTGCATCTGAGAACAGAAATTGCTTCTATCATAAAGCACAAAAGCCTTCAAAGATTAAAATTGTTGGTCAATATTTCTACACATTCACTTTATTAATGTTACAAGAGACACTGGAAAAAACTAAGAGGGCTTTCGTACTCAATCAGTAGTGATGGGCAGAGAATTTGTATTTTGAAGAAAACAGCAACAGCAAAAAAATGCACATTACATAACGCATATGTAATATGCGTATAACCATGCTCTAAATACCCTGCCACTGCCCACCCCGAGGAGAGTTTCAGACTTCCCCACCACTCCTGACTGCCCCATGGCACTGCTCCCCACAAATACTCTGCAGCAAGGAGTTAATGTGTGCTTGCTTTTGAAGAAAAGAACTTCCTTGGACATTACTGAAGCTCCTGGGTCTTCCTTTGCCAACTTATGCAAGTGCAGGAGTTATTACTCCACCTTGGATCTCTCCACCAGGCACCAGGTTGCCTGGAAGAAGCACCATGGGAACAGAGCAGGAGAACACACACAAGGTAGGCACATTCGTAAAACTCTCACATTCTAATTCTGGATTATTTTAAAACCTGGGGCATGAAATTATAGATATCTTCTAAAATATCATCAGCTATTTTATTACCTAGAATATATTTTCCCCATGTGCCTGGCAACAATTTGTGCATCAACAACATTCTGCAGAAAGTGTTGCATGTTGCAGTTTTATTATGCAGATAGCTTGTCCTGTTAGTCTTTAAGGTATTTAATATAACCAAACATCTTTGCCTTTGTGCTAGGCAGAAGACAGAATAAGTTTCATTCTTCCCCCAGTTCCTTATTTTATAGATATTTATTTTATTTTCTACACTGCCACCTGTTACTGTTTTAGAAGAAATAATTTGCCTTTTCAATCTCTCTTCATAAGAGTTCTCCATGCTCTTAATCATTCTTGTCACCTTTTCCTCAGTCCCTTCATTTCTGCAGTGCTTCTTCAGCAATGAAGTGACCAGCACTCACAGAAGCCTCAAACATTGATTTATACTTAATTAACTTCTAAAGCCCTCAAACAAGCAAAAACAATTATTAGTCAACAATGCCTGGAGAGCCATTGGGTTGACCAAGACCTTCAAAAGGACCTGAAATTCGGAACAGCTTGCTAAGCAAGCCTTCTGTATTTTTTAACTTCACACCCAAGAGGTTTCCAGTGAGGTCAATTAGGAATTGCAGCTCTTTATTTCACTCTTGTGGGTGACAGCATACGGAATTTACACACTCATGTCCCTAATTTACTGTACTATTATTTCCCCATAGTATAGAAGGAGATGCGCTATGACATAATTTCACTATATAACATGAATTTACATTTGTAGATTGTTCTTGCTCTCAAAACTACACTCAGCTCCACCACATTTCTTCTCTTATCTTACATGAATAGCCAGCCACTGGTATCCTTTGCTGCAACAAAACCTATTCCAGCAAATCACACAATTTCACTCCACAGGAGGCATTTTTCTTTTCCAGGAAGCCAGAATGAACTCCAGGAGAGAAGCTGGAAAAAGGTAAAATCCAAGTTTCTTTTCCCTGCACTGTCAGAAAAGTAGCAGCTTGCTGAATCTTTCCTTTTCATCTTTCCCTCATTCTTCTATTAATAGTGGGAAAGATTGATATTTCTCTGACATGTGACTACTCTTCCTGATACATTTTTGAAGATTAGGGAGATGTTCAGACCAGCAGTTCTAGTAAATGGGTAGGGCTGGTTCTACTGCAGACCACTGCAAAGCATGTATCCCTGCTATTGTGAGACAGCACAACCAAGGAAAAGCCCTCCCACCTGAACAAAAACCAAGTCAGGTAATACTGGATGAAGGGAAAGGAAATGAACATGGTTCTGCAAAGCAGCAGCAGTCCTATGCAGAAGGAAAAAGCAGGAATCATCAAGAAGCCTGCATATATGATAGGAAAACTGAAAAATAAAAACTGCACAAAAAAAGGATTGTAGTAGTCTGAAATACTAAAAATTCAGCAAACTATTTCCCTGATCAAAATCTGTGATTGTTCAGAATGCAGTCATCCCAAAAAAACGTCAATAAATTATCATGCATCTTCGCAAAAAGTCTAGAAAACTGGTCAGCAAAGCTTAGAGAAAGTCCTATGTATTTTCTCCTTTGGATAAGCCACCTACACTAAACTTTATTTTCTCCAATCCAAAAGCTATTCTCTCCCACCTCCTCCAAATTAATTTTGGTTCTTTAAAGGATTTAACTTCTAGGAGTCCTTTTTACAGTCATGGTTTGGTAAGAATACAAGTTACATGTTTGGTAAGAATACAAGTGACAAAAACTGGATCTGCACACAGAAAGCTGGGAATTCGAACTAGAATACAGAGAGCAGCAGGAATGCCCCAGCTGACTTACGCTGCAGTGACATACATCGGTGCTATAACAGCTTAGAACCTATATTAGCAAAAATCACAGTACAAAGAAGTCATGTGCATTGCCTCAGTCCTTCACCATACTTTGCTGGTGTGCATTTAATCACTCAAATTTTCTTTCACAGATCTTTAAACTGCTAGAAAGCATTTAGACCTCTGTTGTGCATGTGAACATACGAAAAGAAAAATATTTGGGATAGGTGGTTCTCATCCCTGGAACTGTAGCCTTGTCCCTCTTGGAAGGAATGAAATGAGGACTCTTGTTCAGTCAACACAAATCACATCCTCAATATCCAATTCTGTACTCAGCACACAGACCATCCATGGGTCCCCCTGCCCTCCCATGTCACGCACACCCCCAAGGATGCTTGAGATGCATGTCTTGCCTGTGCCTTTGGGAATATTGGTGGAGTTGAGCAGCCTGACCCCAGGAGAGCTCCAGTCTGCTCTGCCCAAACTTCTTCTCTTGTAGTTTATACCACAATAAAATGCACGAAAGTATCACAGTCCATTTAGAATATTCCACTTTGTGACATCCTTGTAAGAGCTGCACAACTGGGCTACAGGCAGGTTTGAAACCAACTTTTTTTCATCTGTCCCACAAAACAGACAAATCTATACGGATTTACCAGGGTAAAACCTTAGGTGGCTGCAGTAAGCCTCAACTCTTTGCCTAAGGCTGAATATAACCACAAAGTGCATTAAGGGCAAAGATCCCTGAAGCTGAAATCTCGCAGGCTTTGGGCAGGATGTGGACCTACTCTGCCAGCATGCTGCCCAGCACAGCATGTCTTCCGGCCTGCGAGGAGAAAGAGAAAGGAAGCGACACTGCATCCACATTCCTCTTCCCTTTCATTGCCTGCCGTGTGAGACCAGTGTGCAGGATGAACAGATGTATGCAGAAGAAAGCAGTAGGAAGAATGCTTTTTATGTACCTTACAGACTTCAGAGAATAAACTGCAACCTGTTTCTGCTCGCAGGCAACATGGTCCCACAAGAACTGACAAACATCACCTACAACAGCTCTTTATGTACACAAAATTAACTCCTACTTTCTTCCAGGGAACATGACCCTGGTACAAGATTCGTTCTGCAAATACAAAAAAACTTCCCAGTTAAAAACTTTTAAAAATGTAGTTTATTCTTCTACTACAGCACTCTGAAGGAATATGAAGGGCTCAGCAAGCCAGACCACAGTGCTAGCTGCTGAGTGTTCAGAGAATATACAATAAAAGAATCTGAAACATGATAACAGAGCTGCTCCAAAAGAAAAAGGAAAATCCTAAAACGCAAAAAAGGGCAGAAGTGTGTAGGAAAGACAGGCCTGATTATCCTCTACATTACATCAGAAAAAAAAATGCCACTGAAGACAGTATAGTTATTCCAGAAAGAAATCGGGACACTTGAGATGATATACAGCCTGGGACTGCAAATCAAATACTCTCCAGCCCATTAGGCAAGGCTGCGGTTATCTTTGGCTTCTTTATAACATACAGGCACTGGGATATAATCAATTTACCAGAGGGAGACAATCCATTGTACTTATCGAGAACCAGCCCACATTCAGCTGGCAAACAGCCCATGGCACAGCAGAGATGGGTGGAAGGGGCTCTGAAGCAGAAGCAGGATGTTGAGAAGCGGAATGCTTGGGAGTGGGAGCCCACACCTCAAAGGTCCAGGGTGGGGAATAAGGGCAGATAAAGCAACAATAATCCTCACCCTCTAAAACTGGGTGGCCACAGCCAAATTATTAAGCACACTGACCAGTTAATGAACATATGGCTTTTTCTTGGCCAGTGCTAACTGTGCTGAGCAACTGTCTGGGAGAAAGTTGGCCTGAAACAGTGCCAGGACCATTCAAACAATTTACTGGCTTAGTTTACCAGGCGAGATGCAGCCTGCAACATGCAAGTCCAGAGCACCTCCCGCACACTTTCTTAGAAATGACTGTTTGGGTAAGGACTCTGGATTTCCCAGTAATTAAAAATGAGTCACAAAATTTCCCCTCCTACTATTTTTTTTTTTCTTAGATTTTCTTACACCCTAAACACACAGAAATTATACTGCAAGATGCTTGGAGCATGTTTGTCCTTGTTCCACAAAGCACTAAGCTCAAATACTGTACTCTTTAGACAAGGAAAACTAAATGAAGTCACTTAAGAGGAGAGGGCCAACATCACCTTCGCTCTGCCACTTTGCACTAATCCTACACAGATGAACAGCCAAATACTTGAAAATGATGGTTTATATTTCTGACACCTAAACCCACACGGCACCTTCTCACCCAATTATTCCAGGAGCTGCATGCATATTCATTTTCCTTCCATATCTGCAAAAAAACTTCTCTCTCCACCTATCCACCCTAATATAAAGGGTGTTCTACTCAAAAGTGTTGCTGCACTGCCACTGCTGCAGCAGCCCAGGACCTGGGTTGTGAAGGTAAAACCTTCTCTGGTCAGGACCAGACCCTTTTTTCAACACTGATTCATTTACAAAAGTTATTTTATTGAACTTAAAACAGGACCTGCTTAGAGGACCTGCTTAGAGGAGATCCATTCATAACAAGCCCAATAAACCTCTCTCACACAGCCAGCACAGTTAGCCAGGGCTGCCTCACTGCTGGGGCCATGGGTACTGCAGCAATGGGCAGAGCAGGGGAGGAGGCAACAGGAGAACACTGCTCCTCACAGACAGACATTGACAAGCTCAAATACAGATTTCCTGAAGTGCCCCATTGAAATCTGTGCCACTGAGCTTCAGCTCTTCAGGTGGGCATTCCTCATTAAGCAGTATTTTGAAATTGACTTTAAATGTTAGGGGTATCATAGCAAATATATCTCTATCTATCTATCTATCTATCTATCTATTTACCCCACAATCATCAAACAGGCATGTCTGACAGATTTCTGCAGATTTACAAGTTAATGCACTATTTTGAAATCCTATTTTGAACATTACTACCATTTAATTCAATTTTATGGCTACCACAGGAAGCAAGGTTAGGGAATTACATAGTCCAATGCACCACAGGAATTCTGGATTGCTCTGAACACTAATCAGATTTAAAAAAAAAAACAAATCAACAAACAAAAAACCCAACCCAACAAACAGAAACCTAAATAAACAGAAACCAACATTATTAAAAGTTAAATTTGAATCTGTAAACATTATAGTTTGCCACATTCTGCTTTGGCCATCCACTGACTTCACAGAAGTGTTTTAAGCATACGGTAAATTCTCATCACCTTAAAATGCTCCCCACTTCTTTTTCCTTTCCCATCTATTGCAGTCAAAACTGTCTCACCTTGAAGTACAGTGGTTTATGTAAAATTACATACAATGTATTTGCAGGTTCCTGAGAATTTAAGATGAAATCCAATTAAACATGGAGAAAATTGTTCATATAATACACAATAAACAGACTTAAATGGACGAGAACAACTCTTCTAATACAGACCTCCCCATGTATGCATTATTAGAAACAATTACAGTTTGTCCTATTGCTTTACGTAGTCACCAAGATTGGTGTTTTTTTCTCTTTTAATAAGGATGCAGGAAAAGAAAAGATTAAAAACGTGTCGTCCTTTGTTTTCCCAGAAGAAAACACAAGCAAGCCCTTCCTAGCATTCAGCCTTAAGGCAAAATTTTCATCTATCCAAAATCCTTACTAATTGTATTCCTTATGAAATGTTTACTAAATACTCATGTACTGAATACACCTTGTCCTCAGTGATATCCTTTTTGCTGAAGTGTAGGAGGGTCCTTGAAACTGAAGTTTTACATACATAAGAGGTAATACTTTATGGTACAGATTATCTCCAGTTTACCAGCTTTTTTTTTGGTCCAAATTTTGATATTTACTGGAAAATTACTGAAAACTTGTCAAACAAGAACAACAAAATTTTCCTTTTGTCATTTTTCCATTTCACTTACTTCACAAAAACCCAATTTTCTAAGGAGTTGATATACAGTATTACTATAACATTACGGTCTAATACTATAATAACAAGTTTGCTTGCAAAAGTTAGTCTACAGTGTAAAAGCCATATTAGAGGTAGTGAATTATCTGTATTTAAACATACAAAACAGGCATGATGATTAAATAGAGAGTATGTTCCTAGTGGATTCTTTCAGTTGCAGCCTTTTAAAATATTTGCAGCAAAATATTTATTGTAATTGTGGTAAATACTGTGCTCTTAACATCTCTAATAAAAAATAACAGCAGGATCAAATCTACAAAAGCACACAGAAGTTCTTGGTGGCTTTGAATCCAGAGGGATCATGTAATTAATAAGACCATATCTGACAAAGGACTATGTAATTTATATATAATGTAATACATGTGATAATGTGGAATTTAACATACACTTTACAATTATATGCTTGCCAAACCAGGTTATTTGAACAAATTTTTAAACAGCTGATGATGCAATCCAGCTGTACTGACAGAACATGGCTCATGTAACCTGGAATACTTCAGGCAGTTTAAGAACAAACTTCACTGTAGACTCTTTGGTTGTGGTCCCCTCACTTTTTAAAGGAAGCCCTTTTGGCAGGGATGAAGGAAAATTAAAAAGAACATTATTGGCATAAAATATTAAAAGGCAGGTTTTCTGAAGTCAGTTTCAGTGCATTTTAACTTTTTACTTTAAATTTCATTATGGGCAACATTTTGCTGAGCATTATCAGTGATGCAGAAGACCATGCTCATAGGAAAGTTCTGCAGCTCAAAGTATAAAATATGCTGATGATTTAACATCTTGCACAACCTAGCATTCCCCACATGGGGGTCAAATGCCAGGGTTCAGTTGGATTCACAAATACATCACCCTGAATCAAACAGAGCATCCCTAAATAGTAGCAGTCACTAACATACACTCATTACATTAATAAATTGCTCGCTAATGGGAGCAGTGACAAGTAAGATGTGCACTTAGTGGCCCTGTTTGCAGACCGCCCCCTGATGTCTGCATGCCCGCTTCTCTCTGGGTTATGTTCTAAAGGCTTCAAAGTGCATGAAGAAAACCTGCTCAGTGTTGTGAAATAAATCAAAGAGTGGCTGCTGAAAATTCCTAGAACGCTTCTGCCCTAATCTCCCGGACCAGAGAGTGGGCTTGCAGAATGCTAAACTTGCTTTTCAAAGAAGATCAAAGCAATATGAGCCACAATTAAAAACATGGGTGCAGGTGCACGCATGCGCAGGGGCAATGCAGAGGCAGCAAGAACCTCTTTTTAGTCATCCCTGAGTGGCTAACACTGACTTATCTAATCATTACACATGTGATTTGAAAGGACAGGAGACGTGTTTGTAAGGTACACAAAAACTGTCCGCCTTGATGTATAAAATGTGTTTTAATCACATACAATGTTGCATGAGATACACTGTTTCCATGAATTTTGAAAAACTCCTTAGCTACTAATTAAACCATCCTATAATTTTGTTGTTTAGTGATTCAAAGATCAATGAAGTTGCAATTGTGCATCTGCCCTTCTTAGTGGTACTGAGTCTTTCCACAGAGTTTAGTCTCCCAGAGCTCACTTGAACATGCTGAAGGCCAGCTGCTGCCTTACCACACACCTGAAGAACCAGGTACCTCTTCAAGCAGTATTGGGACATTTGACAGCTCATCAAGGGCACTGTAGAGATTTTATTTTCCTGCTTGCAAATTTTAAATGATATTAGCTGTTCTGCCTAAGACTGGTCACTTCTACATTCACTTACACAAGAAATACTCATATCAGTAGGTAGGCATGCTTACACAAGAACTGCTCATACTAGCAGGTGAGTGCCCAAGGGAGAATGACGTTGCATGACAGGCGCTACACCTTGGGTGCAGGGTGAGAGTTAGCAGCCAACCTACTTCCCTGACTATACGGTGTGTTTGTTTTCCCTTTCTCAAGCTGGTATTTCACTGCACAGACGAGAAGGGGGGAAGGGGAAGATGGGAAGGAAAAGAGGGGAAAAAAGAAAAGGAGCTGTGGGAAAAAAAACTCTTTAAAGTTCACAGGGTGACTAAGGAAGGAGTGAAACCCTGAATGAACTCTCTTGGCTGAACTGGGTTAGGATGAAAAATGCTTCTGCTAATGCTGAAAATTTAGGTCAGTCTTGTTTATGTGAAGATACAAACCATTGACATTTTGAGAAGCATGTGAATCAACGTAATATTTCAACGTTCCCTCTGAATCACACTGGGCCACCAGGCCCTTTCATACCCACCAATTTCTCCCCCTTCAAATAAGAAAAAAAAAATAATCTGAATTGTCACTTAAGCTGTAAGCAGCAACATATTTGAGTATTGCGTTTTAAGGTCTAGTGGCAGCAGCTGCTGAAATATTTCATATTTTTAAAATACACTGAGTTAACCGAGTACATACTTGGGAAACATTTAGCAGAAGGGAACAAAGTAGATACAATTTTGAAAGCTATCTGCTTTTTTCTTCTCCCATATTAATACGGGTTACATTATTCCCCTATGAGTACCAGAGAAGATGAGGAAAAAGATAATTGATGCTTTTCTGAGACCTAATTGATGTTATCCAAAACATGCATCATACCAGATATCCATTACATTTAACACAGCTCAACATAAGGCGATTTTGATGATGCGAATAGGGCTCAATCCTACTTCTCTTCAAATCCACATGAATAGTTTATTATACACAGAATGAGCCTCAGTGATTCATTTTGATAAAATGCTACTTAGCAGCATCAAAACTGCCTGAGTATTTTGTCTGCCTATACTGGGGCCTCCTACTGCTGCCATTGAAACAAATGGCAAAATTCCCATTTATTTCCACGGGAGGACAGCCAAGCCCTTAGAAACCTTTGTAGTTAAGGAAAAACATTTTTCCTCCCACTCATGACTACAGTTACCCTGAAAAACCAATGGAAATGGTTAAAAAGTCAGGTGGTCAGGACTGGGCCCAAAGGTCAGGAACAAAGAATATTAATACAGTCTTCCCACTGAAATACTGAGCAGCATCCTCAAAGCATTGTTGTTGCTTTAAACAGAAAATGCCACTCTCAGATCTAACCAAGAAGATTTTAAAATATATATAAATCTGGGAAGAAGATATGAAGCACACATTTCATTTAGTGTCTGGATTACGGATTCTTATTAAACAAACCAGAGCTCATTATAAAATCAATATCAACCACTATACTCCCAGGAGAAATGGCAAAAAAGGTCACTCCAAGAAATTCAAACAATTTTCCTGCTGGAAGGGCACGATTTTAATTACAGATACTATTAATTAGAGCTGTCAGTAGGAAGATTGTCCTGTTAATTATCACAAATTCAGTTTCAAGTGTGATTTTGGAACCTGGAGGGTTTTTTTTTAAATTAAGAATTCTTGTATTCACATTTAACAGAAGAAAAAGGCTGCCTATCCCTTCTGTGGTTTAAATAAGCCAACAGCAAGTTCCATATTGAAATCAAACAAAAATATTTATGGCCACAGCCTCTTTGGCCAACAAAACTGATCTGACAAACTGCTGGTTTTATCCTGCAGGACACTCCTTTTTTTTTTCCCCACTGGAAATGCTCTCTCTCTCTTGCTTTGTAAGTCAGTAAATTTGAAGATGTGAAGTAATTTAAAGATTTGGGTGTTGTTGTTTGTTTTTTTTAAGTAAACATTCAATTTAAACTGAAAACCAAAGCTATTCATGAAGATACTAAATGTGACAGAAATATTCATGTTTATCATTCTGTACTAAAATCTCCCTCGACTCAGTCTGTGGAGATGTATTTAGTACATCAGATCTTTAACGTGCAAGAGGTACAGACAGACCCAAACTTTGCAAGGAAGTATGAGTTTATTCCCGTATGACTCCCAGCTGCCAATTTGAATCTACCTCAGCTCCAGAATACAACAAGGCCACAATGCCTGATCCTAAGCAGAACTGGAAGGTAAAATAAAGCTTGACAGTAGAGTGCCATTAACAGGACCCTACGAGTGCACAGCACACAGGGATACTACAGCAACAATGTTTACACATTCTTGAATTCTTTTTCCTGGTCACACTCCAAGTATTTTGGGATAGCAGATCAGGGTTCTGTGGTTTATGGCCATAACACACGCATTACCACAACAGGAGTACACCAAGAAATAAGTGCCATAATCTAAAGCAAACTTTGGGAAGATGCAGAGTGTCTCTCCACCCAATACTTTTGAAACTGAAAGAGAAAGCCTGAGGTTTCTGATTTTTTTCAGGAAATCTGAGAGCACTGCTCCCATATTACTGGGTACACATCTGCTACCATTGTTCTCCCAGAACCAGTCCTGGTTTACCTCCCCATCTATCAGCATTAGATTTCATTTATCTGAATAATGGCAGAAGGTGGCAACAGATCGGGTCAAAGGCTCTTTTCATATCAGACCCTGAAGAAGTCGATTACTCAAAAAGAAAGACATCTTCAGATAACTGTGCAATCCATTCCTCATAAATGTTAAAGATTTTTTGTTATTAATAGTGGCAGGGGTGTCAGATTATGGATGTTAATGTTATTTTTTTTTCAGAGAATTTCAATGTGTTTTTTTTTGGTGGGTTTTTTTTTATGCTTCTAATTAGACACCCATTTACAGCAACTCCCCAAATAGCCAAGATTAATATCCAGCAGTAAAAAGCTGCTACAGCGAATCCCCGGGAATACGACTGGAGCCGGGCGGGGGAAGCAATATAGAGAACAAACCCACTCCCTCGGCTCCCAGTGGAAAAGGGTCCCCTCTGGCTCTGCCGGGCGCCCCGGGGGCGCAGGGCCGGAGGAGGGGGAGGAAGAGACGGAGAAGGAGGAAGAGAAGAGCTCGGTCCTTACCTGATAAGCAGCGGTAGCGTCGGAACCGGCGTCGCCCCCAAGGGCCGAGAGCTTCTCCTTCAGCCGGCGGTGAGCGCGGTGCCGGAGGCAATAGGCGATCCCCGAGGCGGCCAAGACCCCGACGATGCAAGCGAGGGAGAGGAGGGTGAGGAGAAGGAATTTGGCGGACTCTGCCTCTTCCCTGCGCTGCGAGAGCGGCGGGACGTTGCTTTTCTGCAGGGGAGGAGAGAGAGGCAGCGCCTGAGTTGCGCGGTGGCGGAGAAGCGCGGAGCCCCCGTCGGGGGGAAGCACCGGGCAGCGCTAACTTTGAGACAAGGATGGAAGCAAACGGAGGGGCAGGGACAGCAGTGCGGACATGCCCCCCTCCATCCCATCCCCTCCCCGCCCCGCGGCTTGCATTCAACTACCGAAAGGCGGAGGCGGGCGCACTGGCTGCGCGCAAGCACCGCGGCGCGCCCCGCAGCTCCGTATCCAGGGCCAGAAGCTGTCAGGGGGCAGCGAGGGAAAATCCCTTTTATGTTTTTCTTTGAGTGAAAAATAAAACACGGAACGAAGAGAGAGAACAAGAAAGTAGGTGGCAGTCCTTCCTTTTGTCTGTTGTAGAAGGAAAAGGATTAAAAAAAAGCCCGATAGTTCCAAACTCCTCCAGATTACTATTTTTTTTTTTGCAGCAATAGGAGAGAATCCTTCTTGTGCATTTCACTCGTCTCCATGTGCTAAAAAGTTGTACAATAATTTCCCCTCATTAGCTTCATTATAAGCTATATTAGCAACAATTAAAAACGCAACATGAAAATGAAAAGACCAGGCGCGCAAATTGCAGCAAGACTCATTTGGCCTGCATTCCCCCTTTCACAATTACCAGGGAAATGAATTGAAAAGCACGCCCCTGCCTCAGTCCTGGTTGCTACAAGATGAGAACAATTAGCAAACTCCTTTCCACCACCTAATTTCGCGTGGTAACAAAATGGATTTTTCCCCATGAATGCCTAGCCGGCCTATTCATTATCTCTCCTCTATTAGTAATTTTCTGCTCCGTATTCAGCTAGCCAGCTCTTAATTTCCTCCTGTCTTGCAGTGTACACAGTGGCTCTTATGTCAGGCCCGGTCCATTTTTATCTTGTAATCATAAAGGCCACCAAAGCAATTATCGCTGGTCTTGACTGTAAAAGCTTGTCATTAATTAGCCTCCTTGCCTTCAGTGCTGCGGATTAGCCGGGGCTGAGGCTGAGTTAATGGAAATGCAGGTTCAGGAAGGCTCTCGGATTTGCTTGCCTGGATGCGCCCGGCAGAGGAGGAGGATTGCCGGGTTTGTAAACCCCGGGCGGCGGGGGGCGGGTGCGGAACTCGCCGAGGCCGGCCATGGGCCGCCCGCGACCGCGCAGCCACCGCCGGACCCGCCGCCTCTCTCCTTCCTCCCTCCCCTAAACAGCGGCCGGCCCCTCCTCCAAATCCCAACAGCCACCAGGAGAACGGGGCTGCCCCCACCCCAGCTCCTCCGCCCAGCCCCGGGGGGCTCCGGGGCCGCCTCCCCGCATCCTCCCTATTGCTCTGCGATGCCCCAGCCAACTACCTGCCCCATCCGCACCGGGGGAAGAGAGGTCCCGGCCTGCACCGGGCGGGGAAAAGGAACTGGGGAGGTGGCAGCACCGACGGCCGCCGCAGCCAGCTCGCAGCTCCCGCCGCCTCGGCCCTGGGGGCCCGGGGAGTAAAGGGCTGCTGCGTTCTGCCATTAGCATCTTCGTGAAAGGCCGCTGGCCCCGTGGGGCCAGAGGTCGCAATCTGCATCTAAAAAGGCAGCTCCAGCCAAAGTGCCGGCGCCCCCTCCCCGAGCGCTGCGCCCCGGGACGTTAATCCGCTTCGCCGCGGTGTTTGGCCTCCCATCAGAGAGGCAGGGACAAGTCCCCGTTCCCCCTCCCCGGGACCCCCGGACCCCCCACGGGCCGGCCCCGCTCTCTGAGCGGCCAGAGAGGTCCCCGACTGCCTCCTTCTCCCGCTTCGGCCCCGGGGGCGCACAGAGGCACCGCTGCCAGGAAGGAAGAGTCTGGCGGGGGCAGTTTCGGGAGCTGCTCCTGAATCTCTTGATTCTGTTTTCGCAACCACGGTTTTAAACGATTTTCCTTCTCCTGTTGCCGTGTGAAAGAGCCGCACAAGCACCCGGGGAACGGGCTATGCGAGGGAAACAATGAAAATGATGGGAGCGAAGTGCTGTCAAATGCCCTGAGTAAACACGGGGGAGAGAAAGAGCGCGCTGTCCTTTCTCCCTCCTTTAGTTACAGAGGTTTTAGATGTTGCTTCCAACTTTGCCCCACAGTTTTCCCCACACAGCCGGGGTACCAGCCGCGGAGCTGGCTGCCCTTAACAAAAGATGCTTTTGCCAATATATACCCCGCCCGTCCCCAGTGCTGCACCTGGTAATGTGAAACGCGGGAAAGAGTAGAAACCTTCCTTGGGGTGTTTGGCATTGCTTACACCTCGGTAAGCGTCTTCCGTGGGGAGCCAGTGTAGCTGTGTCCCCAGTTATGGGCTCCAGGCCGTCGAGGGCTCGCAAAACCCTTGCACGTCTGGAAGGACCAGCATCAACACCTGCCGACCCTCCGTGCCCTGGGAAGGGATGGCGACCCCGCAGAGAGAGGGAAGGGGTGAAGGGCCATTACCGCAGCCTGTGCGGCCGCCCGCCCTACCCGCCCCGTCGGAGCTGCTGATAGGGAAGGGTGAGGGGCTCTGCCGCGGGGCCGCCGGCCTTTGTCCCCGCTCCTTCCACACCCCGCTTCTCGGGGAAGCACCTCCGGAGCCGCAGCCGTCGGGGCCCGGAGAGATCCGCTCTCCTCTCCCTGCCTTCGGGCGCAATTAGTACTTAGGGGCACGCCGGCTAGCCCCATCGCCCACACACCCCACCCCCCACGTCCCCCGCGGCTACCGGGAAATACCCTGGCACTGGTGTCTGTGGATAAGCCTCTGACTAAAGCCGACGGCGAAGCCCCGCCGCCCGGCTCCGGGCTGTCACCGGCGGTGCTCCCGGGCTCCGGGCTGGAGATCCCCGGCGCCGCGGAGGGCAGCGGGGCACTCCACCCCTCCAGGAGCGCCCCATCAGGAAACAGCCCCCACTGCCCCCAACTCAGCTGGAGAAACCCACTGCCCTTTTATCCTGCCGGATAGCTGACCAAACACAGAATTAGGAAACGTGTAAAATTTAATGCGACGAGTTAGTCACCAGCCCCCTGCTTCTTGCCCCCTTCCCTCCCCAGCCAGGAGCACAGATTTCCCCATCTCAACTAAACCCCTGATTCTTCTCTGCAGTAAGGCCCCAGCCTGAAACGGATCCCAGGGTTAATTAGAGGCGTCCTGTCAGACTTGACTTCAAATTGAAAGAAAAATGTTTAAATATTTATGAATTTGACATTTACAGTCGGATGTCTTTTAAAGCAGAGCACCTCTCCTTGTGCTGGCTGGGGCTGCCATGGTGCCTGTTCCTGGGGTGGAAGGGGAACAATAGCTATTGCATAAAAAGAAAAACAAATCACCTTCTCCTCCTCAACCCCAAGGCTTAAATAAATAGACCACATAAATTACACATAATTAAATATTAAACTCAGCTACATGTAACTATGCATTTTAAAAACTTTATGTAATAGAAAATATTGACACTTCTCTGAATGATTGTCTCATTGGAAAACTGTGTAGTATCAGAGTCCCAGTGAAGGAAAACAACTAATTCCTACATGATGGCTTATGAAGTGATTCTAACAGAGGATTTGGAGATGTTCAGCCAGACTTGACTTGCTTTGAAATAGCCTGGTCTGAGCTTAAATGCTAGGAGGCGAAGATTTCCCCTGTCTCAGAACAACATTACACCTACTACTTACACTCAACAGTGTTTGTCTCAACTATGCCACTTCTATGGAGGTTTGTGGTTGGGGGGTGTTCCGGTTTTTGTTTTTTTGTTTGTGGAGTTTATGAAGAAGGAAGAAAAAATGCTTAAGATCTGATCTCATGTAGGCTTTCCCAGTCCCTCGACAGAACACATTCTATATACACCCAAAAGTGAGTCAGTAACTACAGCAGCCATAACACTGGAGTCACAAATCACTGTTCTAATCAAAGAGCAGCGTCCCGTTCCGCGGTGTCATCCCATGATGCAGCAGAACAGCCGACATTTCAAACAAATCCCAGGCAAATGTCAGTAAATATTTAATGTACGCTTTCATGTAAATAAGTTCTCACACCTATGTGGCAAGTGTGGGAGAAAGTCTTTGTAAGAGCAGAGAGGAGCTCCCCATTCAATGGTGTGAAAGCTCACCTTCCAGATGCCTCAGCAGAATTACACTTCATTATTTCCTTTAGGACATGGGGCCTGATTCTGGTCCTTGCTGAAGCAAAACTCTAACTGAAGTTGAGGTTTTGTTTTGCTTCATAAATTAAAAAAGATATTCCCAATTTACAACCCACTTTGCCTCTTACTTCACCAGACCTCGCTTCCAGCTTGCAAAGGAAAAATCACTGCAATTCATTTTTAAGCAACCTGACATTCTATTTTTTTGCAATTTTTTGTACACCTTGATTTTTACATTTATATTACACAGTTTTGTTTCTGAGCGATAACAAAAAAATGCTAATTTCTTAGTAAACATGGGCGAAAAGAGGAACTTCTGAATACGATTTGTTTCAAAATATTAGAACGTTAAAAAACTCAAGAAGTGCTATTTTTAATTTGAAATTCACTATAGAATCTAATAAATGAGAGAAGTGAGGCGGAAATAATCATGTATTAATTCTGTGCATTACAAAATCTTTTCAGAAGCTATTATCAGAGCAAGAGGCATTGTGGTTTGGATTCAGGGTGGGAGAAATCCTTTGTGCAACTGAAAGCTATTGTTCCTCTGTGCAGATGAAATTGTACTTGCAAATCTGCCATTCAAGGAAGGGAAAAAAGTACCTAGGCAGAAGAAAAGAATTCTACAAGAAAATCATTATTCTTAAAAATAAACTTCACTAAAATAAGTTTTAGTTCATTGGGTTTTTTGTGGGTTTTCTGATTTTTTTAAGAGGATCCTTTGCTAACAGTCACATCCACTGACATTAAAACAAGCCAGAAAGGATATATGCATTATTTCCTTAACACAGAAAGCATGGAGAAAGGGATGTGTGTGGGTGTGTATGGATATATATATGATATGTATTTTTATATATACACACACACATCGGTGTGTGTCTGCTTGCTAAAATAAATCTAAACTTAAAATCACTTCCAGTAATTTCCCTCTGTAAGGTTACCTGAGAGATAGGTACACATTAGGCTGGTTAAGTTTTGATAGGTTACTAGAAAACCAAACAGTTTACATCAGGAGGAGCCTGGCTATCCTAACCTGCCCCCAGGAAACATACAGTTATGACTTTTTCCCTTTAGTAAAGTAAGGAAGCAAACAGAAGGGGAAGTAGCATCTCCCTTGGTTTTGGTTCCTGCTTCTCCTTCCCTGCTTTGTGCTCCAGGTCAGGTTAGGCTGGGGCAGCAGGGCCTGGGGATGTTCACCTTCCATGAATAAAATGTTCCTTGTGTTCAGCACAGCACCCCTGAGCTGTGCAGTCTGGGCTACTTGTTGGTGGTTTAAGGTACTATCTTTAGAGTTAGTAAGAGATTTCTGGGGCTGCTATCACCTGGCTCCCTCTTCACTCCCCTCTCTGAAAACTCACTTGATGCCAGGATCACTTTCAGCAGACATCAGTTCATTACCTGAAATGAGGTCAATTTAACGCTTTTACTCGGGAGGATGAAATCGGATGGGAAGATACTTTTTGCTTCTTTTAGGGGTCGGAAAGATTACACAAATTGACAAACACAAAAGGCAGATGGATTTCTGGGAACTGCAGCTTATTCAAATCACTGAGAAAGGTCACTGCAAGAGCCACAGATCTATTCATCTGTAGGGGTACAATGATCTTTCCACAACCTTCAACACCACAAAGCACTCTGGAGCGTCTCTATACCTTTTAGTAGGATTAATACTGTGAACAATGACTGAATACAATCAAGAATTCAGTGAGTTCAAAGATCCCTTGATCAATGGTAGATATTTTTTTTTTCTGGCTTCCTAAAGGCAAACAGAACTGAAGTTTCTTGTTAGAGTTACAAGAAATTGTAGCTATTATCCTGAATCCCACTACAAGGTGATGCTGAAAGGCCAGGATGTCCAAGAACCCCAGAGAAGTTTGTGGTGCAGAAAGAATAAGGTTGCAAAGAGGAAATTTAAAGAGCTTCAAGATTATCCTTAGGATCTGGGTATTCTTTTAAGTCAGTTTTTAGTTAAAGACTACAGCACAAAAGCCTACAGCATCACTGAGATGCTGTAGGGATAACACACAACTCAGGAAACCGGACAGCTGTATCCATGCCTGTGAAGGAGGTAGGTGAGTTGGAGATGGAGTAGCATAGCCTGTCCTGCCCAAAGCCGCACATCAAGCCTCTGGGGTGGCAACAAGAAGAGGAGGGCACGGAGACACCACCGCAGTGAAGAACCTTCCATTCCCGTTTCTAAGGACTCAGAAGCGACCAGAGGAAAGCAGAATGGAAGCAGCAGGAAGTGGGTTTCCTCCTCTGCCCGGACTTTATGAGCCAGAGTGAAACAGATAAATAGAGGGACTCAGCTTGTCCAAGTCACAGTGTTAGAGCCTGAGCCAAGAGGACGGTCAGCGATAGCCAAGCTTAACCGAGTATCTTCAGCAAGCAAGAGAAACACAAGCCGTAGTGCCAGCGCTGATCTAATGCTGATGCTGAAGGCACATAATTTAGGGATTAGATAAAAAGCCCTTAGAGTCGAGCGCCAGCAAGCCGGCCGCCTCTCTGTACCGCGCTTGCGGAGCTGCCTCCCCTGCTCGCAGGTTCGGTCCGGGTCCGCGGCTCCGAAGCCGCCCGGCCAGGGGATGGGGCTCCGGCCGCAGCCACCGTGCCCCGCCTTAGGAGGGGGGCCCGTCCCCGGGGCCCCGATCTGGCAGCGGGACGAGGGGACAGAGAAGGGTCCTTTCCCTGCCGCCCCTCTCCTGTCAGACGGACCCGAGGCCGGCCCGGCACAGCTCAAGGAAACCTGGGGCACCGCTTGGCCGGGGGGTCCCGGTGCTTTCGGAGGCGCGGCCGCGGGGCGGGGAGGAGGCGAAGTAGTCCTCCGTACCTCTCTCCCTGCGCCCCTCCCGCCGCCCGCGCTGCTTCGTGGAGACCCGGACCGGCCTGGACCGATGGGGAAGGTTGGGGGGAATGCGGCAGCAGCGGCTGTTCCCCTTTCCGCCTCCCCCATCCCGCTTCTCTCTCCAGCGACACGCACACGGTATCAGTCTGGCCACCCCGAAGGACGGCGCTCCCCCACCCTGTCCTCCGCCGCATTTACCTGATGCCATGGCGCCGCAGTCGGCGAGCGGGACGGGCTCCTCCCCGGGAGGGCTCAGCGCACCTCGGTGGGCTCTAGCAATCCTCCTCCGGTGCCAAAACTTCCCCCTCTCCCCCCATCCCCTCCTCAGCGAAGACAAAGACGGCGGCAGGCACAAGCGCTCCTCGCAGCCCGCAGCCGTCTCCCGGCGGCGTGGGGGGAGCCGGCGGCCCGGTGGCCCCCGCGGGGCGCGGGCGAGGGCGGCGGATGCAGGCGCGCCCGGGCGCTGCCCTCCTTATATCGGGCCGCTCGCAGCCCCTGCCGGCTGCCGCACATGGCCCATCCACCGGTTGCTATAGCGATGCCTCCCCTCCACATGTTGCTGGCAGCAATTGGCTAAGGAGGTCTGGGCTGCTGAGAAACCCTTCGCCGGAGTGAGGCGATGAATGGACACGGGCTGTGTCACTCATTTGGAAAAGCTGTTTGGGGTTTCTGTTGTGGATGTGTGCGAGGGTTTTTTTGGGTTCCTTTTTTTTTATTGTTGTTGTTGATTTTGACTCCCCCTCCTTTCTTTTTTTCTTTTCCTTTTATTTTTCCCCCCCTTTCTTTCTTTTTTTGTTGCCATTCTCGAAAGATGGAAGCGGAAGTTACAACAATAACGGAAAGCCAAAAATAAAATCAAACAAGGACAGCAAGGAAAACCTAAAGATTATTTGCGTGACAATACAGCAAAGAAGCCCGCAACGTTTCTTCCTGAGAAGACTTTCCTCCGTGAAGAAACCAAAACCGAACAACCCATACACGGCCAAGCAAAGGACGACCAAACTTTTCCCCTCCCGTCCTTGTTCTCCCAATAACACACGATATTGGGAAGAAGCCGTGTGCTGCAGCCAGCCACGGGACAGTGCCGGAGCTCGGCTAGATAAATCACTGCAGACACCGCTGAGAGGGGGGCCGGTGCGGGCGAGCGGGGCCGTGCTGTGCCCCGCGCTGCCCAGCCCCAAGTCCCCGTTAAAGCCGCTTTTCCGCGCAGGTGCCTGGGGCAGCGCAGAGCCTTATAACGAAACGGATCCCGCAGTCTTCGCCGCCTCCCCCTAATTACAGCACGCCGTAGGCAAACACGTTGCGGGAGCACCCAAGGCATCTGTCCGCGGAGTGCCCCGGTGGTGGAGCTGGACGACAACCGGGAGGGGGGTGTGGTAGTTGCCGAGTGCGGGTGACAAGTCATTGGGAGGACTCCCTAACCCACAGCCCCCGATGAAGCTCCCTCCCGCTTCCCTCTTCCCATTGTTTTCAGTTGCCACTACGGCTGGGGATGGCGGCCAGGACCGAGCCGGTCCTCTTCTGTACCGGTGTGAGGCAACCCCCTTTTTTCTCTTTCCCTTCCCTCCCCACGTGTTCGGACGGCAGCAGCCCCTGCGCGGCCCCCCGGGCAAAACTCTCGAGAGAGCTGTAAACTGGGGAGGGGGAGCTGCCCCTCGCACCCCCCGCGACGGTATCTCCCCGCCCATTCCCAGCCGCTGGCGGCCCCGGCTGGACGATACGGAGGGGACGGCATGTGGGGTTGGGATGGGATGGGCAGGCCGGGCCCTCCCCCACAGCCCCGCCGCACCGGCAGCCGACGGGAGCACGGCCCGCTGCAGCCCGCCCGGCTCCAGAGGGAGCAGGTGGCTCGCTCTCCGCGGCTGTCCCGGTGACCCGGCACCAGCGCCGTGTAGATGTTCCTTTTATTCCCCTCTTCTTCCCCTCGCCCCCGACCGTAGTCATCCTGTCCGGGAAGTCAAAGAAGGGCAAGGGCAGCCTGTGTCTTCAGAGCATCTCCTCCCTCCCCCGGAGCGACACCTCACTTAAACCTATAGGACAGCACCAAAAGTGTCATCACCACCCACCGCACCGGGCCGTTCTGCCACGCTTAGAAAGCGCAGAGTAGTTGTGCCATAGGGTCACAGACACACACCCGCACCTCCTCTCCACCTTTCAGGGCGAGGAAGATGCTGTCTACACCAACCCCGTTTCTGAGAATAAAACTGGGAGAGGAGGTAGTCCGCACACTCCTACCTGGCTTCTGCTCGTGGGAAATCCTTCACGTTCCCATAGATTAACGCAAACCTGGCTTCTCCAAACATTTAATCAGCTACACATTTAGTGCACAGCATCAACTTATTACTTCGTCAGCCTGATAGCACCATTCTTTAACTAATATTATCGTGCCCCGGTACGAGCCCCAGCCTACATAATTTGCTAACCTGTATTACTTGAAAGATAAATGAACCCACCACGAGATTTCATTAAAGGGACACGTGTGTTTGCATATTGAACCTTCTAATGAACTGAAACTGATAAATACTTCCATTAGCTTTGTAGCTTGTGTTTCTTATTTACAAATATATTAATTATAACTTCCTGGGCAAATATTGCATCTTTTCAGAACTGTCAGGTGCTGAACAGGCTGAACATGAAATTGACTGGCTAAATAGCAAGAGATAGCAAACTACTATTTAAAAGAAATAATTTTTAAACAGCAAAGTGTTGAGAAATTTGTACCGAAATTTAAAATAATATTAATTTTTAATGCAATTTTCATTACTTTTATCACATGCTAAATAAAACCTTTGAAGGGATGTCAAATATCTGTGAGGGTTATGACACAGGGAAGAAATTTTTAAACAGAGATTATTTAATGTGCTGTGCATTAAAAATGTAGGACTTGATGCCAGATCGAATAAATACTTATCAATAGTTTATTAATTCCAAATTTAGAAACTGTTCTTAAAGTTTTCAATTACTGTTACTCACAGCCCATATTTGTGAATGAACTTCCTTGTACTTGATAAAACCTCATTTTCAATTGAATAACTTACATTTACTGATCTAACTACATTTTCTTATATGATTTAATGCATTTGTACATGGGAAAACAAAACCCTCCTGACATCAGCAGCATTTTATGATAGAATTTCTAGGAAGTTTCATGTCTTTTTCTTGGAAAACATTGGAAATCAAAAATAAAAATTACTTTTGAGACAGTTTCTCTGTGTTTAGCGTATCTAAAATTCCAGCATTTTGAAGATTTGTGTTAACATTCGCACAAATTCAAGAACTGTATCTGAACTAAACCTAAACTCAAAATATTCTGAATCTTGCAATTTCAGTGAGAATGATGCTGAAACATATTTCCAGTTTGCACAGAACAAAACTCTCTCTGGGAATCAGCAATGTCCATCAGGGCTCTTTAAAAATCTGTTCATAACTGGGAGCTGAAAACTACACTGACCTTTTTGCTTTCAGTTCTGACTACAGACCTGTCTGCAATTTTATGTTTAGTAACTTCGTTCTGCAAATGCACGTACAATGTATAGCATGAAATAGATTTTCATTCTTTTAAAGTATGTATGATAAAGCTATAACACCATTTAATCTCATTTGTTGTTTTGTTTAAAAGTTTTATCTAATATCCTTTAGAGTCTTGCTCCTTAAATACAAATCCAAGTATGTTGCAGAGGATTTTCCACAGATTTTCTGTCCACTATGATCTTAAGATCAAAATTAAATTTCCTTCACTCCTATGACCAGAAAGTCTTTTCTAAATATTAACTTCCTATATGCATTTTTTCAACTTACCTTAACTTAAGAAAAAACATATTAAGAAAGAGACACAGCCCCCACGTCTTGAGAACACCACCTTTCTTATAAACAAACCCAATCCCTATGACCATGACTTGAAAATGGACTTATCAGTATTTTAACCACTATATTTCAGTGAGTTTTATGTCTTATATTCTCATGCTCATCTGTGAAGATCAACACCAGACTCTTTCTACTTCCAAGTAAATTCTAGAGCTCTTAGCTTTATTAAGAAAATTATTTCATTCTGGCTAAGATTTGAATCCAATTAATCTGTCTTACAGTTTAAAAATGATAACTAAATTCAAGCTGCATACTATTCTTCAGAGACAGCTTAAAATATTAATTAAGTAAAGAGTGCATTTTCCATTTATTTTAATTACATTAATACAGCTTCAATAAATAAAATAGTTCTATGCTTCATCAAATCAAACAAACTTGAATGCAAATTCTTCTGTTGATTAGTTCACAGTTCACATTGGCCTTTATGACTGTTTATTTTTAAGTAGTGAAGAGATGCAGAAAAATTGGGGGTTCCCACTAGTGAAATAGGGTCCAAGTGCCTGAAAAGGTCAGCTCAACCTTCTAGGAGGTTGATACAGCCCCCTAAAAGTGGCATTCTGATAGCATATTGCTTATAAAGGCAATCAGTGATACAAACCTGGATGCCTTTATAGACATTTTTAAACAAATGAACATTTTCTTTTGCTACATTTTTCTTATGTAAATTCAGAAAACTTGTTAGATCTCTCTGATCTCACTTGCCTATGATGCTTACTGATCCACAGGCAAAATATTACAGGATGACTGGATGAACTGTGTTTTTAACATTCAATTTAATTAAAGCTGATGTGTTCTAGATTTGCAGGTGAACATCTTTCTGGAGATAAACCACAGACCAAGACAGAAGCAGTCTTGTTAGTAGTTATGTAAAAAAAATGTGTCATTCTACCTAATTCAGTAATAATTCTATTGTTCAAACATTTGAGCAGCAGCAGCAGCTGAAGGAAAACTAAATATTGAAGGAAAAGTTTTAAAATACCTCGGGAGTCACAGCAAGTGTTTTGAAACATGTGCTATGTATATTACAGAATGTTTTGAGTCTCTTTGTAATTTGGGGCCAAATCCTGCATACCTCAATCTGAGAAATGTATTATAAATCACAGCACTAATCAGAATAGCAACCGGAACACAACAGTAACTGTTTTCAGGTCAGGATCTATGTAAATCAAAATTTCACAATAAAATACTTGCAATATTGAAAATATAATTGCTTTGTGATTAGGTTTATATTCGCAGAATATCGATAAAAATATTAATTTAACATGAAGCTAGATACCATTATTATGAAAGCCTGATCAAGAAGCTTCTATAAAAATGCCAACTCAACACCTGTTCAATGGTAAAACATTATGAGAAATGCAGGATTTTACACTGTGATCTTGTTATAACAAAATGTGATTATCATTGAAATGCTGAACTTATTTTATGCATCAGTACTGTACGTGCACAGAATTCAGAGAGCTGTTAGGTATCAGTTTTCTCTACTGTAACATCAGCAGATTAGTTTTGTTAAAGTGCTATTTTAATACTGTTGTGAAAAGGGTATTTATTTTTTCTTTCCTGAGATGAAAACAAACTCATGCAGTTTACATGCAAAAAAGTATTTTCAGAAGAGTAGCTAGTGCTGCAAATCTGTATAAGACCTGAAATTAAGATGTGTTTTTTTTTCTGCCCTTGACACAAATATTGCTCTTTCTATCTTATCTTCTAATACTGGTAGCCTCAGGACAAACACAGATTACATTAGAAAATTGTCCTTCATTATATTGATCGAAATTCACTTCCAACCTACCTGAATCTGATGTTACATCATTTTTATTAGTTTTAAATTGTTTTCATTATAAACTTAAAATAACAAATGCTTTTATAAATAAAGTTTTAAATCAGATGGCTTACAAAGTTCTATTGTGCTTTGTACAGTCTCACTGAGTTTCTTTTTGCACCAACCTCTCATTTCTGACTGCAGAGAAAGACCACCTTTGTGGAAAACTCAGCAATGGCTCTCATGAAAACATATTCAGGCAGCATTTAAATTGGTATACAAAGTTTCAATAAATGTGAGAATTACAGAGCTGACCAGCTGAAGTTCATGCACTGATAGCACTCCACTTCCTTTACAATTTCTAATTGATGCTAGCATAGCTTTAGGGTCTTTGATAAGGGTCTTGCTTTTATGTTGTGAAACATAAAACCATTTCACAGAAAGGGTAGAATCTGGACAGCATTAGTAACATCACCAGTAATACTGGTCCTGTAGCTGGGCTTTAATGGATAATTTGGCAAAGATGGCAGACACCCAGTAAAATCCTTCTTATACTTTCAC
This sequence comes from Melopsittacus undulatus, assembly GCF_012275295.1. Lineage (NCBI taxonomy): Eukaryota > Metazoa > Chordata > Aves > Psittaciformes > Psittaculidae > Melopsittacus > Melopsittacus undulatus. The sequence goes on from NC_047527.1 coordinate 106,773,077, forward strand.
TATATGTAATAAGGACACCACCCACAATTCCACCACAATTCCTTATTTTAGAAAAGGATTTGCCAAGGATTTCCCCTTATTTTTTAAGTCCTACTTAAGAAATGATAAAATGTCCCTGGACCAGAAGCAGGCCCTTGGTCAATGAAGCAATTAGGCACTATATGCATGGCATTTTTAATATAACTTTGGCTCCTGAAAATATGAGCACTTACCAAAAAGATAAAGATGATCCTGACACCAAAAAGGGAAAGAAGACTCTGACACTTTTAGGAAGGAGAATAGAGACTAAATAACTTTCAGAGAGTCTCTTCTTGTCTGAGTCATATGGCATTCAAGAACATAGGAAAATTTGCCTTTTCTGGCTATAGAAACAGGAAGGTGACTACTTCAGTTTATGCAGCCACAAGCTGTAAAACCTGGATAACTACTCACATGTGCTAGTATGCTAAAATGAGTGTATTGCATAGTCATTTAAAAAGTACGTGCTTTCAATTTATGCCTTCAGATTACATATGAAATCAGAAAGATTGTACTTATCCTGTTTTACACGTAATGAAGGATGCGCACACACACTCGTTAGATTTTTACAATTAATTTCAAAACAAAGTTCTATAGATTTAAAATTCCATTCAAACCAGCAAGACTTCAGAGTTGCTGCTTTACTGACAAAGTCATGTCAATCTTCACTAACCGTAGGTATGGTCTCTATGCTTTTACCTGTACTCAGACACTTTGTGTTTGAAGTGATTATCACTGAAGTCACATCTTTTTAAGTGGAAGAGCAGAAATGGTGCTGATATACAGGAAGAGAAGCTTTCACCCTTAAACAGTGGCCTTACAAGTGGCACCGAGAGCTATGTCCACATGCCTATCCCTGGATTCCCATAACTTTGGCAGAGAATGACAGTCATACCAGAGCTTGGTAAGACACATACTGACAAGTCCCTCATGCAAAGCTAAGTGCAGAGGGAAAGTCAGAACTTCTGAAAAGATCTTCTGTTTATCACTGTTTCATGATTTCCTCAGGCTTTTGAAAACATAGACCTTCTTGCCACTTCCTTCCTTTTAATCACTCTGTGTATGATAACTTTGTTCAAGTTGCCTCAAAGAAAATCTCAAATATTTTTCTTAATTCAATCTCAAGTTTGAAATTGACGGTAATACTAATGATACAGCCCTTTCAATGCAGAGCTCAGGAACATATAGGAGTTCATTGTCCCAAACTAAGTACAGAATTTAGTTTTCCACAATGAATTAGATACTCTCCAACATAGCTGCTTTTAAATTTTATGAGTTATATCTCCTTGTGAATTCAAGGAAATTAAGGAGAAACAGTACTTATGGAAAAAATTCCTCTAGAAGTCCTTCCAGCTTCCCTCCCGCCCTGTCTCTGGAGCTCTTGAAGGTCCCATGGAGATCTCAGAATGAACTTTCAGCATACTAAGGGAAGAGCTGCAGGTTTGGTGCTGGAATCAATTGCTTTGCACATGAAAGTGCAACTCTCCCCCTCAGACTCCAGGAAAAGAATGCCACCATCAAAGCTTACACCTTTTCCTACTACCTAGCTTTTCTTGTAGGACAAAAGCACACAAGGGCCTGACTTCCCAGGAAAAAGGAAACTATGCCTTAAAGTATTGTGCTGTTTAAAAAACATGAATGTACTGAAAGTTTCAAGAGTTATGATGATTAACAGAAACATTCTGCTGTTCAGTTCTTCAAGGAAATGAAGTAGATGCTGTTGATAAAAGAACATGCTAAGGCATGAAGGTCCTTTTGTCATTAACACACTACTTTAAATATTTTTTTCTTTAGTTAAATTAAGCCTTGGGCTTGGTTATACTGTGTTCTGTTTCACTGAGCCAAACATTTGATCTGGCATTATTGGGGACTACTTTGTGGTAACCCTGTTATCTATGTTCCCTGATACATGCTTGTGCCTTTCACCCTGCTTCCAAAACCCCAAGCCAAGTTCAAGGATTTAAGTGAGGAGCAATTGGTAGCTTAAGTCTCCTGCTGGTCTGAAACTGCTCATAGCAAGTAAAATTTATTTTATGTTCATTATATTCATTACTCTACTGTTGATCACAATTAAAAATCAACTGAAACAAATATAATCTCTTTAGAAAAGTTGCCATAGAAACAATACCAGAGAATTCCCTTTAAAAATGTCAAGATTTCCCTCACATTTAAATACAGACTCCTCGGCATTACTCATGTACCATTTAAAACTGCAACAAATCCAGTGAGTCATTAGTTTAAAAATATATCCATAAACATACACTCTTTCAAAGTTAGAGATGGTTTTTGTCTCAGTAAATATGCATCAAGACATGACCCAGCTTTTGATTTTATCTTGTTCTGTTCTACATCCCCAGAGAAAACTTGAACATTGTCGTATCTTGCTCAAATACCCAATTGAGGAAGGAGAGAATAAAAATCAGGAGTGACAAAACACACAGAATGTGAGATATACCAGAAAAAGCCAGTCAGAGAGGAAGAATATCTTTGAATACATACTTACATGGTAGTAGATGGGATGAATAGAAAGAAAAATGTCTGAAATGAGACACAGTGCAGATATTCTCTACACAGTGAGAATTTTAATGTTGTATCTTAAAGTAAGAAAAGTTTAAGTTGAGAATTTTCCTAATTTAAATTAATTGAGGCTACAGTACTGTGATATATCAGTTACTTTCCATTTCTTTGTGTGCATAACATTAATCTCACATACTTTTCTACTATGTCCTTCTTCTGTGGGATAGCTGGCAAACTCTGACAGACTTTGGCAGAGTAGAAGAATGTCCATCTGCATAAGACACTTTCATCATATGGAAGCAGAATAAAATAAGCTGGTGTCAAAATGGAAGGTGCTTGGCAACGAATAATAATGTAAATTTAAAGAAAATTCAAAACTGGTCACAAAAAAAGTCAATAAATAGTTTATTCATAAACTCTTGCATATTTAGAGGAGATAATAATATAAAGGCATTGTGCCTTCCCTTTGCATTACTGGCTCTGCTGTAGATAAATAGCACGGCTGAATGGAACTAGATCAATGATAATAAAGACAGTTTTCTCATTTTCTTTGTAGTAGAGCCAACCTGAAAATGAGGAAAACCAACAAAATTGAACTAATTTTTGTACTGCTGGCTCTTATAGAAATGTTTTATTTCTTTAATTTTCTTAATGCAAGTGGTCTTAGAAATTCAGTTCTGAAATTTCAGTGGTAGAAATCATTCCATTCCTGCTTAGTCCTATTTCCTTCTTCTTTTTTTATCCTTCTTCCTCCATTTTTCCCTCCCATTTGTCACTTAACTCAGTGAGAGAAATAAACATAAGTCCAGTTAAAAAAACCCTAAACATAATTTTTTCTTTTCTATAATCACGTTTTTGCTGAGTATGTAAAATTGTCAAAAATGCTGCAAACATTTCCCATATTAAAGTGAAATTTCAAAGATAATGTATTATCTTTTTGTCACTCATGACTTTTTATCATTATCATACTCTGATAGTTAGAATAGTCTTTTCTGTTTCCACTTCACCTGAATGACTTGGAAATAGATGAATAAACCCTAGGAATGAAACTGAGATAACATGAAGGTGAGGAAAGGTGCAGTATCAGAACAGATATATGTAGAAGGCACCATCAGAAAAACATATTCAGGAAGTGACACTACCTTTTAAATTAGATTTTGATTATAAATTTCCTGCAAATTTGAAAGATAAACACTTGTAGTATTTTTCCTCCTAAAAGCAAAAAGGGCAGTGCATAGCACAGCTGTAAGTGAGGTATCTTTGATATCTTGCTTCTGGTTTTTCTTTTTTTTTTTTTTATTATTTGTAAAAAGAAAGAGCAGGTTTTGGAAATATTTAAGTATAATTTTTCACCAGCAATGATCTCATGAAGAGTCATATTCCCATATTTATCCCAAATTGTGCTGCAGCTACACCACTAATAGGCATCTATCAAGAGGCAGAAGCATATCATTGCCAGCAAGGTTTAGCTATGAAACACAGACATATGTTTTCAGCTAGAAACTGACTTAAAATTTTTGGTAATCATGTTTATGTTCAGTGCCACAGAAGGAGTTTCTCATAGAAACATACTTGTTTGATTCAAAACTTGTTTGATTCAGTGTTGTCTGGATTAGAAACACATTTCTTGTGCCATGACATTACAGGGTGCCCATGAAGTAGGACTTTGCATTTGGATACAAAAGGTAGATGATTAATGTGCTGAAGCTGTCCTGGCAGAGAGCTCCCTGCTGACCACACATCTGAGTGTGGGTTATTTTCATGTGAAGTGTGAAATTTGCTAAAGGGAGGTGCTAGCTTCTTCAGTAGACTTCTTCACCTTGTTTCTTCAGCAGGATGTATTTACTTTCTCTGTTGTGAGAATTTCTCCATGTTCATCTCATCATTCATCTGTCTTTAGAGAGGAACAGATATGAAATGGGATCAACACAAAAGCCTGAAGTTCAGCACTGAAGCCCCTTCTGCACTGCCCTGTAGCTTTGCCATGTATGAGTAACACAGCTCATCTTAAAATAATGACAAAAAATCTCTATGCTGCTTCTCTGGTCTTCTCTCCAAAAGACAAGTCACTAGAGCTGTAACAGTTTACACTGGGGAAGGTCTGTCCTCATCTATTTTTATTCACACGTATGAATCACACTTCTATGCACCACAGCTAGAAATAAAACAGTAGTCCACCTCAAAGCTTTAAATTACTCAGGGCTTAATTAAGAGTATGATAGAACAGATACAAACTTTAAGATGCAGCCAGTAGGTAAATTAATGTAGCCACACAATCATGTGTCTGCTGTATACCTCAATCTGGTAGCTTCATGCAGAACAAATTTCCCACTCATTTTTCCCCCTAGACATAACAGAGTAGTGTAATAACTGTGATTACCATTATATGAAAATTAAACAATTTTGAAATTGCAGGGTTTGAAAACATGACTATCATATGTATGACAAAGAAAAATGATATCTTTCTACATCAGCTTATCTCATCTATGGATGAGGGTTGGATCTTGGCCCACTCCAGTTGCTTTGTGACACTCTGCAGTTTTCAAGCAACTGCAGGGCTGGGGCAGACACAACCATGAGCACTCTTCCTGCATCAGAGAGGCAGAAGAGTGACTGTAAATTGATTCCTCCCAGCCTCTACAGAAAGGCCACTCCTTCTGGATAGGGATACAACAAGAATGCCTTAAGAGAGCTCCTGCTCACTTTTAATTAGGGTGATGTTGGGTGAGTGGTCCCTCAAAAGGTGAAATGTCTCAGAAGGATGACAAAAGCCCCCTAGTCCTATCCATGTAGGACAATCTATGAATGCTCCACATTCTTGACAAGTTTGAGTATTCATACACATGGAAAAGAGAGATGGAACAAGGCTGAAAATTACTTCTCATCCCAGCCATTTGATCTGGCATTTTCTTTAGTAGATCTCTATTAGAATTGGACTATTTTACAAGAAATTTCCCCATTATACTTGGTTGCCTACAACAACTGCACAATTGGGCTAAAATGTGGCATATTAACCAGATTTCTTGGTAGCATTTTGGTTCTACCAAAGTGTTTACTCCATAGCCAGGCTCCTGCCAATCGAGCAGTAGAGGAGAGATGCTTAGGAAAAAGCCCTGTCTCTTTGCCCTAACATCAGACCAGTTTCTAATTTCTCTTTGCAGTCCCCATTCTGTCTCACCACTGACATGTATGTAGCAAACTCTCCACACCACTTTGGATTTTAAAAGTCAATTAATCTGCCTGAAGGACAATGAGCAGAAAACCAAACAAACATATCATCAAGATATTTTATTTCTTAAGCTGCTTCCTTTCCATGGGTTTCCCACAGAGCCCTGACTTTTGCTCTTTGCTGCTGTGTAAAACAGAGGTTAAGGAGAAGATCATGGGTCTGAGACTAAGAAGGCTCTGTTGTTTTAGTCCCTATTACAACACTGAATGAAGAGATCAAAAAATTTGGCTTTAGTCCTGACTGCATGAGTGTCATTGATGACATGTGGTAAGGAGGGGAAGAGAATTTCTTAAGAGTGTATTAACAAAATATAGTTTTGATTGCAATTTGTTAACACATTTAACAAAATGGATGTTAAAAAAATACTCTACATTTGGCTAGAGAGCTGGACCTCATCGTAAGAAAGAGCTAGAGAGCAAGAAAGCTATAAATTGCTTCCCAGTGGCTGAGAAAGGGAATAAATCCAAAGTAATTTTTATGGGAGAAGAAATCAGGCAACTGTATTACTTCATTGTTACAGTGTGTGGTTTAGGGCTACAATTACAAATCACAATTTCTGAGGGCGAACTCCCTGAATGGAGACACTGGGCTGAGTGACTGTGTCCCTCAGCTCTATGCTAAGGAAACGTGTCCCGACTGATTGTGCGAGTACATCAGCTGCTGTCTCTACTCTGCATCAGCAGGTTACTGCTAGTTGCAGGTTTGAGGTGTGAAGCTATGCCTCCCCTCTTGCATGCTCAGAGCTGGGGAGCACTCCTTCCTTTCTGCTCTCTTATGGTGTTAGGACTAAGGAGGGCTCTGTGCTTCTAAAAGACGCTCTCAGCCCATGCTAGAATTGACTAAGGTTTATGTATTGTAGAACTGTGTAAGAACGGAGTGGGGAGAGCTTGGGCCCAGCTGGTAGCCAGCCTGTGCCTTAGCACATCTGCAAGCTCTCACACACAGAAGTGGCCATGCCTGAGCACCAGAGCCCATCACCGCCTTCTTGCAGAAACATCGCATGACCATCACGGGGCATGTAGGCCAATAGGCTTACTTGCAGAGAGTGGATGTGGATAACACAACTGTGTTTGAGTTATGAAAGTTGGTGTTTTCTTGTAAATGCATAGATGCAGAGTGGGTGCTGTGCTCTCACTTGCTGCAGACAAGTTTTCACATAACACAGTGTCCCCTTGGACAAATCCCACATCCCCCAGTGCTGGCTGGGGCTGGGTGACTGGCTGCCCTCACCAGGTTAGATCTGCAAGCCACTACCAGAGAAACCAAACCTAAGTGTTACAAAGACCTTCACAATCACACAGAAATGTCTGTAACAGCACGCAATAACTGAAGGAGAGTGAAGTGAGGGCAGTTGGATTGCAGTTTTGGATGCAGGCACTTCTCACTGCAGGCTCCTAAACCCTGCACTGAATTTAGCCCCCAGTTTCAGGGGCAGCTGCTGCATGATGCATTTTTCCTCAGAGTGTCAGCTCTCAGGCTTCTACGAGCGGGTACATTCATCATCTACAGAACTGCTGGATTATTTATCACTGAAGAAAATCAAGCACTCTTACTTATACATTAATTTAAAATATTAATATGAATCTATTTGTCAGCAAAACTCTAAATGGTTATGAAATATGTGCAGTGCAGCAGATTTTACTTGCAGGAACACCAAACCATACCTCAACATCTCTTTTGTTGGAATTCAGCTATAAACTCTGTGACTAAGATGTACATTGACTTTAACACCTCTCCAGTGGCTTGCTGCTTTTCTTTATTAAAAAGGATCACAGCAGAGTACTGTTTCTTGTTATAGATCACTTTTTGCCCCTCACAGTAGAAAATGTGTGCTCACACTAATTTCTATATACCAGATTATTATGATGATTTTTTTATGATCATCAGGTCTGAACAACTTGTCCTGGCAGAATGATTTATGCGTCTAATTTCAGTAAGAATAGGCCTCAATTTGATTTTAAAAGGAAGACAGGTTTTATTTATTTTTCTAACAACTGAAGAGGCTTACAGAGACCTCTGGAAAAATAAAAGATGCAAACATTTTATTTATTTTCTTACATTTGCCTAATAAGATTGTCAGCACAACAAAAGGTTTAGTTTAAAACCTAGAGGATTTTTAACACAGTATCACAGGCTTCTAACGGTAGGTTTAGGCTAGAGCTCCTAGCTGGGAGAATTTGGGCAGATGGGAGGGGAATTGCATTTTTTATGGGCTGATTGGGTCATTAGGAGGGGAAATCAAGATGTCTGTCTGAGGGCAGGTCAAGACACCTTCATGGAAAGCCCTGTTTATCCTGCCATAGCCACACAAAGAAAAGCACAGTACAAAACTATTTCATAAAGCTGGACCAAAACACCCACAATTTGAGTTGATATTAGAACATGTACTCCAGGTGAGGGGGAGTACCAAAACCTTCCTTAACTACAAGGCTTATCAGACTTCTCTGAATCCTCCAAGGTGCTCATTACATATTACAGACTTTGTTTTCAAAGCATAATACTTTCCAAATTATTTTTTTTGGCATACAATGGAGTGGACAGAGATGAGGAATGAGTGGGAAGAGGACAGGGTGATCTCCATCTTCAGACTCATGTTAGATCTCATTAGAGGAGCATACAAAGCCCTCCAGAGCTAACAATCACAGCAAAGGATTTTACTCTACAGATTTCCATGCAGTTTTGAACCTCGGGAAGGTGAACGGATAAGTGGGCATAGACTTTCTAGATTTTTTCCCATGTCTGTTCCTGACAGTTGGTATAATCTTCTGCATTTGTGTGTTCCTGAGTTTTCTTTTTGTAAAGTAGACATAGCAGAACTTCAGTATCTCACAAGGCTGTTGTGGAATTTATTAAAATTTATAAGAGGCATTCGAGTCTTTAGCCAAAAGTTGCTGTATAAATTGCAAAGCTTGTGGTGTCTGTTTCCCTACACTGCTGAATACAAACCAGGAGGAAAAAACCCCCATGTATACTAGTTTCCTTGTCCTACCACAGCCATTTTTTATCTTTTACTGTCCAAGCTGAAAAGTTACAGGAAAGTATTCACAGGTGGCACATCCATTTTGAATAAGATGTGACTCCTCTTTGGGACCACCAAAAGAGACCTGCCTCCAGATTGTGCTGATCTCTAGTTAACAGAAGGAGCATGAATTCATTGACTATGGGTTCACATCTCCAAGCTCATTGCAAGGCTTTGATACAGTACTGTTAACAAGAATATGAAAATCAGGACAGGCACTGAAAAAATAAAATGAAATTAAACAAGACATCCAAGTATTTTACCCTGGCTTAAAAATAAGCCAGAGGGGCACAATGCAAATAATTTAAATATCACAGCTGACAGACAGATGTTCAGACAGATTCCTGCAACAAGTGCCATAAAGCAGGAATAAACAAAGGTGGCTTTGTGAAAAATGCCCAAATCAGAATGATAAGGGACAAAACCCAACCTGTTTGGGTTTTGCTTTGTCTTTTTTGTTTGGTTGCTTTTTTGTTTTGTTTTGTTTTGGAGGGGTGAGGAATTCTAAGTGGTCTTCAGAATGGCTCAAAGTTCACTCATGTCACTGTAGTGCCAAGACTGCAATTTCATAATATGCCATGGATATGCAAAGTCAATCTATCTAATGAGCTCCACCCATAAGACATGAAAAATCTAGTTTAATGAGGTGGCTGCTAAGGAATAGTTAGTTTCATTAAACAACAACAAGAGCAACCTCTTATTTCAATGTAGTCTTAGGGAGAAAAAGGAAAAAACAGAGAAATTAATTGGTTGGCAAACCCCAATATATGAATATCTGATAATGAATTTGCTACCTGCAGGCTGGTCAGAGAGATGAACTGCTTTCTCTAGCAAGGAAAACCTGGTATCTAATGAGACTTAACATTCCAGTTAACATTCATGAAAAAAAAACCCAGCCCCAAAACAGAGGAGACCTTGCACACAATCACTAGCAAATTTAAGTAGGGACCAGAACTCCTGGGCTCTATTGCTAGCTCTTGACTTCTCTTGGGCATGCAATTTAACCTCCCTGTGAGTCTTCATAAGCACCAGAGGGATTCAGAAAAGCAAGTCTCATTAATTTTCATTAGACTTGTGCAATGCCACCCCTTGGGTCCTTTGAAAATATCCCTTCCTGTGTTTCTTACTTGACTTCCCTGTTAAATAGGGATAATAATTACAACTGATCAACCTGTTTAAATAATAGTTATAATATCACTATCTTCATAGATTATATTCAGCACTGAAATAAATGCATCATAATAAATAATGCAGAACTTTAACATCTGTTCTGGTTAGTAAATAATTCACAAGTCAATAATTAATTTTCTAGCTGTTCATTTATAATTCATAAATATTTGCCAAATATTCAGAATCTGAAAAAAAATTATCTGAACTATTAAGTGAACTTTTCCTTTTAATTTTTACATACTCACTATTTGTGCCATTTAGTTTGGCATTTAATTAACACAGTATTATCTTCTTTATCCTGGCTGAATGAATGAAAAAATCCACTCATTGTTGGAAAGTCACTGCCAACACTGAATAATGAATATTGACTTAGTATGAATTTTCAGTGCCCAGAGAATTTCACAGCGTTTTGAGGACTCACCAGCATTTTCATGAACAACATGATTTGTAGAGTCAATCTCAATGTGTTTACTCACATTACATATACTCATACTATTTTACTTCATCAGTCCTCTTGCCTACTTCCCAGTTGTTCCATTACCTAGTTCTCCAGTTTACTCCTACTGCTTTCAGTACTGCTAATTAATACCTGAATGATGATTTGGAGTTTGATGATCAAAATTTGGGGGGAATTTTTTTTAAACTGTTCCAGTACTTACAGAAAAATATACTTTCAAAGTTTTCATTCAATAATTACCTAAAAACTTAAATCCCTTTTATATTCCTGACATGTTAGAAAATGTGACAAAGACATCTTTGACATATCAGACTGTGGCCCCCTTAACAAAAAAGAAACCAAAAACCAACCAAACAAAAAAAAAAACCCCAAAACTCAATCACTGCTTTTTATTCTGCAAAACATTTAGTTTGTAAATATTGCAAATAATCATTACCACCAGTGTACATTTGTAATGGAGCTCAGCAGCAAAAGACCTGAAAGACTGGGGTTATCTGACCTGAGGCACCTTCCTTGGTTGGTTAAACTGGGTAACTGGTTTCAGTAGGCTGTTGGGCAACAGAAAGTAACAAGTCTGCTCTACAGGGCAATTCTGGCCGTGGGCTGAAATGTTTTGAGGAGGCACATCTCACTCTTTCTCTGGTGACTACACAAAGGGCCAGAGCAGCTTTGCTCTTTAATCACTTCATGGAGAAACTGAACTTTTAAAAGCTTTTAAAAACTTTTAAACTGTTGTTTTAAAAGCAGATCAAATCAATATTCAGTCACTACTTTCTCCTTGAAAGGGATCTCTGCATTCAACAAATGTTCCTGATCCAAGCTTCTAAAGTAGTCTGGAATCAAACTGTATCTAGCTTCAATCTGTTCTCCAGAAGACTCAAACTATGAAACTAATTTACATCTGGATTCAAATGCTTGTTCAGAATGACATTCTGCATGCAGACACATCCAAGCTTATGTCTGTGTGGGCGCATGGATAAGAGTACCAGGGGTTAAAAATGGGACTAGAAGACAGGTTCAAGGCACAGCCTTCTGTTTACAGCACTGATGGCTGCACTTCTTTCACTAATTAGACCTCGATCAGATTAATCATGTATGCAGTCCTACTGAAGGCAATGGAAGTACTGCTGAGAACAAAAATAAAAGGTGAGTTTAAGTGCTGCAGGTGTTTAGATCATCAATAACTTGAACCAGAACCTTTCATATATCAGCTCAAGTAGGGAGAAGCTATCTTGTACCCAGCATTTTCATACCTAATACTTTGCCAGAACCATTAGGATTGTTACACAGTGAATATCTCTGAAACAGCAAAGTATCATTATAATGGATTTTTTTGTTAAGAGTTCATAGCATCCATAAGCCTATTCACACAGCAATGTGCAGCCATAAAGCTTTGAAGAGTAGGGTTTAGAGAGTGGAAAAGTAGCACAAAGGTAATTCAATAAGATGTTGGCCACACAAACAGAATCAAAAGACTTTTACATAGATCATGACATTTACTTTTAAAGCTAAGAAGATTTTTCTTGTTCATATTATTTTCATTAGGAAGCTACTCTTGTTATGTATTTCTTTTTCCACTCAGGCACAGATGAATGAGACAAAAGCCAGATATTTAAAACACTAATATAATGGCCTGGTACCCTGTAAATAAAGCTTTGTCGATTATCCATTTGCTTTAAGTGTCTCTTTTGTTAGGACACCATTTTTTAGGTCATCTCATCAGTTTAATCTAAAATATCTGTAACAGCTACTAGCCCTTGAACATAAGCATCACCTACGGATGTAGGAAGCAGATGGCAGGTGTGTTCATTGTAGTCTGCCATGAGGATCTTTGCACCTTTTAAAAGGGATTTGGTGCATAGGGCCTACATTGTAATTAATGTTAAAATAAATCTGCTTCGAAACATCTGAAATGTTCAGGGATATCTCACTAGAGAGGCTGCCAGTTTCCTTATGCTTTATACTGGTAATTTATATACTTGTTTAGCAATGGACACGTACAGATCAGGGGACTGGAACATCTCTCCTATGAAGAAAGGCTAAGAGAGTTGGGTTTGTTTAGCCTGGAGAAAATAAAGCTTTGGGAAGACTTTATTGTGGCCATTCAATACTTAAAAGGGGCATGTAAGAAACAAGAAAGACTTTTTACCAGGGACTGTAGTAATAAGACAAGGGGTAATGCCTCTAAACTGAAAGAAGGTAGATTTAGATTAGATATAAGGAAGAAATTCTTTGAAATAAGGGTGATGAGACATTGGAACAAAATGTCCAGAGAAGTTCTGGATGCCCCATCCCTGCCAGGGTTCAAGGCCAGGTGGATGGCCCTTTGAGAAACCTGGTCTAGTGGAAGGTGTCCGTGCCCATGATAGGGGGGTTGGAACTGGATAATCTTTAAAGGTGCCTTCCAATCCAAACTTTTCCATGGATCTATGATTTTATCATGTTACTGCCTTCTAGTCCAACAAATATTTAATTATTGCATGGATAGTGCAACAACATCAATAGGACAACTTGAAAGAATACATCTGAGAATGTGCTGGTGAATTATGACCTCTGCCAGGAGACCAGACATGTAAGTATAATTCTCAAAGCATAGAAATTTAATCTGGTTGTCTCATGTCCTTGGTGATCTACAGGACAAAAGATAAGGCATAGGCCATTGTCAATGTCTCCAATCAGTACCGTTTTCTTTTTCTTGAAAACTGGTTGGTGGATAAAAGCTACTAGTAGAAGAAGATTCAGGGTTTTAATTCTCATCTAGATCTCCTGATTTGCTGTTTTTCCTGGTAGACATGTGGCTTAATCCTCTCTTCCCACCCCCTCCCCCGACCCCCCCTCCTCACTTAGGCAATTCCCTGCTCAGCATGTTAGTTTTATGGAGGACCTATTATATATGCAAACCTTCCTACTCACTGAATAGATAACCTTCATGATGAATTTCTCTGAGACGGTGGATGCCCAAGCAATACACCCAGAAGCACAGGTACTAAACCTGTCAGAATGGGAGGCATATGTCATTCTACAGGGTCACACTTAACTGACTTCCCTGAGTCAGAGCAACATCTGAATCTCAGCATTGTGACTACTGTGCTACTATAATAACTATTATAATAACTCCTTGTACTTTGGAAACTCACTACCAACACATATAGGCTTGGTTAATAAACTACTTGGTATAACAGTGAGTTTTTTAACTAATAATGACTAGAAGAAAGTTTCTTTCAGAAATAGTACTTATGAATTATGTCTCCATTATCCCAACCACATTGGTCAGTTACAGCTATAACAGGATACACCTCATTAAGTCCATGTTGTACCTAAAGGAATAACCTAATTCACAAATAGGTAACCTATTCCAAGGCCCAAAGCATCAGGACTTTTGAAAAGAATAAATAAGATAAATTCTGATAAAATCAAGATAAATACTGAAAGTATGCAAAATTAAGATGTCTATTCTGGGCAAAAGCATTGGCAGGCTGATGTTGGGAGTGAGGGATTTAATGACAGTTTGCTCAACCTCTTCCTCTCATTTCTTAAATAATGTATGATTTGAAATGAGAGCAAGTCAACATCTCATTATCTGATGGACCCTCCTCTCACGAGTCTCATCAGCATGTGGATTCCCAAAGATGCAGCAGACTTGTCCAAGCCATTGTGACTATCAAGAAGAATTTTCTACAACATGCTTTTGGAAATAATTTCACAGACAATGTAAGTTCATCCTAAGCATATTTGGTGGCAAGAGTTTCTAACAAATTATAAAGCTAGAGAAGCCTAAGGAAACGAAGGCTTTGTAAGTCCTTTGCTGCAAGAGACTAGCATTTTCATTTCTCTAAAGTTATGACATTTTGCCTTTGGATGATTTTCTTGGCAAATACGATAGACCACTGTCAAAATGGGAGGAGAAAAAGAGAAACTGTACAATACTTTCTATTATATGCATCACATGATGTCTTTTGGTTCAGTAGACATAAACAGCTTTAAAGTTCAAGGCTAATTCAAATTGGATTTTAGAAACATGAAATCTTAAAACATTTGCACCAAACTAAGGGATTACACTCTTATCTTATCCTTAGAAAAGCTTTTGAAAAAAATACGGTAGCTCAGATTTAAAATTGGGTCCTCAAAACCCTCTTGTCTGTAGCTGTGTCATCTGCTTGGCTGCCTATTGTCAAAAGGTAAAATGCCTTATAGAGAGAGGATTTGCATAAATTGCTATCACCTGCTGGCCATCCCAGGTTAATGAAAGTGGGGGGAAAAATAAATGCACAAAGCCTTTGAGCCTAATCTTTCTTGACTGTTTCTGTGCCAAAACAGATGAGCAAAATATTACTGTGGCTGTCTTCCTAACTTGCAGATCATTTACAATCTGGGCCCACTCTTGCCCTTTGCTATCACTGAAATGTTTATCTCCACCTACTGAAATCAGTCATCAGAGGGTGGAGGAACATTTTCATAGTACAGATGCTTTTGGCCTTCTGCTCCCCACATGTACCAGAAAAGATGTAGTACAGGAAACTGGGGAAACATGCTGTATGTACTAAAAGAAAATCACCCCTTAGTGGTCTGAGCAGAACATACACAGAGATTGGATAGTCAGGTTAGAAATAACATGAACAAAAAGTGTATCAGACAGATACTGATACTTTAAGGTAATTGTACATATGGTAAAGAGGAGTTGAAAGTGCAGTCCACAGCTGTCTGCTACTTAAGGGTTAGTTACAAATGTGGCAGAGCCAAAGTCTTTGCATCAGTGTTAGATCACACACGAAGGACAATGGTCACCAGATGTGGCCTGGGAGATGAAGCTAGGCCAAAGAGGCTGTGGAATCTCTACCCTTGGTGGTTCTCAAGACTTAGGAGGACCATACCATGACTGATTGAGAGTGTCCTGGTGATAGCTGCAGTTTGAGATGGAGGTTGGCCTAGCCCTGCTTATATTCCTTTCAGTTACCATTTCTGTGATCCTATATAATGTTAAGTGTGAAAGTTAACATGGTGAGTGCAACTATTTTCACCAAAGAAAATAAAAAGTTTAGCAATTGTGAAAGCAACAATTTTGTTTAGTGGAATAAAGAATGGTTCTGACAATTTACTACAGCATAAGGTCTTTTACCAGTCATGTCAAATGAACTGTTTTTTATAGCGTCTGTTCTTTCATGTTTAGATAATTCACAGGAAACTTCCATTAATATTCATGGGGATTTTGCATTTACATCAGAGGAACAGATCACAAAATAACGGAACACAAAATAGCGCTCACCTTCAGGTAAGTCTTATTTCAAAAGGAGTCTCCACATTTTACTCTGTTGTCTAACAAAGTTTCCCAAGTATTTAGACTTTCCAAAGTTTACTCTCTTTTGCAGGAGAGGGGAATTTGGCTTATTGTTGAGAACTTTTTAACAGCTGTGAGACTGACGAAAGCATTGCCTGGAAATCTTAGAGAAAATGTCACTGCACATATGCCAGCCTGTTCTGTGCTATGTGCTATAACAAATATATTACCACACATATTAAAACACATTGAACTATGAATTATTATAATAGTGCATTCCTGGATTATGCACTGGATAATTGATCTATCAATGAAAAATGTGTTTGATGTACATCTGTGTTATTACACATGGGCAGATCAGCTATGCTGTGCTGAGGCTGCTGCTTGGTTTATCTCAAATGCACCCAGCTCACTGCACATGCAATGCAATGCATATATTTCTGTCAGGGAAATCTCTGATTGATCTGTGAGAGACTTATACCTGACTATACAAATGAGCCCAAGAAGCAGTTTTGTTATACATGCAGTGAAAGGAATGCCCACAAAAGGTTAATCATTCTCAGAAGTTGCTAAGTAACAGTACCAGAGCTCAGGATCACTAATTACTCGACAGCTCATCTCCAAAGACTTTGACTTGTGTTTTATTGGCTGAACATCACTATTTCTTGATAGTCTATTTGGGCAGTATGAGTTCAGGGGCGAAGAAAAAGCACTGAGTTGATTTAAAGCAGCAGAGATTCTGACTTGCCTCACAATTTTGAAGTTCGAGTTAACACCTCAGTAAAATCTCCCTAGTCATGAGAAAACTCATTGACTTTTGGACTGGTAGATACTAATATGCTAAAAGTTATTCCCTCCAGCTACAATACTATTTTCTCTTCAGAATGCTCAAAATTCATTAGAAGGCAGGTGAAGTAAATTTGGTTTTGCCAAGCTATCATGTGAGTGCAATATGACACAGAGACTGAAGTGCATATCCTAGGTACATCCTTTCTGTTTGCTGCAGGTTATTTTCTATCTGCCAGGGATTTCCCCCCCCCACCCATTTCATTAAAGAAATAATCAATAGAGTCCCCTCCTAGGACACAGGTAAATAAATTTTTACCAGCAATGGGATTAAGGTCAAAAACATAACCAGTGTTCTTCTGTAAATACCCAAGATTAAAATAAATGTATTTTTATTAATGCTGTTAGAAATCTCTCCAGCATTTGAATGCTGTGACATTTGAACAATAATAATCTTTCTGCCTCTCACCGAGATGTGCATTTTTGTCAGCAAATACTGTAATACATGGCTTTAAGATTCAAAATAAATTTCTAGCAAACCTTTACATAAATTAAGAACAAGACCAAAGTCAAAGGAGCTGCATTTGGTTCACAGATGCCATTTTAATATTAGGGAGTAATGACATACAAAAAAGAATACTAGCTAAAGTTTATCTGGTATAAACATAATAGCTATTTCAAAAGCATTTAAAAACAATATAAAAATACCAATTAATGTAAAACATAATGAACATACATTTTTTCTCTTGTAGAGGAAAATATATTTTACAAGAGTTTGACTGAGAGTGCATTTGTAATGGAAATAAAAATCAATGGAATTTGTTGCATAACTTAAACATAGCTTTATCCTCTTCATTTAAATTAATACATGGCTTAGCAATTTATATGCCAAGTATCAGCTGTCAGGGATTAGAAACAGCCAAGATATACTTCAACATTGAGGTTTATGATGTGAAAATGCTGACTGACTCAAATAAAATGGCACTGCTGGTACATCAGGTGGGAAAACTTGATCCAGTAACTATATTACCGGTTGGGTGTAAATGCCTGAATCCACAGCTTCAGTCTATAGGGTTCAATTTTGCCCAGGGGATGTTGCCTAGCCTCTATCTCTTCATTCATGATACTCTTTCAAAGTAATATCATACCTTAAGTGAGCTTCAAATCAGCTTCCTCTAGAAAAAGTATGCTGCAGTGGATCACCAGCACAAGGGTTGCATGACAGCTGAGCCTGCTTAACACCTTAAAGAAGGGATTAACAGATGTATTTTCTCAAGTACTGTGTGAGCCTACTTCCTTCTCCTTCATTTGTGTCTCAGCATTTGCAGTACTGTGGTCCTTTCCCTGCTCTGATACCCCTAGTGCCCAGCACACCCGGTTATGGCAGCCAGCTCTCAATTCAAACACATCCCAGTGGAAAAGGACATTCTTCATAAATATAGTTTTTTGCTGTGGCCTTTCCCCAAGGAAGAAATGCTTAGACTACGCAGACCTCAGGCTAATCCCTCTTGATGAGGGTGTTTTGGCTTTCACCCTGTAAAGCTTGTTGTCAAAGTCATTTCACAGTGCAGCATGTTGCTCTCACTGAGGAGCTCTTCTCCATGAATCCTAGCCATCCAGGGCAGTTGTAAAGGAATAAAACAGCTGCAGTTACTGCATTTGATCCCCAAAGAGATAATTACATTTTGCTGTTTCCTCAGGCCATAGCTACGTAGGGCTTGTGGTGCCTTGGGAATATAAAGATGCATTTTTCTTTCATGGCACATCTCTGCTTCTTGCAATACTACCCCAAAGTACTAAAAAGTTACAAAATAAAAACAAAAATATAAAGAAGTAGACTCCAAATGCTGTATTAAGCATGAAATTCCCCGAGGTGTGAGGTAATTACAGCACCTAGCTGTCATGGAAACAGGCACAACTGCAATTAATAAAATTTAAAGAAGTGTGTTATATGTGGAAGACATTAGGTAGAAACCTCCATGAGCCTGTTTGTTTAAAGCCACTCTTGCCTTCCCTCTTATCCTATCTGAAAACTCACCTGATGCATCTCAGCCAGGCATCAGGTTTTCTTCAGTGATTTCAAACCTTTGTTTGCACCTTTGACTAGCAAAGCCACTGCCAGCTGTTCATACACAGAATGATCCTAAATTTCTCTGCCCTAAGGAGTAATAGCAAACACTTATAATTTGGAAAAAAGAGCCTTCAGTTTTCTGTAATGTGTGCTCTTGAATACCAGGAACTAATTTAATATTGTATAAACCTCCTTTCAGCACTCAGCTTTACAGTCATTACACCAGCATGGTTCTCTAGCCAATGTCATGCTGCCCTGAAACTGAGAAAATCAATAAAGGTTAAAATCGCACACATGAAGGCATTGTGTTGATCTGTGCTGCCTTTAATTTTAACTGTTTGGGGAGGCTAAAAAGCAACCTGATTATTTCCTATTTGCATTTCTAGTGCAGGGCTAATACACAGAGCAATACCTAGTACATAAGGAAATGTAAACCTGACAGTTTACTGCTAAGTGACGCAGCGTATACAGCTGTAATTAGAAAGTTATTAAACCAGAGTCCCTTTAGCCATGGCTTCAGCTGAACAGCTCTGCTACTAATACTTTCTATTAAATTGCATCCATTTATAGCTCGAGCACTATCACTTTTTAATAGTATTACTCCTAACAATCAACCAGCATATGCTTTTTTGAGCGTTAATCCTTGCCTGTCATTGACTACTTATAAACACAATATACATTAAAAAATAGTACTATCCTTGCAGCTTGTGATTAGAAGGCACACCCTCTCTTTCAGGTGTGCAGATGTGCAGGGCCAGACCTGTTCTCTCCCAATCAGTGTGTGAGAGGCCGGAGGGACCACATAGCACAGCTGGAGGTGGTAGCTCACCTGAGGTGGAGAGCACCCTGCCAGCTTGGTGGAAACAGTAATGCCTTCCCCACATGCTTTCGCATCTCTTTTCAAGAGTCTGTGGCTGAGAGAGAGCAAAGTTTAGCAGAAATCATCCAGGTAACCCTTGCATCAAGGTGCATCTGACTTTTTTTTTCTGGGAGAAATTTTGCTCCATACACATCCTTCCTGTGAACAATCACAGGATCACAGGGAACCTGATTCAAAGTGCAAGTTAAACATAGGGGCTTGTGCCACATAACCAGATATTGAGGCTACTCTCTCTAGTCATTGAGAAAGGCTGAATCCTGTCCCCAGGAAAGATGTTTTTCTTCTCCTGACCCCTCCAGGCATTTCTGAAATTCACACATCTACACAGGTCCATGCAAAAGTTCATTAGATCCACAAAAAAAATCTTCAAAGTAGGTTCAACTCCAGTGCAAATGAAGGCCTGTGGGAAGAGTTAAAAATCCCCCATTTTTAAGTTGACCTTTTCTATTTTCATTCATACTGACTGATCTGTGTTAGCATGAGAAACGCTACAATTTTTGTTGTGGCTTTTTTAAAACTCAGGTATTTTCCTAACTCCCTTCTGTGGGAAGATACATTTACTAGAAATTAAATCTAGAAGCATCTAGGCTTCTGAGGTTGTACTGTGTGGAATAGTTTAATTAGGTAATGGTACATCAGTATTTTTAGGAGAACTTCCATTTATTACTTGGAAGAGATCATAAAAGTTGAATGAGCTCTGGAAATAACTTGTTCTCTTCGGAGACTATTCAAAACCTCATCTTTATTTTTAGATTTAAAATCTATCTTAATTTTAAACTGTATAGATACAGTGTACTTAGAACATATATAATTAGAAATGAGAAGTCTAGATTACTGTAGATCAGGATCTGTAAATTTTCCTTAAGACTGACAGTTGCTTTGAGTGTGGTTTACCATTGGAGATAAAATGTTTCCTTATAATTAAATTGCTTGCTTTTCAAATTCTTTCACGTACAATCATCTATCAACTGGGTCTGCAAGATCTAACCTCAATTCTACAGATACCAAGACAAACAGAAATGGAGGAATTCTCCTTTAATAGCTTCCTGTCCTTTCTCTCAGCCTTCCTTCCTGCATAGGGTGTGATATTAAACCCTAAGCCCACCCAGCTACTCAGGACCATACCCATAAGCCCTATGGACTGACAGTCCTGCTCTTTCCATACATCTGCAGAATTTGTTTCACTCCACTAGGTACTGTAGAAACTGTTTCTGATCATGTAACTTTCTGTACTGTTTTATCTGAAAGCATGATCATTCAGACCTAGGCAATTTTAAAATGAAAGTATTCAGTGCCTACACTAAAGTGTGAAACACAAAGGTACACAGAGAGAGTTTGTGTTTTTTAAAGTATTTCTAAGAAAAGACCACAAGTTCCAGCAGGAAAGGCTCCCTGACATTACTCAGTGCAAGATCTTAGAAGTAACAAATCAAAGAAGATAAGAAGTGCTAAAATACTAACAACTGCACCAGAACCATAGGTTTTGAAGCACTAAGAAATATATGTGCATTTCTCATCAGAAATATTTAAGTGTATATTGAAGGTACTAATGTGGCAAGTTTAGTATAAAAAAGTCCTCAGTGTATGGATGGTTTTACTGGACTAGGCTGTCTTTAATGGCAGAGAGGAGCAAACTTTAAACAGAGGCGAGCAATCTTAGTTGCCCTGACCCTTGACATAAAACTACCGCATAAACCACAATATGACATGATTTTAACTAAGCTGCACGAAATTCTTGCACTGTTTGCTCGCCATTACGTGCTCTAGATGAGTCATGTAGCAGAGAAAGAATTTTTTTTTGTAGGAGAAAAGTATATTTTTTCAATTTCTATTTGTTGAATAGTGATTGCACTAGCACTGAAGATGCTAAATGTCTTGCTGGATTAGATGTTTTATGGTTCCTCATTATAGCAGTTGACTATATATACATATATAAATGTTTTACAAGAAAAGGACGCAAAGGTTCCTATCTGAGAGAGCTCCTGAGCCTGCATATTGACCCATTATAATTCATATAACCAGATCTGACCTAGTATGGCAGCTTGCTGATATATTGCCATAACAACTACATATATACATTGTAATACAGTTCAGGCTATTACCAATAAAAGTCAGTTATGTGGCCTCTGACATTTATATAAGCTATAAATATCTAGAAATAAGAAATCTAGATCCAGCTTTCCTACTTCTTGTCTTTGTAATGATGCAAGTTTTTAAAAACTTGTTAACAACCCTGTGTCCAAGAGCTGTTCAGCTCTACGCAGTCTTTGTGCACATTTCCATTTGCTTAAAATAAATGCAAAACTTTCACTGAAGCTCTTTAACAACAATTTTTCCCTTTACGAATTTGACACCTCAGTTATGTTCTCTCTATGTTGTAAAATGAAAATTCTTAGATGACCTGACATAAAATAGCCCAGTTTTGATGTTTGTACTGGGACCTGCCTCCCTCCCAGGAATCATGTACAGTATAAAGCCAAAGTTGGTGCAGCAGACCAAAATTCTTTTGTACTTTTTTTTTCATACTGCAGCTAAAGCATTGCAAAATAAGAAAAATAAATGTACAAGAAGAATACCTTTTCTTAAATTTTAAAAAGTAGAAATGTAAGTTGGGTTTTTTGTTGTTTTTTTGGGTTATTTTGTTTTTTCTTTAAACCCCATATAGTCTCTCTACTGGGCATACTTAGACATATTCTGTTTTACATCAACTTCAGCCCCTGCTACTGTCTTCCAAAGTCTGCACAGGCATCCACGAAAATTTTAAATACTTCAGCCTTGGCACAGAAGCTCCTAATAGATGCACTTGGATGGCTTAATATATTTACTAAAACATTTTAAGTCGTTGGTTCAGATAAAATCTCTGTAAACAGAGACAAGCCTCATGTGCCATGCTTAAAGTGTTCAACCTCAGCAGACGGATCTCAGCACCAAAACTCACACAAACGTGGCCGACTATCCTGATTTCAAGAGCTGGTGGGCACAGGCAGCTCATCCTAACTTGAGGCAATAAGCATTTGTAGAATTATGCCTATTTTAACACTTAAATAAAAGCCTTGCTACCTAACTGGATTGCAATAGTTACAGATGTGGACTTGTAGCTGTGAATCCCATTGACCAGGCCTGGTAAAGCCACAGCTCTAAAGACAAAACTGTACAAAACTGTACAAAAACTGTACAAAAACTGTACAAAAACTGTACTAAAGACAAAACTGTACAAAACTGATCAATAGGAATTTACGTAAGCACAAAGGATGTGTGTAAGGATAGTAAGCAAAAACCTATTGCTCAGCTGCAGCTGACAAATCTGTCCAGGTTACCAGTCACTCTCTACCAAGTCAGGTAGAGTGGATGTCACTCAAATACAATTTTAAGCTAGCAGACAAACACAAAACAAGTATTTGTGTGAAGGTCACACAATTTTTATCCTGCTTTCAAACCTGATGAGGTCTCTACTGCTAGCTCAGACTCATTGCAGGTTACCTTGTTCATGTGTACTTCACTTTTACATCTGGTCCTGTCTTCCGTGCCATCATCCTCATGTATGTTCCTGCACTGCCTGGATTTGTTTGCAGGCCTCATACTATCCTGCTGGTATCTGAAATCCTAGCCTCATACCAAGCACCTGCCATGCCCCTTGTCATGAGACTTCTCCAGTTCTTGGCTTTTGTTGTCAAGATTTGTCTTGACTTCCTTCACTCTGATTCAACTGAGCTTAAGCAATAGGCAGGACCACTCATGTCCTAGTCATGACAAACTAAATAAGACTATGGCTTGCTCTATCTGCTTCCACCAAGTTTGAGAGCTCTGACCACTGTAAATGTGTAATAAAGAAACTTGTCAAGTCTGGGAGGCTCTACACTCTGCTTGGTGTCATTTTTTTTTATTGAATGTAACATGATGAATTTTGGGAATGGTGTATCTGGTCTCCACAATTTCAAGGGGAATGTTGGAGGCAAGTTGAAAGGAGAAAATGTATCAAAGACTATTAAACACTAAGATACCATTTGTGGTTGAGGAAGTCTCTGGACTGCAAATCACTGAAAGCCTGGAAAATACATCAGCTACGCACTAGCCCTACTCCATTCTGCTGTTGCTTGCAGTTGGACTCAGACTTACACAGCCCAAGAAAGTCGGTTTTATGCTCTCAGGCAGCCAGAGGAAAATCCACATCAACATTTATAATCAACTGCATATATTGGGGGAGAAATCTGTAAAACTGAAAGTGGGACTCCTATCATTTGCTTAGTAGAGCCACTGCTTCAATTACATCTGCAAATGCCTGAATGCCAAATGATGACTGATGACATCAAAGGACATCTTCCAGAACAGAAATATCCCCGTATGAGTGTCTCCCCATAAGGTTTAAAGTAGTGCCTTTCCAAATGACCTGCCTCCTAGTCAGACAGAAGATGATGGCAATCTTCTTCATGGCAAAGGGAGGAAGCCCAAGTATCCTGTGAGAGGGAGAGACAACAGGGGACCTGCAGAGACACTGGAGTTAATGAAGAGGGGAGAAAAGGGGACACGCAGAGTGAAATACCATCACCCAACACTCTCCCCCCACACCCCCGCCCCCCCCCAGACAACAGCATACATGTCTTTTGTGGGGGTTAGAGACAACACAGAGCAAGCAAAGCCCCAGACATGGAGGGAAAGCTGAAAGTTTTAAGGCCTCCATAAGCAGAGGAAGCCTGAAAGAACAGTCCCTGAGCTTGGCCATGAGCTTGGATGACAGATGCCCCAACAGAGATGAGCTTCCTTATAGATGGCATATCTCTGCAGTGTCAGGAGATGTCACTTCTTGAAGCCCCTTTAGTGGGGGATGCATGCAGAATTAATTAACGTTGTGGAGACTTCCTAAAAGGCTAAAGAAGGTCACCCTGTTTCTGAACAGCCTATGAACTGTGCACTGACAGAGTGCTGCATCCTATTCTAGCTTGTAGCAAAGAACAAGACTGGACAGGATGCAAGCTAGGGTAGCACAAACCCTGAGCCCTAATCCTGTTGTTCTGAAAGCAGATGTGCTTTTTTTATGCCCTGAATGTGCTCACTTCTCAATTCAGGCCCCAAAAACTGCGCAAGGGAGCATACAAAGGCACCCAGACACATGGGCAGAAGGTGCTGGCTGCAGGTGGGGAGGCACCATGGCATGGGCGACTGACATGCACTCCAGCCTGGGGCTGCATGGGGATAACCTGAGCATCTGGCAAGTCTATCTGCAGCAATGTTCTACACCATTTGTCCAAGATATTATCTTTTCCCCTCTACATGACTCCGTGCAGTGACCTAGTGGACCCCAAGGAAGGAGTCCAGCTCCAATGCAATTAGCGTGAACATTAGAAAATGTCTCCCTGTCACACAACTCCATATAGCTAGGGCACAGCTTGAACATGTTTATTCTGTGAAAAGCTTATGAAGAATTTGCATTAGAAAACAGAGACAAATGGAAATTTTGGCTTTCGCTGCTGTTTTTAAAGCAAATGTCACCCAAAGAGCTATTTACCTATTATCTAGATTCTGTTGTTGATAATGCTAGCTTTGCAATATGAATTTTAAAAATTTATTTTAAAGCAATATTAGGAAATGCATTTTACACCATGTAATTATATTAATAAAGAAATTTGTTTGATGTTAAATATTTATTCCTCTCTCACTGTAATCATACTTTTGATGCTGCATACATTTACAATGAAAAATGCATTTTCAAATCTCTTCAGACTGGTTTTATGATTATTTGTTAATCACAATCCATTAATACCTTAAGGTTTTCAGGTATGGTCATTTTGTTTTTCCTTAGAGTTTTTTGTTTGTTTGTTTGTTTAGTTTTGGTTTTTTTTTTTTTTGAATGATCTGTTTTGCTTTGGTTGGCACAGTGAAAAGAAAAAAGTAATTTGGGTTTAGCATGTAGAATTTAACTAAGCTTTATTTATTTTATTGTCAGAAGTAATAATAGGGAGTAATTTAAGTACTTTGAAGATGTGCATTTAGTGGTCTTTGAAGCATAATCCCATTAAGATTAATAATGAATTACATCTGAGAAAGACTATGTCCCTTAATGCTAATGTCTTTTGGAAGGTGGATAAATCGCTCAATTTAACAGCAAAGAATGTGCAGAGGAGCTGTAGTTGCAGTGGTTTATTTGATGGTGCGAGGTTCTAATTTTGATGGGGTTTTTTTTTGCTTTGTTTCTATCTAGAAGACTCAGAGACTCATGGTCAATGAAAATGTTTGAGCGGTGCCATACATAGGGATGACCAACTCCCTCAAATAATCACCATCCACTTCCCATGACTGCAAACCTCGCTGGTTAATAGTTCCAGCATTGCCAAAAACTTCAGTTTTCCCATCAGGTTGTACTCACGGTGTGCATGGAAAGCCGGGAACAACCAAGATGGGCATAAGGGCTAAACAATGAAGAAAATGTAGATGGCCTAGCTCTAATTTGGCTCAATAAACTGTCCTCCTAAGTGTTCCATGTGGTCTTTTACAGACCAGCATTCAGGATACCAACTTCAAACTTCACTCAGCAGTGCTGCAGTGCTCTGGAAGGGAGAAATTCTGCTTCATTGCCTGGAACGGCAACATTTCTCAGTGGAGTGCGTAGCTATGAAGTAAAAGGTAGACAGATGTAAAGTGTGACTTGGCTCTTTTAAGAGTAAGAGGGACTGAATAAGAGCCTGCAACGTAAAGCACTAAGTTACGCCCACAGTAGCTAGACCATACCGAGGAAGAAGCAGTCATCTCCCTTCAGCCTCCTCAGGACCAGACTTATAGCAGAGACCCCATGGGACAGATCTCTGCTCCTGCTCCTGCTCAGCTAGGATAAACATCACTGGCAGGACACCAGGCAGAACCTCCTCCTGTACTCTGCTTTAGCATGTGTGCCAGTTAGCTAAGTCTTCATCCTGCTTAATTTATAAGAGCTAAAGAGATCACATTACGCACTGGTACAACTGCAAAATCAGTGCTGCTTTGCCCAACAAAGAAATGGTATATCTTGCTTCTTATTAAAACTGGTTCAAGGGGCAACAAACCTCACAGTACATGCAACCTTCAAAACACCTATTAAAAATACATTTTTATGTTGTAATTGCTTACTAAGATAGATGCATTGATTTCTTTCCCTCATATCTAAGAAGCAATTGCACAGATATATTCAGAATAATGCACATAATATACTTGAAAAACTAAGCATGAAGAATCAGTTTAGATTTCACTGAGTATGAATCTGGAGAGAAAAATTATCCCTCCACCTCCTCACTACTAATGCATTAGGGTTTATTTTTGAATGAAGGCAATATGAGCTTAAATTAAATGTCAAATATAATTTAACATTAAAGCATGAAGTGGCTGAGTGTGTGCATGTCAAAACTAGCAGCTCTTCTGAGTGGTTAATTGCTATCCACAAAATAATAACCTATAAAAAGATTTCTCATTTTCAGTACTGAGGCTTAAATTTACTGTAGTGGAATAATTCTAACAAAATAGAGCTTAGAATCCTTTTTAGTCATCCATGCCACACGAAGACACACAATGCCAAATAAAAACATCTGCAATCTGGCTGCCTACTTCTCTGTGAGATGTCTAGACTCCTTTTAAAACCAGCAATGAGGAATGGACATTTATAGGCTGCAGTTCATCTTGTCCTAAACTAGATATCTAAAATAGGCCAGAAGAATCACATCTGCAAAATGCCTATTTCTCTCAACTGACCGTAAAGGAAACCAGGAGTGATTAGTTCAGAAGAAGAAAGGTACACGACAATGTTTAGTTTTGATAATTTTCTGCCAACAAGATCAATGGACCAATACTGCAATTATATATTTTTTTTTCACTGACACTTGATAGATAACTACTATTAATGTTAGAAAGAGGCTACTTCATACAACATACTGCCCGCTTTAGGAAGTGGTGAAATCCTTGCCAAAAGAAACTCCAAGTCTGAAAGTTTAGCTCTTGGACTGAACTCTGGGAAGATAGTACAATCGAAATAGCTAAACTAAGCTAAACTGTACCAATAGACCTCATCTATGATGCATTTTTACACCTGCTTAATTCTAGTACTACAAATAATCACACAGAGCAGATCTAGATGACTTTTTAAATGAGTCGTTGGCTACCAGTAGGCAAAGGTCTATATGCTGTAGTACAATGGACTGGCTGGAAACATCCACTGGAACAGCTGAGTTCTACTTGAAGAAAGGGGCAGTTTCAGTAGGAGAAAACAAAAGAGAGAGGACAATACATGCTTTTTATATTGGTATACTTCCTTCTCTAGGTTAAGTTATGACTTAATTTTCCTTTTTCTTTTCTTTTTTCCTTTTTTTTTTGGTGGTATTCCTAAAGATGCAACATCATAAATAACACAGAACACCTAACTCAAATGCCTTAGGCACAGCTAGACAAAATCCTGATACGTGTGATGTTAACAGCAAAGCTATCACTGGCTTAAACTGATTCACAGCTTCAATACAACAACTAAAAATCTGAGGTGGTTTCCAGAATATGAAATAACAATATATGATTCTAATACCTCTATACAACTATTTCTGCCAGAAGAAGGAGGAAGAGATTTGAGACACTGGAAAAGAAGAAATCAGTTTTGTAATTAATATAAAAACAATAAACTATAATTTTAATAATATTTCTCGTTTGCCTTCCAAGTTACATTTCAGAAGTATTCGATTTCTGTGAGGTGACCAGAACTTGCCATGTTCTTTGGGGAATATCCACTGATAAAGAAGTTTTGATATAAAAGTTCACAGGAGTAATGTAAAATCACATGATAGAAAGTTTAAAGTTAAATTAAAAATTTGCACATTAAATATACCTTAAGTAAGAATTACATGGTAAAAATTACTATATAATTAGAAAAGCATTGAGTTAGATTTCTAAATGCTAGGTATATTATGGGGTGGTGTGGATGAAAGAAACAGAGGGTAAGCAGCCTGGAATCACAAAAGTAAGCAATTCCTGCCCAAACCTTTCTACCAAAACAGATGCCTCTAAGCCCTACAGAGCTGCTGTGTTACTTTACAATGAAAAACTCTGAAACGTAAGCAAGGTTTAAGTATCACTGAAAATTACTCTTTTGTTTGCTCTCCTATGTTCAATGTCAGCACTGACAGTGGGCAAGGACCCTGATAAAGGATGGGGCCAGAGGTAGCCTGGGGCTCTTATAACACTCTGCATGGCCATTGCCAAATGTGCAAATCTGCAGGAGACTTTTGCACAGTGGCATGAACCTCAGGCATTGTGCTCACATCCTACACTGCCTTCCAGCTTGGTCACCACTTGCCCTCCCTGCAGATTGCTGGGTGTCAGCCCTGAGCTGTTTTGCATGGCTCCCAGCTCCTCTTGCCTGCCACATCTGAGATGACGTGCTGCCATGCTGGCAGCAGCATCTCGGCACCATCAGAGTAGTCCTGAACTACCTCATTTGCAGCAGTGGGAGGACAGGTCTTTATTTGCCAAAGCAACAATCACTCTTTGTCACTGGAAAGGTTACAGGGACCACAGAGAAGGTTTCTCACCCCTGTGAACTCTGATGGTCACCTAACACAGTGTGCATTGGACACGTTTCCTCTGCTGCCATCCCTCCCCTCAACATACCATGGACAAGCACAGAGGGGCTTCAGATTATTTCATACTCTCAACTGAGGCAGAAGGTACAAGATGTTGGTGTATTCCTGATTTCCAGTTTGTATACTGGTAGAAGCTTGCTGATGTGGCTCTTCCTCCACATATAGCTGTGTGAAGCTTTTTACAACCTCAGTGTCTTGCGTTCACTCTGACTTCTGCCTACTCTCTGGCTCACAAAGGGATGTAAGGACTTAAGATGATCTTAAGGTCCTTTCCAACCCTAACTATTCTATGATTCTATGACTATCTGCTCTGATAACAGGCAAGGATCCACACCACAGAAAGTAGAAGGAGAACCAGAAGGCCATGATAATCATATCTTCCCCATTTCACAGGTATCCCACATGTTCTCTTGCCAGTCCAAGACAGAAAAAGCCAAAGAATGACTGGTGCTTTGCTGCACTGGGTAGAAGAAACACCCATTCAGACTACTGAAAAAGATAGTGTAACATCCAGAAGATAATGTAGAATGATGTGGAGTGATTTGCATTGAACTTGCATTGAAAGAGGGGAAGAATATCCTTGTGCAGTGACTCAAGGGATTACAGTGTGAGAACACAAAATGGTTCAGAAGAAAAGGCCTGTGTGAAAACAGTGGCACATACAGTGAAACTCTGGCATGAGCTGATGTAACTTATCTGGCATAAGGTCTGCTGACATCAGTTCAGCCAGGAATATTACGTATTGCTAGAAATTCTGAACTGGTGCAGTGTGGTGTAGAGCAATCACTGATTTGTATCACCTGGCTGCTCTTTTTTCAGCAAAGCACCAAGAGCCCTCTTGCTACTGTCCAGCTAAAGCCTTTGGTTCTTAGGCTACTCTAAGACCTAGAGGTCCCAACACTTGCTACCTTAAGTCTGGTACCCTGCTCCCATCAGTATCATGATACTTCGTTAACATGATCCATTCACCAGCAATTCTGCCTTCCAAATATTTAATGTTATAAGGAATGTTTTAAAATAAGAAGTAAACACTCCATCCACCAAGAGATGATGAGAGAGGATGATTACAAGAGACCTTATAATAATGGTCATCACATTAAAAAATTAACCTGCAATACTTGTGGTATAGTCCCCCTCCTGTTCTTCTGCAAGTTAAAGTCCATCACAAATATTTAGGAACTTCTGAAACCTCACGATTTGCTGATTTAACAGAAAAGATGAGTTGTAACAGATGAACGTTAGCAAATTTTGCTGAGGTGGTTTAGATGTTACTGCTTTCAGTTATTTTTTTCCCATCCTTCTGCCAAAGTTTCTGCCCCTGGACAGAAGGGCAAATTAAAATGTGGGCCCATATCTCACACAGCCCCTTCAAACTGCTGAGATATCAGTCTGCAAAGTGACACCCTTGAAGTACAGATGTCCAGTCTTTTTTTGTTGACTCTGATACAAGGTAGAGTTGAAAGAAGTATCCCCATCAAAAGCCTTAAAAACAAAAGATGAGAAAACAAAAATGCATCAAAACTATCTCAGTTTTCTCTCCTACTTGTTCTCTCAATGAATTCAAGTCACAGCCTTGTTTCTCTACAACTGTCCTCTCTGTTAGCTGCTAATTTTAGCTGGAGTTTTCCATTACAGGGCAAGATGAAAAGGAAGTTATGAAAGGATGTGAACCATAGCTTTCCTAAACCTTTCATATGTTTTAAGTTTCTCAGTCAGCTCCCAGATACCTTTTCTGGTTCTATCACAAATCTAGCACACAGAATGGAAATACAAAGCACCAAACAGATGCAGTTGTTTGTAAGAAAAAGCCAAAACCTTCTATCCTCCCTCAATGATCTCTGACTTTCAGAATCTTGCCTGAACATTTATCAAATATTCCCTTTGTCTGTTGTCATCCCTCTTAAATACATAAAGAACTCATTCATGAATGTATAAACTTTTGTCTGTCTGTAAAGTAAACGGAGTTTTCTTTTAAAATGCTTTAAATCAAAATCGCTCAGTTCACAGTGCTTTGTGCTGTTATCCTCCTTTCTTCAGAGAGTGTGTCTGCTTTTGATCCTTTATTCCAGACTTCTCCCCAGCACTGATTTCTCTGTCAGTCTGGGAGCTGTGGCCTATGTTAATGTTTAGATGGTGTATTTTGATGTTTTTTCCTGTCTTGCTTTTTAAAAATCTCTTTAAAATTTGTGCTGGTAAAGGTTAAAGACACCGAAAGATGAAGTAATTGAGGCTTTTGTTCTTCTTCTCCACCTCCCCCACTACCATGTGAAGAAATAGTCAAGTAACCGTTGGGCCAGAAATTCCATAAGAGTTACATCAAGCTCATACCTGCACACATACAAACTTCCATTCATCCTACTACACAATTAGGGCCCAAACTCACCAAGGACTAAAGACTATAGTCCAGGAAAAGTTTTGTCTTCGGGAAGCAGAAATCAATCTCTCAATCTCCTACTTGGACCCTACCATCCCATCCCTCATATTGCATGCTGAGGGAATGATCTGGCTTTGATAAGCCATTTCTGTCATGCTGTGCAAGGAGACCACTGCCTTGGATTCAGGAGTAGTGTCATCTCTTCCCAAACAGTATTCAGTACACTTTGGACACTGCTTCATGTAATACCTTTCTCTAATAGTTAAATTGTCCTTATGTATCTAGTGAGAAGAATAGCAACAAGAGGGCAGAGACTGAATCAACTTTAAGACAGAAAGCTGAAACAGCAAAGAAATTGTTCTCTGATGTACTTATGTATGTATGTTGTTTTGGTTTTTTTTAACAAACTTTTGCATCACACATCATTTTCAGAGACAGAGAAGTCTCTGTTAAAAAGCAATGGAGAACTCTGAGATAGAGTAATTGGAAATGTGTCCTTCTGCACTTCTATTCACTGCTGGTGTTCAGCAATAAAAAGAGAATTGCAACCATGAATCACAAACACTACCATGCTGTCTTAATTCTGCCTTTCAAGAACTGAAGAGACAAATACCACTTAGTCAAGGAGAAACCCTCATATATATCTGATACACCTCCAAATGCTCTGTGATTGATCTTTTTTCTTAAAAAACAAACAAACCAAAACAAACACTGGTTGAACAAAAAAATCCCACATTGAACAATCTAGATTTCTAAAGCTCTGATGGAATGAGGCCATTGGTGAGTAACAGAAGAATTTTACATAGAAGAAACCCCCAAACACTTCACTGAAGCTATCAAAAGAGCTATTCTTTTAGGTAGTTTTGGAGTAAATAAAACAACACTTACTCCTTTAAGTGATTTGTTTGCATTAAATGATTCATTTGCATTTATTTGTCTGATCCCAGAGAGGTTATTGTGCTGCAGCATACTCACACATTCAATCGGGCTATTCTTTAAAGCCAAGTGCTGTAGCTTCTAAAGTGGGAGCGTGGATACAGGATTTCAGCAGAGTTGGAAGCCACTACATAAGTTGAAAGAGTTTGCTATTCTTTATTGTATCACTCTTGCTTGTTGAAACAACATCAACCTTTCAGCAGTGGGAAGCAGGCGGCCTGGGGAAGTAGGAGGAATTCCTGACATGCCGCGTGGCCCTTTGGGAATTACAGTGAGATGTGTTTGCAAAAGCCCTGGTGACTGCCACTGCTCTAGCCCTGAGCACTTTTTGAACAGCTTCCATAAGCCTCTTCAGGATTATGGTCCCAGAGTGCTTAACTGGAAGGCAGCAAGTGGTTCAAGTGCAGATCTCTCCCCAGAGTCACTCATGCCCTTCATGCTTCAAGGTGGGACTTGAGTTTTTGCTTAGACTGGATTTCACTGTCATTTCTGCCCACATGCTCCTGCTACTTCTCTTGCCCCAGCACTGGCCCTCATCTGGATCAGGTCACTGAGGTGGTAAAAGACTATAAAAAATATGAAGTGAACAAATTTTTACTCGTTTAGCACCTTGAACTAGTTCACTATGATTGATCAGAGGCTTAATACAAGAAAGAAAATGGAAGCAGATGGCTGGGGTAGGACAGGAGAAAGTCTTTAACTTTATATTGTTAAACCACACCTTCAGTTTGTTTATATATCGATGTATCTGTAAATCCTTCCCTATGTGCAATGCTTTACAAGCCCTGGTTGAAAGAGACACTTACGTAAGTGCTAATGCAATCTGAATAAATAGTGGCATTTAGGCAGGGGTGGGAAGGGGGGGCTGTGCGAGACAGCCATTGCATAATGTAGTGGGAGATTTATCCACCAAAGCTTTACATTTTGACTGGGACAAACTGGATGTCCAAGAAACCAGCAGTTAAACAAACACTGAATTTGTAAACCCATTCAGAACTTGTAAAATGTATTGTTTTATTACAGTTATTTATCTTGATCGCGTTTGTTCTGCTCAGAAGAAATAAAACAGAGGCGCTCTTTGCTTTAATTGCAGGGCCTATTCTTTAGCAAACAATAAAAAGTGATTAGAGATGTTTTTTGGCATGCACAGTCCAAAACCACCTAGTGAGAGTTCAAAGAACAAAGCAAATGCTTATTGGAAGAAATTACTCAGCTAACTAAACTTGTGTATCTTTGAGTCAGACATTTTTTCAGCATCTTTACCCCATTTATCAATGCACAATTACTGTCACTATTGTGTTGTGTCATTAGGCGTAAGGTTACAAGTGCCAGTCAGAATAAAAAAATTGCAGTAATGTTGGCATAATTTTTCATTATCATCTTCATTAACCACAGCTAGTGGGAGTAAGAGTTTATCCTTGCTGTTGTCATTGTCATGACAACGCTTCCAAAGCTTGTCTGCCTAGAGTTCACCAGATACAAAAAACTGAATGTCCTCATTATTCCGCTTCTCACACTCTCACCCATGCCAAGGGTGATCCGAGATGCACAGGGCCCTTGATTTATCCCCTGTGATTTCTCTTGACAGCCTGGTATGGTGTCTCAGCTTAAGGCAATCGGTCTGATTTCACAGTTTAATTACTGCTAATCTGAAGGAGCGTGGCCAATGCTAATGAGCCAGCAGCAATCAAAGCAATAATGGCTAAACTCGCCCTGTTTCATTCTTCTCTTTTTATTAAAACACCCCTGCCCTGAAATAAGCAAGTAATTTCTCTTTCCCTGCACAACTACATTGAGAGAACAGATGAGCCTCATGTACAATTTGGTGTTATTTCACAAGCAGACCGTAAGATTCCTTTATGTTTTGTACTTAAATCCATTTAATGCTAGTTTCCAAACAGCTCTGATTCAAGAAAAGAATCAATAATTGGAAAAGACTCATTAGCAGATCACTGGCTCAACTGCAGAACATCCATGGTGGCATATCCAGGCCAAATTTTGGATGGAGGCCTCCTTGTTTTCTGCCACTGAGCATCACCAAACTACTCAGCAAATGAAAATATCTGTGATGGCATTGTGAAAGAGAACCTAGAACATTCAGGAATAGCTTTATTCTAAAAAGACATTAATTATAAAACTGGAACAATCTACGCTGCAAAGTTACCAGTGCCATCAGTTAACACCACGCAACAGCAGTGACTTGCACATACTCCCTTTTTCATGAGCTTCCTTCCTACTGTCAAAATAGATGAAGAAAAGCATAGAAAATATCTGTGATTTCTTGCAATCACACCAGCCCAAACACCAGGAGTAACTCCAGGAAATAAAAATAATTGTGCCCTGTATGTGCCTTTCCATGTATCCACCAGCTGCATTACAAGTTCCTTCAGACAAATTTTCATTGGCTTTATATTTCCTCAGAGCACAACCTTTACTTAAAATATTTACCAAACTTTACTGTGATGACTTGGTTAACATACAAAACCTTTCACACTTTAATGATTCTCCAAACAGTAATTAGAGTCCTGATATCACGGTAAAACCTAGACATTTCAGCAATCTTCATGACTGCTATTTCATGTTTACTCTGGTGAGCCATAAGCAGACACTGACCTGTTTTAAATTAAGCAGAAAAACTGTGTTTCAGTACTACTGTGTGAGATTTATGATATATAAATAGAAGGTTAGGCAATATTTTGCTTGTTAAATGACAACGGAGGAAGAATGATAGAGAAATCAGCCATAAATAAGAGGTTTTAGAGCAAAATTTGAAGAATGTGGACTGCTTGTCTTGTGCTTGTCTCAAGTTTATCTGTCATTACTTTGAATTTGGGGTTGCTCAGTTAACCAGAAGGAAAATAGCTTAAGAATTTTGTGGGCACCTAGGAATACCTGACCAGTGTGGAAAATCATGTCATCTTTGCAGATAAAGATGCTTAATGAAACAGTAAATATTAGAATGTACCACTTGCTTTTTACAGCAGTGTCACTTAAATGTTTAATATAGCAAGACAGTGACACTTTATAGGATTAAGACTATTAAAATCATTTTATCTCATCCATTCATTAAAAAGCTGTTCTATCAATGATTGTTTCACATTTACAGTATCATATTTAAAATTAGAAAAGTCCAGACTGCAGTTCTAGAGATCAGTTATTTTGTAGTGGTTTTAAACCTATTTTACCTTTTTGGTTTTTAACTCTGTGTCAGTACAAGAAAAATAATGCTATGGGTACTCACAAAATATTGCTATTTCCATAAGATATAGGAGAGAAAGAGAGAATCACAAGAGGGGAACATAATTCTAATAATACTTTGTACTTCATGATAACACTGTCAGAAGATGTCAGTGGAGACTCCAAGTCATTTTAAAGAACCACTTAATTTACAGGGAAGGAGTTCACTCCTAATTAAGTTGGAAAGCCTCTGGGGCTTTCTCCAGCCTTTGCAATTCTGATTTCCTGGGAGAACTCCTAGTAAATCTAAGAGATCCAGAGATTTCAGTGCGATTAAGACCCTATTGACACAGACATTAAAACAGTGCTAGTCAAACTATGCCATAAACATTACACAAAAAAAGAAATGTATCTGCAACAGCTCAGGTAAACTGAATTAGAAGTCTGCCGATAATGACAGTAATATGATACAACTATGAGGTACCAGTGATTGCAAGGAAAAGAACGATAAAAACTTAGGTGTAAAATCTTGTGTGTCTCCATTGGTACATCTTATATTCATCTGCCTTAGACGGCTGAGGAATTGGGAAATCTGTGTGTAAAGTGAAAAAAAAATACGTAGAGTAGGGAACAGCAAAATTCAAACTGTGTATGAAAGAGTTAAAATCCCCTCATTTTCTAACTTAGAATGTACACATATGGCAAGAATGGACTCTGGTGCCACCAAACTGATGTGCTATAGCTACCTGGAAGATCTGAAGCCCTATAAATAAATTCTAGGACTTGGTTCAGTGGAAAACTCCACAGACTCTAGCAGTACAGCAGGTGGGAGACAAGGAAGGAAGGTGGCATAGTACTTATTTATATAATAATAGTTTATACAACTATGAGAATTAAATGACCTGAATTCCACTTAAGCCCTGTATTATCTCATTCTGACCTAAACTGATCATTTCTAACATAGCAGTGGGTTGTCCATATAGATGCATCCCAACATAGAAGGCAAAAAATATCCACTCTCAACAGTTGTTTAGACTTGGCTCTCCCCTTTTATTGAATATCCACCAGAAGGTCTACATTGATAAGAAGTTGTCAGTCAAGAGTAAATAGCAAACACAGGGACTGGCAAAACTGAGGTCTTGTAAATTTGGGTCAAAGAGAGCAAGTTGCACTGAAAAGCTGCAATAGAGCAGGGAACTAATTTTATGTCATTCTGAATAATGGAACGTATCACAGCCATTGAATTATCCTTCTCTTCCTATAAATGAGAATTGCTAGCACAAGTGTAAAGCCTTTTTGTCACTAAAGCAATACAGGCATCAAGGAAGAGATGTCATGAACAAATATAAGGTATTTTAGTGAAGTGTGGTGTGATGGACCCTGTGACAGAAGCAGCAAAATGATGAACAAAGAAAGTATAATGCATGGACACAAGTCACATGGAGGCAATGTAAATCAGAGAACTGACTGTCAAGAAATCCAAATTTATTTCCTTCAGAATGTAATGCTGTGAATTTGGAGGTCATCAGTTTTGGTTAGCTGTGGATTTGGCATCATGGTATTCCCCCTCAGAAAAGGGATTTCCTAGATAATAATCTACCATGTGGCCAGACCCAGTGCTGCTGAGACTGTACTACTTACACAGTTTGAACAGCCTCGATTTTTAAGTTATAAAAGCAACTGCCTTCTATTATTCTAAAATAATGTTGCTGCTGAGTTTTTGGCAAGGCAGGAGTGAGACAGCAGTAGCAGGTCACTGCTGTGGAAAGAAGGGATCTGAGGAATGACAGGGAAGAATTGGAAAAGAGGACATTTGAAGTAAACGCAAACAGAGAAAACCAAAATTAATAAAATTGGAGAGATCTTCAAAAACAAACAAACATCAGAGGCAAAGGAAAATAAAAGAAAGCAAACTTGGTTTTTTAGTAACCAAGACTAATTCTCCTTCCTGTTAGAAGAGACCTTCATTGATCAAAGTATTACAGTGCTCTGAATTACACTTGGGTGACCAGTGATATCCTGATTAGATTTGTATTTAAACAGAATTCTCATACATTTCAATTATCAGAATTATTGGAGCCAAGTGCTCTTTCAAGTTAGACCTAAATTATCAATTCTGTAGCAGAAAGTGAAAAGGCATACAATATTGATACCAAGCACTGCTCTGTAGAGCCATATATACTTTAGTAGTCGTGGGCATAAAAGGAAGTATTCTGTATTCATACAGTTCCACTGGTAAGCTGAAAACTTCCTATAGTAAACAAAAGCAAACATATTCTTTGGTTTAATTGATTTAATATTCAAAGGATAATCTTTCAGCCTGTTTTCAAAAATGTTCTTTTACATAATTAGTTCTGTGTGCTCAAAAAGAATAAAAAAGAAAATATAGTACAAAAGGTACCAATTTTCAGTACCCCCTTGATGGCATGCCATTTGAGGGTGCAAAGCCAGATGTACCCCAAACCAGGAGTCTCTTTAAATGACGATGTGTAGTGAATTAATTTGCATATTCAAATATCCCTATTAGGGAAAAGGAATCTTAATATCTGTTGAAATGGCCCTGGAAGGTAAGCATATTAACTGCTACTGCAAAACAGTTTAACTGGTAATACCACCCAAATGCAGCAAAGAGGCCTGAAAGGTATCTCTGCAAAAGATCTGGGCATTAGTGGGAATTCTTAAATGCACAAGAATGCATATAGGGGCAAAACATTCATCTTTCTGTTAAACCTCATCAAACCATGAATTCTGTAAATAACGGCTTCGCAGACTTTTTTTTTTTTTTTGGTAATATAGTCCCATTTTTAGGGTAATATCTCCTCTACTAAAGAATTATGATTTTCTAATCTCCTGCCTTGCTTTTCTGACAGTACTGTATGAGGTTTAATGCCTCAACTTTTATTTGTTGCTATTCAGTAGGCCTCAGGGGTCATGCTGTTACTATGTCTTATGCTGTCTGTAAAATTATGGAGTGCGTGCAGGATAATGGGGAGAATTCTCCCAGGAGATTTTCAGTGAATAATGTTCCAGATTCAGAGAACCACCTCCCTGCTCCTACCTTCCAGAATTTTACTGCTGAAATGGATGATTCTGAATCACAATACAGCAAAACAAATTTCATCAGTGCTTGCTCCTGTCGTGGACCTTTAACCACTTTGGGACTACTCCCATCCCCCCTAATCTGCTGCTGCCAGCAGTCTCTTTGCCCTTGCTGTGTTTTCTCACAGGTTCCTTCCACAATATCTGCAGAACACTCTACTTTTACTCCCTGACACTTTCCTTATTATAGCAACTTTCTGCAAAAGATGACACCGTCTCTCATCTGCAAGAAACCACAAAAGCAGAGATGTTTTAAAATGTCATGGTCATCTGGATAAATCCTTCTCATATATCTCCCCCTCAGTGTTGTCTGTGAGTCCCAGTTTCTGCATCATACTAAATGCATTTACCTGGACAAGAGATCAGCTTTTTTCCTGTCTTACAAAGGACTTAACTATCTCAAAACCCCTAAAAATAACAATACACTTTAATAATAACGATTAAAGAACAAAAGCTGCTTGTAACTTTTCCCTTATCCTGATGAAATTACAAGTGAAACAAATCTACTAACAAGCTTTAAACTGACATCACCAACATACCTGAATTATGGTTTTCCCTTGTTCAATATTTAAATAATTTTAGAAAAACATTAGGTGTATGCTTGCTGTTTCCACTGAGTAATTTCTCTAGAAGTTAGGGTGACCCTGTTCATATTCTCAGTTCTCTTGCACAGAAAAAATTAACAAGAACTGTAGTGTGAATTTACCAGTCAGGTTCAGGTCTTATTTCAAGTAGGTAAAATGTTTGGGCTTGAAAATTTGGATGCAATTCATATGAAAAAGCATTGATCTGAAAAACACACAAAAAATTAAAAGGGGCATTAAAATGGTAAATTATCTATCTGTTCTATCTTCTGTCCGTGTAAATTATTTTATTTCTTCAAAGGGCTAGCTCATTTTAGCCCATATGCCTAAGTGACACCATTTTTAGCTATGTTTAGGCATGATAACCACACTGGATTGTGGGATCCTGTCAAAGCTGGTGTGCCTGTTACCCAGTTCTACCTTCTACCCCACCAGGTCTACCTCACTCAGGAAATTCCAGAGTCAGGACCTTACTTTGCTTTACATCAGTGAGAAGGAGAAACACCAAAGGACCTTCCATTGCTAGACAGAAACAGGGGCATCTTCACCATTTGAGCTTCTGAACAGATTTGCAAAATACATGTGAACTGTTTGAAACTTCGGTGTTCATCCAGTTTGTTTGGGTTTCCACAGGACAGCAAAAGACCATATACCTGAGAGTCAACATCAGTGAGGTTCAAAGATCAAACCCTCGGCCTGAAGCAGAATGTGCTTTTGAACTAAATGGTTGTAAATCTTTCTTATGTGGGCAATACCTGCTCATATCCTTGTGATTTCCACCCACTCCCAAGCCCACCCCTCCGCCAGATACTAGCTTTTAAAAATGCCTGAGTTGTTGCTATTGGAGAAACAGAACCAAACACAAGAGCCTGATAACAATGACACTCCATCAGGAGTTCATCTGGCCCAATATTCTCTCTCCAGGGGCATCCCATACATCTCTAAAGGAGAGTATATGATGAGTACAGGTCTACTTCTGTCAGAGTCCAAAGGATGTTTATAGTCCTCAGTGCCTGTGACTGGCCTCTCCTGGGACCTGCACTGCAGAAAGCCCCTCAGACCTAGGCCAGAGCTTGTCATGCAGGACTATATGCATAACATATCACAGCTGGTTCTGTTCTGTTTCTTTCCATTCCATTCTCTTTTGTTCTATTCCATTCCCTGCACTCACAACGAGTTGTATAATGATGAGACCATTATTTACCTGAAATGCCAGGGGGGGTTTCAGCACCAAAAACACTTTTAAAGACACAAATCAGAAAGGTTACAGCTGGAAAGAGCATTTTATTTATTTATAATAAAGTTATTTTATTTTAGTTTAGTTTGCTTAATTTTAGTTTAGTTTAGATTATATTTTCTTTTTTCTAAATCCCTCAGAGCTGATGCTCACAAGCCTTAACCCGATGCACATGCACAGCCTGCAGCAGGCTAACACATCCT
The DNA here is from genome assembly GCF_012275295.1 of Melopsittacus undulatus. Classification (NCBI taxonomy): domain Eukaryota; kingdom Metazoa; phylum Chordata; class Aves; order Psittaciformes; family Psittaculidae; genus Melopsittacus; species Melopsittacus undulatus. The sequence goes on from NC_047527.1 coordinate 106,813,693, forward strand.
TCAGTTTAGCTGGAAAAAACCTTCCTTGCAGTCTGACAAAGATGGGGCAGTAGCGGTGCCGTGGTGTTGTGAGAGCAGAGCTAGAAAGAACCCAGCCAGAATGGGCCAGGGATGACCTGACTCGGGGTGGTGCTCAGTGCTACAGAGAACAGCAGCAAGTCCCGGGGCCACGCTGGGGCCTCCCTGGGAGTCCCGGGGCCACGCTGGGGCCACCCTGGGAGTGCTGAACGCTGCCTCCCTCCGGATGCGGGACATGAGGGCCACCTGCGTGGAGCACAGGCAGCTGCCTGTGGGCTACAATAGCCCAAAGGAGCCCCCTGAAGGGGCTGTGCTCGGCTGTGGAGGAGGCAAAAAACGCCGGGGACACTTGCTGGTCCAGCCTGGGGGCAAAAATAGCCTTTCCCCCCAAGATGCAAGACACGGAGGGCCACCTTTGTGGTGCATGAGCACCAGGACCAGAGGAGCCCTGACAAGTGGTCATGCTCAGTGCTCAGAGGAAGGAAAAAAAACCCCGGGGACCGGTGCCAATCTGCCCCGGGGGAAAATTCCTTCCTGACCCCAGCGCTGGCGATCAGCTACTCCCTGAGCACACGAGTGAGACCTGCTTCTAGTCTGCGGGCTGGTTATACCTCTAAGGGGACACTGGCACTGCCTTTTCGGTCTCCATCTGGAGCATCTCAGGGGGTTCCAACAGCAGCAAAATGCTGCTGGCCTTATCTACCCTGGGAGCAAGAACCCTTCCTGTGCCTGGCACTGGAGCTCCAAAGCACTGGTGAATGGCACTGGACTTATACTGTGATGCTGCATTGCTGGGTGCTGGCACTACAACACAGGGGTGACGGGGCCCCTGCAGCCCTGCCCATCGCAGCCCTGCTGCTGCTGCCCCTACGCACAGTGTCTCTTGGAGAAAGGCTTTTAGGGTTCTGGCCCTGAGGCAGTGCCTGTGCCCAGGAAGGCCACACACAGGCCACCACTGCTGGGTGTCTCTGTAATCTGTATGTTCATACTGTATCAATAAAGGCTTTTATATCACGTACAGTCATTTGACTGGCGATCCCAGAGGTGAAAGAAAAGGGTTTTGGTTCCCTTTGCATGAACTTTGCAGAAACGCACAGAGCATACAGGATTTCCTTATCAATACAGAGCATACTGGATTTCGTTATCAATACTCCAAGTGGCCTTTGCTACTATGCTGTAAGTTCTTCTTGGAAAGAAGAAGAATTTCACAAATCTCTTCTGCGTTTGTTACACAGGGTGTTTAGGTATTTGCTCGTGTTTATTATCATTCATGTGTCTAGTTTGGGGGTTTACCTCTTGTATTGCTACTTTAATGAAACACTTCACTGACTGTTGCCTAATTCCATGTTCTTGATACCTCAATAAAGTGTTTTGATCCCAATTTGGTTCTCAGGGGTCCATTCCCAGGAAAGAAAGCATGTAAAATACCCAGAGAGGTGAAGAAAGCTGAAAAATGATCCCTTTACTAATCTGTCCCTGTTTAGCCCAGAGCTGTAACATTATATTTCCCTAAATGTAATCTTCTAGTTTCTGCAAAGACTTTGCGTTTTCCTAAACTCAAAGTTGTATCCAGACCATTGTATTTAATAACCTATGATGCATCTTTCTGTCTTGAATTAGTCTAATAATTTCTTAAACCTCTTTAAACACAGTATGAAAAACATCATGTAGTAACAAATTCTTCAAATTATTTTGCATTATGAAGAAAAAGTGCTTTCCTCCTGCCTAGAAATTTCAGGGTGCCCCTACTTCTTGTTCTGGGATAATAGGAGATGGTCATCTCCTCTCTGCATCCTCTGGATCATTTATAATTTTGTACACCTTTTTACAAATTTGTTGTTCACAGTATTATGCACACCATGGGGCTCCTTTTTCCCCAGGGTGAAGAGATTTGGTACATTCAGTCTCTCTGCTTGTACACAAACTGTTCAGTTCCCCTGCTTAGGCTGTCATCTGCAGTTCTTCCAGTTCCACCATCCCACTTGAGCCAGGGTAACAAGAACTGTAGAATCTTAGAATTTACATAGAGTATGAAACACAGGAACATCACAAGTTAGAGCTGGGAAGATATTTTCTGTTCTGTTCCTTTTCTGGTAACTCTTTTTTGTTTGATGAAGTTGCATTTTTACAAGATTCTGGGCTGTGTGCCAGCATGATGAGAGATGACTTGATGTTTTTGCTGTTATTTTTCTAAACCCAGACTTCTCTGCAGTCCGCTGTCCTGCAGAACAGCTTCCCGGGAAAGAAATGAATTGACCATAACTGAAGAGTCAGTGCTACCTGTGCACAAGCCACCCCTCCTATAGATTTCATCTCAAAGCAAGTGTTGTTGTTCTGGAATGGTCCCTCTGGGAGAAGGCAGGTCCACACCATGGCTGAGTGGCGGCACCAGACATTGCAGCATTCTAATGTAATTAAAAAACAGCTGTGGAGGAATAGTCAATTGTTTTTTGGCAGTCACGGCCAATTTTGCATCAATGCAAATGATGAATCAAATCCTGTAAGTTTACAGTATCTGCTGAGACTGTAATGGCAGAAGCCATGCTAATGATTTTAAATCTCATTTTATACCATTTTTGGCTGATTGAGTAGTCCCTTGTTCCCCAGAAGACTCCAGTGTGAAGGAATTCCAATAATCCATAATAAATAATAATAATAAATAATAATTTACAATAATACCTATTGGGAAGGGGAGAGCCAATGGGTTGGGTAAGGAAATCAGTTAGCTACGTTTCAGCTACAGACTAAATATAATGCATCCTTTCTCCTTTCCAGAGCAGGAACTCAACCTCACCAAACAAACGTAAAACTGGCAAGAGAAAATAACATGAAGTGCCCAGTTACTGCTAGTCTGCTCCTCTCTGACTCTCAAACTCAGTCCACCCACTATGCATTAATGCATCAGAAATATTCACCCAGGAGAACAGCGTTATTCCTTTAAACATGTTACTCATACCAGTTCTTTCAACATCCATCTACCTCTGTTAAGGCTATTAGATATTACCCTGCAAAGTACCATCTACTCCTAAAATGCATTCAACTTTACTATCTGAACGATGATGAGAATCTCTAGGGTCACATTCTCTTACTAAACCTCCCTCCCCTCAAGATCTTTCAAAATTATTGCATGCGTCATCTAGGATTGGAAATACTTCTTAGAAGGGTAACTGCTAAAAAGCTCACATTTTTGCATTTGTAGCAGTGCCTGTTAACATGAACAAATGGGATCCAGTTGGCAATATGTTCACGTAAGTGCAAACTTTGAGATAAAGATGTTAGAAACAACATCGAAAATGGCCCTTTGCCCTTCTTGTTCTGGCCTGAAAATAGCTGTGTGTCAGTCTCTAGAAGGCACTATTTTCAGCCAGATAGTCAATAATTTTAATAGAATTAGCATGGGACAGAAATGCTATCCAAAAATGGATCTTGTTTAATCTGGTAATCTGATCCCATATGGCAGTTTAAAGAGTGGGAGGAATTAGTGTTTGCTGCTTAAAGAAATTACCCAGAAAATGACTGCTGAAGACAGACCAAATAGTACCTCATTAGCATTCAGTGTGAAAAAGACAAACAGCACAGGAACAAGAGAAGTTAAAAGGTGAGCCAGCAAAGAAAGCCAAAATTTGTTCCTGCATGGCTGGGAAAGGGATAACAATAGATGATAAAAGGCAACCTCACAAAGTACTGGGTATAAATAAAGAGGAATTGGAATATATCGAAGAGAAGGGTAGAAGACAGTTTAAAATCCAAACCTAACAATAAAACAAGCTCCATCCTTAAACACCCATTCACCTTCTCCACGGTTCTAAGAAGGTGTTAAGAATGCATTGGAAGTACAGTTTGGTCCCTTATTTATTTCTAATTATGCTGATAAGGGAAGTGAAGATCTCAGGCACAAGGGCTGTAATGACTGTCTTGGTTCTGACACTTGACTGTGCTTCAGGTCACAGTTTCAGGACACATTTCTAGGAGGCAAAACAGGACAATGTGGTTCTTCCTGCCTGCTTTCACCCCTCCGTCAATGCTGATGTGTTTGTGTGGTGAACTAGGTTCAGAAACTCAACTCACCACTGATCCTGTTAAAGAATTAAAAAAAAAGGACTGAGCATATTTTTAATTCAGCTGAGGTCAATCAGTTCATCTGCAGCTCTGCAAAAAGTGGCAATGGCACAACGGAGGAGCCACCCCTGGAGAGAACAGTTGGAGATAAATGGAATAAACAGATGGAGTTGAAGAGGAAAAGAGCGGGAACAGCTCACGCTGCCTTTGATGCCAAGAGCAACGTCCGCAGAAACGCAGCCTCAGAGCTCCCAGTTTCTGCTGTCTCTGGAAGCGTGTTAATATCCGCACAAACACAGTAAAGATGGCCTTTGTGCTAAAAAAGTATAAAAAAAAATGGCCAGAAAGAATAAAAATAGCTGAGGGATGAGATGTGATGAACATCCTAAGCACTCCAGATTCTGGGCAGGCAGCTCAATAATTTCATGATGCCCTTCTATGTTCTACTATCAGAATGTTCAGCTAACCTGACCTGCCCCATGCTGGAAAACCTTTTTTGTTGCATATGACCTTTCAGTTGGCCCACTCCCAAAAAACCTACAAGGTATAAGGAGCCCCTTTTCTTTCACTGAAATTATGGAAGCTGAAGGGCATTGAAACAACAGCCAGTGAAGTTGCAGCTAAACCAAAGCTGGTTTTGTGGGCTGCAAATCTATTTAGTGATTCTGTAACTTGACATAGACATGTAGCACAGGTTAAAAACCAAAGAAAAGCTTTTTCCCCCCTTCCCACCTCCCTGGAAAGGAAAGCATTTAGCAGAACAAAGCGTCTGTTGTAAAATGAAATAAGATGTGACTGTTCCCATATGGGGATTACACAAAATACACCCCTAAAGAATTATTCTGTTGCTTACTTCTGGGGTAAGAATACAGGATTTATCTGTAAAAGCAGCTCAGACCAGGGCAGTGCAGTGGCTAATGAAACTCATGCCAATATGTGTCCAAATCCTTTCTTTTGTGTCACCAGTTCAAGCACACCAATTTGTGACAGAGCTACAAAATGAAAAATCACAGCCCAGTGCACAGAGATAATATAGACAATAACTAAGCTTTTGCTGCATGCTTATGCACACATGCAACACCAAGCATTCAGCTCAGGCAGAGCTTGGCTGGTGCACCAAAGCCAACAGCTCTGAGATAAAGAGTCCAAATCAGGGGTAGAAAACAAAAAAAAACCAACCCCCCAAAAAAACCCTCTTAGGTGCAGTCTACAAGCACAACAGAACACACCACTTTTTGACCATTATAATGTGGTTCTGAACAGGCACAGACTCAGGGTCCTGCACAAATAGCCAATGGCAGGGTAGGACTATGGTATTATGTCCTTAATGGAGATAAATTTTCCTCTTAATTCTTCCTTTTCTGCCAGCCACATCCCTTCATTCTTTTTAGACTACCTAAGGATGTCCAAAACCTCTGGAAAGTGTAATTTAGGAAACAAAATTAATTACATTTATAAAATTACTTTATGCACAGTAAAACTTTTTTTGTTTGTTTTTTTTTTTTAAGTAGCAACTGAGTCAGAGGGAGGACAATATCTATTTTACCCATTTTTCCTCTTAAAAAACAAAGAATGGAAAAGAAAACTCTTGTGAGATTCCCTAAAATTAAATTTAAGTGTCCATAGGAACCAGTCTGGTTTCCACAACCAGTGGCAGCAGCTACCAGCTCTCCACATCATGTTAATATGGATTACCACTCTAGCTAGCATTTTTAGACCTCTTTGATGAGTAAAACCACAAAATATTTATGAGAACAGTACAGAACTAACCAGTGGTCCACAGCATGTCAAAAGGGTACATACAATAAGGTGCATGTACATGTTTCTCCTTCACTAACCTTCCATACAATTTTCTATCTACAGCATGCAAAACTGCAACACGATCTTAGGGTCTCTTTGACTAGGGACTGGCCACTTCTGGCAGCAACCTCAGTTTCATTCCACTACCCAGGTATTTACATGGTTTAGTGTTTTATGTACTTACAGTTTCAGACTGGAAAGTTTACAATTTGCAAGGCTAGGTAGTGCGAGGCTAGAGGGCTTCCCCAATTAAAAACAACCCTGTTGCTATCACCAGTGAGACCTTCCAGGCTGTGTGTGATTTCCCTTGCTCTATTTCCCCTTTCCCTCCTCTAAAGGCATTGTTTAAGTCTTTGCAGAAAAATATCAAATAAGTGAACTGAGGACATAAAAGCAATTTCCCTGCATTCACCTTCTTTATGCTCTGGTCAGCTAGGATTTCCTTATCTCACCAAAGAGAAAGGAAAAGAATGTGCTCCTAAACCCAGCATTTTATTTACCCAGCAGCCTAGTAGACTGTGCCCCTATTAGCACATCTAGCTCACTAACAGCACGGTGGTTGCTTCCCATCAGCTTTTACAAAAAAGTATTTATTGACAGGTCAGAAAGCAAAAATGTCAGATTGTATGTACTGGAACAACTGCAACCGTAATCCTTTACTAAACCCTTTTACTAAATCTATCCCAGAAGTGTTCTTAAGTTTCTGCAGTGTGATTAAAATGAGGATGACCATAAATAATGATTTTTATTTCAGGATTTGGCTAAAATAAGAAAGTCACCTTGCTCCTTTTGAGTTCTATATTATTTTCTTTATGATCTTTGCACTGCTTCCCTTGTTTGTGTTTCCAGATTCAGGAGTAACCAGACCTTCCTTATGGGAACAAGAAGTCCCTCTTTATACAGCAGGTACAACAAAATAAGGGCTCTTGTTTCAGCCCAGTTGTTGAATATATGAGGCTTTAGGAAAGATGCCCAAGACAAAATTAGAAGATGAATAACTACTCTGAACTCAACATTACTATTTAGGTGCAAAACAGGAGGGGAATCAAATCAGAGATAACTGGAAACTGAATTGGTCAAGACAATGAGGACCCTGAACTCAGCCCTTCAAAGGGGTTAGGCACTGCCTCAAATTTAGCACAAGTTCCAATGACTTTCAGTGTGTAAATAGATATATCATCACTTTTAATCCCCAGAAGAAATCACATTTAAATATCAAGAGGTTATACTATATTATTTAGAAAGACCAAGTTCCCCTTGTATCTCTGCAAGTCAACTGCTTTTATGCAAGTTCAGACTACTACTTAGTATGAAAAGCTCAAGCTGGAGATGAGACAGGAGATGTGTAAGATGTGTCATGAAAAAAAGCTGGAATTAATGGATGGGTCTCATCAATCTCAGCTTGTATTTGTGATGAAGACAGTGCAAAGTGAATATACACCTGAAATAAGAAAGGGAATGTCAAAAACATGACAGTTATAAATCCAAGGTCAACAGTAGCCTTCAAAGAGTTTTCTTAAGCAGTTGTGATTGATTCCCAATTTGCTGAAAGTTTTACGTAAGACAGCTTGACACTTTCTTGCCACAAGTTTCACAGCATAAAAATTTCAAGGCTTTCAGCTAACAGCAGATACATCTGAAGGAGAGTATAGAACCTTGACCTCATTTTTGGTACCTAAGTTAGCTAAGCCATGAAGGGGTTCCCAAGTCAGAAGTCCTAAATTTTGCCGAGCAATGGCACTTGCTTCCTTATTTTGACTACATATAAACAACGGCTTAGTCTAAGCCAAAGTCCACAAAAGTTTTGACAAATATTGTCATAGACTTTTAGATAAAACCCGTAATGTTATTTTCATCTTGAAGGCTATGCAGGCATTGCACACATTCATACGCTGTTGAAGTTCAGCAGCTTTCAAACTGATATAGAGCAACTATTTAACAATTTTGAACAAACCTACAGAACTTTCTGGAAGAAATGTCTACTTTAAAACAGCATTCCCAGGCTTATCTTGGGAAGGTACAATGTAAGTTCTTTCACTTTTTAACAACATACATTTTGCCTTAAATCTCCGTATAGTCCCTCTGAGAATGTAACTTCATGTGACCTGTTTTTGAAATTATTTTAAAGTTAATCCCTCAACAAGCTTTACCTTTTATCCCACAGTGCTCTCAGTGAATCCCAAAGTCTCTAAAGTGCAGGTAAGGTCTCCAGCCTTCAGGGAATGACACAGCAGTTCAGGACAAGCTTCCCAGGAAAGACAGCACCTTAATTCTGCTGGCATGCAACAACATTGTTTGCTTCAGTTCCTATGGTCTCCCCAGTTTCATCTTCCTATCCCAGATCTTCCATCATTACCTCTACACTAACACTGCAGCTCATTAGTTGCAGTACAGGGCAACCTCACCCTGTATTTTCTTCTGTTCACTGGCATTCTAGTCAGAAAAATTCAGATCTATCTATTCAGATAAAGTAAGTGGTTTATAATTTCTTTGCCTGTCTAGCTATGTATATTTGTTTGTAGCTCTTCTACAGTAGATCGTTCATACCAAATCAGAGAGCTGATGTTAGATAACAGAGCAGATAGACAGCAGATGTACTTGTATAGGGATTCCTTCCAATCTATCTCCTTCATGTCTAGATCAAAATGAGAAATTTCTTCAGCATATATGAGGAATTAAACCGGGAAAGTAAAAATATAAACAAATAGTAATTCTGCAGAATCACCAAACCAGAGAATTTACACTTGTACTGTGGCTCACACTGGCATCAATTATAAAACAGCACATCCAAGAACTGCAAAATATGTCATGGTCTCATTTCTAGCATAGATGCTAGATTTTAAATCTAGTATGAAGGTAATTTTCATGAGCAACCCACCTCCCACTTCACCTGAAGGAGCGCAACTTTTGGTGCAGTCTGTTTTCTTGAATACCTCCTAGGGGACCTAATCCTTCACTGCCTTGACTAGATATCGATACTTTTGCACGAAAGGCATAATGTGCTATATAGCTCTTGTTGTAGCACTCACTCCCACTTGCCTCTCCTGCTGAGCAGGTGAAAATGAGCAAAGAAGCTGCAAGGCTGCAGAGTATAAGTCCTTGCAGCTGCACTTCCATTACCAAACCTTTCCTATTGGAAACATAGAATCTAAAATCTTGCAGAGAAAATATTATTATTAAAGACATCAAAATGAATTTATTTTGTGAATGGTTCATAAATGCAAAGGACCCTCATATATTTTGAATATCATTTTAAATTTGATGAAATTCTGGAAATAATAGCTACACCTTTGAAAGCAAACAATATTATTAGCTTTAATAAAGTCTGTCAGATATTTTCTTCAAAACATAGAGTTTTTGGAGAATATATGTGTGTGGAAAAGTATCCCTTTGCCGTTTGACATCTCTCTTGAGTGAGTTTGTTCCTCATACCAACAGCTGTGTCTCCCACGAGTTCTTTCTTCTTGAATCTCACAAATAAGCTCTGTAGTGATCTTGGGAACAGGTTTGCTAGGTAATGGCAATCTCAGGCAGCAGGGGGGGCTCATACATAGGGTTACTTTGTTGGCTTTGCATATTCTCATGTGCATTTTTACTCTTATGATAATGGCAGAACAAAGAATTTCCATTGCAGTACTAAACTTTGGAACCCAAATTTTCTGATAATTTTCTTTGGAATTTCTGCACATGAATGCTTTTGATGATAATTTATATCTATTTCTTGCATCAAGACATTCATCAGTAAATCTCAAAGTACTTTAGAAAGGAGATCAATGTCATTATCATCATTTTGAAATTAGCTTACCAAGAGATTATTATTTCTGGTACAACGTGATTGCTATATAAAAGCAGTATGAGTGCAATGGCATTTGCCTTTGTGCCATAAGCTTAACACTGCTATCTAAAGATTTCTTTCACCAAATCAGTCTTTTCTGCTTTCTTGAAAAAACCCGTACAAAACAACAAAGGTAGGGCTAAAAGAAATACGAGTATTTTTGACGAAATTAAAAAATCCAAGTGAACATACTATATATTTTTATTCTAAACATATGATTCCAGAAAGACTGACATACAGAAAAATCCAGGCACAAATGCTCTAGAAGAAAGCTTTCCTGCTTGCAGGCTTGTTGGACTATACGCCCTGTCCTCCAAAGAAAGGGCTTCCCTATATTTTGTGCAAACACTGGCCTGATTTTGAATAACACTGTGCTTGCTCTCTCTTAACAAAGAGCTAACAAAGGCCTTCAGAGAATTCCATGCTAAAATGGAATACTGAGAATTGTTTACTGTTATCCATTTTGCTGCAATACATCCTTGACAGGGCTTAAATGTTGCCCTTATAATGCAATGCAGAACTCAGGCAAGCCATGATAACTCCTTGCAAGGGAGGGAAGATGGAAGGAAAACACTATGAATAAGTAACAGCGGCCAAAATATTTCTGAGGTGTATGTTCTTTCATGAACACCTTTAGTACAGCACAGGTCTAAATTAGGTTATTGCATATTTCTAAAGTAAGTGCATGAAAAAAAAAAACTTTAGTTAGTCTGAGAAAGAGAACCTGGTACTGGTTAGCCAGAAAAAATATTTGCTCTGCCAAAAGAAAAAACATGGACAAATGTGTGCCTTGAAACAAAATTAGAGATTTGTGTTTTAAATAGAATTGAAAGATGTGGGGTTTAATACCTTGACCATTTCTACCATTCAGGCATCAGCCTCAAGACAAAAAGCACATAAAGGAAGAGAAAGTTCTGTAACCTTTTCAGTATTCTTCATTAGACTCCACCATCCACAGCTCCTAGAGAGAACTGCATCATCAAATCAATTGCACCAAAGCCTCCTCTGATTTATGAAAGGCCTCAGCATGGAGTTTTCATATACTAGTTATTTAAGTATTGAAAAGTCTTACCTATAGATCCTCAAGCAATTACACACTGAGAAAGCTCATGCAGAGCAGATTTTCAGCAAAGGGAGGCCACTGCAGGAACAAAAACCTTTTACAGCTGAAATCAGGCATGTATTACAGGTTTGTGTTTTCATAGGGCTGCATTAAGAGCTGAGCCCTGAGACTAGCAGAAAATGAGAGCAAGGGGACTTTCCCAGTCATAAATCTGAGGATATATACAAAGGCATTTCCAGGACCATCATTATGATGAAAGCTGGGTAGAGGTTTTCCCTTTTCAACTGCCTGATTAAGTAATCTTTTTGGTGACCTGTGATGGCACATGTATGCACATATGCATACCGTAGGTGTTACAAATAGTATCACCTCTCTACACTTGTTCAGTTTGGGAATTTTATTTTTTTAATGATCTCATCACCTTTATCTTCTCACTTCCCATCAGCACAGTAAAAAGAGAAAAGCCAAGCTGCTGCTTGCAGGAGTAGCATCTGCTGCACTCCTGCTTCTGTGATTTGGGCACCAGATTTGCATAGGAAGTTCCCAGTCTCCACAGCAATGGACCAACCATGTTATGATGACCTGGATAAAAAGAATGCTCAGACTTTTTCTCTGAAACCTGTCCTTCAAACACACCATAAATGGGACTTTTAAATGCATTTTGCAGGAGGAATGTTATCATAGAATCATAGAATCATAGAATAGTTAGGATTGGAAAGGACCTCAAGATCATCTAGTTCCAACCCCCCTGCCATGGGCAGGGACACCTCACACTAAACCATATCACCCAAGGCTTCATCCAACCTGGTCTTGAACACTGCCAGGGATGGAGCATTCACTACCTCCCTGGGCTAAATTGGTGTCTTGATTATTTCCAGCTATGTAAGTAATTCCCACTCTGCCATATAGTAAAAACAGCAAAATCAGCATCAACACCCTCCTCTTTCACCCACTGGAAACTATTTTCCTCCTTTCCTCCCCTCCTGTTCAAAGTCCCTCTAAAAAATGAACTGGATAAGTAAATCAGCCTTTGCCCCTTTACAAAACGGAACAAGACCACATTTACATGCTTTATCCAGTTTTAAAATGATTCATATACACTCTATAAACATTTATATATATTTATACTCTTTTAGGAGGGAGGACAAACAGAACTTTGCAGAAGCTATGCACCAAACTTAAGCAAACTTAACTCCTCTGCTCAGCTCTAATCAATTCAGTTGGTAGGCTGCATATTCACTGATATATTTCAAAAATAGCTGTGTATCGTAGCTCCCAAAGAGATATAGCTCCCCACAATAGAAACAGCTAAATTGATCTACTCTGCTTCAGAGTTAGCTGCTGGATATTGACAAGTAGCTATACATAATAAAGTTATACAGAAGTATAACTTAAAACACATTAAACCTCTACCAAATATGCAACTACAATTTCAATACAGAAGACTGAGACATTGCAACTCTGTGTTGCACCTCATACAAGCATAGTCACAAGGTATTATGGAGGCACTGGTTTAATTCTATGCAATATTATATTAATTAGGTTACAAATTCATTGATATCCCAGGAGCTACAGCTACTTTTGCTGGGTTTCCTGTACTTTAGATATTTTTTTTCCAAGTCGTTAAAGATCACAGAGTGCATTTTGGTGGGTTTTAAAATACCTCTTCGTTAAAGTCACTCAGCTGCTGCATCCTAACCATTATCAAATAACATCCTAACCTGGACCCTGTTAGTTTGGAATGCATACAGTAATGCACAATGGGGATGAGAATGAGGTGCTCAACATAAAGTTAAAAGATCTAAAACTACCTGCATGTAGACTTAGTATGACAACCTTGGGCCATGGCCTGCCCAAGAGCAAGAACTAGCATGCAGCTAATTTGAGTGTAGTTAGCATAATACCTTATATTTTAGAACACTTGTTGAACCTAACAAAATAATTTTAATTAGCTTATTTAGTCAAAAGTTAGAGTAAGGCACAATGAACAGAAACCTTTCCTGTAAACTGAAAGGAGCAGGTATTCTGAAATGGTCAAACACATGAATTCGTTGTCCTAATGCAACTTGTGCTTGTACACATCAGCCTTCTGCCGCATAACCTAGCAGATGGTCTGAATGCTTATATCATCCTTTGGAAGCTAAAAACTGATGTAGGATTTTCAAAGGACCAAAGCCCTAACTCCATTTAGGGTCTTTTCCATTAACCCTAATTCTAATTGCTTGATGAGATATTTAGCTGGTTACTATATCTTTACTTTTTTTAAAATATAAAGGCAGCAGAGCTGAGGTTGGGGTTCATCTAATAGAATAAAGATATGGCATCAGGTCAAAAAGAGTTCGCTCCCAGAAGTGACTGATGCTTTTGATTTGTCATTGATCGAAGTGCAATTTATCTTCCTTGGGGAAATAAGAATGACAGTATTTTCCAGCTCAAACTGTTTTCTTCCGAGCAACTTTTAAAATTGAAATTATGATCAGATTTGGCGATGGGTGTACTGACTTTCCTACAACTGCTATTCTTACAGTGCTAATGACTTACTCTTGTATCAAATCACACTGAACGACCGTGCCACGAGACTCCCTGTATCCCAAGGGATGCTGTAGCTCCTTGGCAGCACATATATTACCTGATGTCAGACAGCACTGTCTCCAGCAGCAGCAGCAGCATCCATCAGCTGCCATGAGCTAGGAAAGAAAGCAGCTGTTTCCAAATCTTTTTGTTATACACTCAAGCAAACCTCCCTTCCTCTCCCCTGGGATATATTATAAATATTATGAATTTGTATTATTAATACTGTATGAGCATTAGAATATTTATTGTAAGTGTGGGGCCTTAACATTTGTACAACTCAAGTGTGTCTAGGGAGTCTCTCACTAAGCACTGAAATGCAACTGCTTCTAGATAAGTGTAAATATCACAGGACAAGATTGCACAACAGTTGGAGACAGAAAGTAAAAAATGTCATATTATCCTACAGGGCTGATGCTGGAAAGTGTGCAGATGCATGACAGGCAGCCAAGTGTGAATTTTGACAGGGCATTAGGCAGCAAGTCTAGTAAAAGTGTAGTAAGATTGTTAACGAACAAGAGATCAATAGCCTTTTAATTTCTTCACCTGAAGTACTGCAAAATGCTCCCTGCAACATGAGGTTTTCCAGGGAAGGATGTCAACTACTCACTAATCAAAGCTACTTTCTGCAGCAGTGGTGTGCCTGAGAAATCACCCCTTAAGAAACTGTTTCTGATTTACTTGTGAATCAAATTGCACTCGCAGTCCAATGTGGGATTGCTGTAATAGGAGAAAGCAACAAGGGAGGACACCTACTGATATATTACTTTTCTATTTTATTAGCAGGAGCCATGTTAAAGCCAATTAAATTTCATAGAACAGAGAACAGTTGTGCTCTTCTGGAGATTCCTGTGAAGGTTTAAAGCTAAAACTGAGAGTCTCCCACAGAAACTGTTAATTATAATTGCTCTTAATAAAGAGGGAGCACAAATGAAACCAGAATTTGAAACTATTGCTGCTGATTTAGCAGGTCTTGTAACACAGCTTTGTCTATAAAAACTGATCTCAAAACTCACTCTAATATTCCAGCAATACCAAAACTTGTTCATCACAAGCAAGGTTATTTTTTTTTGATTTTCAGTGCACAGAAATACATGACATATTTATTTAGCTACAAAATTTCTGTCAAAACTTGGTATTTCATATCTCCAGCTAACTCATGCATTAAGCGGCTGGGAATGGCCTTTGAAACGTGTTTTTCTCACTTTCATGTAGAGGCTGTTCTGGTGGACCTTTCACAATTATTTCTGAAACAGGTACACAACAATCGTTCAGTTTTTAGTGTTCAAGAAACTGATCTGAAAGTTTAACCTAAACTGCTATAAAGCTCACTCTTTTAGAAATAACAACCTTTTTTTGTTCTTATTTTTAATTACCCTCCACCTTGTTCTAAGATTTTTTTTTCCCCAAAACAATAAAATAATTCATTTTCAATTTTTTAAAAGGCATTGGTAAGAATATGTGATCAGGTGTTACTCTAGGAACACGCGGCCATCCTTGTAAAGCTGCAAGGGTTTCACTGCTGACTCAAATTATTCACAGAAAAAGGAAAAGCCAGACTACCCTGTGTTATAATCACTAAGTTTTCTGCAGTTACAGCAGCTGCAAAATTCTGCTTTCTGACCTCAGTGAGCCCCAGCTTTTCAGCTTCTGGGTGCTGCCACCCACCTTACACATACTGCGTTATCACTTCAAACAAACTTTCCTTTGGCTTCTAGAGTCAGTCCAAAAAACCCTCCATTCTAAAAATTCTCCACTTATTTGCATCCACCACCATCACAGACTCCCGCACTCCCCATGTTTATTTCTCAGTTTGTTCTGATCATTCTGGTTCATGCAGCATCTTTCTGCCATATGACACAAGTTCTACGATCTCACACTGGAGCCTCTCAAGCTAGACCTAAAAACCACAGCAGTGTCCTCTTTGGTTTTCGGCCACCTAGACCTATCCCACTCTGCTTTGCCTTGGCTTCCCATCTCTTCTCTCTGCAGAGACTTTTTGCTTCCTTCATATATATTTATAATTTAAATTTTAAATATATAGTTATCTTAAAAATTCTGATTATTTCATGTGGAAAAGAGGCTCATACTATTAAAAATGCTCAGGACAACATTCAGATCAAACTCCCACTTCAAGCCTAATGATGTGAATGGTGTTGGGTGGAGGTGTAGTTCCCCCTTTCTGTTCTGTTTTAATCTTATTTCCCCTACACAAAATGTTCACACTGTAGTAGTCTGAGTCTACTGTGTAGTAGCATGAGCTCCCCAGCTGCCACCTTCTGGGAGAATATGTATAACAACTCACTTTAAAAATGGGTTCTATTTATTCATGCATTTGACACTTTAGAGCTGTGATATATAATTTAATGCAAAAAAATAAAATCAATAATGATTTAGTTCCAACTATAAAGCACCTTTGCTTAAGCTGAGCAAAGATCAATTTTCATAACATGCTTATAATCATTTAAACACCAACTGATGCCTGATAAAAAACTCAGAGAAACATTTTGCTGGTTTCTGACTCTGGGAAATCAATGAATTCGGAGAGATAGGGATTCTACATTCAGTAAAACACAGCCTTTACTCTAGAGCCCCGTTCCTCCTCCAACACTGCTGTATTATAGTCATTGTACAAGAAGCACTGGATTAGGACTTCACAAAGAACTATTATACTCCAGCATGTCACACAAAGTTAGCGATTTTCAGTTCCAGAAGCTTTCACAGAGCTATGGTCCTGAAGTTAAGTAATGCCAGAAATGCAGGATTAGGTGGATCATATAAGCCTTGCCAATTAGGATAGCCAGTCCTATGGAAGTGAAAATATAGGTCGGCCTTTTCAAGCCCTGACAGAACTTAATAACTGTAGGCCTTGCACTGCTGAGGATGAATCAACAAAACGGAGAAACCTGGGCTACTTTTTTGACAAATGGGACCTGTCTTCACTGGGTTCACTGTTCTTGAAAAAGAAATAATCTGATTACTAAATATGTATACATTCCATCACAGTTGAAAAATCCTAGTGTAATGTTCAGAGTCAGCTCCAGTGTGGACCACCTGGTTCAAAGACAAGACATAAAACTCTAACTTGGTGTATCTGCTGTTCTTAAACTACAGAAGGCCTCTTGCTCTTCCTCAAGTGTTTCTTCTTCTCTGCCTTTGCAGTGTAGTTTCCTATTTACAGTCCCTGACCCCATGCTTCACCCAAAGACTTCCTGAGGTTTGCTGTCCTCCATTTCGCCAGGGGAAAAGGAAATAACCTTCTTCCTTGGGGAGATTAGAACTGAGAGGAAGCCCTCTGGCTTGCAATTCAGCTCGTTTTAGTAAAGCATACCACACAACACAGATAGCCTGCAAACAAATAAACAGGCTAATTGCACCTTTTCCTGAGAGAGACAAAGTTCAGATCCTTTCTTTAGCACTGTTTCGTGATGAGCTAATACAATAAACGATTAGTTGCCCAAGAAGTTGCTATTCAGTTTTGGATAAACTTGGATAAATGACAGCTAGCTGAAGTCAACATCTGAATCAGACATTATGATATACAATTAATCAGACATCCTAATAAAGAGTCTTTAATTTCAGACCAAACTGACAAACCAGGTCAAGGAAAGGCAAGCCTTTGCATAAACAAAGTCTTAGCTGGAAACCAGCTTTCCCCTATGGAGAAGTGTAAGCTGCATGAAACAGAGGAGCCTATGTTCTTCTTCTCCCACTGTTTCCTGAAGCTTTACGTGCAACTCCCCATACTTTAATTAAAAAATTGGCAAGGCTCCCAATACCCTCAAATCCATGATATTCATCTTTCTCTAGTAAAGTGTCTCTTGATTTACTTTGGGGACTGAAACACAATCATGAGTAGTAATCATTTCTCCATTGCATTTTTTTATTTCGATCTTATTTAAGATTAGAAACTGGAACACCTTTTTAAACTGAGAATTTCAATAGAGAAATGTCACTCCTGCAGTGATATCTAGTGATGTAGATGTTTCTTTACATAGACCTGTATTTATAGAGCAAAACTGAGTATCTCAGTAATACATAACTGTTCTAAAGAAGCAGCTCAGCAAATTATTTTGTTAGTGCTGACAATTTACAAGTTCTTCATATTAACACATAAAATCATGTAGGATTGTGTGAAAGCTTTTTTAGGATCTATTCAGTTTACCAGCATAAACCCCATAATTTTTATTTATTTCCTGTCATCTGAAAGATCTCAAAGTCCCTCACAAACTTTAATATGCAAACTAGAGAGACAGAAACAAATTCCTTACTGAAAGTCAGTGTTGGTTTAACAACAGGCAACACTAAATATGAAATCATCTGGTTCATTCAAAGTTACTTCTGCAAAAGGTAATAAATCATTTATGATAAGAAAAAAAGATGAGTTTGTTAGGGCACAAGGCAAGCATTTAAGATAGTCTGTTGAAAAATACGAAATAAATTGAGACATCAATACCAGCAAAAATAACATAATCCAGTTATTGATGCCTTACCAGAATTTACACCAGATGGAAAAGAGATGAACCATCAACCTTTCTGAGATCTACATGGAGGCTGTATTCTTCCCCTGAGACTGGGATACCCCACCACGTTCCTATAGTGAGTAGCACTTGGAAGGAGAATAGCAGCCTTTTAGACCTTTCCAAAGTGAAGACAGCTGTGGTCAGAGAGGGTGAACTGAAGCAAAACCTGGACTGGCAGAGGGATAGGTTTGTATTTTTCTCTTTTAAAGATCAAAATGGGATTGACCTTTCCTGAGGTTAGGAACAAAGGGCAGCCTAGGATCTAGGTATATATCTGAAACCTTGTTCCTCGCAGTCTGCAGGCTCCCGTGCCCAGAGAATCAAGTTCATATCTTGCTTGTTCAATCCTTTTGGAATTATTTCTGACCTATTTAATTATTTTCTCTAGATATAAACAGGTCTGCAGTGTTCATTGTGACTGCATTTAGATTGGGGATTTTTAGGTAGAAGCATCAATTTCACAGAGGGTATTTTTCTATGGAAAGCTAGATAATTTGTGGTACCACTTGCATATTTTAAATTTTACCCTCTATAAGTGGCAAATAAAGCCACTTTAAGGCTTTATTGATTAATAAGATTTCAGGATACAGTAGATTAATAAAAGTTACCTTTTTTTTCTGTTTTCATCAAAATAACTTCAAAAGATGGTACACAGCTATTCAGAGTTGCTCATGTTTACTCTGGGATTGAGATGAAATAGTTATTTAGAAGTATGTTTTGTTAGCCTTTTGAAGTATGGTTTTTATTAGTTTTGTTATTTTCAACTGTATTCAACGATAATAAAATCAGAGGGTTTTCAGTGTTTCAAATTTTTGAAAAGCAAGAAAAAGCAAACTAAGAAAACTGTTTTAAAAGTATTAAATTCATTCAAATCACATTTTTGATTAATGCCATAAGCATTCTTAGAATGTCTACATTTCACTTAAAGTGCACAACAGAGAATTTAAACATTTAAATTCAGAGCCAATATTGTCTTTTCATTTTGCTTCCTGAACATCACTGTGACATTTTTCACCTCTAAGTAACAAAAATTAACCCAGGAGCAATCTGCTTATAAATAAGCATGAATCTCTGGAAGCACCGAATGGTGAGCTGCTACTACAGGCAGTGGATATGTTTTCATTCACAACACTAGGGGCCTGACCCAGACCCTTGATGAGTATCATAATTCCCTATGTACACAAAACAGAACAGAAGAAGAGTTAGTGACTGGAATCAAGCTGTGTCAGAGGTTGTCTTTGGAAACAATATTTTCCAGTTTCTTGTTCTTTTTGAGTGTTTAAGCCTCATGTTTCTTTTCTCGTTTCTTTTATTTCCCTCTTGAATTGTATTTCAGATTCAGAAATATTTTGCTTGGTCTATTAAAAAATGAGTTGTCTCTTACTCTTCTACAGCTACAAAATCCACATTTGACCTTCACACTGCATTTCTGTATAGCATCGCTTCATTTTTCACACATAATCTGATTTCATTATACAGGTCAGAATTACTCATAATGAAAAGTCGAACTAATAACAAGAGGCACCATTGATGCCTTTTGCCCCCTCATTAAAGGGCTAGACTTTCGTTTATTATAAATGGAACCAGAACCCAGTAAACTTGCATAGGAATCATCCTAGATTTAAGGTTTTTGCCCCCCCTCCCCCTTTTTTTTCCTTTTGTCATTGTATTCTTATTTTCTGAATAGAAAGCAATCAAGTTGGTTAATTTAATTTTATTTAGATTGGAAAGACTATCATTAATCTGTTTTGGTAAGATGTTCCACTCACAATACAACAGCAGCAGCACATTTTGAAATGCACAGCTCTGCATGAAAACAGAACACAAATCCCCAGCTCTCCACCCACTGTGCAGTGGAATCTGTGGGTGACAAAGTGCAGTCAGAAAAGCACATTTGCAGCCTGTAACAAAACAAATGTTATGATGGTAAAGAGCTAAAAAGGAAGCAATTTTTAGAAAGGGTTTAAACCATCATTTACCCTAGTGGGAGGATGTGACTGACTTGCTACTTTAAGGCTTTATTGATTACTAAGATTTGAGGATACAATATAGTAAAACAAGTTGGGGTTTGTTGTTTGGCTTTTTTAAAATAAAAATAACTTCAAAAGATGGTACACAGCTATTCAAAGTTACTCATATTTACTTTGGGATTGAAAAGAAGCTTTTAAGCATCAGGAATCCATTACAGATGGAATGAATGGTATATTTTGATTTTTAGACCTGTGATTGTACTCCTAACACAACTTTTGGCAACAATAAAAGTTCTTATTAGTTTACAGTTACAATGGCTTCCTTATCTGTGGTTGGACAGGGCAAAGCTGAAGAGCCAGTGCTCCTAAATGCTACTGTGGGAAATGGGATACTTAGTGTTTCGAAAATACAAAACAATGCTCCAGACCTGCAACTGACTCCAAGCCTGGAGCCAGCATACATTGCAAAGTCAATCACATGATGAACGGTTATGTATTATTTAATATGTATGGGTTTTATTACCTTAAGAAAAAATAATTGTAAATGTGTCTAAATTGTAAATTATTTTTACATGAAAACCCTGACCTTTATTGGATCCAGTCATTGTGTATCTGTGCCTGAGAGGTTTGATTAGCAAACCTAGGACCTCGGTCTCTAACAAATATGTCTAGGAGAAAACAAATTAATAGGTGTGGAAGAAAATAGTGTAATTTAATTCTGTAATAGTTGAAAAAACAAGTGTTTTTACAAATGTGTTTAGGAGAAGCTAATTCTATTGTGACTGCCATTGCTCAGGCTAGGCTAGAGAGTTACACTGATGGAAAACTGAAGCAAGAGAAAACTAAGACCAAAAGAGCTGTTATTTCTTCCAGCTATTTTCTGTTTTACTTATTATTTCTTTCATGTCACATACTAGAAAGGATTCTCTTTTTTTCCCCCACAACACTTTCATTAAAAGAGAAATAAAAAAACCCAACAACAATAATTCAAAGCTTAGACAAAAAATAAAGCATGCCAGATTTCAAGAATGAAAGAATTTTTTCCCTTCTGCCTTCTTAAAATGTCCTGGTTAAGAGTTCAAAGCCCTTTCTTTCCTTATAGGCTAGGCTGGAATAAAATGCCATGCCCAAGTCTGAAGTAGTACAATTCTTAAAGTGCATGTAGAATTCAAATTGGCAATAGTAAGAAAAATTGGTTACCTAAGAAAAAGATTATGTTTTTCCCTGGCATTTACACATTTGCATTTTAATAAAAATGTGGATCAAAAAACAAACCACAATAACAAAGCTGGATTTTCCAAACTTTAAATTTAAAGACACTGACCTATACCTATTTTTTCCACCAAGGATACAGTACATGCAGCTAACCTGTGGTCACAAGAAGAGCATTGAATTTATTAAGTAGGACAGCATTCCTGTTTGTAAGCAGGCCATTTATCGCTTCAAGTGTTGCATGAGAAACAGAGGCAAAGAGAATACCTAAAAAGTTTGAAGACTCCTCCCTGTATTGAAATGAAAATTGAAGAAATAACAAAAAACTTTCAAAGAATAGCTACTGACTTGCAGAATTTTCTTTGTATTAAGCTGAGATGACAAACCCATCATGATAGCTGTCTCTCTGCTATACCGCATCACTTGCAAACCCTGATCTTTCTATATAGAAGCTGGTATTTTCTCTGTGAAGTTTAATGTAGTGTCTTTATGGCACCTTATTAAGGGTCTACACTAATTTTTAAACATTAATATTTACAAATGCCACAAGAAAAGGACTTCTAAATGTAGGAATCTCTGAAGCGGCAAATCTGTAGTAGCAAGGTTGTTTATTGATCTATTGACTTTACAAGGGCTATTATTTGTAAAAGCCTCCTATGACCAGCATTCAGATTTCAGCTATCGGTCAGTATTGAGTCCTTAGGGAAATATAATGAACAGCAGAGTTAAATAGAGGCTTTTAAAAGCTTGGGATTTGGGTTATGCCGTAATTATGAAGTTTGGATTTGTTTCTGTGTCTGACTGTGAAAACAAAGCCCAGTGCAGGCTATACTATTACAATTTCCCCCAGCAGTAGAATGAGCAATCCACACATTTGCTGTGATTTTGCAAGTGTTGCATCACTTCACAAAGATCCCTGTCATTTCTCAAAAGATCCAAGCGCATCCTACGGGAAACCTTCACTGCTCTAATTCAGGTTTTTTTCTCCTCTGGAATGTACTAGAGCCTTATGTATTGCTATATACAGACATGCTTTAGTTGACAACATACATTCAAGTCTGGTTACTGATTGCACTCCCACTCCCACTGTCATTTCCATAAACAGCTGACCTGCAACATGTGTATGCTTACAAAGGCACAGCCTGATGTTTTAAAAATACAAAATCTAAACTGTATCATCACTTTTCCCCTTATGCAGTTGTTTCCTATCAAATCAGGTAAAAGCTTTTGTTTTGATAGTATTCAGTGGTGTCTGGAAAGATAGTCTTTAAGACTGTCTTGGAAAAAAACAAACACAACCTCCCAAACAATCTTTCATAGCCTCATCCCTATTATCCCTATTCCCCACCAACTTGGGGATCAGTGATTCAAAATCATTTATAGATTCAAAAAGAATCCTTTGTGCTGTAAATGCTCTTGAGCAGCCCGGTATGTAGGACTGCTCTGTTAAATATTTTCATAACCTCTCTAACTTGTGGGGTTTGTTTTACTCCTTTGGATATTTTGGCTGTGGTGCTACTAGGTGTCTGTTAATACATTAAGTAAATTACTGCTGTGCATCAAAGCAGTAACATTTGACTATTTTAATGCTAAAATAACTTGCAGTTTCTGTCTATTCCATAGCCGATTAGAAATCTGCCTTTTGCACTGAAGCAGTATTTACAGGGTATTCATATAGCAGACACACAGTGTAATCTTCTTTTTCTGCAGCTGACAGCACACAGAGATGTTCAATGTAAAACTCAATGATGTACAAAGAATTTGACTGCTATGAGATAACTGGTCCTTTTCTTAACCCTCTCCTGATGGATTGTGGGAGGCAGACAAAATAAGGATCTGCTACCAGGCTGATAAGTCATTTCTGTTCTCAGAAATAGGAAAGCAGGGCCATATTAAAGGTGAAACCATTTATAAAGATAGCCCTGTGGAGAAGGAGATGGACAAAAGGTTGTATGTGATGTTTGAGTACCTATTAAAAGAAGCAGAAACAAAAAAACCGAGCAGATTAAAATATGTTTGCATATGCCTTTTAATTCTGAGACAAACTTTTGAAGAATGCTAGCCAATATGTTCCAGCATAAGTAACAGAAATTAGGCTAAGCACTTAAATGATCCACTTGGTTTTCAGAGGGTATTTGAAACTCAAACACAAAACATAATTGCCTACCTTTAGGCATCAAATAAAGAAACTGCTGACAAAATTACTATCTCTCAGCAGCCATGAGTTCGAGGAAGCTCAAAGACTTAGACCAAATCATCATACAGAGGTAAGGCTTCTTCTGCTCCCTCGCTCCCTTCCTCCCCCATGTTTCTATATGATGTCATACTTGTTGCAAACTTCTAAGCATGATGCCATCAATACAAAAAATTGTCTTAGGGACAGCCATGGTTGACATCTAGTGAATCTGATGGAAAGGTTCACCTTTACTTCCATGGCTATCACCCTGACCTTAATCCTTTGTTTTTGTAAAGGTTGGTACAAAGCTATAAATTTTTGCCTTTAGACAAATTTGTAACACTGGCATGTTCTCATCTCTCTAGGACTTAAGAGCACTAATGAGATGCTGTCTTCCCAGAAGACTTTTTATGTATGTATTTACACATGTGCATGCACACTTGCAAGCACATGTGTATAGGAAAGCTCTAGTACACATGACGAAGTATTACCTTCAAATAGTCCTTGCTTAAAATCATGTAGTTCACTGAAAAAATGCTTGCAATGCTTATTTCAACATAAGAAACCAATGATATAACAGGAATTTGATGGTGAGTGCACTGTTTGGAGAATTGCCTCTAGGAATTGCTGAAGATTTTTCCTGAACCTCATTTCTGTAGTCTTACAGAGGGATGGAGATCTTGAAAGTGCTGTAACAAACAATCACAGCCCTGTTTCTAAATAAAATATCAGGTTTCTTCAGGTAAAAAGGTAATCTTATAATATTTTCTATTTTGTTATCTTGACTTCCTGGTTCTTTTATGCTCTGACTAGTTGGTAGCATGTAGAAAGAGTCCTCTAAAAACTTGTTTTCTGATGTAAATCTTATTAAAACCCACAGGTATATTTCTTTGGCTTAGATTTTTGTAGCAGCCTGTTCTGACTAAAACTATGTATTTTAGATCTAGCAATCAGGTTTTTTCAGATACTCTGATTAAAAAGGGCAAACTTCCTCAGCACATTTTCTTCTCCACAGGAGAAAGCTTTTGTTTCACTTTCAGACTTCACTTGAAACATCAGACATCAAACCTTTGCCCTAGAAATTACAGGCTGCACAGACAGTTTCTGAAGGACGTGCAGGGTTTTTATTTGCATGTTTTCAGTTTCTAGTACTTTGCCTTTACTACAACTGAAATAACTATTGTGGAGAGAAAGAACAAGCCTGAATAAAGAGAGCCGGTGCGATTGAGACCTGAGAAGACCATTATTAGATATCTAAAGCCATTCACCTTATTGATTAAAATAAATCTGGTGAGTGCCATCCCACATTTATTTTTGAAATGTTTTAGATAGTCCTTTTCAATTCTAATTTCTGAATTCTTAATGTCATCTATATGTGTAAGTTAACTTGCATGCAAGTGAAAGAGACCCAACCCTTTCTGTGAAATGGATCACAAGGTAAAAAAACCCACAAAACATCTTTCCTTTGCCTTTCAGAAAGAAGGACAGTCCCCATGGACTGAATGCTTTGTTGGAGGGACAAAAAGACACTACTGGGTGATACCTGGTGCCCAGAAACCAGTGCAGCTTCTCAGAAGCATCAGGTCTGGGAGTCAGGTGTGCTTTCTGTTGCCTACCCTGACTGAAATGCTACATATTCAGAAGAAATGTTTTAAATGTAAAGATTACAGTGACAAGCACTGAAAAACTAGGAAATACCAGACTCCATCTAGCTCATGAATATGTATCTTGCTATTGCTATTAATTACATGATCACAAACCACTTTTTCACAAAGTCCTCAACTGGTTGTCCCTGAATAATGAGCAACGGCTGACTATTTTTAATTTACTATGTAGTTTTTGCCTTAAGCCTTGGGAATGAAGTGAGAAAAGGTAACCTGCACTGTTGTGCTGGTTTTGGCTGGGGTAGAGTTAATTTTCTTCACAGTAGCTAGTAGGGGGCTATGGTCTGGATTTGTGTTGAAAATCATGTTGATAACACAGGGGTGTTTTCATTACTGTTGAGCAGCCCTAACACAGAGTCAAGACCTTTTCTGCCTAACAAAGACAAGGGCAAAATAACCAGAGTCCATCACAAGCTAGGATCTGTGTGTCTGGGGAGCAAGCCTTTCTGAAGGGGACATGGAGGTACTGGGGCACAAAGCTGGGTCCTGGGTGACCAATGCTGCTTACCAATCCTGGACTGCATTTGCAGGGGCATTACTAACAGAGATAGTGATGTGATCATCCCACTCCAGTCAGTGTCTGACAGGCTGCACGTGGAACTATTCTAGGATTCTATGATTCTACGATACTATGTCCAGTTCTGCTTTTCACAATTTAGGAAAGACATGAGCAGACTGGAGATTGTCCAAAGGAGGGCCACAGAGATGACCAAAGGGTTAGAGAACCTATCCAATGGAGGAAAGACTAAGGAGATAGGTCATTTCTCCCTCAAGAAGGGAAGGCTCAGGGTACACCTCATCACACTGTATTCCAGTACTTACAGGGGGGCTACAAAGAGGACAGAGGCTGTCTTTTCATAAGGGGGGCCCATGGAGAAGACAAGTTGCAATGGATACAAGTTGCAGGGGAAAGGGTTTCATAAGAAAGAATTTTTTTATAGTAAGAAAAATCATTCACTGGAAGAACTCCCCAGGGATATTGCAGAGTCCCCATTGCTGAAGGTTTTAAATATGCAATTGGACAGGGTGCCAGATGATCTCATCTAGGCTTCCTTACCCATGAAAGGTTGGAAGGGATGATCTTTTGAGGCCCTTTCCACACTGGGCTCTTCTATGATTCTATGATCACCCAAATAGATTCACTAATTTTTGATGAAATTCAGAAAAATTCTTTGTAGGGAAGAAGTTCAGGTTGAAGAAGTTAGAGATTGTTTATTTATAGAAAAATGCAAAGATGACCTTATTCTGGGAGTTTCAGGCAACCATAATGGTAGATGGTGCTGTCATTTCTTCCTATGCATGAAATGTCGTGAATCTTTTGTTTTTATTTATTCCTTACAATTAAATGCAAGTGGTACAATACAGGCAAAGACCTATACAGAAGCAGTTAGATGAAATTAATGTGGGGAAAAAAACAATAATTAATGGATCTATTTTAATCTGGAATGCTAAAACTTTTCAAATGGAAACATACTGCTCTCCAATGCTCAATGAACACAGAAAAGAATTTTCATGGGGAGAGATAATTGTATAAAAATAATTCAAAAGCAAAAGATAAAATTGAAATAGCTTCAAACTAGTAAATACAGATTGCCTGATTTTGAAGCCTTAGAGCTGTCTTTATGAATACAAAACAATTATCCGGATATAATTGAAATTATTATTGCCGTACTAAGCATAAGCTACTGATTGTGCCAATGCCTCACTGGTCCGGTTAGTTAGGGTAAAATACTACTCCTATTAAAGTGGTTAGAAAAGTATAGACTTTATTTCAGCCTTACTGAGTTTCTAAAGAAAATTTAGGAGTAGGCTTGATTTGCAGTGAAGATGCCATTAGTAAGAAAGAAGATAGAGCCCTAAATTGCTTTAACTCTTTTCACTGCTTGATTCTCTGCTATATCGCACACAAAATAACAGAGATGAGCTGGAAAGCCTTTCCTGACTTGTGAAAAAATAAGGGATTTAAAAAATTGGATTGATTCATTGGATCAAACACAACAATCTGAATTTTGTCCTATAGCAAATTTTAATAAGTTACTTGAATAATTGTAAACATTTTATTTAAATAATTTACAATGATTCATTGCCATTTGGGTGATTTTTAAGTTCTATAATAGACTTTTAAAAATTTCAAAAATTTTTAAAAAGGTAGTGCAGTTGTGAAAACACGCCTAAGTATGCAGCTCAACATTTTATAGCTGATCTAAAATAACCCCAAAACTTCAATTCAAATAGTTACTTGAAACTGAATATCTTTCATTATAAATCTTTTAAAGACATATTTTAAGACAATTTAGTAGGAAAATTTTTTACTAGCTCCATAAAATGTAGCACATGTGATGCTTACACCTAAGTATTAATACTAGGTTTCTGCTGAGCTTGGAAAGTAAATTTCTGACTTTTATAACTGCATTTACTTTAATTATCTTTCATTTTAAGTAAAATATCCAGAACTGCCTGGCTGGGACCTCAGCTTGCTTCCCAGCATGCCAGGCTGCATGCACGTTTTCCTCAGTAAGTATCTCTGTATCCACGTTATGCCCCCTGGCAACAGGAAGTTATCTGAAGAAGTCTCACCCGAGTGTGCATCACCCCTACACGAATCTTAATTACCAGTAGAACTCCATGCAATAAGGGTATAGCTCCTGACAGACATTTTTTCATTGCTAAAGTGGGTGATTGGAAAAGTGAGGGAAATCTGGTTGAAGGGGTGAAGATATAACTCTTGCCAGGGTTCTCTTCTGTCCTCCTGCTCAGATTACCTGTCTGTGATGGAAGTGGCAGGCAGAAGTGTGCTTGCACCTCAGCTACTTCAGTGCAGCTTGGATTCCAAAGCTTTAATGCCCAAGAACTGTGGTTCATATTAACACTCTGGCTTTGTGCTGGAGAGATGTGGGTGCACATCTCCTCTTGCCAGTTCCACTGTATAGGTTGTACCCTGTGACAAGAGGAGGTAATGGGGACCTGGTGGTTTCCTAACAGCATGCCTTTCCCATGCTCAGTTCTCAGCTTCACAGTGCTCATTTCTCAGGACTCATAGTAAAATTAAGCCAAATAGACCTTAAAGAATAATTTCTGTTGGCTATATCATTGAAGAGGTAGTATATTAATTCTCTGCGTGGCACCGTTATAGTCCAAATTAAGTACATAAAAATACAGCCAATTTGGGAAAATTATTGAAATCCAGAGAAATTGTTCTTCTCCCAGGACGAGTTAACATTAGCAGATTTTGGCTAGTCTGAGTTTTCACTGATAAGGGTTAGCAGATTTAGGATATATTGTAGCTCAGTATTTTAAACATTGCACTCTTTATTGCTGCTCTCTTTATTCCTTCTCTTAATTGCAATGCTAGAGTTAATGTAATGAACAAGATCATTAGTATACCAAGGACAATGATAGGGAAACTTTTGCTGCAATCTTAAACTAAACTCCTGCCTGCACTGACCATCCAGATAATGCCATCTCCCTCTCTCTCTCTCACACACACAAACACTTCGTAACTTGTTCATATTCAGCATAGGAATTAGGGCAGACCACTATAATTTGTGGTTGCATATTGAAGCTAGTGAAGTAAATAGGAGTGCCCTACAAGTCTGATTTACTTAAAACCATAGGAATACCCAAGAGCTAAGAAATCATCTTGATTAACTCAGATATGCTCCAACACAGCCCTCCAGCAAGCTTGGATTCATCAGTGCCTTTAGCAAGAAGACTTGCAAAAAAAGTGTGGACTGCCATATACAGATAATTTTGTACTGTTTGCAAATAACCCTGTGTAAGATCTGGACTGTGCAGCCCAGCCAACAAAAGCCTCCATAAAAACAACAGAAATAATTTTGCACTGTAGCATTGCAGCTTTGGATGCAGTCTCAGCTTAATTAATAACCAACCCTTACACTTTTGTGGGCCACTTCTCAGCACTATCACACATTTCCTTCAGCATGCTTGCCTGCTTTCGGAGAAACAGCCACAAGATTGACAAGTGCATGAAACAAAATTACCCCCCTTAAACCAGAAAGAAGGTGTCCTCTCAAGGTCATGTTCAGACAAATGGCATGAGATGTTTGCTAAATCTCCAGCAATTTACCTGGGCTCTGGATAAACAGAATCCTTTGGTATCCTCTACAGTTTTAATGCCAGTTCCTCCTACTTTTCCTCCTCCATCTCCTATGTCCAATTAATTGTAGAGTTTCAAGGGGGAAAAGTAGTTGCAAAGGTTATTCTAAAACTCCAGTCTAAAGGCATTTTTAAATACTGCTGAACTCACTGCAGATGCCATACACTAGAGAAAGAACTGCAGAAGTGTCACAATAATACACTAATTCCATTGCTAGAAGAAAGGGAGAAGACTTTAATCAATCTTGAAATTAACTTTACATTTAAAACTGTAACAGCCTCTGCACTGTATAGTGTCAATTCGTTTATCACAATTACTTGCTATGTGTCGAACCGTTTAGTCTCACCTCCTATTGTGCTGTGATTGAGTTCATGGCAGCAAATATACTGGTCATAAAAACAATGAAAGCTTGAATGCTGCCCAAAGTATTTGTTTCACCAAAGCTGAATAATCAAATGCACATTATGATTTTTTTTTGTCAACAAGTTTAATTTAGTTCTGTTTAACTGATTGCTTATGCCTTACCCATTTTTTTTTTTTGCTACGTAAAGGAGCTCTGTAGGACAAACAAGAAGTACAATTGCTAGCTAAGGCTCATATTTCTGTAAATAAAGGACTGGATGAGATTTTTTTTACATACTTGTTTCACAAATCCTTCTCTTTTCTTCCAGTATCCCTTTTGCCCATTTTAAATTTCTAGATACAACTGATGGCTTCAAACATGTCAGCCTGAATTCCTAAGCCATTTTTGGTGAAGTACAAACCCTTTGAAGTTTCAAAGACTTGGATTGCTCATAGCATGTATGCACTTGCTCCTTTTAGACATGTTTTGGTGGTCCAAAGTTTGAAAACATCTGGACTTGGTGGAGCTTGGTGGTGAGTGTATCAGTATGTGTAGCAGGGGCAAAGAGACTGCAGTAAAAATGAAGGCACAGCACAGACTCATCTGCCATACCAATTAGCACTGGGGAGAGTGTATGCTTTCCACTAGCAGAGGATGTCAAAGCTTACAACAAGGGCCACTGCGGTGCATGGGGACAGAGAGTCTGAGAGTCTGAGTACTTCTGAGATCAGCTGCAGGAGTGTCCCTGTCTCTTTCTACACCTTCATGCACACAGAGGTGTAAAAGCATATTACACAGGGAGAAGAAAGTTTATAGCTGAAGGGGCCAAGGAGGCAAGGTCAACATTTTCTAGCACACCCAAATATGCTGCTAGTTTTCTGTTAATTGGTTTGTCCACAAGAGTAGACATGGGATTTGAGGAAATAAAATTCTCTTGGATTTATTTGGTTTATTGGGCTCGTTCTACTTTCTTAAAACATTCATTTTTAAGATGTGGAAAGCTCTGAATTTTGTGTTACGATCTTTACATGAAATCTCTTTATTTGAAGTCTTGCGTGAAAATTGTTAAATATTTTACTCCTTTTTCCACTGAGACCCTAACAACTAAAGAAATTCCATGTTCAAATTCCAGGTCAATAAAATATATTTTACTTCTTCTTTGAAGTTAGGTGTAAATTTTAACTTCCCCTGTTTAGTACAAAGACATTTTTCACTAGGAAATAAAAATGACATTTTAGCCTTCTGGTCTCAGTGTGAATATTTGAATGCAACGCCACAAATAGATGAAGAAATGCACCAAGGTGAGTACGTGTGGAGAAAAAATGAGAATGGTCTGCTTTGGCTGTGATTAAGAGCAGAAAAAAAGGGAGCAACACAGAGTGATGGAAGGCACACAGTTATTCATAGCAAATTTTGCAGATCACTTTCTCTGCTTCACAACCTTTAAGTGATGGTCTGCTTTTTAACCTGCTCTATAGATCTGAGGACACTGCAGATATGCCCACAATACTACTTTATTAACTACACATAATGAGGTATACAACACATCAAATAACAATACATCAGTCAGCAGAACAGGAAGCCAAAATGCATGGCTTCGTTTGGCTCGCTGTTCACCTTTGTTCAAGCAATTATAATGGCTTGAGGCTGAGATTGGAAAAATACAAGAGATGGTATATTTATCTTCTCTTTTTTTTCAAAGAAAACCTCTGTAAGAAAGAAAGCAAGCTAATGTTATTTATAAATCAAATTTATGTTTGTTTCTTATTTATCCTTTATGTGAGTACACATTTTTGTCTTACAAATAGGCAAAGCCACCAAAGTCAACCACTGCTAGAGGTAATAGAAGTCCTTTGGTTCCTATGCCCACTTCGGCCACGGAAAAGCACTGATGATCCAGGCTGTCAGCCACAATGGCTACCAAGAAGGGAAAAAATTAGAATGTGACTCCTAGTAGGGTGAACACCAGAGTACACCACTGCCACTGTGCCCTTATCTTTTCCTCACATCTCAACAGCATTCCTCTGTTATGCCTTGATTGCTCCCTGGACACTGGAATAGCAAAATTTAATCTTTTACTGAAATGATTTAAATTTTTGACTGAATGATGGTTCTGTTTTCTTCATATTAACCTCTGAAGTACAGCATGGAAAGAACTAGATAATCAAATTTTCATAGTTAGACCATCAGCCCCCTAAGTTGCTATATGAAAGAAAAAAGTGAGAAATAGTAGGGAGATGAGTGTAAGAAGACAGAATAAGTACATGAAGCTTTTTTTCTCCTTCAAAAATATATAATGAAAAAATACTTTTTGTGCACGTTCATTTTGGAAATAGGATATTGAATTAACCCAAGACCGTCAGCAGTCATATTGTCCAAAACTGAAAAACACAACAGCCATTCCCATTAATATCTCTAAGCTATTAGAAAGAATGTCAGCCATTAACTGTCTTTTAGATCATGGCATATTTCTGATGAAGACAGAGTACGCTCAGTAAAAAAGAAAATTACAGTTTTGAGATTTCATTTATTTTTGTGACATTACTCTTGTCTGTCTATCTGCATTCATAAATGTTGTTGGCCAAATTCAAACATGATGTGAGGGGATTATTTTAATCCATTCACAATTTAGCAACACAGAACCACAGAATCATAGAATAGTTACGAGTTGGAAAGGACCTTAAGATCAGCTAGTTCTAAACCCCCCTGACATGGGCAGGGACACCTCACACTAAACCATGTCATCCAAGGCTCTGTCCAACCTGGCCTTGAACACCACCAGGGATGGAGCATTCACAGCTTCCTTGGGCAACCCATTCCAGTGCCTCATCACCCTCACAGTAAAGAACTTCCTCCTTATATCCAACCTAAACTTCCCCTGTTTAAGTTTGAACCCATTATCCCTTGTCCTATCACTACAGTACCTAATGAAGAATCCCTCCCCAGCATGCTTATAGGCCCCCTTCAGATACAGGAAGGCTGCTATGAGGTCTCCATGCAGCCTTCTCCAGGCTGAACAGCCCCAACTTTCTCACCTTAAATTGCCTCACTGAAAAAAAGTATACACCATTCTTTAAAATGTGAAATGAAAAAAAAACACAACCCACCTAGCCTATGGCAACATTTTTCATTGGTTTTGTCTGCATTTTCTATGTTACTTACAATACTCATGATTAGTGAGAAAAGAATCCTCTGTTTTCCTGTGTTTTTTTCATTCAGAAACTATGGCATAATCTGAACTGTGTTTGGTTAATTAGTACATATTGATGAGTGAGAATGGTTCTAAGACTTGGTACTTTTTCAGGCAAAAAGCTGAGGATAAGCTAGAAATGTTCATTACACTACTGGGAGCAGTTACAGAACTAGAGAGGTGTTTACCCACTAGGAAGATATTGAAGACCAGCTATAATCATATTCTTCCACAGAGGGGCTGAAAAGGGGCAATGGGTCACTGTAGGTAATGGGGGATGCTGGTATGTTTCTTGTGTGACAATACCAATACCTGCATCACTAGTTCCCTTTGTGACTACAGGACAGATCTTTCAGCACTCTGGATACAAAATCCTACAACTGGGAGGACAAAATTTCCCTCTTAAGCCTTTCAACCATTTATTCTGCAAATCTATCCTCAGAGGTCAGACATACATCATGTAGCTATGTGTCAGTGCAACGTTGCTGGGATTTCCTCTTTATAGCAGCCATCATATTGCAGCCATGTCTTGATATCAGAAACACTTAAATGAAAGCATCCTGAAAGTAAAAATCACACCAGCTACAAAAAATTATGCTACAGAAATAGAAGCCCAACTTAATGTGCCAAGTTGCCCATGCTTCTCCAAGCAACACACTTTATGAGCCAGACTGAGAGGCAACAGGCTGTCTGAGAGCTGTCTGTTTGCCACCATATTCATGTTATTCTAATACTTATCCAGTGCTCAGTAGCTTGACAGTTTTGTTAGAGGTATAGCACTTTTAGTCTCCAAATCAATTTAAATAGCAACCACAGCAAGACTGTCTAGCAGTGACACAGGAAATGGTTTATAGAAGCAAGATTTGAGGCTAAAAAAAGTAACTTTCCTGCCTATATTGAAATGGAAAAATCCTTTTTGTATTGATATGGAAAACTCCTACTGAATACCTAAAAGCATCTAGGGAGTGAACAATAACTACAGATTGCAAACGCCAGGATCAATGGCAAATGAATAATATGGTACAAACGGACAGTTACACTCTCCTTTTGAAATACCTGAACTTGGCCTGATTTCCACTGAACTGGCTACTATGCTGCGAAGTCAGACTAGGGGATTGCGACTGTCCTTTTAGGCCTTTGCAACTCCTCTGTTTCAGTTCCACAGCCTAAGCTGAAACTCAGAATGGCCTTCTGGCTCATAAGGTGCTTCAGAGCAAGCAAGGAGATAACCAGATACCTACGTGACACTAACAATCCCTTCTCAGCAATGAACAGGCAAAATAATACCTTCTTCTCAAAGGGTGGAAGTATGTCATGCAGATTTTGGACTTTAAAGATGTTTTGTGATTAAATATGGGATGTTTGATACCACTAGAAGAACTAATTTTGCATGGAGGTTTCTGGGACTATGAGAACATGTTTACTGCCAAATATGTGTATGAATTTAAGCTTTTAAATAGTGATCTGATCTTAAGTTTCTGGATAGCTGTAATTCTCATTCACTCACTATCGCAGGCTAACTATTTCCATTTACTTAGGTATTTTATCTTAACACAGGTGAATTTGAAAATGCTTGCCTAGGCAGTCAGCAAAATTGAGACTCACAAATTTATGTCCATAGAAAGAGTATTCATTGTGAGTTAATAATGATAAGAGGAAGGGCTAAGGCCTGCTTTCTTTCTATAACTACATTATTGTTTGTGCTGCAGCAACTCAGATGTTAGTGACATTCCCAATACGCTGCTACAAAACTGAAACTAATTATGGAGACAGAAAACACTGACTGGGATAAAGGACAGTTAAGAAAGAAAGCACCAAGGTAAACTTCTCACAAAATCTGTATTTTGCATCATCAAGACCTTTCTTGACAAGCTCCATCTCTGCTCTTTATATACATAGAAAATTAGCATATCATTTGATAATGACCTATCAAAAACCTATGCTTTGATTACAAGCAGCTGCTTTTGATTACAATCAATGAATCACTAATTTGTGCTCAACCACAGAACAGTTGGACTCCATCTATTATTCATTCTTGAAGTGGAAATCCTATTTAGAACTGGATTCCGAATTTCACTAAAGCTTCTACCCTCTCAGCTATTAATAATTTTGTTTTGAAGTTAGGTCTCTAAGGTTTCATGATGGCTTCTTTTGTTATGCTTGGACTATGAAATAATATGCTCAGCTGTTGCCCAGATCTACGCATCTTTCTCACTGGCTATGTGTGGAATAGGCTAATTTAAGTTTTCTAACAACCACATGATACTTTTTGATTTTCAAAATCCCTAACCTTTATACCCAGTATAAACAGAACTATATTCACAAGGAACTGATGTAGTATGGTCTGTGGTTGTGTGACATGAAATTTGTAGGTCTCTGAATTTTTTTACAACATATATATATGTACGACACAATGAAAAGATGCACAAATATCACATGCCTTCTAAATTCAAGGTATTTAACTTGAAATAATAGGATATAATGCACACTTGTATAATTATGCGTGAATAAAGACACACATTCTTCAGGTAAATCCAAACTTTTGGACCTCTAAGATCTCATGTTCAACAGTTTTGATTACGTTATCATTAGTTCAGGATAAGGAACCATATGTTTTTTTCTTGTATTATCAATGAGACTGTCCATAAGGGTTTGTGAATGACTTCTGCTGTCCATAAGAGTGTGTGTGACTTCTACTCTCTCCAGAGTAAGTTTGGCTCACAAATCTGTGTGACTTTATCATTCAACATACAACTGACCCCTCATTTGATAAATGGATGATGACTAGATTCAAAACGAAACTAATGATCAATGTGTGCTGTTTTTCTATCAACAAAAAATAATGTTACCATCAAGCAAGTAAAGCACGTAAAGTCCAAAATGTCGAAAACTCCTCACTATTCAATTTGGATGGCAGGTCTGATAGATGGATGCCTATAAATTCAAAAGGGCTACTCTAAACAACTCTTAAACATGTTCAGTGTATGTGGAAACATTTTCAAAACACAGCTCACCTCAGAGCCTAAATACTGTTCTTATGTTAAATGTGAAACAGATAGCTCAGGCTTGGGGCTCAGTCTTGTAGAACATCACCAGCACCTTGCTTTCCAATCATGGGTTCTCTCACTCCTCAAACGCTTCATGAAATGGGGCAGAAACTGTGACCCTGAAAGGCAGCTGGAAATCAGTACCAAATACCCTGGTGTGCTTTCCCAGACTGTAAACCTGAGGAAGGAAAATGTAGGTATCTTGCTGATAGTGGGGTAGTCCAGACAGAAAATCAGTTTTGACAAGAGAATGTGCTTAGTAAACAATATTGCTTCTTAAATTTACTCTCAAATCACATTCTAATTCTGTGAATGAGATTTACCGCCCACAAGGAAAAGCTGATAGTGGGATACCTTGTCAGTTCGAAACAGCAGGCACAATTAGTTGCAAGTGTAAAGTGATACCCATAAAACCAAAGATGCAATTTAAAAATCACACCTCAAGTTCGACAGACACAGGCTCCTGGGGACCCCAGTGCAGTACACATCTCTAATGAATGCTTCCTGCTCTCCCTGTCTCTGGCCATTGGCTTTAATATAAACCTTACCTCGTGATTTTTTTTAAATAGTCAACAGAATGCTGAAATCTGTAACTCTTACTCATGTTAATAAGTACTCAATCATTGCAACAGGATCTTGATACACATTGAGACTGCTCCTGAGAATAAATTACTTCCCATAGAGCATAAGGACTCAGGCCCATTTTTATTTACACATTGTATGTGAGATTCACAGAAAGACCGTGAAAATTCAGCCAGAGGTCTCATTGCAAGAGTTGCTGGGAGCTAAGTGCTTTTGAATATCTGGCACGTAGTACCAAACATCTGACAATCAATCAATCCATGAGACAAATTTTGCCCTCAGATCTATGTTGCTCCCACTGAAGTCAGCAAGTCACACATACTTCACCAGGGAATTTGACCATAATAGAGCTGCTAAGGCAGACTGACATTTTAGAGGTCATTTTTAAGTAAGGTAGTTCATTAGAAAAATAGCCATGCAACTAAACATTTAACCACCAACACATAGATTTGAAATGTCAGGGAGGAATAAGTGTTACGTTTTCAAGTCTTTTTATTTCCCAAGGAAAGCTACATAACTCACTAGGCCCTTTACAAACAAACAAACAAAAAGAGGAAAAGAAATGGCTTCATGCTTTTGAAACACCTCTGGGAAAACACAATGGCTGAGCAGAGCCGCATAGCAATTCAGCTATAATGGCCAGTAGCTTCAAACAACACAAAGCCTGCATAAATGTCAGATTTCCATTACTGGCAGCCTGAAATCTTTGCAATAGAGTTGTTTCTATCAAGATGCAACATCACCATATGCTCTAATTACTATTTAAATACAGACTATCATATCAGAAATCTTTTTAATTTATAAACACATCCACAGACCAGGACACAGGTAGATACACAGTGAAACTATTATTGATGGTTATCAGCAAAATAAATGAAGGGAAAAAACTCATCAAAGTGACAAACACAGGTTCGGTGCTCACAGCTCTATTCACTGTATCTTATGGGACTACAGGATCCAATCTTTTATAAGACATCACCTAGAAGGAAAAATTGAACCTCAGTGGCTTATTGCACAGATCTAGATTGAGCGAATCAAGCCAATGAAATCCGTGTCATATGTGGGAAGTCATGGCAGTCTGGCTAAATTCCCACTGACTGAAAAAGGGGAAATATAATCCCCATTTTTAAAGAGGGCAAGAAGGAAGACCCAGGGAACTAGAGGCCAGCGTGTCTCACCTTGGTGCCTGGCATGATCATGCAGCAGATCCTCCTGGAAACTATGCTGAAGCACATAGAAATTAAGGAGGTGATTGGTAACAACCGAAACAGCTTCACCAAAGACAAACTGTGCCTGGCAAATTTGGTGGCCTTCTAGAATGGGGTTATCGTGTTGGGAAGAGTGACTGACGTCATCTGCCTGGACTTGTGCAAATTTGAAGCTGTCTTGCACAATATACCTGTCCCTAAACTGGAGGGACATTGCTTTGACAGATGGAACACTCAATGGATAAGGAATTGGCTGGCTGACTGCACTCAAAATGTAGTAAACAGCTTGATGTCCAAGTGGAGATCAGTGACAAATGGTGTTCCTCAGGGACTGGGACTGAGAATAGCGCTGTTCAACATCTTTGTTGGTGACCTGGACAACAGAATTGAGTGTACACTCGGCAAGTTTGCTGACACCAAGCTGTGTGCTGCAGTTGCTACAATGGAGGGAAGGGATGCCATCCAGACATCGCTTGAGAGGTGGGCCAGTGTGAACCTCATGAGGTTCCACAATGCCAAATGCAGGGTCATGCACCTGGGTCAGGGCAATCCCAAGCACAGCTACAGGCTGGACAGAGAATGGATTGAGAGCAGCCATGCAGAGAAAGACTTGGGGATGCTGGTTGATGAAAAATTCAACATGACCTGTCAATGTGCATTTGCAGCCCAGAAAGCCAACCAAAAGAATTGTGACCAGCAGGTGAAGAGTAGTGATTGTCTCCCTCTACTCTGGTCTCATGAGAACCCACCTGGAGTCCAGCATCCAGCAGGGACTCACTTCAATGATCAGAAAGCTGGAGGACCTTTCCTCCGAAGACATGCTGAGAGAGTTGGTCTTGCTCAGCCTGGAGAAGGCTCTGGGGAGACCTTATAGAAGTCTTCTAGTACAAGAAAGGTGGAGAGGGCCCTTTTAAGAGGGTATGTAGCAATAGGAGAAAGGTTAATAGCTTTAAACTGAAATAAGGTAGATTTAGATTAAGATCTAAGGAAGAAATTCTTCACTATGAGGTGGAAAGAAACTGGAACAGGTTGCTCAGAGAAGCTGGGACTGCCCCATCCCTGGAAGTGTTCAAGGCCAGGTTGGATAGAAGTTTGAGCAACCTGGTCTATTAGAAGGTGTCCCTGCCCATGGCAGGGGAGTTGGAACTAGATGATCTTGAAGGTCCCTCCCAACCCAAACCATTCTGTGATTCTATAATTCTATGGTGCAATGCACAACACATAGTTACTCAAAATAATGCATCTCATTATCAGGATTTTGGATTAGGGCAGACCCTATAATAAATTTCTGGAAGCCTGGTGGTGTTGGCTAGATGTGGCTGTCTCTTCACATTTTCTTTCTGTTCATTTACAATTTGTTATATGAAGCGCAGAGACATAGAAATACCTACACACACGCTCCATGTGCTCTTTCATTCAATGTTTTCTTTTCCTTTTAGTTTC
This sequence comes from Melopsittacus undulatus, assembly GCF_012275295.1. Lineage (NCBI taxonomy): Eukaryota > Metazoa > Chordata > Aves > Psittaciformes > Psittaculidae > Melopsittacus > Melopsittacus undulatus. The sequence continues at coordinate 106,852,514 of NC_047527.1, forward strand.
CACAAGCATAAGCAAAGAACTTAAAGACAGTGAAGAAAAAACAAAGTCATGTAATTAAAAATTCAGAATTTGCCAAGTTTTGAGTGCTGCTTTAGAACATGAGTGGGGTGATATTTTAATGCAATTATTGATGAAAGAAATGTTTTAAGTAGGATGAATATGATATGCAGCACTGAAAGACAGAGATTTTACAGTGGTAGGAATTATCTATTGAGAGATTTAAAAAACACTGGTGAAACACCTATGTGACTTTTCACATGAGAGGTAATTTCATCTTCCCTAAAGTTCACTGTAAATTTCTGGTGTTCTGGTATTTTCTTTTCAAAATCAAGTTAATCAAAGTTAAGATATAAAAGACAGAGCCTTTTAAATATATCTTTCCATTAACTATCAATTTTATCATCTTAGTATAATGTTTTATGATATATCTGCCTATTTTGCCATGGGAATAAGGAATCATGAACTGGGAGAGGCTACTGAGAGGAGAATATAATTTCCAAGACCTACAGGTACCTCCATAAGATATTCCCTGGTCCGTTGTTTGCCCAAGAAAAACACTTCTTTATTTCCCTTATATCTTTAGCTCCAGATAGAGCTTTTTTTTTTGCAAAACTGCTGTACATCTAAGCATAAACCAAACTGAATATATCATCAGATATTTCATAAGCATGAAAAAGAAGATAGGATAAATGCTATGTACGACAATTTGCATAAAAGCGCAAAACAAAATTGCAGCTACCTTCAGAAAACAGAATTATTCCTAGAAAAGTGCTTCCCTGCACCGTAATTCACATAAATCTTTCTTCCATTCCCACTTCAGTGCTGGCTGGATTTCCTGGTCTTATATTTCTGGAGGCTTCCAGAAAGAAAGGCAGTGCCATAGCACGAATAAGATTTAATTCTGATTTTAAAATAAGAAAACTATCGTTCCCTGATATCCAGCTGGATTAGATTGATTGTGAGTGAAAAGGACATAAATTGAAGGTGAATTTTAAAACATTAAGCTTGCAAAGATCTGAGAATCTAGGCAGCAGGTTAGATCCAAATGGACAGACATAAAATCTTCAGGGGTACTGTTCTCAGGGGTGGCATTTCTACAAACTTACATGTCTGGGAGCACTTAAAACATGATTAAAAGTTCTTGCTAGTGCCCATCAACACTCACTGTCTAGTGCCTGAGGAACAAAGTGGATGTGGCAAAAAACTGGTTCTGCCCTTCATTCTCCCAAATTCAGTCCCACAAAGAAAGCCAGTCTCCCTTCTGTCTCAACTTTGAGGAAGCATGTATCAGAGACTTCCTTTCAAATCCAGCTATGATAAAGGTTTCATTAAAAGAATGTCAGCACTTCCTATTGCCCTTTCTTTAAAAAATAAGATGCACAAACCAGGAGTCTTGAATAAACTCATAGAGGTTTTAAATCAGCTTGCATTCTGATGCTTGAACTGGTCTCAGAACTATCTTCTTTTTATTATCATTTTCTTTTGCTGAGGCAAATGAAAAGCAGAAGGCATTATTTCTGAGAGAAAAACAAACAACTTAGGTCTGTGTATTCCACCTACTACACCAAAACAAGCTATCAAATTATTGCACAAAGGGACCTAAAGGCATGACCTATACATTTATTTTTGCTCATGTTTTTCACTGTTCCATTGGTTTTTATTGCAAAGTTTAATCAAAATTAATAGCAAGTCAGGCTGGCTTCAGATTGTTTGGAAACACTACAGAACAATTGTATTGTATCTCCACCTACTGTTAGCACTCAGTTATCTTGAGAAGGGTACATCTATGGCATTTTAAAGCACTGACACATGATGCTCTGGGATACAAGCTAGGCAGGGCATGAGCAAGAAAACAGCAGACTGAAATGATGGGGAAAGCTCAGTTTTTACTATTTTATTATTACAATAAAAGGGCTGCAACTGGGAGCTTTGAGATGCTTCTGTCTACTGTTTCTTTTCTCATGTGAAAGGCAGGTGCATTCATGCAAAAGGAGCAAATAGCCTTTCTTTCCTCTTATTTTTATACATTACTTTGGAGATTTTCTCCTCCTTTGTATCTATGGGAAAATTTCTTATGAAGAAGGGGCTGAGAGAAGCACCAGCATCCTTTGAAGTGCATAGTTTAAACTCACTTCAGAAAGGGTTTCTCAGGAGCAACCTTGTATTTTACATTAACGAAAAGCTTTCCTCTGAGATTATGCAGATTTCCTGCAGATGCTACCTAACAACATGTGGATCATATCTTGCAGTCCCTAAATATCCCTTTCCCTTGGGTTAGAGTAACCCACGGGAGTTTGGCAGTGTTACTGCAATAACTACCTATCAGCACTGTCCTGCTGAGGGCTTTTCCCAACTCTGAACTAGGCATTCTGGTGTAAGAAAAAGGCCAGACTGAAGGGCTCACTGCAACCACCTCACTGCATCTGCCCAGCCTAGCCAGTAGAAGATGTCAAATACTTGGATATGGCTTCAGCCCTGCCTCATTCAGGGACTCGCTTGCACAGCACAGAGGCACTTATTTGCGTTTAGGGTTCACATAGCTGAACTCTTTAGATAAGCAAAGGAGGTCTGGTCTTTTCAAAGGACAAGATCAAGATGATAGTGCCACTTTTCATCAATAGCTTAGAAATTAGAGCAGCTCTCTGTATGCTTTGGGCCATACCTTGAGCAGGCAGCTTCTTCACCTAAGGGATCAGGACTTATCCCTCCAGCCAGAGAGCTGAAGCCACCAGAGCTGGGATTTCCCACTGAGGCCCCTCTCAGTCCATTCTGTTGAAACTCTTTCTTTGTGTACAGCCCAATTAAATATCCATTGGGCCAGAGAGTAGTGAGCATTATCACACTGTAGCTTAGTAGTTGTGGCAGTCCTCAGGGAGAGATTCCCCTCTCTGCTTTGATGAATGCTGAAGTATTTTACTGTGAAGTATTTACTGGAACAAAGATGCAACAACATCCACCTAGTGAAGAGCTTGGAGGGGCCAAACACGTGGGTCGAGTGCTTCAATGGGGAGGAGGGACTTGAGTTTGCATCCTGTGTCTGGGGTGCAGATTAACTCAACTTGTATGCCCTATGGGAAGGGGTTTTTTAGAGTGCTGTGGAGCTACCTTCTGCTCCCAGATGGAGCAGTGTTCCTGGGAAGCCTTTAACAATTACTGGACTGAGTCTAGAAAATCAAGCACTCTAGATGTCAGGAACACCAGGATTAAAGTTGTCTGCTCAAATCAGTCTTTCCCTGTACATGTATTTTGAATTTGTGTTTTTCTAGAACACACCTCTTCACTCAGGGCACAGAGCGGCCAGTGGTTTTTGTATCTATATTCACATTTGGCCACTGGCATTATTTATCTCATATTACACAAAGCCTTCTGTGATGACAGACATCAGATGTAAGGACAGATTAATAATTTTCAATATATTCATTTCCTTCTTTGGTACTCATTATTCCAGTAAATAAACACTACAAAAGTTTAATGAATTTCATATCCTGCTTAAGACAGACATAAGTGGATATTGTTCCCTCTGTGAAAAGCAGACTCGAGGCACAGAAGAATCTTTGTCAAAAAATACTAATTAATTTTGGGTAATCTGTTTAAGATGTCTCTGTATTTTGTTGTTCGGATATTTACGTATACTCTCCAGTTCATACATCTGTTGCTTGAGTGCTCACCAAACCTGTGGGTCAAGCCTAACACATAATGTCATGTATGCAGAAAACAAGAAGAAATGGGAATCTCTGACAAAACTGGTATAAGAAAGTTAGCTAACTACATATAAAGACTTTCTGGTAAAAAAAAAAAAGAAATTTTGTTGGTTTAACCAAGAGACTATCTTGTCTCATCCACTTTTTGACTTTCTTAACAAATGAGGTAGGGACCTCTTAATCTTTTGCTTTACCGCAAAGTCATAGTTCATTCTCAGACCTGACTCTTTCTGCATACAAGTGAAGCAGGATTCTGTAAATAAACATTCTACCTTAATATACACAAAAAAGTGGGACAAATTAAGGGTGCACAAATGATATAAATGATAAATTTTGAGGGTGTGACTTTGCACTTTTTTGGAAAGATTTCTTTTTTTTTTAATAAAATTGACATCTACAAGATTTTGATTAAAAAAAAATACCCTTCCCTCTGTAATTTGAATATGTGTCTTCATATTGACATCAGTATAGTTCATCGCATAACTTAGCACCCATCATCCAAACCTCTACCATTTGGGTTACCAGAATAATGTATGAGTAGTGAAAGAAATACTACCATTGGCTCTGCATCCTGGTGCTGATGCAGGGAGACTCCCAGACAACAAACAGTAACTTCAGACCACATGGTGAAGGAAGGTACTCTATGTGCAGCTTTTGTGACTACCATCTTCCAAATCTGAACCCATCTTTTTCCTGGCCCCCTGTTTTTCACCTACACAGTACTAGTATAGAAGTTTCTCTCCATAGTTGTCTTGGTCATAGGCTCTCCAGCCACTTCTTCTGCAGACCCAGGTGTGTATCATCCCTGGTTGGCACTGGAGACAGTACTGGTAACACAAAGTCATCCTTGACACTTCCAAAATCTCCTTGACTGCTGTGTCCTGTAGTATTGCTGATGCAGCAAATGTCAGGGAGGTTAAAGTCCCCTCTGATAACCAAGTCTGTGTTACAGACACTTACTTGTTTAGAAAAGATCAACTTCCCTTATCATGCAGTTTGTAACAAACTCTCTGAGTCATGGTGCACAACTCTCAACAAGCTTTTGGCATTCCTATATGTCCCCATCTGTCCTTCCATGGGGATGGATTCCCTGTGTGAATTCAGATACTAAAATGAGGCAACTTTCTTCAGGGCATGTGCAAACCATACATATATACAGATTTATAACCACTTTGGAAAAGATTTCCTGGATTTCCATAAAAAAGAGCAAACAGTAAATCCTTATGATCTGAATCCCACTACACATTAGCACTGAGCAAAAGCAACAGGGATCGATCACTGGGACAGCTGAAAGAAAAAAGCACCATAACTTTTTGGCACTGGTTTAAGGTTAATTTTCTACAGTTCAGTTTCAGAAATGACCGAGTTGTTTGTGTTGTATATTTCCTAAGAAAATTCAGCCAGAGGCAGAGAGTAGATGCTACAAATTTTCAAATAATTAAAGTTTGCAGCTCAAATTTCTTCTAACAGGAAGTGCCAAGAAACTTTCATCATTGGTAATGTTGTCCAACCTGCCTCCAGGTAGAAGCTATAAACAAAAAATCTAAGAAAGAAATTTCAGTATGCTTATATGGGATAACTTTTCACCATACCTTGAATGTTACCATTGATAAACACAGTCTGCATCTTCATCAGAAGTTACTTTTATCTTCCAAAGAGAAAACACACAGCATACAAATGTATCCTCTGTTCTGCTTCCAAAAGCAGAAAAGCTTAAATAAACAACTTTAAAAAAGGAGCAAATACTCATCATAGATGCACAGGCTTCATTTTTGAGCTCATGTGCAGCATTGTTTCATATTCAAGTGAATTAATTTAGGAAATACAATTGTCATAATTTTCTCTTAAGCTCTTAGGACTGGCAGAGACAGCTAGCTTAAAGGAATATTATGTCTAAGGTTATGTCTAAAGGAACAGTATGTCTAAACATCAACCTGTACTTATGTCAGTCTCTATATAAAAAAGAAAACTTCATGAGATTTGTGGGGCCCTGATATCAGCCTGGTCTTTGGTATAACTGTGATAATGGATTTATGATTTTTGGTTCGAAATGGATGCAAACCTAGTTTTCTATACATTGGTTATGCTTTCTGGGTTATTTCTTTTAAATTAAGGCTGTGATTAACTTTGATGTGTCTATCAACACTAGATCATAGACTTACTTATCCAATACTGCTGGGAAGCTGAAATATTTTAATGACAGTCTAGGAATGAGAAAAACATTAAAGGAAAAAAATACTAAGGTCCCAATAAGAAAACATTACATAAAAGCCTTCATCTGAGATGCCTGCATACACCTAAAATATCCATTCAAAGACAGAGATGAACCTTAACCATCAGTGTTGCTAAGTAGTCTGTCGCTACTGACTGTCATTTGCATTATGAAAACGATGTGAACTGAATGACTAATAGTCCAAAATTCTGGATCATTGCTACAAGATTACTAGAATACCAGAGAATTACTCAATTATGAGGATACAATCCAATTACTACATCACTTAATTTTTCAGATCTCATCCAAGCAACAATCTATAACTTTAAATCATTTTGTGAGAAATTCAAACAAGTAGCATGGATCTATCAAAGTCTCCTGGAACATGCATTCCAAATTTGCTGTAGCAAAATGCAAACTATATTCACGAAGAGTTATTTTAATAGCACCAGAAGTCTGTTTTATCTGAAAAAAAAAACCCAAAAGCTAATAAAGCTAATGCCAATAGGCAAAAGTGTTCTGTGTCTTGAAAGCGCTACAAAGATAATGATATTATTACCTAACCTGTGTCTTGTTTGTTTGGTTTTTGTTTTGTTCTTGTGGGGTCTTGTTTTGATTTTTTTTTTGTTGGGATTTTTATTTTTTTTTATTTCTAGTATATCTTGTAAATAATTTTAGGCAGTCTCCTGGTATCTCCCAGTATGTGAGGCAGGACTTCCTCTTCCCGCAGCCTTTTGCTCCAAAGGCAATTCAGAGGTATATTCTGAAGCCAGGGGAAATACAAGATCTTAAGAAAATCAGCCCTGCTCACAGGAAAACCCCTCTGACTTAAAAGATTCCCTCCCCCGACATTGTAATTGTAATTTCAGATGTACATGGGATACCTTCTTTCACATTTTTGACTAATTGTGCTGATGTTAGCACAACATACAGAAGAATGTTGTGTTATTGCAAATAACTTTAATTTTGATGTATATAAATTCATTTTTAATAAGAAAAACTACACGTTTCCCCTTAGAAATGTATTTAAAAGAGCCTGTAATAACTGTATTCTACAAAGCATGGCTATTTATAGGCAAAAACCAAAAATCCAAGTATGCTGTTTTCAAAGAAATTGCTTAAGCAGGTGCATACTAAAAAGCTGAGTTTGTTTCTGCACAAAAGGCTATAGAATTTCACTGGTAATTCAGAAACATGGTGTGCTTGTAGGTGGGCTTAAAAGCAGCAAGTATACAATATTTCCATATCAAACAAATTTTGATATGAAAGATTGCTCCTGCAAAATGTAAAAAAGCAACAACTTTCTCTATAAATAGTGATCCTATCTTCAGAAACAAGTTTTCAAAATTACTTTCTTGAAAACAGGTAGGAGACAAAGGATCTTAAATGAGATGCCCAAATAGAACAGCTTAGTGTGGCATTTCAGTCCTGCCATTTTGAAAGCTGTCCTGTATTTTCCAAAACTGAACCACTTTGCTCTCCAGTCCAGAGTATATAACGGGAACTGTCCGTCTTGGGTTAGCAACTTCCATGGAGGCTTTAGGATGCAGCGATTTACACCATGCAATTATGTTCTTCCATTCTGACTGATACTAGCAACAAACCCTACCTATTTATGCTTGAATAATCAGGCACTGATCAGAGGAGTTAGGGTTGGATGTTATTGCAGATAGGAACCAGGTGCTATTGCACATCTGCCTTAGGTCCTCCTCCCTCTGCTCCTCATGCTAGTTAGAATTTTATCCTATGATGAGTGTCAAAAACAGAGGAAAACCACTGAGGAAAACCAGACTTTTTTAGAAAAACTATGGGACTCAGGCTGGGTGACTTCCTCAGTGGTCCATCCCTTGAAAAAAAAGAACATTGCAGCAAAGAGAGGAAGAATTCAAGGCCCACCTGGACAAGTTCCTGTGTGATGTACTCTAGGTTACCCTGCTCTTGCAGGGGGGTTGGACTAGATGATCTTTTGAGGTCCCTTCCAACCCTTGGGATTCTGTGATTCTGTTGCAAGGTAAGCAGGTGGCCTAGTTTCTCCCTTCTCATGATCAAAGAAATGAGAAGGGACATACCCCATTGTAACAATGGTGTAATATACTCCAGGATTGCCTGCTCTTTGGTTCCTGTCATTTGAAGCCTGGAGGTGGTCTGCTGCATGCCATGCTTTTATGAAATTCATTGATGGGAGGTCAATATATAATACATGAGGCCAGCAAAAATGCCTCAAGTTCCTTGGATGCTTTGAGGGAGAGAAGTGGATGAGGCATCCATTGAGGCCTTCAGAGTTAGGCTGGTATTAAGAACAGCAGAATAACAGAAATTTAATAGTGAATGATGACTCTTGTGGTTACACTCCACTTTTAAGAAAGATGTACTTGACATACCTGGCCTGTAGCCTGCTGTGCATTTTTATGTTGTGTTTTCAGAAGTAAGAGAATTTTTTTAGGTTGATCAGAGGCAGCTCTGCTTTTTGAAATGGCTTATACTGTAGCTGTACATCACACTACACTAATGGACTTCTCTGATGCGGCAATCCTAATCCATTTGTGCTGTCATGGATGGCTATACTTCAGTAAACTGGAGATAGTTTTGTACCCAATTTAAACATGGTTTTGAATGATCATTGGTGATGGGCAAACTGAAATTCTGGAGGTGCAGTTTGGTTTGAAAAGAAGCCACACATTTGCTTATCCAAACCTCCTGGGTTGCACAACATACAACTACAAATGATCTTAGCAAGGGAAAAGCCTCTCATAACACTTTCAGTATTTCACATATCCAGTGAAAACTAAACTCACATGCAGGAAGTGCAGGAGACCGGAGACACATTGCTCAAATGGCTATTTGAATATTATTAAACTTTTGTTAAGGTTTTGGTTTACATCGGTCTGCAAGAGGAAGGAATATCTGGAATTGGGACTGGTTCATTTATTCATATTTCTATTAAAATAAGGCTGCAGGCTACCAGAGAGTGTGTTGACAGTATTTCCATGCTGCTTGTATGTACTTTCTTGTTTTAAGGATGTGCTACACAGCTCTGAAAGCACTTTTTCTGGTACACAAATGAAACTCATAGCATTCTCTGGAGGCAGTAACTCATTTTCTCAGCACTAAATACTTTCAGCACAGTATTATTATTATTGCTTAACATACATCATCCTGATACTGTCCACATATACAGTGGTTTACTGAAGAAGTACTAGGCAACCTATCTAAGGGCATCCCATTGGGTCAATGGTAAAGAGAGGAATTTGCTCATGAGGCTCCTAAGCACACATAAACCAGGCAATGGAGTGAGGGAGGAGGAAAGTGGAGGCTGACAGTGTTTGTAGTGGCTCTGAGCAGTGACAGTGCAATGCCACAACATCCCAGCCACGCCGTGTTAAATCTGAGCTACAAACAACTTTGATTCTCACATGACAATAGCAGGAAATATGTGGATGCAGACAGAGATGCTTCACAGGTTCCAGGCCTTTGGGCAGTCCTTCATGCCCATCATCAACCAGCTGACATCAGTACCATGCACAGTAACTTCTTTTTTTTTATATATTTATTCTTTCTGAAGTACATTGTTGCCCTGATTTTAAAACCACTGTGGATAACTCCTCTCACAGGAAAGGATATACTTTTTTCTACATTAACCAAACTGGCAATTGATTTATTTTATTAACTGTAGGGCTTTTTAGTTTTTGGTTTTGCTTTTGTTTTTGGAGGGGGTTCTGGTGTTTTCATTTGTTTGTTTCTGGGTTTTTGCGGGGTTTTTTTTTTTTTTTGAGATAGTCCTTTATGCCTAGGACCATATCTACCAACAATGTTGTAAAGTTGTAAGAGGGTTTGATCTTATAATATTTGATATTTCATAAATATATATACCTGATATTTATAAAATTTATATTATTATAGATATTTATATATAATATATTATATATATTATATATAAAATATATTTTATATATATGTATATATTATATATAATATATATAAATATATAAATATAAATATATTATATATATAAATTATATAAAAATAATATTTTTAAAATATATATAAATATTTGATATTTATAAAATTAGATATTTCTATTTGATATATCTCAAACCATGAGATGCTATAAACAGACTGACTTCTAAACACCTTAATTTAAAAATGAGGCCATATGTTCTCTCAGAGTGCCAGAAAACAAGGAGGGACAGTCTATTGGTACTTTCCCCACACAGTGAAAGCATATATTTGTCATAGCCATACCGTATGGAAAGATGAATGATGATTTGGACACTTTTGGAAAAAAGAAACAGAATTAGAAGAAAACAAAAAAAGTTCTGAATAGCTTTTGGTTAAAATGTTGAAAGTTTCTTCAAGAGAATTCATTTTGCCTTGTTGCAAATGAAAGCCTTATACAAGAGCAAGCCATAATTATAGCCTTTTTTCCCCCCTCTGCCTTCTCTCCAAATCTCTCACAACTCTTCTTTCCTCAGAAATGGCAGCCAAGTAATTTTTGCCAAAGAGAAACAACAGGAAAATCTATGCTACTTCTTTTCTTCTTTTTTTTTTTTTCAAGTTAGCTACAGCATTTGGTCTTACCTCATTACCTCCTGCCTAACTTTTTATGAATGGCTGAAAGCAGAAGAGTGCAATTGCTAAAAAAATGCAGCTATTAGACAGAAATATTTCTGACTTGATTAGAGTATTGACTTTGACACAGGCTAGAAAGCAGACAGAAGTCACATAAATACATATTCACCTTTTGGGAGGCTGGAATATATTTCAAACAATTCATATTGGTTATCCAGCATAAAAGATCAGTGAAATATGCAGATTATGCCTAAAATAAAGGCATCTTTTAAATCTTCTCATCTTTTAAAGAGATCAAAGATAAATGCACCTGGTTAGTGAAATATTTATGTTACTATCAATTGTAACAAAATGCAATGGCAAACTCTGGGTATTCCAATTAATTCCTGACCTTGTCAGTCCAGTGACAAGCAGTGCCCGTGCTCCTGGAATTTTCTGTTTTCTGGACTAATGGACTTTGTTGCTGCTTTATGTATTACTCAGTGCAAAGCAGGACAATGAAATAGATTTAAAAGATGTTTGAAAAAATAAAACCTCAACAAAAAATAAAGGTTAACCAAAGAACCTGATATTTTTTTCTACATTTTATAAAAAAAAAAAAATGCGGCTTTCATAGAACTGGAGGTGTCCTTACCTGTTATCACAGGAACACCTTCAATTTTGCACATTTCTGCATGCTGACTTGCTGTCTGCAGGGTGCTTGTAGAACAGCATATGGTACACTGTAGACATTTTTTCTTACCAGAGAACCATAGTACTGCTTTGGCAAGCAAACATTTTGAGGATCAACAGAAAACTTGGGAGTTTATTTTTTATGGCGGTCCAATTAGAGTTACCCTACAACTCTGAGTCTTTCTATTCTCTGACCTGACATAGCTGTCAAGAAATTGGAAATGCATACTCACTTAAATCAATACCAGATTGTCTTAAAACCACACACACAATATGCTATAGACTGCTATTATTCTCTTCAAGAAGGTCTACGAATCAGTTGCATTTTTCATTTACATAGCGGCCTTTCTCAATTAATTTCCATGTAGGCATCTTGTCTGGTGTTGATTATTAAATGTAATTGCTTTTACACTACAAATATTTGATATACCAAGCATACAGACATGTTCATGAAAAGGAAATGAGTACAGAGATACACAGCTATTGTCCATGCATGTGGAATATAGAAAGTAAAAAACAATTTCTGCATCTAGTTTTGTATTTCTATGTTTTATTCAATAATTTCATCTGTAAGTCTTTAAAATCACCTACACAAGCTTTACCTAATGTGTATAGACATTAGCATATTGCTGTTGCAGTTGATATCTGATTTATGATATATGGGATGATACTTTTTCATATATGCACAGACCCAGAGAACTCTATACAAGAAATTACACTAATAGAATTGAAGACCAGCTGGCAATACATGTTGGGTAAAAAAGGAAGATGTGACAATTTCAGCTAAGCCAACAGACAGAATCACTTGATTTGGTCTCTGCACATCTTTAAAATCATGCTCTGTGAACATTGTTATGACAGGGAAAAACAAGATTTTTTTCCCTGTAAAATTAAATGTCACTCTTGATAGCATAATATCTGAAACATCATCCTTCCAAGTCCACAGCAATACTTTACACAGAAAATTAAACTCTCTCTCTGTTTATTGAGTGGATAATGCAGTCTTCGAATGTGTGAGAACCCCTGCTAGGTGAGAAATTAAAAAAGAAGCACTATAAAGTCTAATGGTATGTATGAAATACAAAAAAGAGAGAAAAAGGTAACTTAATTGGTAATCAGAAGAAATCATAAAACTAATCATGCAATTAATGTCTTAAAAAGCCAGCATATGAGGTGTGTATAATTACCAGAAAACAATGCATTGATGGTTTCAAGGATTAATGAATTAATGATTGTTGGGGGGAGGAGGACTTGATCTGCAATTTTATATGTTAGCTTTAAATCCATGCTAAACTGTTACTTTGCTTTGTTTACAGGAAATGCCCTCACCTTATACATAGAATTTATCTTTTAAAATTAGTGGGTCTTTAATATTAAGTTTAAAACCCTTTTCCTTGAGAGATGAAGATGTATTTCTTTTTGCTTCATACAGCTTCCCATCCTCCCCTCTTGTTCATGAAAACAGAAGACTCTTTGCAAGGGAGAGTTTGGACAGCACATACATCAAAATGACACAAAGCTTATAGAAATTCACCAATTGGAGGTGCCGGAATAAACATGTTTACATATATAAATATTTTTGTTTTCTCTTTAAACTGTAAAGTGCTACACCACATATTATTAATTGTCCTTTGTTTTGTACACACATTAAAAAATAAATTTGTGTTCTGGTGCTGATTCCTAATTTACTGATGATCTTGTATATCAAGATGTTAATTTGTTGATAAAAGGAGGTGATAGAAAATTAAAAATGATTTAAGACTGCTGTACATCAAAACATAAGCATTCCTTTGATTTAGTTGCCAACTACAAAGATTTCAAACCATCCTATGGTAAACATTTGTCTTTGTTCCTTTGGGTTTTTTTTTATATGATTCAAATGTGCGCACCTGCCTCTAGATGCAATAGCAGTGCATGATGGATGGAAAGATGGATGAAAGGATTGTATTTTTTTAATGACAGCAGAGTTCCATAATTCAACAACCTTCAAGGAAGGGCTAAGAGGATGGACTACTGGTGAGAGAGCTGGCTTAGGACTGGGGAAACCTGTGCTACCAAACACATCCTCAGGGCTAATGGAGCCCCTCTGTGACTCAATTTTCCATTTGTAGTTGATGTATACACATTACTTCCCTACTTTGATGGACATTCAGAAAAGCTAATGCCTTCAAGGCTGTCAGATACCTAGATGCTCTTGGAAGAGCAGACAGGTGAGTAGCACAGGTAGAAGCTTTAAAAATTGTAAGGCTAGCAGATCAAAGATTCTTGAGCTAAAAAAAAAGCAAGTCCTTGCAAAATGTGCCACTGTTACAAATATAAGGCCTTTCTCTGAGAAGTTTGGTAGAGGCTGGGTTCCCACAAGCTCTATAAGCCACAGTGTTCCAGGACTTGAGCTGGGTAGTTTAGCTGTCAGCACAGTTTCTCCCTTAACCCCCAGATAATACTCTCAGCTGGGGAAAGGAACAAAACAAGGAAAAGGAACAAGACAGAACAAGGAAAAGTAGGTACAGAAATGAGAACGAGAAGAAGTGAAGCCAATTCTCAAGTCTGTTGCTGACTTTCTACGTGGGCTTATAGACTCTCACAGTTCATTTCTATGCTCCAGCTCCCAGCTGTAAGAGTGATTATAATACTTGCCTGTGGCTCAGAGGGGCTCCCAGCATCCCTTCATTAATGGCTGGGAGCACTCACACCCTGACAGTGATGGTGGCTATAAGATGGGCAGAATTAGTATCACACATGAAAATGGTGTTTGTAGATAGCTGTGTTTTAAGAACTGAAGAGAGCCTGGGTAACAATAGCCACTTCATATCAAATAGCCACTTCCATCTGATAAATTCTGAAGTCCCTAAATTAAGTCTGATTCAGCCACTGGTTGTTGCAGCCTCATTCTCACTTATCGACATATTGACATAACAGCACCAGAGTGAATAGGATCATCACATCCAATCCATATCACATCCATTGAGCAACCTGGTCTAGTGGAAGGTGTCCCTGCCCATGGCAGGAGGGTTGGGACTGGATGAGTTTTAAGGTCCCTTACAGCCCTAATAATTCCGTGATTCTGTGATTCTGTGATCCACGGGTCAAGGTCCCAAGGTGGCCACTTGCCCCAGAGAGAATCCAAATTTTTTTCAGAAGTGGAAGAACTCTGATTTTCTTTGCAGTGCATTTTTTTCTTTCTTTGAGTTTGAGAAGCTAGAGTCCTACAGTAATTTGGATAATTCTAGATCACTCATTCTCTATTTTGCTGATGCTGTCATCTCACAGCGACTGCCCTGTCATTCCAGTGGAGTCAATGGCACAAGGCTTCTGGGAGGGCTAGGCTGGATCATATTTTGTTTTGGCTTAGTAATGACTTCACTGAACTTCACCAATGAGAGCAAACATATGGCTTGTCTTACTTTGCATAAAGTTGGACTTCTGCTGTCCTTTGAAATTACAGCTTGAGTCATGTAAATAAGATTTATTGTTGTTCTTTCCTGAGGACATGAACAGAGATGATACTTAGACATAGCTTAAATCATTTAAATCTCCAGCAGTTTTCTACTTTGTATTTTGCAAGTGTTGTCTTTTCCTACATTTGCACAGATGATATAAACATCTATCTACAATAATGAATTCTGATCAGCAATGGAAATTATTATTCTCTTAATTATCAAAGAAAACTTGAGATATGGATTTCTCAGTCTTTAGAAACGAAGGAGCAACCATGCTGAGTTAGACTCACACTGGCCATGTGATGATCCTCTCTTCGACTCCATACTGTAACACAGCAGGATTTAGGTTGAAGGCTGACAGATCTTGAGCTCTTCTGTGGACAGCACCTTATCTGAAACATTCTCTAGCACCCATGATATGAGTGCCTCTATTCATGCTTCTAAGTAGAGGGGGATGCATAATACTGCACCTCACCCTGCAGAGGCACTCCATTTAAATTACCTCCATATACAGAAGCTTGAAAATCTCTAATGTAGTCAGAACTACCTTAACTGCTTCCAAGCTAAAGATGTTGAGAAGATTTAAAGCAAGTTGTAACGCACTGGCCTTGATCTTGCCTAGTAAAAGGGCTAGGAAGATCTGATCTTTTTAATGATGATATTGGTTGCTATGCTTTATCAAGGGGAGTTTGAATTCCATGTTTAACTCTCAAGCATAATAATTGTGCGTGCCCTTCAGATGCGAATCTAGTATAAGGAAAGGCTGAACAAAGAAATTGCTCCTGCAGTTTGCAGTGGTTGTGTGTCTCCCTATCCACACCCTGCAACATGACACAAAAATATCCAAGAAATTTGATAGAACTATATTTTAATCTGACCATTCACAAATTCAACAAAAATTAACTCTCTCATCTTGATGAATTTGCCCTGTCAAACATGCAATACTGAGAAAATTCTCCTTCCAGAGCTAAAAGGAAATTTTTCAGCACACGTCTTTTCCAGGCATCAGAGGCATTTGCAAAACTCAGGAATAGTCAAATTAGGTAATATACGAAATGGAAAAATAGATTGCTGAAATTTCTACCCTAAACCCACAGTACACTGTATAAGCAATTTATGCCATAAAGTTCCAAAACTAAACCCTCATCTTCAAAACTGCTTGACATTCCAGGTTTTAACTGATTCAAATTGTAGCTTTGAGTATTCACAAGCTTTGGAAATCAATTCACAGGGATATATGATAAATACTGGGCCCCAAATCTAACCAATTCAAAATTTAAAAGTACTTTTGAAAGTAGTTGTAATAACCTTGATAAGTGATGAAAATAAAGCTTTTAGCACAGTGCAAAAGAATGTCTGAGTCTCCTAACTACAAATGCTTAACCATGACCACAAGACTGTTCTTATTCTTACCCCTAAGACATGGTCTGCCTTAGTGAGGTAATTTTTTTTCATCTGAGTTGCTCCTTAAATCTATCTTTCCTGATTGTTTGTATTTTTCAAAGCAATTC